>NC_092385.1:79118765-80318765 GCF_030028105.1 Mobula birostris
TTCTGTCCACAGGATTCACGATGCAGTAAATAAACAGTTTAAAACAACTGACAAATTCTTTTAGAGAGAGGGCACACCTTTGCATGAACTCTTTGCTCTTTTTGGCAAGAGTTATCTCGATGCAGGTTGCTACTCCAACGAAGACTCAATAAGGTCAATCCTTTGTTAAACTGCTGAATGATGCCGACTACTCTCGATCCTTCGGTCTTGTACTTCAATAAAGTCTTCACTCTCCCTTCCACTACTGAAATTGAGTAAATCAGCACATCTAGCCAAAAATTTCCAGTCCAATAATATTGTTTCTTGCAATAGAACGCAACACTCTGTTTTAAAAATGAAACTGCGTCACAAAAACAAACGCGCAACGGAAACGGAGACACAGCACGTTCTACCTGGAAATCTACAAACTAAAAACTAACTGGGTCATCTGGGATCTTCCCTTATATACCCATGGTGCACATGTCATCACGTGACCTCACATTGGCGGGAAAATCACATCAGGTGACCTCCAAAAGACCATTACATCATTCTCACAAAAAAAACATCTCCTTGAGCATGTAACAATACAAAAAGCTTCTAAAAATAAACATCAAACCGCCAGCAAGAAAAGAAAATATACTAAAAAATTTACAATTAGCTCGTGGAAAAATTATATTAATTAGTTCAAATAATAATGAGTAAATGAGCCCCATCTTTTCTCAAAATCAAATAAAGGTTCAAAGGTTCGACTTCTAATTTTCTCCAAACTAAGACATAGCATCACTTGAGAGAACCGTTACATTGTACATCTCTGTCAAGTTGTTTCTCACCCACCTCGCCGGTCCCAGCTAGCTTGCTAGAGAAAAGCTCTAGCTCATTCAAACTTTCCTCAGAAGACATGTTCTTCAGCATCCTGGTAAATCTCCTCTGCAACTCTCTTAAACTTTCACTTCCTTCCTATAAAAACCAGAATTGAACACAATACTCCGTGTGGTCTAACCAGATTTTTATAGATCTGTAACGTTACTCTGCAGCTCTTGAGCTCAATTTCCTGACTAATGAAGGCAGCACACCATACATCTTCTTTACCACCATACCAACTTGTGGTATAACTTTCAGAGCTCCGTGGATTTGGACTCAAGATTCCTCTGTTCCTCCATACCGATAAGAATCCTGCCATTCACCGTCACGTTCGGTGTTCTGAAATACATCACTTCACACTTTTCTTGATTGAACTCCATCTTCCACATATCTGCCCAGGTCTGCATCCTGACTATATCCCACTGTATCCTGCAACAAATTTGCACACTCTCCACAATGCATCCAATATTTTTGTTATTTGCAAACTTACTAACAGACTGCTCCATTTCCTGATCCAATTTGTTTAAAAAAAATCACAAAAAGAGCAGGGATCTCTTTGGAACACCACTAATCATCAAGCTCCAGTCAGAATATGCTCTCTACACCATCACCCTCCGCCTTCTGTAGGCAAGTCAATTCTGAATCCACACAGCCAAGTTTCCTTGGCTTTGTGCCTCATGACTTTCTGGATAAGGCTACTATGGGGAGCCTTGTCAAACACCTTACTAAAATCCATGTATACCTCATCCATCACTCTATCTTCAATTTGTTTTGTCACCTCAAAAAATTCAGTCAGGCTCCTGAGGCATGACCTGCCTCTTAAAATTATGCTGGTTATCCCTGATCAGCTATGGTTCTCCCAGTGTTCAAAAATCCTGTCCCCAAGATGGGATTTGTGAACAATTGAGAAATTGTGTCCCAAACATATTGATCAAAGTTGACCTTGGGTCATATTAGACACCAGAACTGGGAGATTCTGGATCATTTTCAGACAGTTTAATTGATGTTGAATTGGAGGCTATTTCTCTCCATTAAGCTCTTTGTTGGTCTAGCAGTCATAACTTGTGCTACTGGAAAGATCAGCAAAAGATGTCCAGTTTTGGCAGCTGTGATCAGGTGAATTCCTTGAAGAGTGAGAGTTGTGAGAGTACAACTTCAGAAGGGAATCAAGAAGACAAAAGAGGACATGAGAAAGCTTTGGCAGATAAAGTAAAGAAGAATCCTAAGAGATGCTACAAGTATATTAAAACTAAGGAAAGAATAGATTAGTTTAAGGTTCAAAGTAGTTATCAGTGTACGGAGTCATAGAATGTATTAAATGAATATTTCTCGTCTTTATTTACTCTGGGGAATGTCATCAAAGATTAGGAATTAAGGGAAATGAATAGTAATGTATTGGAATATATCCACTTTACACTTTTTTAAAAAGTCCAGGCAAACTTAAGCATATTGTTAAATAAATCCGCAGGGCCTGATTAAGTGGCTGGCTGGAGAAGAAGTTGCATGGGTTCTGGCAGAAATATTTGCGTTATCTTTAGCCTCAGGTGAAGTACTGGAAAGCTGGAGGTTAGCTAATGTTGTACCCGTATTTTAAAAGGGTTGCAAGGTCAAGCCAGGAAACTATGGGCAGGTGAGCCTAACGTAGGTGGTGAGAAAGTTCCTGGAGGGGATTCTGAGGGACAGGATCTACCAGCATGTGGATAGACAGAGTCTGGTTAGGAGGGGCCAACATGGCTTTGTGCATAGAAAAAAGTCTCATGAATTTAATTGAGTTTTCTTTTGAAAAGGTGATCAAGAAGATTGAGGGCAAAGCAGTAGATGTCCATGGGGACTTTAACAAGGCCTTTGACAATTGCCTCGTGGTAGCATAGTCTAGAAGATTAATTAACATAAGATTCAAGGTGAGTTAGCCAATTGGATGTAAAATTGGCTTGGTGGAAGGAATTAGAGAGTGGCAATGGGATCCTGTACAAGTCATTGGTAAAACTGCACCTACACGTTTTGCTCAGTTTTGGTTACCCAGCTGTAGGAAGGATATCATTAAGCTGGAAGGTGTGCAGAAAAGATTCAGGAGGATGTCTTTAAGCTATGAAAGAACGGTTGGATAAGCTGCAACTTTTTTTTCCTGCTGAGGGCTTGTAGAGATACATAAACTCATGAGGGGTGTAGTAAGGTCAATCTTTTTCTCAGGGTGGGAGACTAAAACTAAGGATGTAGATTTAAGGTGAGGAGGAGTTAAAAAGGACATGGGAAGCAACTTTATCTCTGTCTGTGGTGAATATATAGAATGAGCTGCCAGAGGAAGCTGTAGAGGTGGGTAAAACTGCTATGTTTAAAAGTATTTGGACAGGTACCTGGATAGAAAAGGCCCAGAAGAATATGGGCCAAATACAGTCAAATAGGACTAGCTGGGATAGGCATCTTAGTTATCAAGGCCAAAGGTCCTATTGCTGTGCTCAATGACTCTTTGGGGGTCAATAGCACAGATGGAAAATGGGTGTGGGCAATGTACCATTCACCTACTGTCCCGTAGTGGAGATGAGGAAATGTGGATAGCGTCAGGTGCTGAGGCAAGAGACCATTTTATGACCATGAATGGAGAGATTAATTAGTGATACTGAGAACTGTTTTAAAACTTTGAGTAGATGGAAAGGACAAAGTAATTAAGACATTTCACCGCTTCTAACTTTTACCCTTGGAATAGCATACTTTTTGTTTACCACCATGCACAACCTCCTGTTTTGTTATGCATTTTACATCTCAGTCTACAATTCTGCTTGTTGGATTTGGTAGCACCATTAGTTCTGATTATCCCAGTCCAATGAATATTTGTTTTTCCTTCCCCAGAACTGGGGCCACTGTCTCATGAATTGCAATCCCTAATCCTCCTGTGCATCTGTCCCCCTAATCTGTTCTTGGTAAACAGTCTGTATCTTGTGTATAGATTATTAAATGAAACAGAAGATGAAAAAAATGTTTGAACAACTGGTATAACAAGTATCACAAAATCAGTTGTAATGTATATTGTAAAGTAAACAATGTGAATGACATTAGGAAATCAAATTCCATTCACCACATTAGTATCAAGACAATATTTCCCCCAATGTCATTAGTAGAGAACACTTATACTTGGCTAGCTATTGTGTAACAAAATTGTAATCCATTAACAAAATACCTGATGGATTTTTAAATCATTATTTCTCATGGTTTTTAAATTTCTCACAAACCCAATGTGTTTGACAATTTTGTGGATCCCAGCAATACTTTTGAAATTCTGTCTTCGATTCCTTGAGCTAAATAATGTTATGATTGCAGGGGTAGTTTTTGTTTTCTAGCAGTGCAAAGTAAGTATCACACTGAGCTCTGTCACCACTGATTATCCCCCTCTTTGCTCACACACAAGTTCCTGAGTCACTGTGAATAGTGTACTTTATCCGGTGCTTTAAGCTATTGTTGCAACATCTCTTGCACTGCATAGAACCATAGAACCATAGAAACTACAGCACAGAAACAGGCCCCTTGGCCCTTCTTGGCTGTGCCAAACCACTTTCTGCCTAGTCTCACTGACCTGCACACGGACCATATCCCTCCATACACCTCCAACTATGAATCTGTCCAATTTATTCTTAAATGTTAAAAAAGAACCCACATTTACCACCTCGTCTGGCAGCTCATCCCATACTCCCACCACTCTCTGTGTGAAGAAGCCCCCACTAATGTTCCCTTTAAAATTTTCCCCCCTCACCCTTAACCCATGTCCTCTGTTTTTTTTCTCCCCTTGCCTCAGTGGAAAAAGCCTGCTTGTATTCACTCTATCTATACCCATCATAATTTTATATACCTCTATCAAATCTCCCCTCATTCTTCTACGCTGTTTAGTATTTGGAACCTGACCAGACCAGGTGGCTGCACCAAATTTTTAGTACTACATTTGGCATTGAGAAGAGCTAGAAATGGTGGTACTGGAGTTTGAACATTCTGCAGTTTATCACTGAAAACGTGTGGAAGGGTACGGGAGTACATTATGAATTATTTACTGTTGTGAGTGTTGATGACATGTTCTCCACAAGACCACAAGATGTAGGGGCAGAATTAGACCGTTTGGCCCATCGTGGCTTCTCTACCATTTCATCACGGCTGATTTATTATCCCTCTCAACCCCATTCTCTGGCCTTCTCCCTGTAACCTTTGACGCCTTGACTATCAAGAACATATCACCCTCCACTTTAAATATACCCATTGATTTGGCCTCCATAGCTGCCTATGATGATGAATTTGACAGAATCACCACCCTCTGGATAAAGAAATTCCTCCTTATCTCTGTTTTAAAGGGATGTCCCCCTATTCTGAGGCTGTGCCCTCTGGTCCTAGACTTCCCACCATAGGAAACATCCTCTGCACATCCACTCTATCTGTGCCCTCTGGTCCTAGACTTCCCACCATAGGAGACATCCTCTCCACATCCACTCTATCTGTGTCCTCTGGTCCTAGACTCCCCCACTATAGGAAACATCCTCTCCACGTCCACTCTATCTGTGTCCTCTGGTTCTAGACTCCTCCACCATAGGAAACATCCTCTCCACATCCACTCTACCTGTGCCCTCTGGTCCTAGACTCCCCCACTATAGGAAACATCCTCTCCACATCCACTCTATCTGTGCCCTCTGGTCCTAGACTCCCCCACTATAGGAAACATCCTCTCCACATCCACTCTATCTGTGCCCTCTGGTCCTAGACTCCCCCACTATAGGAAACATCCTCTCCACATCCACTCTATCTGTGTCCTCTAGTCCTAGACTCCCCCACTACAGGAAACATCCTCTCCATATCCACTCTATCTGTGTCCTCTGGTTCTAGACTCCTCCACCATAGGAAACATCCTCTCCACATCCACTTTATCTGTGCCCTCTGGTCCTAGACTCCCCCACTATAGGAAACAGCCTCTCCACATCCACTCTATCTGTGCCCTCTGGCCCTCGACACTCCCACTATAGGAAACATCCTCTCCACATCCACTCTATCTGTGTCCTCTGGTCCTAGACTTCCCCACTACAGGAAACATCCTCTCCACATCCACTCTATCTGTGTCCTCTGGTCCTAGACTCCCCTACTATAGGAAACATCCTCTCCACATCCACTCTATCTGTGTCCTCTGGTCCTAGACTCCCCCACCATAGGAAACATCCTCTCCACATCCACTCTATCTGTGCCCTCTGGTCCTAGACCCCCCCACTACAGGAAACATCCTCTCCACATCCACTCTATCTGTGCCCTCTGGTCCTAGACTCCCCCACTATAGGAAACAGCCTCTCCACATCCACTCTATCTGTGCCCTCTGGCCCTCGACACTCCCACTATAGGAAACATCCTCTCCACATCCACTCTATCTGTGTCCTCTGGTCCTAGACTTCCCCACTACAGGAAACATCCTCTCCACATCCACTCTATCTGTGCCCTCTGGTCCTAGACTCCCCCACCATAGGAAACATCCTCTCCACATCCACTCTATCTGTGCCCTCTGGTCCTAGACTCCTCCACTACAGGAAACATCCTCTCCACGTCCACTCTATCTGTGTCCTCTGGTTCTAGACTCCTCCACCATAGGAAACATCCTCTCCACGTCCACTCTATCTGTGTCCTCTGGTTCTAGACTCCTCCACCATAGGAAACATCCTCTCCACATCCACTCTATCTGTGCTCTCTGGTCCTAGACTCCCCCACTATGGGTAACATCCTCTCCACATCCACTCTATCTGTGCCCTCTGGTCCTAGGCTCCCCCACTATAGGAAACATCCTCTCCACATCCACTCTATCTGTGTCCTCTAGTCCTAGACTCCCCCACTACAGGAAACATCCTCTCCACATCCACTCTATCTGTGTCCTCTGGTCCTAGACTTCCCCACTACAGGAAACATCCTCTCCACATCCACTCTATCTGTGCCCTCTGGTCCTAGACTCCCCCACCATAGGAAACATCCTCTCCACATCCACTCTATCTGTGCCCTCTGGTCCTAGACTCCTCCACTACAGGAAACATCCTCTCCACGTCCACTCTATCTGTGTCCTCTGGTTCTAGACTCCTCCACCATAGGAAACATCCTCTCCACGTCCACTCTATCTGTGTCCTCTGGTTCTAGACTCCTCCACCATAGGAAACATCCTCTCCACATCGACTCTATCTGTGCTCTCTGGTCCTAGACTCCCCCACTATGGGTAACATCCTCTCCACATCCACTCTATCTGTGCCCTCTGGTCCTAGGCTCCCCCACTATAGGAAACATCCTCTCCACATCCACTCTATCTGTGTCCTCTAGTCCTAGACTCCCCCACTACAGGAAACATCCTCTCCACGTCCACTCTATCTGTGTCCTCTGGTCCTAGACTCCCCCACTATAGGAAACATCCTCTCCACATCCACACTATCTGTGTCCTCTGGTTCTAGACTCCTCCACCATAGGAAACATCCTCTCCACATCCACTCTATCTGTGTCCTCTAGTCCTAGACTCCCCCACTACAGGAAACATCCTCTCCACATCCACTCTATCTGTGTCCTCTGGTCCTAGACTCCCCCACTACAGGAAACATCCTGTCCACGTCCACTCTATCTGTGTCCTCTGGTCCTAGACTCCCCCACTACAGGAAACATCCTCTCCACATCCACTCTATCTGTGTCCTCTGGTCCTAGACTCCCCCACTACAGGAAACATCCTGTCCACGTCCACTCTATCTGTGTCCTCTGGTCCTAGACTCCCCCACTACAGGAAACATCCTGTCCACGTCCACTCTATCTGTGTCCTCTGGTCCTAGACTCCCCCACTACAGGAAACATCCTCTCCACATCCACTCTATCTGTGCCCTCTGGTCCTAGACTCCCCCACTATAGGAAACATCCTCTCCACATCCACTCTATCTGTGCCCTCTGGTCCTAGACTCCCCCACTATAGGAAACATCCTCTCCACATCCACTCTATCTGTGCCCTCTGGTCCTAGACTCCCCCACTATAGGAAACATCCTCTCCACATCCACTCTATCTGTGTCCTCTAGTCCTAGACTCCCCCACTACAGGAAACATCCTCTCCATATCCACTCTATCTGTGTCCTCTGGTTCTAGACTCCTCCACCATAGGAAACATCCTCTCCACATCCACTCTATCTGTGCCCTCTGGTCCTAGACTCCCCCACTATAGGAAACAGCCTCTCCACATCCACTCTATCTGTGCCCTCTGGCCCTCGACACTCCCACTATAGGAAACATCCTCTCCACATCCACTCTATCTGTGTCCTCTGGTCCTAGACTTCCCCACTACAGGAAACATCCTCTCCACATCCACTCTATCTGTGTCCTCTGGTCCTAGACTCCCCTACTATAGGAAACATCCTCCCCACGTCCACTCTATCTGTGTCCTCTGGTTCTAGACTCCTCCACCATAGGAAACATCCTTTCCACATCCACTCTATCTGTGCCCTCTGGTCCTAGACTCCCCCACCATAGGAAACATCCTCTCCACATCCACTCTATCTGTGCCCTCTGGTCCTAGACTCCTCCACTATAGGAAACATCCTCTCCACGTCCACTCTATCTGTGTCCTCTGGTTCTAGACTCCTCCACCATAGGAAACATCCTCTCCACGTCCACTCTATCTGTGTCCTCTGGTTCTAGACTCCTCCACCATAGGAAACATCCTCTCCACATCCACTCTATCTGTGCTCTCTGGTCCTAGACTCCCCCACTATGGGTAACATCCTCTCCACATCCACTCTATCTGTGCCCTCTGGTCCTAGGCTCCCCCACTATAGGAAACATCCTCTCCACATCCACTCTATCTGTGTCCTCTAGTCCTAGACTCCCCCACTACAGGAAACATCCTCTCCACGTCCACTCTATCTGTGTCCTCTGGTCCTAGACTCCCCCACTATAGGAAACATCCTCTCCACATCCACACTATCTGTGTCCTCTGGTTCTAGACTCCTCCACCATAGGAAACATCCTCTCCACATCCACTCTATCTGTGTCCTCTAGTCCTAGACTCCCCCACTACAGGAAACATCCTCTCCACATCCACTCTATCTGTGTCCTCTGGTCCTAGACTCCCCCACTACAGGAAACATCCTGTCCACGTCCACTCTATCTGTGTCCTCTGGTCCTAGACTCCCCCACTACAGGAAACATCCTCTCCACATCCACTCTATCTGTGTCCTCTGGTCCTAGACTCCCCCACTACAGGAAACATCCTGTCCAAGTCCACTCTATCTGTGTCCTCTGGTCCTAGACTCCCCCACTACAGGAAACATCCTCTCCACATCCACTCTATCTGTGCCCTCTGGTCCTAGACTCCCCCACTATAGGAAACAGCCTCTCCACATCCACTCTATCTGTGTCCTCTGGTTCTAGACTCCTCCACCATAGGAAACATCCTTTCCACATCCACTCTATCTGTGCCCTCTGGTCCTAGACTCCCCCACCATAGGAAACATCCTCTCCACATCCACTCTATCTGTGCCCTCTGGTCCTAGACTCCTCCACTATAGGAAACATCCTCTCCACGTCCACTCTATCTGTGTCCTCTGGTTCTAGACTCCTCCACCATAGGAAACATCCTCTCCACGTCCACTCTATCTGTGTCCTCTGGTTCTAGACTCCTCCACCATAGGAAACATCCTCTCCACATCCACTCTATCTGTGCTCTCTGGTCCTAGACTTCCCCACTATGGGTAACATCCTCTCCACATCCACTCTATCTGTGCCCTCTGGTCCTAGGCTCCCCCACTATAGGAAACATCCTCTCCACATCCACTCTATCTGTGTCCTCTAGTCCTAGACTCCCCCACTACAGGAAACATCCTCTCCACGTCCACTCTATCTGTGTCCTCTGGTCCTAGACTCCCCCACTATAGGAAACATCCTCTCCACATCCACACTATCTGTGTCCTCTGGTTCTAGACTCCTCCACCATAGGAAACATCCTCTCCACATCCACTCTATCTGTGTCCTCTAGTCCTAGACTCCCCCACTACAGGAAACATCCTCTCCACATCCACTCTATCTGTGTCCTCTGGTCCTAGACTCCCCCACTACAGGAAACATCCTGTCCACGTCCACTCTATCTGTGTCCTCTGGTCCTAGACTCCCCCACTACAGGAAACATCCTCTCCACATCCACTCTATCTGTGTCCTCTGGTCCTAGACTCCCCCACTACAGGAAACATCCTGTCCACGTCCACTCTATCTGTGTCCTCTGGTCCTAGACTCCCCCACTACAGGAAACATCCTCTCCACATCCACTCTATCTGTGCCCTCTGGTCCTAGACTCCACCACTATAGGAAACATCCTCTCCACATCCACTCTATCTGTGCCCTCTAGTCCTAGACTCCCCCACTACAGGAAACAGCCTCTCCACATCCACTCTATCTGTGCCCTCTGGTCCTAGACTCCCCCACCATAGGAAACATCCTCTCCACATCCACTCTATCTGTGTCCTCTGGTCCTAGACTCCCCCACCATAGGAAACATCCTCTCCACATCCACTCTATCTGTGCCCTCTGGTCCTAGACTCCCCCACTATAGGAAACATCCTCTCCACATCCACTCTATCTGTGCCCTCTGGTCCTAGATTCCTCCACTATAGGAAACATCCTCTCCACGTCCACTCTATCTGTGTCCTCTGGTTCTAGACTCCTCCACCATAGGGAACATCCTCTCCACATCCACTCTATCTGTGCCCTCTGGTCCTAGACTCCACCACTATAGGAAACATCCTCTCCACATCCACAGTATCTGTGTCCTCTGGTTCTAGACTCCTCCACCATAGGAAACATCCTCTCCACTTCCACTCTATCTGTGTCCTCTGGTCCTAGACTCCCCCACTACGGAAACATCCTCTCCACATCCACTCTATCTGTGTCCTCTGGTCCTAGACTCCCCCACTATAGGAAACATCCTCTCCACATCCACTCTACCTGTGCCCTCTGGTCCTAGACTCCCCCACTACAGGAAACATCCTCTCCACGTCCACTCTATTGAGGCTTACAGTATTCAATAGGTTTCAATGAGATTCTCCCCCCCCCCCGCCATTCTTCTAAACTCCAGTGAGTACAGTTCCAGAGCCATCAAATATTCATCATACATTAACGTTTTCATTCCTGGAATCATTCTTGTGAACCTCTGGAACTTCTCCAATGGCACCACGTCTTTTCTTGGATAAGGAGCCCAAAGCTACTCACAATACTGACTGACCAATGCCTTATAAAGCCTCAGCTCATAACGTCTGTGAGTTTTATCCTTGTGCATGGGAAATTAATGAAAGGAGTGTGTGTGAGATCAAAATGTCGATAATTTTTGTGATAACCTTCTTTCTTGGTATTTCTTGCTGAAATATTAACTTTTTAATAGTAACATTTATGTAATGTCTTGGTGAGGATTTTAATATTTGCAATTAAACATGTTTCTTTTTGGTTGATACTTGTGTCACTGTTAGTCCAACTTGAATGTTCATCCACCATTTTCTTTGCCTATCTTGTATCTTCAGCATCTTTGCACCATGGCCTGACTAAGTCTCTGTAAATTAAATCTTCCTCGAGTTATGGCCATTACTTACAGAGCCAGCTATGTTAGTGGTCCAAGAGTGACATGGGATAAAACTGGTTAGGATGACACATTTTCTTCCCTGAAACTGGGTGAAACAGCTAAGTTTTTACAATAATCTCGTTCATCATTATTGTTACAAAAACCTATAATTTTCATTGAAGATACAGATTTATTTAGATTCCTCATCTGTAAAACTGAGATTTAAACTTGGACTTGCCAGGTCCACTCCCAAATCTTATCCCTATTGAACTATTCACAAGTGGTTACAAAAGGGAAGATTGCCCTTGTAAAGTAATTGTCACAAACAACACTTGACTAGGCATCTCTAGTGTGAGATCAAGAGATTTAATAGAATATATTGTGCCAGTTTTTTGCAAGCATCAGGAACTTAAGTTAACTGATTTAGCAGTTACTGGAAAAGAATCCACTGATTGGAATATTTACATCTCAAAGTAAGTTTGCTTTTTGCCGTGGTAAGTAAATTTTATTGTTAATATGATCAATAAAACTTTGTAGAATATCTCCAGCTTTGCACAGATGATGGGACTGACTTATAAATATAGGTATTAATTCAACGTAGCAAATTTTGAAAAGAATTAATGAGGTAATCAGGAATATAGAATGCTGTCATTTCAGGGTCTAGTACAGCAAGCATGTACAGATCATGAACATTACAAATTTATTGGGCTGTCTGCCCCCAAAATAGGGCATTTATGGTCATTGCTGCTGGCAAATAATAATATCTTGGATTGGAAGATTGGCACGCTGACTCACCATCCTGACAATTTTCTCCCCGTTTGCCAGTTCCTTGCTGTCCAGTTGAACTCGAGAGCCCAGAACCTCCAGTCTTGCATTAACAGGTGTTCTCTGTGACCTATGAGCTCGGTGCTACTTCCTGGATTAACATTATTCTTCTAATGCTTCATTTTTGAATGCAATACATTGGTTCCTAATCCACTTTACATTGCTGTTCATGGGATGATCTTGGTGTGATTTGCTTTTTTTTTTGATATCACAGAAAGAGATCCTTAATATGTTACCAAACACGGTAGTGACCAGCACACCGTAACAAATAAAGACACCCCGATTTAAGAACTGTGGGTAAAACAAAAGGACAATATCTTTTTTTCTAATAAAGAGATTAATAACTAACTTAATAATGATCAGTGGTCTATATTTTTGCATTGCATTTGAAATTCCCAGAGCATTTCAGAATGTTTGTTTTGCTTTGTCCATTGGGTGAGAGTAATACTTGAAGATGTTTGAGGCAAACAGAAAAATAATTTTGGTCAAAAAGAACCTATAGTTCTTGAACTGTTTCACACTCTTGCTTGCTCTCTCAGTTCTGTTTTTAATATAACCTTAAAACTGCATTATCAGTATGTGCAGTATCCTTTGTTTTCAGCACTATGAAATGGTTAGCAGGCTGACTGACTGCTGAACTCTGTTGTAAGTTCAGTTTGGACAGGGAACGACATGCTATCACTGAGAAAGTTGCCCAGCTGACCTTTAGATGAACTAACTAGTAAAGCAGTGTGTCAAGTGACTGGCTTGGTGAATTTTAAATACCGTTTACAAAATAAATCTGGAGTAAAATAAGTACTGTACCTCTTGTTATGACAGCGAAGCTACAGGATAATGATGAAAGCCCACTTAGCTCATTGAGGTAGATTTCTTGTTTAAATTTGGTAGCATACTCTGCCATTTTACAGAGCCTGGTCTGAGTGAGGCTGTCAACACAGAGCCCTGTTCTTGACTCATCTGCCATTGGATACGGCCTAGAATGGCAAAGCAAAAGCTGGTCCAAAGAGATCCTCATTGCTGCCTTTGGGGGTGGACAATAAATCAAAGGCTTGCCAGTGATGCCAATGTCCTGAGGAAATAAAATAAAATTTAATTAAAAATCTTAGCTTCATCCTCTGAGTTGCGTGAAGAAAGAGCCCACAGAGACGGGATGTTGGAAGCATTCGGTAGGTCAGGCCGTATCAGTGAGGAGAGAAACTGTGAACATTTCAAGGTAAAGACCCATCATCAGAAATGGAAAGGTGAAAAAGCAAGTGTGATTTAAGCAGGAAGATGGAGAAAGCCTGTTATGATGTGCAGACCAAAGTTGTCAAGTTAAAACAATTACTTTACGCAAGGTCGGATTAAGCTAGTCCAGAGCCTGTAGCATATGTCATAAAAGGGCCCTAAATTTAAAAAATGCACATATGTATTAAAACATAAATTATTTACTTGCATAGTAAAGTAATTCAACTTTTTAATTTGCTATACAGCCAGATAATACAACAAATGTCTGTCACTTCAGTAATAGTATTACTTACATGTAGGTATCAATTTCAAATGTCAAAAGTAATAGAACTACAATTTAAAAGTTACATTTTCTAGATTTAGCATGAGCAAATTTGATGATACTGAAAATGTCTATTTCACGCAGAAGTTCATGTTCAATGCTCATTAGAGTGAGATTGTTCGATCTGTTTTGACCCATGGTGTTCCTTAGTTCATTTTTAATCCTTTTCAGTTTTGAAAATGAGCGTTCTCCACTGCAGATGGTAACCATGAGTGACAAATAGATGCGCAAGACATTTTCTACATTTGGAAAACATGACTCCAAAGAATTGTCAGTTATCAAACAGTACAACTGTAACTCTACAAGGTTTTGTTTGGCGCCGATATGAGAAGCAAGATCAGTTTTCAACAGTTCAGTAAACTGCACAAATTCTTCATCAAGACTTTCTTCCAGATCTTCCAGATATGATTTAATAAGATTTGATGACCTCTTTACGATCTCTTCAGGTGTAAACGACTGTAGCTGATGAAGGAATCCAAAAACACCATTCACCTTTAGATAAGCTTTCTGCCTTTTTGACAGGGCAGAAAGCAAGCTGTCAATAATGGCAAGGAATGTTCAGCTTTTAAACTTCTGAGAAGGTGTTTGAGATTCAACAAGTGGATCAAGAGTGCTGGAACCACTGAAATCATCATACACGCGATTTTGCTTGTGTTTTCTTCGAGTTTGCTGTTGATAATTTTCACACTTAGATCCTTGGCTTTTTGCTCAATGTCTGAAAAAGTAGACCACGTAGCTTGAATATATCCATGCAAGGATTCATAGAGTGCACAAGCTGTGTTCAAGTCTTGGCCAGAAGTTTGCAAAGAAGCACTGGTCATTTGAAAACGCAATAATACTTGATCCCACAATATGACCATTATTCCTGTTTCCAACTTCATCATGGTTGAAGGTAGTCCACGAGCCTGTTGTCGACACTCTGCCTTCTGATCATTGTTATTTGAAATGTCATCCAAGACTTGTCTTATTGCAGAAAAACTGTGTAAAACTGTGCTTTTATTCCATCTGCACGAGCTGACCACCTGGTAGCTGACATTCTTTTCACAATGGGCAAATGAGCACCACCATCAGACAATGCAGCAGAAAGGAGATCCCACCGATAAGCAGAAGCAGAAAAAAATGTGTACAGGCTTTCTACAAATTAAAAGAAAATTAATTCTTCTTGAATTCAGCAGCACATTTTCCAACCAGATTTAGTGAATGTGCAAAACATGGAATGTAATCCACAAACTCATTCAGCTCTTTAATTTGTGCTTGTAAGCCACTATACTTGCTACTCATATTGCTGGCATTGTCATAACTTTGACCACAGCAGTCTTTTATATCAATGTCATTTTCCTTTAAAAAGTCAAGTAAACTTTGAGTGAGCTGTTCAGCACTATGACCTTCCATATCCAAAAACTTCACAAATCTTTCAACTGGTCCAGATGGCAAAACATAGCACACAAAGTCAGCTGGTCCAAATTAGATATATCTGGAGTAGAACCCAATGAAACAGAATAATACTTGTATTCTTCACTTCACCGATAATGTGATCCAGTGTGCTGGATCCAATCAGATGATGAATTCCTCACATGTTTTAGATAGGTATGATTTATGTCCCCTTCCCTTCCCCTTAAATGCTCAGACAGAAAAGGGTCAAACTTGGCCAGTAATTCTAACAACCCCAAGTAATTTCCATTATGAGGAGAGCCAACAGTTTCATCACTACAGTACCACGAAATGAAAGGCCTTGTTCTGCTAAAAACTTTACAACTTCAATTATTCGCTCTAGAAGTGCGCGCCAATACTTTTGTTCAGTGTCCCCATTTCTTTCACAAGGTGGGATCGACACATTTAGCTTTGTTTTTGCGCATTGACAGTGAAATTAAAGCTTGTCTATGTGAGGAACTTTCTTCATGTCGACGTAATAGATTGGTTGCATTTTTCCAGTCGTTAAACTCCTCTTCGCTAAACTTTGATGAACATCCTGAAGTCATAACCCTGCATGGGAAACAGAGTAGGCTTCCTTTGCTTTCTGAATAGCATAAAGAACTTCTTGCATGTTGCTTGTTTGTAGGTTTATGGACATATGTAAAATAAGACTTCTGACAGTGCCTAAGTTTCTTTTCATTGTCATACAATTGCATGGATGAAGAGAAGTCACTCTCAGCATGTTGACATTCATCACTTCCCTTGGCTATCCAATATTCATGACCACAATCATCTAGATTGTTTGGCCATTCACCAATATCATTAGAGTACTTGTTCTTTTCACTTCTTCTTTTGCATTCAATGGATGCTGGCTGTTGCTGTATCTTGCTGTATCATATAACAAATTTATGTGACTGTTGTGGCTATGAGCGCGTGTGGATCACATGCACTCAACAACCAACTAGGAATAGTGTTCTGAAAATTACCTGTTTAGTTGCTTATTGAAACTCATTTCAATTGGGAAATACAGGTTGAAATTCACAGTCTAATCCGATCTTGTATGTTCCTGAGCTGGTTCGGACTACCTAAAATCAGGAAAAAAATGAGGAATCATGAACTGGGTCACATAAAACTGTTAAGCCGCACATCCCTTGTCGCAGGCTCACTGCGGCGGTCACCCTCCAGTGGTGTAACAGCGCACGCTGCAGCAGCTTGGGAACGTGGGAGGTAGCACAAAGGTCACCACGACACAGCAAGGAGCCAACACATGCCTACACATACATACCATGCAACATGCAGCTCCCCTGACATGGAAACAACAGCGTTGCCAGATCGTTGTGGGAACACGGTGAGATGCCGGTTTCACCAGGCTACAGCTTGCAAGCATTTAGTGCGGGGCAGGGCCCTGGAAAATGCGGGCCCGTAGCATATACTACTTTTGCTAATAGGTTAATCCGGCACTGACTTTACGATGCATCTAATCAAAAGATGAAATGCTGTTGTTGAACTTGTGTTGGGAATCATTGGAGCGACGTAGAAGGTCAGAGACAGTGGTCAGAAGGTAGTGAAATGGAGAGTTAAAGTGATGGATGACTGGAAGCTTGTGGTTATCCAGGTGGACAGAAATGTAATGTTCTGCAAGGATTTGATTTCTCTGACTGCAGCACAGCAACTGGAGGTTCAAGTTCAGGACCAACATGTCATCTTCCAACAAAGCATGTTGCATCTCCTGGGAATTAATGTTCAGTTTAATAATTTTAGATAACTCCTCCCTTCCATAGATATGGCTTGGTCTTTATTTCATTCTTTAAAATTATTTTGCTCCAACTGACAGTTTTTAGAATGGATGTTGCCTTTGACAACCTTAGTCTACACCCTTTCACAGACATATCCTGTGCATTCTCCAACTTGCTGTCTCTGCAGCTTACAACATTGGTGTCTTTTGCTTTTCCAATTCTCTTGAGGGGTACCTAACTCAGGACATTGGCTCTGTTTTTCTTCGCCCACTGATGCATTTACTACTTTATGGTTTTCGACATCCAGCATCTACATTTTTATTGCCATGAAGAAATTACATGTGTTTAAATGGATATTTTTTTAAGCTAAAAATGCTTGAATGCTCTAATTATTTTACTTCACCTATATTTGAAATTTGCCAATGTGAAATTTAAAGGAATACTATTTAAGTCGGTTACTTTATTTAGACTGTAATGTGTGACTCTTCAGAATATGACACTTCTAAGATCAGTATAAGGTTTTTAGTACTTTTGCAATTAAATTTGTTTTTCTTTCTCTTTAGAACTTATTCCCCCTGGAATCTGCCACATTCTCAATCCAGCAAATATTTATTCAAACAATGAGGTTAAGTTGGGGAACATTGAAATCTATGGATTTGATTATGATTATACTCTTGCACAGTACTCCAATTCTGTGCATACAATGATCTTTGACACTGCACGTGAAATCCTCATTGATGAATACAAGGTATGTTATCCATTGATAGGTTCTCATGAGTCCTGATGAAGGGTCTCGGCCTGAAGCATCGACTGTACTCTTTTCCATAGATGCTGCCTGGCCTGCTGAGTTCCTCCAGCATTTTGTGTGTGTTAGCTGAAATATTAACTGCTTTTCTCTCTACAGATGCTGGCTGATCTGAGTTCTTATGGGATTTTGCATTTTTATTTGTTGCTTTTTGGAAGTATTTCAAGCTTAATTGTCAATTACATTGGAATCCACAAAATGAAATGTATACTGTTGGTAGGTCATGGAATTTAAAGAAACTCTACATTTTCATCTCATGCCAAAGGGTGTCCTTGCAGTTGGAAGGTGTTATCTTCAATAGTTCAACTTATTCTTATTAAATAATATTTTTCTTAGCTATGAGACTATTTTTTGAAGTATTAATTGGCAATGGAGTGACACTGATTTCTACAAGATTTTGTTTGGTGAAATTATTGCCAGTTAATTGGAGTGTGGATTATTTCTAATTATTTACTGTATGTAATTAATATAGAAAGTAATAACTCTAAGACTCTTGCAGAACATGATGAATTTGTAGATTTCTATACCCTCTGTATAGATTTGTGAAAGCTAGGTAATCTAGAGGAGGTTAGATACATTTTTCATAAGGTTGAGGAATTGAGTACCATGGGGAAAATGGCACAGAAGAGTTAAAACCTGTGACATATCAACCACGATCATGCTGAGTGGAGAGCCAGGCTTGAATACTAACTGGTCTACTGCTCCTGTGTTCCTGAGATATTTGGCAAACAACATATGAAATACAAGTAGCCTTGAGGCTATTCTGTTACATATCATGGCCGCAATGTCACTTTCCTCTCTCTCCCCATGCCCAAGAAATTCCTTGTAACTTAAATGGCTGTTAGTCTGTGCCTTGAGTGGTTATTGATTTCCCCTCCACAGTTCTCTAGAGTGAAGGATTCCAAATATTCACTCATTTCCTGAGAGAAGGATTGGACAACTCCTTAAACTGAAACTATTATCTGGTTCTAGATTTCCCCACTAAAGGAAACATTGTTTTGGTAGAAGTGCAGCAAGTTCCTCCCTAAACTTGTGTTTCAATAAGACTGCTTCTCATTCCTTTAAATTCCATTGAATATAGACCTATGCAATTCAACCTTTTCTCAGAGTGCTCTGCCTCGAAAGCAAATGTGTTCTTCATTAAATGTGGAGATGAGAACTGTGTGCACTACTCCAGGTGCTGTCAATACTATCCTAATTGTAGGTTATGTAACCCTTTCAGTAAAGCTTAATATTCCATTGGAGTTCCAAAATACCTACATGATAACTTTTGTTCCATAGCTTTTGAAACCCCAGATCCCCTTGCACTACTATGTGCGAATAATTTTGCTTTGTTACTTTTCCCTCCAGATAGGTAGATTGGTTCCAAAGGAAATTACAGTGCCTCAGTAGCATTACAAGTGCACTGATTTACAAATATTAGAAGAGAAGTAAAAATAAAGAAATAAGTTACCTTAAAAATAAGATGTAAAAGATTTACAAATTCAGTCTGATAAGATGATAGTGCAAGAATAATGATAATATTATACAGTAATGGGTGCACATTCACACCATCCAGATAAGAATTGATGGTAGTTTTGCGCAGGGTGTCCTCAATAGCAGGGTGTGGTAAACAGAGCTTAAACAGCTCTGATAAGCAGAGGTTAATAACAGTCTAACAGGAGAGGGGTTATCACTTCCCTGGCTATAGGTTGACTCATTATAGAGCCTAAAGGCTGAGGGTAAGAATGACCTCACAGCGCTCTTTGGAGCAGTGCAGTTGCCTTAGCCCATTACTAAAACTGCTCTTCTGTTCAGCCAAGGTGGCATGCAGAGGGTGAGAAATGTTGTCCAGGATTGCCAGGATTTTCTGTGGCGTCCTTTGTTCTACCACAGCCTCCAGTGTGTCCAGTTTGACTCCTCTAACAGAGCCAGCCTTTCTAATCAGTTTATTGAGCCTGTTGACATCACCTGTATTGATGCCATTGCCCCAGCACACCACCGTATGGAAAATTGTACCGGCGACAACAGACTGATAGAACATGTGAAGGTGAGGTCTGCATACTCCAAAGGTCCTCAATCTCCTCAGGAAGTAGAGGTGACTCTGGCCCTTCTTGTACACAGTCTCTGTGCTGGTGCTCCACTCAAGTCCGTCATCCAGGTGCACCCCCAGGGACTTGTAGGTCCTCACCACACCCACGTCCTCACCATCAATAGTAACAGGGAGCAGTGCAGGTTTAGTCTTTATCATCACCTCCTTTGTCTTACTGACCACATTTTCCTATCTTGTACTCCATCTGCCAACTTCTTGCCCATTCAGCTAGCCTTTCTATATCCTCCTCCAACTTGTTAGCCCATATGTTTTTTTTAAAGTATTGAACCAGTAATCAACAGCATAGAAACAGGTGCAGAAGGTGACCTTGAGAGCTGTGGACAGAACATGCTGGTGGTGTTTGATTAGAATATAGTGAATGATGTTGCAAGGAGATGGAATGGGCTAAGATCTTTGAAGGGTCCTTTAGGTGGAAATTTTGAGACTGCAGATATATGTAGATTAGTGATGGCATTTCTGAAGTCTCTGATTTGAAGAATGATATCAGATAAACCAGCCCAGAAGGAAAGCTTGTGTACATGATTAGCTGATATATGAGTCATTCAATATGTGCACTTCAGGATTTTGCTGGCTTCATTGGGCAACTACGTGCTAATGTAACAACCTCCATTGTACAGCATGGAACTGACTTGTACACAGGATCAAGGCCTGCTTTTGGATGGAAGAACGGTGGGATGTTTCTGGTGATCTTTATGCTTCATTACTCAGAGAGGGAGGGACCAGCTGGATTTACTCTTTCCTCCCCCTCAGTCTCTTGTAGTTTGTTATGTATTTTTATATTTTGTGTTTGTTCACAAGATATAAATGTTATGGACAGTGCCTGCCATTTTATTGTTCATCCTAAATTGCCTCTGAACTGAAAAGTCCACCACATGGGGAGGGCAGGGAGTTGCATCCCACCTGGCCAGATATATCTTATTCCTTGAAGGACCTTTGTTCCTATAAATAAATATTCTACAGATACAGTCTGAATTGCCCCCTGAAGAGTTCCACAAAGATTCTAATGACCACTGTTGACTTCCAGGACCTGCGGGAAGAGCAAGAAAGATTAGTCCTTTGTACGCCACCAATGCAAAAATAAACACATCCTAGAGATAAGATTACACTTGCAACATTGGTATTTTTAAGCTGCTAGTGGACATGCACTATATTTCTGATACCTTCTCAGCTCCAGCTGAGAGACAAGTAAACAGGAAATCCTATCTTTGGGTGCTGTCTCTGTGACACTATGTATTCTCTAGGATTACATGCATTTCCCATGGAAGCTCCAGTTTCCCCTGACATCCCAAAGACATACTGATAGGTTAATTACCAATTGAAAGTTAATTCTAGTGTAGGTGAGATGCAAATGAGTCAAAGAATGGAAGGGTGAATAAGAGGAATAAGAATGGAATGGGTAGCTGAGGCCTATGGAATGGGTAGCTGGGGCCTAGGGAATGGGTGGCTTGGGCCTAGGGAATGGGTGGCTGGGGCCTAGGGAATGGGTGGCTGGGGCCTAGGGAATGGGCGGCTTGGGCCTAGGGAATGGGTGGTTGGGGCCTAGGGAATGGGTGGCTGGGGCTTAGGGAAATAAGGGGATGAATGACGTTGCTGGCCTGGCAGCTGACAAGAGCTAAATGGCTATTTTTTAATGTGGTAGTAAATAAGCAGTTTTTGATCCTACATTTTTGTTTTTTTTTCTCAATCACATCTAGATGATGATATATTGGTATGTACATCAGGGTGTAATTAGATACTTTGCATGGATTTCATAGAGTAAACTGTATACACGGGTCTCTGTGCAATAAATCTGTTCCACGGGATTAATGGACATGGTGAATTCTTTGAATGTGTCACTCTTGACAGAAGCTAATTGATTGGGCGTAGTTAATACAGTTTATTCACTGACAAGCAAAAGAAATCATTAATTATTGCACTAGGAAAGGAGCCAAAAATTGCTGCTGTAATGGTCAGTAATCTCCTGGAATTGTTTTGTATCTGTTAAATGGTGGACAAAGGAAATGAATTTAACATTTGGATGTTAAAGCAATTTCAAGGCTTTGTCCTTGTTTGGGTAAAGTTTATGCTTGAAAATGCATGCAGAATCACTTCTTTAAAGAAAGATGCCGTGTTAGTTATAATGTTCAGCTGAAGTGGTGCAATGCTGACCGTCAAACTTTTCTGTAGTAATGGGAGTTCTGACACTCTTTCCAAAGACCCAAAACAGGGTCAGAGGGTACACAGAAACTGGCTGCATTTGATTAGATACCAGTATAGTAGGGTCCGAACACAAAACAAGTCAAAGGTAATAACTTACAAGGCGTATAGTAAGTAAGAGTTCCACTTCATTTGATGAAGTTTAATTAATACGATTAGACAAGTTTCAAATTTTATTGCTTAAAACAGTTTATTCTGCATTTCTCCCTTTCCGTTCTGCTCCATTTCAAGTGTATGGTTCTGCCAGCTCTTCTTCTGTTCCCGGGCATGTAAAGACCAGAAGCCTGTATTGTGTGTCCTCTTTCAACAATGCGCAGCTGGCAAAAGTTTTATACTTTTTTTTCCTCTTAAGTGTTTATTTTCATCTTCAATTATCTCTTGTAGTATCCAGAAGGGATCGAAGAGTATGAATACCAACCAAACTTTGCCATCAGAGGCCTCCATTATGATGTGCGCAAGGTAACAGTTCAATAAGCAATCAGTCTTCATTAACAAGTGTGTAGTAAATAAATCTGCCCAGCCAAACTTCAGTGTTATCTATCATCACACACCCTCTTAGCAGAACATGCATGTTATTCCATGAAGCCACAGTACATTAATGAATGTATACATGTGAATTTTGCAGTTTCCGCCAATGTTGGAAATCCAGAGGAACACGTGCAAAATGCTGGAGGAACTCAGCAGATTAGGCAGTGTTATGTCTTCCCTGAAGTGGATAGTTATTTTATTTCTAATTACTAGTTCTTACTGCTTACTTGAGGGTACCCAACTGATGTTGATTGCTTATTATCACATTGTTAAGTAATTGGCTTTCATCAGGGTGGCCATTTTATAAGGTTTGTGAAGTTCAGTCAGTTAGAGGCAACTTGTTGGAAGTCAAGGGCGATATAAGCAGTATTTGAATCTGCCTTTTGTTACTGTGAGTTCCAGGGGGAGAAGTACTGTATTCTTAGATGGACTCTTGGCATACTGTAATTGCCTTCAAGTACAGTTACACCAGGACGGGAGTTATCTATCTGTCTAGCTCGAGAGACGGGGAAAACCCCTGAGTGAGGGTAGTATACGTAGTATCTGTGGAGAGGATGAAACAGTCGACTTTTCAGGCCAGGGCCCTTCATCTGGCTGAAGGGTCTTGGCCTGAAATATTCTTCTTTTATAGATGCTGCTTGATCTGCTGAGTTCCTCCAGCATTTTGTGTGTGAATTTTTACCTGTAAGCCAGCCAAGCTTTGAAGCTGGGTAAACTTTGGTATCCATTAATGTTAACTTAGTTAAAATCTTGTTCTGTCTCTGTTTTCAGCTTTATTTTCTTCCTTTTAGTTCATTTTAATGTCTCCACGGCTCTTGTGGTGCCTGATGAATTTCCTTTTATTCAATGTTTAATTTACCTGCTTTTTGATTCTCCCAATTTTTGTTTCTCACTTGCTTTTTTGTCTTTCATATCTATCTTTCATTTCCCCTTTTTTACGTGTGTTCCTTTCTCTTTCCACCAGGTTTTATTCATTTGACTTTAAAATGTTAACTAGTTTCTTCTATGGCATCATTTGTATCTTTTCCATGGGAGGTATATGTGGCTGGGAATGACTTCATTCCACCTGCCTTATTCACTGGACAGTCCTGCATGCTGTGTTTTGTGTTGCAGAGATGGTCCATCTACTGTGACACTTTTCCTTTTTCTGAGATATAATGGGACAGTTTGGTTAAGCATTACAGCCTTATAATAACCACATATACTTTGCAACACAATGCTCACTCAGCTGTGCTATACTGTATGAAAACAACCTACCTAGTTAATACAGATTGGTCTCAAGTATTACAATGTTTACATTTGCTAGATAGGTTCGGCATCATTAGTTGTTCCCATAGGTGGCTTCGTCACCCCCTCATTTAGTGAGAAATGTTATGATCCATGATTCTGTTACATGCATATCTTGTCTAGGGGCCAGAATGGCGAGGTTAATTAATGGTGTTAACTGAATCATCTTCATGTGTGGTCTACTGTCTTTTTGCAAGGCAGGTCAATTGCAAATCCACATGAAAAATATGTCACTTGAATGGATACTTATCCATTATCATTGGTGAATGTTCCATTGATACATCCTTACTATAGAATCTAAGTCTTGAAATTTTCTAACATTTTATTACCATTAACTTCTTATACCAGTTACAGACTATTAATAAATACTGGTCTTGCCAATGACAATCCTGTCCTAGAAACAGACGTGCTACTATTTCCTGGTGTGGATAAATTCCAAACACTGCGTCAGTGGTTATTGTTCAGTGATGGCAGACTATGCGTGGATACCAAATAGAGTGTCTCAAGTCAATCAGGTGTATGTGAAATGCAGCTCTAGTGACTTGTGTAATTGCCCTCGACTGATGGGAATAAAAATATATTTTAACTGACATATCAGATTTGTGTGAACTTCTACCTAAGCCAAACTGTGAAATGGGTTATTACAGGGCAGTAATTTTGCTCTGAATTTTTTTTTAAAGTCCAGTATATAAATTTGCACTTTGTTTTTGATAGGGAGTTCTAATGAAGATTGATGCTTTCCACTATGCCCAGTTAGGAACGGTATATAGGTATGTAATCTATGGTGCTGTACAATATTTTATGTGAAATGAGAATTAGACCATAAGACTATAAGACATAGGAACAGAATTAGGCTATTCAAACCATTCAGTCTGCTCTGCCATTCAATCATGGCTGATTTATTATTCCTCTCACCCTTTTAAAACTTAAATCATAAGTTAATATTCACTTTCTGCAAAGCTGCAGTTTCAGAATTAGTTCTTGAGTAATGTTGTTAGCACAGTCGTTTATTACCCATCTTGAGAAGCAGATGGTGGTCATGTAGAATGTTTGTTGATAGAACTCTTGTAGTCATCTGATATCCTAATGCTTTCCGTTCATGTAGGACGCATGTTCTGTCAATAATATATACTTAATATGTACATGTTTACAGGGGACTCAATCCAGTACCAGACGATGAAGTGTTACACATGTATGAAGGAACCCAGCATGTTCCTCTACATCAAATGAGTGACTTCTATGGCAAGGTAACCTTTCTTTTCAGTATTTATTTATATAATGATAAATACTCAAAGTGTTATAAATTGCAAATACAGCGATAAGGGGAAGCTTTTTGAGTTTGAGATATGCATTTAAAAGGTTAATGAGGAATGGAAGGGGAGAAGGCTAGAACTGTTCATTGGTGAGCAGGATGAGAAACTTAGATGATCTGCCAATTTGATCAAGTTGAGAGTGATGTGAGTTGGAGGTCTAGGAGCAGGCTGACTGTTCTTAAGATTCTGGCAAAGACAGGCAGAATTCCATTTGTTTTCATTGATAAGTTGTGGTTTCAGCTCTTATCCAAGGGAAATCATTGTCAGAGTAACACAGGCTACTCTGGTGATGATGGCTGGTTCTTCCCTTGTGAAGGTCTGGAGGGAAGAAAGTTCCTCCAGAGCGACAGCACGATCATTGTTGACTGTCGAGGCCAGGTCTGGATCTGCAGACTATGGCACAGTAGGGACACGGGAACAGCTGAGGCGCCGACGCCTGGGTAGTAGGATCCTTCCTACATCTCCTCTTCTCTTCAGCAGATGCTCTTATGAATTCTTCAAAATTCTTGGCTGCTCCATGGATCAGTGTCCTCCAGCGGTCTGTCACAAGTCAGCTGCTGACACTCATGGACCTCAATATTTGCCTGAGAGAGCTGCTGCTTAAGTTGGTTTTAGTACCTCTTGCATGGAGCACCACAATCTCTCTTGCCCTGAGAGAGTTCTCTGTAGAGTACCTGGAGTTGTCCATGTGAGACACATGGCCTGGCCAGCGGAGTTGCCTGAGCAGCAAAGTGGCTTCAATGCTTGGAAGTTGAGCCTCGTCCAGGACCTTGTTGTTGGAGACACGATCCTGCCAGCTGATACTCTTGATGGAGCGGAGGCAGTGCTGATGCAATTGGATTTGCTTGTGGTGCAAGACCCAGGCTTCGGAGTCGTATAGCAGTGTTGTGACAATGGCACCACTGTACACGTGGATTTTTGTGGACAAATGCAGCTGGTGGCTCTTCCACACACATTGCTGGAGGCTGTTCTGGCTGTGGTGAGTCGATTGTCAACGTCCTTTACTACGGTAGCATCAAAGATGATGCTGCCCAGGTAGGTGAGCTCTCCACCGTGGTGAGAGGGTGGGCATCAATGGTGATATGAGGTGCATTTATAAACACCAGGAGGGGCTGTCTGATGGAGGATCATTGTTTTCTTCAGACAGACTGTTAACCCAAAAGCTCTTGCAGCCTTGGCAAACGGAGTGACTGCGGCCTGTCGTGCGTCCTCTGTGTGCGTGAGAAGAGCACAGTCGTCCGCTTATGGGAGCTCGAGAATGGGCCCTTGTGTGGCTTTTGTTCGGGCGAGAGCGCGGCAGAGGTTGAAGATATTTCTGTCGGTGTGGAACCGAATGCAGATGCTCTCCAAGGTGGTCTCTCTCACTTCTCGTGGCATCATGCTGAAAAAGGTGGCAAAGAGGATTGGTGCTGAAACACAGCCTTGTTTCACGCCGGTACTGATGGGAAATGGGTCAGACGGGTTGCCGTTGTGTTTAACCCGACTGCTTTGGCCTTCATGGAGCTGTTGCAGAATGGTGAGGAGTTTCAGGGGACAGCTGAACTTCGAAAGAATCTTCCAGAGACTATTGCGGCTGACTGCATCAAAGGCCTCGGTCAGGTCAATGAATGTTGCATACAGTCCCATGTTCTGTTCACAACACTTCTGTATCTGGCGCAGGACAAAGATCATGTCGGATGTGCGCCTGTTCAGTCAGAATCTGCACTGACTCTCTGTAAGGTTGCATTCGGCAATGTTAGAGATGATTCTGTCCGAGAGAATTCTGCTGAGAATCTTCCTGGCAGTGGACAGTAGGTAATGCCTCTGTAGTTGAAGTAGTCTGATTTCTCCCCTTTCTTCTTGTGCAGGGAGACAATTTCAGCCTCACGTAGGTCATTTGGGATTGAACCTTTCTTCCAGCAGCTCACTCGGGAGAATGTCTCCACCCATTCTGTGTGCTTCCGCTGGGATCCCATCGATGCTTGAGGCTTTATGGCATTTCAGCTTGGAAATTGCAGCTGTAATTTTGTCCAGAGCTGGCTGGACATCAAGCTTAAGCCGGACATCATGCTGGGGCATCATTTCAGAGGATGTTTCTTGTACTTGATAATTATCCCCAAAAAGGCTCTTGTAGTGCCCTGTCCATCGCCTCATGATGGTTTCCTTGTTTGTCAGCAGGTTGGAGCAGTCAGATGAGCATAGAGGGGCTTGAATCTGACGGGTTGGATCATACACTACACACAGTGATTCGTGGAAGGCTCGAGTGGTGCCAGGGTCTGCGTAGTGCTGTGTTCATTCTGCTAGGGCAGTCCACCGTAGAGAAGGCTTAGGTGCTGCATGCAACTCTATTCTGCCTTGGCCGCTTGGTCATCAGGTCTAGACAGCATCACTTGATGGGAGAAGTGTTTTTTTCCGGAGCACATTCTGGATTTCAACATTGTTTTCATCAAACCAGTCAGTCCTTGTTTCTTCTTAAGGAGTACCCAACTACCTCGACAGCCCCATATTGGATAGCAGTCTTCATGTGCTCCCATGTCGGAGTCTGTGCTTGGAGTGCCCTTGCTGTCCAGTTTCTCCCTTAGCTCGATCTAGAATACATCTCAGAGGCCAAAGACCATGGGTCGTGCCCTTTTCCTTGTTGTTGGCTTGACAGCCGACTTTTGACTTTTTTGACTTTCGCCCTGATGGGTGAGTCCTGGGCTGGACGTGCTGCTCACTTAAGGAAGGTGAAGCATCTCCCATATCCTCTCCTTTCCAAGTACAGTGTTGGCTGCAGGAGCACTGTTTGGCTTGCCATGCAGGAAGTCACTCACATATGGCCTCTCCTACGCTGCTGTGTCCATGGCAACGCCTTCGGGTGGTGCCCCTGTTCTTGCTGATTCTGCTACATCATGGTGTGACTGAGGGTCCAGCGGTATAACTGGGTGGGTAGCCTGGGCTTATTGGCCTTGGTTGGCAGCCGGCTTAGTAGGAGGACGACTGCGATTCCAAGCCCAAGTAGATAGGACTCGTTAGCCTTGCTGGGCAGTCTGTCTAAGAGAAAGAAAATCTGATACTCAACCTACAGCCACCTGGTTGCCACAGTCATCACAGCTCACTGTGCCGTTGTGGAACAACCTCTGGCCTAAAGAGTGGAATTGGTCAGCGCACGCCAAACCTCACTATAAACCTACACAGCGCAGGCAGGAAGAAAAGTCCTACAGCGATGGAGATGGGGCGAAACAACAGGTATTGGATGACGCTGAGAGTCGCAGTCTCAATTCTGCATGAAGGCAGCTCAGACCCATGGGTTGTCTGTCTGTTGACCTGAGGCAACAGCAGCGTTCAGCAGCCCTCTGACTGACCAAGCTGCCTCTTCAGGGATAGCACTGCTCGTTCCGGATGGAGACAGACCGAGAAAAGGTGGTCCAAAAAAAACTTGCCTCACCACCACCCGTTTGGTTCTCGGTGACCAACTGGCATCTCGCTCAAGCAGTAAGAAAAAGGAAAATAAATCAAAGAAATCAACCATCTCAATGTACGGACAATGCAGGACTCTACAGAGGTGACCGACCCCAAAGACGCTCAGCACTCGTGGCACGAGAACTAGCTCGTCTGGACATTGACACTGCTGCTGTAAGTGAAGTACGTTTTGTAGGTCAACAATCTTTGATAGAGCATGGTGCAGCCGGCACTCTCTTCTGGTCAGGCAGAAACAGCAATGAGGGCAGCCTCTCAGGGATAGGCTTCATGGACAAATACACCATCGTCAATAAATTTCAAAGCCTACCGGTCGGGCAATCACACTGACCTTTGCCCCTGAGGCTCCAGCTGCAAGACAACCGATTTGTCACCCTTGTGAATGTCTATGCCTCCACACTGCAAGCAGACCCTGCTGTCAAAGAGGAGTTCTACGGGAGCTGAAATCCCTCCTATTGGAAACAGAGAAGGCAGACAAGATCATCGTCCTAGGCGACTTCAGTGCCAGAGTGGGTAGAGATGTCGAGGTATGACCAGGATTCTTAGCTCATCATGGTGTCGGAAACAGTAACTGCAACGGGTGGTTACTTCTGGAGCTCTGCACAGAATTAGGCCTGGGGATAACAAATGTACAGTTTCAACAGAAAGTCAGGTTCGAGACAACCTGGAAACATCCCCATTTGAAACATCGACACCCCTTAGACTATCCTGCTGCGCCAAAAGGATATATCAGATGTTCTAAACAGCAGGGTCATGCCAAGCGCAGACTGTAATACGGATTACAGACTAGTCAGGACGGACTACTCTATAGCAAGCTAAAATGTATTTTGAATTTTTGTTTTAATTTTTAAACAATATCTAGACTAATTTGGGACAAAAATGGGAAAAAAAATTAGCTGACTAATATACTGCATTAAATGATTATTAGCATAGAGACTGCGCTGATGCAATGAAGAGATATACTCTTAGGGCAGCCTGGGAATCCAATTTGATCAGTTAACTTGCTATTCAACTAAAAAGCAGCTAACCTTTTTTTCCATACGTCTTGTGTTTGATGCTTAAGGCAATTTTTAATTTTGGAGAGATGGAGCAATTTGTTTCAGTGTTTTATTTACAAAAAAATTGCTATATTTTCATCAGTCTATTCTAAATGGAATCTCAGGAAGGAATGAGACTTGATATGATCAGTGAATGACTTAGTTAACTACCTTTTAACTCAGAAACCATTTGAAGGGCTACAGACTTTTGTCCCCATTCTGAGATACTGTATTTCTGCAGACTATTTATAGGACAAGCCTACAAATATTTGAATATGCTTGAGATATAGCTTTTATGTGTTAACTACAATCAGCTACTTATTTTTTCTTTCAAGGATACTTGTTCCTTCCCCTTTCTTAATAAGATTAACTGATTGTGCCTGACTCGGGCCGTTGCAGCCTACACAGCAGTCTCTGGCTGAGACTCTTGCGGCAGGGAGAGGGGATTTTGCACTACACTGTCACTACTTTGAATAGTTCATTGCATTTCCCCTGGCTGTACGTGTGCACTCAGTGGCCACTTTACTAGGTACACCTGTACACCTGCTTATTAAAGTATTATCTAATCAGCCAATCAACTGGCAGCAAGTCAGTGCATAAAAGCATGCAGACAGGGTCAAGAGGTTCAGCTGTTGTTCAGACCAAATTTGATCTAAGTGACTTTGACTGTGATGCCAAATGGGGTGCTTAAATATCTTCTGGGGTTTTCACACACAACAGTCTCTAGAGTTTACAGAGAATGGTGCGAAAAGCAAAAAAAAAATCCAGTAAGTGGCATTCTGCGGGCAAATATGCCTTTTTAATGAGAGAGGTCAGAGGAAAATGGTCCATCTGGTTCAAGCTGACAGGAAGACAGGAGTAACTCAAATAATCACATGGTGGTGTGCAGAAATTCATCTCTGAATGCACAACACATCAAACCTTGAAGTGGCTAGACGACAGCAGCAGAAGGCCTCGAACATAACCTCAGTGGCTATGTTATTAGATATGTTTAAAAACCCAATGAGGACTTTTAAATGTACAGTATTTCATCAAATAAGCATAAATTTGGCATAATGGTTGTGATAAATCTACTGGATTATTGTGAACACATTGGGTAGTAATCACATGCAATGGTTTTGAGATCTTAAGCAGTTTGAAATTGTTTAGGGGAAAAATGTCTTTTAGCTGAATAATTGTATGTTAATTGCAGTGATTTACTACATACATGATTGTTTATCACCTTTGGCAATCACCCAGGATCAATAATGACCCACTTCAACTCCTGAAACATATGCTCTCCTTAAACATTTCACCTATAAAGAGGGAATAGAGGGGGTTGTGCCACGTGCAGGCAGATTGGTGTCATTGTTGGTGCAGATACGATGGGCTGAAGGACATTATCTTCTCCTGTACTGTCCTATTGTCTGGTTTTGCAGGTCCTGAGATGGCTACTGTGGGAACTACAGATTTGTCCGCTAGGCTATTTCTGCACCAAAAGAGCTCGTAATGAAGTGCCTGTATAGGATTCAGGGGTCTGACATACAGACACTGTAACCTAACGAAGTTGTGTGTAGCTAAGGTCTCAATACTGAGGAAATTGATCTGTGAGTAGACACCAATTTTGATTCAGTTCTTCCAATGAATTGGAAGAGTTTGTGGAGATGGTGTCAGTGATATTTTTCCAGTGCCTGCTGTAGGCAGTTTGGGACTCAAAAGCATAAAGACAGCAGGGTCACTGCTACACAGAAGGCTATAAATTTTACACCAGCTCTGGGGCCCTGATCTTCTTCCATCAACACAAGACTATGTTAGAGCACTAAATGTAGTGGTAACTTTTATCATCAATGTCTGTCTTTGCTTAAGAAGTGGTTCCTAAGATTGTGAGAAGAAGGAAATGAAGAGGGCAAAGAGATGGCATGAGGTTGCTCTAGCAGACAAGGTAAAGAAAAATCCAAGGGCTACTACAGATATACTGTATTGCGAGCAGAATGATAGCAAGGGACAACATTGGTCCCCTTAAAGATCAGAGTTGTCATCTATGCACAGAGCCAAAAGAAATGGGGGAGATTTTAAATGAATTTTTTGCATCTCTATCTGTTTGGGAGATGGACACAGACTTAGACGTGAGGCAAAACAGCAGGGAGGCCATGGACTGAATACAGTTTACAGAAGAGGAGGTGTTTGAATAAGTTAGGACTTTAGTCCTTAGAACATTGAAGAATGAGAGGAAATTTGATAGAGGTATACAAAATTATGAGGGGAATAGATAGGGTAAATACAGTACAAGCAGGCTTTTTCGGCTGAGGTTGAGTTAGATCAGAACTAGAGGTCATGGGTTTAAGGGTGAAAGGTGAAATGTTTAAAGAGAGCATAAGGGGGAACATTTCTACTCAGAGGGTGCTCAGAGTGTGGAACGAGCTGCCAGAGCAAATGGTGGATTTGGGTTCAATTTCAACATTTGAGAGAAATTTAGATAGGTACATTGATGGGAGGGGCATGGGGGGGCGCTAAGGTTGGTATTTTGACTGCACCATTAAAGGTTTGAAGCTTGTCCTCAGACAATACAAATGTAAGCATCATCTGCACGATGCAGCTGGCCAAGATTCTGGTGACCTCGGTTTGGAGTTTAGGTGGAATAACTAATAATTAGACCCAAAGATAAATTCTTTGGAACTAGAGTTCAGCTAAAGGTGAAATGCAAGATTGTGACTAGAAAATTTGAGAATAACAGTGAAATTACATCTCTCTGTTACTTTTGTTGTTGATGTCATGGCTTCAGGATCAATGGTACAGAAACTGACATGATTTAGTATAAAGATAATGCATTTGGGCTTTTTGGGAGAACAGAATTATGAATTAAAACCTGTGGCAGTGCCATTGTCTTTTTATGAGCCTTGTTTGATGCTTAATTCATCTCAATAGCCCGGTGAGCCAGCAATTTAATGCTGGCCTCACAGGTGACACCAATGTCCTGGGAATGAAATTGTAAACTTATTGATGTGTAAAGAGGATGAGAGTACAGGTCACAGCCCAACTAAAGTAAACAAATCTTTGTTGATAAACCTGGTAGTGCATTGTACTCCTGAAACCAGGCCGGACGTAGCCAACAGCAGCTTGGACTGTACTGGACTGTTTAAGCTTTGTGTAAACAAAAAAAAATTCTAATGTCTTTCAACAAAATATATTGGAACAACAATTCTGTTTCTTTTTATTAGTAATTGCAATATGTTTACACATCAGTTTTAAATATAGTACTTTGTGTCTCTTCTGCAAGGTGACATACTGATACCATGTATTGACACTGAGTAAATTAGTAGTGACTGTATTTCTGTAATTTTAAGTGGTAGGCCAGCAAAACTCCTAAATGAATTAAGAGGTTTTTACGAGAGGAGTCTGATGTTTAAAGAGGAAGTTTCTTCATATAAAGTTCTAAAAGCAAGTGAATTCCAGATGTCTGATAGATACTACTATATAGAAACATAGAAAACCTACAGCACAATACAGGCCCTTCGGCCCACAAAGTTGTGCCAAATGTGGCCCTACCTTAGAAATTACTAGGCTTACCTATAGCTCTCTATTTTTCTAAGCTCCATGTACCTATTAAAAAGTCTCTTAAAAGACCCTATCATATCTGCCTCCGCCACCGTTGCTGGTTGCCCATTCCATGCACTCACCACTCTCTGAGTAAAAAAAACTTACCCCTGACATCTCCTCTGTACCTGCTCCCCAGCACCTTAAACCTGTGTCCTCTTGTGGCAACCATTTCAGCCCTGGGAAAAAGCCTCTGACTATCCACACGATCAATGCCTCTCATCATCTTATACACCTCTATCAGGTCACCTCTCATCCTCTGTCACTCCAAGGAAAAAAGGCCACGTTCACTCAACCTATTCTCATAAGGCATGCTCCCCAATCAAGGCAACATCCTTGTAAATCTCCTCTGCACCCTTTCTATGGTTTCCACATCCTCCCTGCAGTGAGGCAACAGAACTGAGCACAGTACTCCAAGTGGGGTCTGACCAGGGTCCTATATAGCTGCAACATTACCTCTTGGCTCCTAAATTCAATTCCATGATTGATGAAGGCCAATACACCGTACGCGTTCCTAACCACAGAGTCAACCTGCACAGCTGCTTTGAGCATTCTGTGGACTCGGATCGCAAGATCCCTTTGATCCTCCACACTGCCAAGAACCTTACCATCAATACTATATTCTGCCATCATATTTGACCTACCAAAATGAACCACTTCACACTTATCTGTGTTGAACTCCATCTGCCACTTCTCAGCCCAGTTTTGCATCCTATCAATGTCCCGCTGTAACCTCAGACAGCCCTCTACACTATCCACAACACCCCCAACCTTTGTGTCATCAGCAAACTTACTAACCCATCCATCCACTTCCTCATCCAGGTCATTTATAAAAATCACGAAGGGTAAGGGTCCCAGAACAGATCCCTGAGGCACACCACTGGTGACCGACCTCCATGCAGAATATTATTGGTGCTTAGATTCCCAGATGTCAAGTTCATTAATGCAGCAAATTTTGAGTGGCTTAGTTGATTCATGGTAGTGGGTAGTGGCTCCATATGTCACTACTACAGGGTGGGACGACCCTGCCTTACACGAGTCCCGGGCTCAGCTGGCTCCGGCTGACAGTACCCGGTGTGGGCCCCTATCCAGGGTTACGGATCCCACTGCCTTGTGGGTATCTTCGGGAGAAGAGAAGGCTGAGGAGTAAACCCTACACAAATCCGGAGTGGAGCCCCTAAGGCGGTTGGATGACGTACCACGTTACCTCCCGGCAGCTCCTGCAGCCAAGCTGATGCCAAATGTACTGCTTCGCATTCCTTTGGACCACATCCGCGAGGCCAAGAGGGGGATCTTGATGTCTGGGCAGCCCAGGATCTCCATATTCATCGCCCAGGTCTGCGCCCTGGAAAACGGGTCGCATCCATTGTCTACTTAGACAGACGAAGCCATGAGTTGATTCCAAATGTTTCCCAAAAGCTACATTGTAGTTTAGCAGTGATTTCTATCGTTCATTCAGTAATTGCAGTTGGATTTCAGTTCAAATAAAGATAACCTAACCCAAAGTGAACTTGTTACAATCAATCAATTTTACTATGACATCATTTGAAAAGAAAACTTGAGGACCATCGGTTATTAGAAAAGTTGAATGGACGTGGACTTTATTCACAGGAATGTGGGAGAATGAGGAAAGATCTTTTAGAGGTATACAGAATTAAGGAGTAAAGAAGGGGTGAATGCTTGGAGGCTTTTACTGTTCAGATTGGTTTAGACTAGACCTAGAGGTCAGAGGTATAGGGTGAAAGGTGAAATATTTAAGTGGAATCTGAGGGGGATCATCTTCAATCAGAGGATGATGCAAGTGTGGATCAGGCTGCCAGTGGAAGTGGTAGATGTGGATTCAAATGTAACCCTAAACTAGATCCATTTTGAAAGACTAAGGATATGCATTCCATGCTTCAACCCGGGCATCTAGTTTACCTACATAGACTGCAACTCAACTCTGGCAGGTCCCTTTAAGGATCACATTAAGGTAGCAGCAAGTTTGGAGCGGTGAGAAGTTGTAACTGTGAAACTCTGAGGCCTTAGTCAAGCTATTCCTGCTCAACAGATAGTTTTTAAAACTCCCCTCTAAGCAGAAGATTGTGATGTAAGGGATTTTCTGGGGAATTGTAACGTCATGATTATATTTATGTATTTGCATTTTGTTTTAATATTTTAGGGCCCTTCAATGAAACAGTTCATGGATATTTTCTCCCTGCCTGAAATGACACTTCTGTCATGTGTCAATGACTATTTTATTAATCACAACATTGAATATGACCCTGTTCATCTCTTCAGAGACGTAAGCGTAAGTATAAAAAGTTACTCCACATGTGCACTTAAACCATGCTGAAACATTTTAGACTTGTTGCTATTTTAACCATTTGAGCCAATAGTACAACTTTTTTCAAGTTGTTTTGTTTGTAGCTGCTGTCAATAAAATGGGTTGATTGACGCCATTTTGTTCTCTTTCGGATTGCGTATCCTTTTTCTTTATTGCAGCATTACTAATTTGTGGCTTGAATCATACATATAATTGGGTTCAGGTTTTTTCATCATGATAGCCAGTAAAATACAAAGGGCTGGAAATAGTTGCTCTTCAACATGGTAACAACAGACCAAAGGTTGTGGTTCCATGCATTGTATTGTTGAGCACTAATAGAATTGGGCAAATGGTGCAGAATCACTTCATTCACAAGATGTAGGACTTGTTCATAGAGTTAAAATTGGATGGATGGAGAAAAGTCATTAAGAACAACAGCTGCATATCTTCTTTGATTATTGGCAAACTGGATCCACTCATTTTAAAATATCCTCAAATATCCCTAGCTTGCAGCAAGCTATCCACGTGAAATCTTATGGTTTTATTCAATTACACCTGTAGTTATTGAGTAAGCATACTTAATACAGATGTTTCATCTTAAGGAAGAAGTTTAATGTAAAATTTCATAACCATCTCCCCAAGGCAAGCTGACCTCTCCCAGAATGCACTGCAGGAAGAAGTGACATCCTATTCAATAGAACTTGGACGTCCAGTTTGTTCCTCAACAGTATATCCTCACGTTCTCTTGTTTTACCTGAGTTCTCAGGGTCAATATACAGCGGTTGGGCACTGATATCCATAAATAACCAGCTGGGTAGCCCAATTGCAGATAGTCTAGATGTATGCTGTGGGCTCACTGTAGGTGTGGTAGGGCTGTTTGCTGTGCAGTTGCACCAGGTTCATTACAAGTTATTGGGTGAAGCTAAATATCAAAAACTATTTGGCATTGAGAGTCCTTGATGATAAGCAGTGATGCTAGCCAGTCCATTATCAACTAAACAAACAAGAGAAAATCTGCAGATACTGGAAATACAAGCATCCCACGCCAAATGCTGGAGGAACTCAGCAGGCCAGGCAGCATCTATGGAAAAGAGTGCAGTCAGTGTTTTGGGCTGAGACCCTTTGGCAGGACTGGAGTGAAAAAAAAAGATGAGGTGTAGATTTGCTGAGGAGTAGATCTATTCCTCGGCTTTTTTTCTCCAGTCCTGCTGGAAGGGGTTTGGCCTGAAATGTCGACTGTGCTTTTTTCCATACATACTGCCTGGCCTGCTGAGTTCCTCCAGCACTTTATGTGCATTATCAGCTTAAAACTGTTTGACAACCAGTTTAGCTCCGGATTACTGTATTTTCAAAATTAATATCGGCACTATAGCAATAGCTCCAGAGCATTAATAAAAAGAGTTGGAGGTAATCAAAATTCATGCCCTTCTAAATAGCTGTTTGCATTGTGTGTGAGTAATTCCCTGGGGAAAACTCTAACATTAGGAATGAAAGGTTACAACATTGTGGCTGTGGTCTTCATAAAGAGAGGCAGAAATTATGCAGATATTATTAATTAAAATGGCTTCCAATATTTGGCCATGTAAGCGTGACAGTTCTGTAACAGGGCCCCATGGTAGCGTAGTGGTTAGTGTCAGAGTTGAGAGTTCAATCCCAGCATCCCCTGTAAGGAGTTTGTAGATCCTCCCCATGGAATGCGTGGGTGTTCTGGTTCCCTCTCCCAGTCCAATGACATACCAGTTAGTCGCCATTGTAAATTGTCCCGTGATTAGACTCGGGTTAATCAAAGGTTGCTGAGTGGTGCAGCTTGAAGAGCCGGGAGGGTCTGTTCCGCACTGTATCTCTAAAATAAAAGTAAAACATGATACAACATCAGTTTTTCATCAGAATGAGTTTAAAACTCTACTCAGTAAAGCAGTAAGAATCCACAGATAACAACTAACTTCAAAGGTTCGAAAGTCCAATTTGATGTCAGAGGAATGTATACAATATACATCCTGAAATTCTTTTTCTTCGCAAACATCCACAAAAACAGAGAAGTGCCCCAAAGAATGAACGACAGTTGAATGTGAGAACGCCAAAGTCCTCCAGCTCCCCCCCCCACGTGCAAGCGGCAGCAAGCAATCATTCCCCCTCCCCCCAGCAAAAAAAGTACATCCGCTACTGAGCACAAACGTGAACTTGAAGACAATTGTTATGTCTACGTCACCACATGTGGTCAGACAGCAGAGTTGGTACACAGTCCTGATAAGAAAAATACTTCAAGATAACCAGAGTAAACTTTTATGGTGAAGAGATTCACCCTCCCCATTCTCCAAAAAACCATGTGGGCAGTTAAAATGCTCGGGGCTATCGGTGAGCCTTGTCGCTCCAACTGTGCTTGATTTTAAACCTGGTCCATTAAGCAGGGAACTAAAGCAGCTAAATAACTTCAAGAATAATAATGAGATTAGCTTCAGATAATACTTTCACTCAGGTTCAAGCAGGGAAACCAGTTGTGATTTTCACCTGTTGAGGTAAAGGCATGATGTTGCTGGCCACCTATGCGTGAGAAGATAAAAAGACTATACAATTGACAGCTACCAATGTTAGTCTCAATAGATGAATGCACTTAATGACCCCATGCCCCCATTTGTGCCCACACACAGGGTTTCTCAACCTTTTTTATGCCATGGACCCCTGCCGTTAACCATGGTCCCTAGAATTGAGAGACCCTCGAGCAGCTGCAGTTGGGCTCCAGCTGGGTATTTACAGATATCAGTGCCCATTAATGAGTTGATCTTGAGAACACCGTTATAAAGTATCTATTGTGACATTTGGGAGGAATTACTAAGTCTTGATTACAGTCTTCATTTTCATGAGTTTTTTATACATATGCACGCACACACACATCAGGCTTGTGTGGCCGTTAGACACCTCACTTTGCTCAGAATAAACATATGCGCATGCATGCACACACACGTATCAGAGTTGTGTGGCCGTTAGACACCACACTGTGCTCAGAATGAACGATTTTTAAATAGTGTCAGTTGCACATGCTGATGTTTAAAAAGCAGAGCTTTTTCTCACTGCTAGTTGGCTAGAAATGAGCAGTAGGACAACTTGGAACTGTTTTGTTCACTGTGGTTTCAAGCAATCAGTCTGGGCGATGCCAGAAATGGCTGGGAGTGAAAATGAAACTATTTCACTACTTTATCAAGTTAAGAATGACGAACAATTTGAAGGTATCAACAGTCAAAAGACCATAAGATATAGGAGCAGAATTGAGCTATTTGGTCCATCAAGTCTGCTCTGTCATTTCATCATGGCTGATCTAATTTTCCCCTCAGGCCCAATCTCCTGCCTTCCACCCCCCACCTCCGTATCCCTTCATGCCCTGACCAATCAAGAATCTATCAACCTGTGCCTCAAATATGCATAAAGGCTTGACCTTCACAGCTGCCTGTGGCAAGGACTTGCACAGATTCACCACTCCCTGGCTAAAGAAATTCCTCCTCATCTCCACCCTAAAAGGACATCCCTCTATTTTAAGACTGTGTCCTCTTGATCGTCACAATGAAAGTGAAGATTTGGAGGATGCAATTGTCGAAAGCATTGTATGAAGGTAATCCATTACCTGCACTAGGTGAGTGTGCTGATTTTCATTCTCAGTCAACCAAAGGAATGCACTGGCATACACGAATGAATTCTTCTGATTAATTACTGACTATTATAGTTTTATAGTACTGTAGTAAGTATTGATCTAATTTGTTCTGTATTTCAATTAAATACATAATTTGTTACTTCGTTAAACAACGGTTTGTCTTCTTTACACCTTTTTAGCTATTTCCATGAATCTTTGACTAATTGGACCAAATTAACCTGCTCCTGATGTGCCTCAATTAACCATAACCGGAACAGTATAATACTTTATAAACATGATATTAGGGTGGTATGAAAGATGTATGGCATCCTTGCCTTCATCATTCGGGGCACTGCATATCTAGAAGTTACTTTGATTTGGCCCCATTTGATGCTTTGTGTGCAGTTCTGGCGGCTGCATTATAGGAAGGACGTAGGGGCTTTGGAGAGAGTCCAGAAGAAGTTTCCTGGATTGGAATATATCAGCTACAGGGAGAGATTGGACAAATTTGGACAGTTTCCTCTGGACCAGCAGGGACTGACAGAAGAATATAAAAATATGATGCCTAGGGTAGATAGTTGGAGGACGGCAATGTCAATACTAGAGGGCACATTTGTAGCAGGAGAGGGGAGGCATCTGAAGATGTACAAGGAATGTTTTAAATGAGTTGTAGGTGCTGGAACTTACTACCAACAGGATTGGGAATTGGGAAGGCAGTGGTGGAAGCAGATACAATAGCAACATTTAAGAGGCATTTAGACAAACAGATACAGACAGGATATATGAAGATATGGATCATGTGAGGTAGATGGGATTATTTTAATTTGGAATTGTAGTCAGTGTAGACGTGGTGGGCGAAAAGGGCATGTTCCTCAGCTGTACACGTCATTGTTTCCAGATTCAGCTGTGAGCTTCAGGACAGAATTAACATTTGTGTTCAGAAGCATATCGTGAACAACTTTGGATAGATTCATTTCATTGTCAGTGGTAATGAACTAATGTAATGGGAAATGTAATAGTCTGGCAAGATGATGGTAAGTGTGAGAGTGACTTTTTTAGTACCACTTAGTTCATTCCTTGCACGACTACGTTTACAATAAAGTCTGCGAACAGGCTGTTGTTTTTGGTGGGGTGGGTTCTTGAAAGTTCAGTGACAACAGGATTTTTGAATTTATGCAAGTACAGTACTGTGCAAAAGTCTTGGGCACATGTAAAGAAAATTCTATAAAACAAACTTTCAAAAATAATGAAATGAGAAGTTTCTAACTATCAAAATGTTTATTATAAAGAGCAGTTAACAGCAAAAAAAACACTAAATCAAATTAATGTCCTGAAGAAGGATCTCTGCCTGGAACGTTAACTGTTTATTCATTTCCGTAGATGCTGTCTGACCTGCTGAGTTCCTCCAACATTTTACTCTAAATCAAATCAATATTTGGTGTGCCACCCTTTGCCTTTTAAAACTACATCAATTCTCGAAGTTGCACTGTCATGCAGTTTTATAAGAAAATCAGCTGGTAGGTTATTCCTAACATCTTAGAGTTCTTCTGCATTCTTTGGCTCTCTTGCTTGCTTCTGTCTCTCCAGGTAATCCCAGATAGCCTCGATGATGTTGAGATCAGGGCTGTAAAGGCCATACCATCTGCTGGAAAACTTTGTTCTTTTCACTGAACAAGAAGGCACAAACCAACAGCAATGTCCTGCAGACAGTTCACAAAGCCGTGTCTTTTACTACTTCCTTCAAATATGATTCTACTACTAATCTGTGTGTGATTGCAACCTGCGTTTTATACTTTGATGGTGTGTTTTTGGGCCGACTGAGTGATCTGGCACTTAGCTGTCTGCAAGGGAGTATGTTGAAGTTGGAAACCGGGTGTGTGGCCCGGAGAAGGAGCCCAAGCCAACGATTGACTCCGTTGCTTCTCTGATTGAGACATTGAACAAGATTGAAGTTGACAAAAGATGAGAGTGGAGGATGGGTAGTTGTTCAGCACCATTTACCTGCATTTAACTGGTCTTTCTCACGCTCTTGCTAGCTACCATCGGAGGCAAAATGCAGGAGTCTTGGGTTCCACATTGCAAGGAATGATCCGCAAGGCTCGTGGCTGTGGACTCATTTTGGGGGACTTTAAGTTTCATGTTGCATGTGTTTCTGGATTCTGGTTACTCTTGCTGTTTTTGAGCAGTTTGATTGGTGCGGACAGGGGCACTTCGGCGAAGACTGGCTCTGTGGCTGCCAGTGCTGAACTGAGCCAAACTGATCACTCCTGGGCTCCTGGTTTGATGTTGATATTCTATGTGCTGTTCGCTCGCTTCTTACTGCTGCTGTCGCTGTGAATTCAGAGCTGATAGCAGTGCTGGACTACTTCTGATTAGAAGGGATATCAGTTTGATGTACCGTGCCTCTCGTCTGCTGCACCCAGTTTCCATAGCCAACCACTGCATTTCTGGTGCTTAACCATGCCTGTTTCTTTGTGTCTCTTCAGAGACTTTGGATGGCACATCTTGAAACTCTTATCTGCCACGAAATTTCTGCTTGGGAGAGACATTGTTGATGCAGGGTGACCCACCTTGTGTCTTGTTGCTATGCTCAACCTTGCCATGGTGTAAGAATCGATGATTTGAAGGTTAAGCTGTCACAACTGCCACACCCTCATCTTTTTAGTCTGGTTATCCTTCGACCAGTTTGATTTCTTCTACGCAGATTTCTGTTTCAGTTCACCACCAGTTTAGTTCATTTAACTCATTAACGATCATTAGCATCTGTTTGTTACCTTTGTTTAATCATGCACAGGGCTATATACCTACAAAGTCATCAAGTTTTTACTTGAAGAGTGGTCTGTTACTTAATATGCTACTTTGTTTAACAGTATACAAAAGTTTTTCTAACATTTAATTTTTTTTGGATAATGAATGTTCAGTAATCTAAAATGTGCTCTTTTCTACTGACATACTAATGCAGAAGACAAAAAATAAACATCGAAAACATCAATTTGTATTTAAAAAATCTAGGGTGTCTAAGACCTTTGCACAGTACCGTATTTTACACTGAACTCAAGTTTTGAAAAAACAAATATTTGTTTCACGCACTGAGATGTCTTTTGGTTTCTTTCACCTCTTCAGGATGCAATAAGTACTGTCCATATCAAAGGAATGATGTACAAGTGGATTGAAAATGACTTTGGTAAGTGAGTAACGTTTACTACTCAAGTTCTACACCTGGAATGTTGGGTACTCTGTCAGAGCATTATCACAAATTCTATTTGGGTGATGATTGATAAGCCACTGTTCCGGTGAATAGCAGCTTTTGCAGTCTGTCACTGACCCATAGGGCACACTCCATTGTCCTTTGAGACAGATAGATGCCATCAAACTGAACCATGAGGTGTTGTGGCCCTTCTGACCTGTTGAGAACTTGTGAGAAATCCTCCAAGTGCCTGGCCCTCCCTGCGAAAGATTGTACCCCAGTGACTTACCCCGAGCTTATTGTTCCAACGCAAAGACAGCTGTAGTAATCACAGACTTGTCTGAAGAGTCTTAGCAAGTGGAATAAGCCATTTAATTACAGTAAATATTTTTGGCTGAAAGCTCCTGCATCTTCTATCAAGGATAAGTATGCAGATGAACAAACCCTGCTCTATTTAATTTCATTTGTAATATTTAGCATTGTTGACCTTCATTCACCTGCTTGTAGTACAATACTCGAGTCTGTCATGAGCACTTTTCTACCATGTCCTTGACATCGTCTCCCCCAGTTTTCAGTGGAATTGTCATTTTCACGCAATATTCTGAACTATACAATGGAAATGCAGTAGGCAAAACATCAAGCTTTCATTACTCACTTGTTCTGTTTGTGTTCTCTTATCCTTCCTCATCTGGTGAGGTTGCTTTCTCATCCATCAACCCCTGATGTGCAAAGTTGATGGATGTGGCAAAGTGCTCTCATAATTAGACCTGCACAGTTCCCACATTTGGTTCTGGCCACATAATCGTGTGCTCAATTTTGACTCAGTCAGGCATTTTTCTAGGCTTTCATGACAGTGCACTTGAGATATGATGAATTGGATTCTAAGTGAGAAAGGAGAGCTATTTTCCTCTAAAGAAGCAACAGGATAAATGTTGGCACCATCAACAGTGCTAAAGTGTGAGGAAACAAACAAAATTTTTGTTACTGAAGCAATTGGAACTCATTGATTCTGACAATCTCTTTTTCTTCCCTCTTAATTGCAGAAAATTGCATTCTTCATGGAGATGAAACATATGCCGTCCTAAACCGTTTGGTTAATGATGGAAAGAAGCTCTTCCTCATCACCAACAGTCCCTTCAACTTTGTGTACGTAATAGTTTTCATTTACCTGATCAGAGACTTTCTGAATGGCATACCTTTTCTTGTTAAATATGGGGCCCAAAACTGCTCATTATGAGCATTGGAGAGGGTCCAGAGGAGGTTTACAGGAATGATCCCGAGAATGAAAGGGTTAATGTATGAGGAGCGCTTGATGGGTATGGACCTGTGCTTACTGGATTTTAGAAGAATGGGGGAATCTCTTTGAAACTTACTGAATATTGAAAGGGATTCTGGGTGTCCTGGTGCATAAGTTACAAGTGGCTGTTGCACCATGCGGAAAGCAATTAGGAAAGCAAACAATATTACTGCTATAGTAGGAGAACTGGAAAATAAAGATAAAGATTATCATTTAGTTGTTTATAAAATTAGTGAGACCACATCCACAGTACTCTGTGCTGTGTTGGTTCCTTTAGAAGGGTGTAAATGCATCAGAAGGAGTTCACAGAAGGTTTACTAGACTGACATCTGGAATAGATGTATTACCTGAGGGAAAAGTTGGACAGGCTAGGCTTGTATCTTTAGAATGAAGGTGACATGATTAAAACATTTAAGGTTCTGAGGTCACAAGAGGTGCAGATGCTAGAATCTGGAGAAGCACGATACTCAAGGTACTCTATACGAATCCGGAAGCATCTAGAAGAGAAACGGACATTGTTTTATCGGTTGAGACCCTTTACCAGGATTGAAAGATAAAGGGGAAATGACCAGTATAAACTGATGGAAGAAAGGAGTGGAATGAAGAGCTGCGGCGGGAGCAGTGCAGAGAGAAATGGGCAAAATGGACAAATTGAGCGGCCATTGTTGGAGTAGGCCAGTGGTGAGAGTGGGAGTGACAGGCTTTGGCTCTGGGTAACTTTCTGTTAAGTTTCCCTTTTTTCTTACTGTGTCAGGGGTACTTAGTGTAGTTTAAAAGGTGTTATATGTGCTTCATGCCAGATGTTGGGAGTCCTGGGAGACCCAGAGTCTCCCAGGGAACTACATTTGCGTGAAATGTATCCAGTTGCAGCTCCTTGGAGACCGTGTTAGGGATCTGGAGCAGCAGCTGGATGACCTTCCGCTTGTATGGGGGAGTGAGGGGATCATCGATGGGAGTTACAAGGAAGTAGTCACCCCTAAGTTGCAGGTGACAAGTAACTGGATGACTGTGAGAGGAAGGAACGGGAAGATGAATAGGCAGTTAACACAGAGCACCCCTGTGGCCATTCCCCTCAATAATAAGTATACCATTTTGGATACTGTTGTAAGGAACGCCACGGAGACTAGGTTACTGGCACTGAGCATGGGTCCGTGGTACAGAAGGGAAAGCGGGAGAAGAAGGGAATGGTAGTGATAGGGGACTCAATAATCAGAGGAACAGAAAGGAGATTCTGTGGACATGAACGGGACACCCAAATGGTACGTTGCCTCCCAGGTTCCAGGGTCAGGATGTCTCTGATCTCGTCCACAACATTTTGAAGGGGGATGGAGAGCAGCCAGGTGTCTTGGTACATAATGTTACCAATGACATAGGAAGAAAAAGCAAAGAGAATTTAGAGAGCTAGGTAGAAAGCTGAGAAGCAGGACCTCCAGGACAGTAATTTCTGGATTGCTACCTGTGCCACTTGCCGGTGAAGATAGAAACAGGATAATTGGCAGATGAATGCCTGGCTGAGAAGCTGGTGCAGGGGGCAGGGCTTCAGGTTCTTGGATAATTGGGATCTCTCCTGGGGGAGGTAGGACCTGAACAAAGGGGACAGGTTGCACCTGAACCCGAAGGGGACCAATATTCTCGCGGACAGGTTTGTTAGAGCTGTTGGTGAGGTTTCAAACTAATTTCGCAGGGGCAACTAGAGCGAAGGGGCTCAGGATAGGACGGATGGCAAAAAAGAAAAGATTTCATGCAGTCGGACTGTCAGGAAGGGCAGACAGATGATAGGTTACACATAGTATCAGAAAGATGAGGAGGTTAGCAGAGGGGGTGGCATAACTCTACTGGCATCAAATCAGTAGAAAGATGTGACATAGAATTGAAATCAGGATGGAAGTGGATCACAAGGGTAAATTTGTTGAATGCCTATGAGATGGCTTTTTAGAGCAGTTTGTTGTTGAGCCTACTAGGGGATCAGCTACACTGGATTCGGTGCTATGGAATGAACTGGAGACTATTTGGGAGCTGAAGGTAAAGGAACCCTTTGGAGACAGTGATCACAATATGATTGAGTTTAACTTGAAATTTGATAGGGAGAAGGTGAAGTTTGATGTAGCAGTATTTCAGTGGAGTAAAGGAATTTCAGTGGTATGAGAGAGGAGTTGGCCAAAAAAGTTGGAAGGAGATGCTGACAGGGATGACAGCAGAGCAGCAATGGCTTGAGCTTCTGGGAAAAATGAGGAAAGTGCAGGATAAATGTATTCCAGAAACAACAAAATACTTAAAGGGCAATCTAGTAGGATGATGGCTGACAAGAGAAAACAAAGCGAATGACAAAGCACAAGAGAGGGCATACAACAAAGCAAAAATTACAGGAAGATGGAGGATTGAAGAACTTTTAAAAACCTACAGTAAGCAATCAAAAGAATCATTAGCAGGGAAAAGATGTAAGCTAGCAAACAATATCAAGGTGGATGGAAAAAGCCTTTTCAAGTATATAAACAATAAAAGAGAGATGAGAGTGGGTATAGGACTGCTAGAAAATAAGGCCGGAGAAATAATAATGGGGGCCAAGGAAACACCAGATGAACTAAGTGAGTATTTTGCATCACTCTTCACTGTGGAAGAGACTAGCAGTGTGCCAAGTGTTGAAAGGTGTGAGGGAAGAGAAGTGAGCACAGTTACTATTACAACAGAGAAGGTCTCAAAAAGCTGAAAGACCTGAGGGTACCTAAGTCACCCGGACCAGATGAACTGCACCCTAGAGTTCTGAAAGAGATAAAGGTAGAGATTGTATTCTGGCATGGTTCCAGAGGACTGGAAGATTGAAATTGTCACTCCACTCTTTAAGAAAGGAGGGAGGCAGCAGAAAGGAAATTATAGACCAGTTAGCCTGACCTCAGTGGTTGGGAAGATGTTGGAGTCTGTTGTTAAAGATGAGGTTATGGAGTACTTGGTGACACCGAACAAGATAGGACAACGTCAGCGTGGTTTCCTTAAGGAAAAATCTTGCCTGATGAACCTGTTAGAATTCTTTTGAGATTACAAGTAGGAAAGATAAAAGGGATGCAGTGGATGTTGTATATTTGGACTTTCAGAAGGCCTTAGATAAGGTGCCACACGTGAGGCTGCTTACCAAGTTAAGAGCCCATGGTATTACAGGAAAGTTACTAACGTGGTTAGAGCATTGGTTGATTGGTAGGAGGCAGTGAGTGGGAATAAAAGGATCCTTTCCTGGTTTGCTGCCAGTGACTAGTGGTGTTCTGCAGGGGTCAGTGTTGGGACCACTTCTTTTTTGTGCTATATATCAATGATTTAGATGATTGAATAGATGGCTTTATTTTCAACTTTGCAGATGATACGATGATTGGTGGAGGTGCAGGTAGTGTTGAGGAAAAAGGAAGGCTACAGAAGACTGTTGGAAAATGCATGGTCATGCACTTTGTTACAAGAAATAAATGTGCAGACTATTTTTTAAATGGGGAGAAAATCCAAAAATCTGAGATGCAGAGGGACTTGGGAGTCATTGTGCAGAATACCCTGAAGGTTAACTTGCAGGTTGAGTCAGTGGCGAGGAAGGTAAATGCAATGTTGGCATTTATTTGAAGAGGTCTAGAATACAAGAGCAGGGATGTGATGCTGAGGCTTTATAAGGCACTGGTGAGTCCTCATCTTGAGGATTGTGGACAGTTTTGGGCTCCTCATCTAAGAAAAGATATGCTGGCATTGGAGGAGGTTCACAAGGATGATTCCGGAAATGAAGTGGTTATCATATGAAGAACATTTGATGGCTCTGAGCCTGTACTTGCTAGAATTTAGAAGGATGAGGGGGGATCTCATTGAAACCTCTTGAATGTTGAAAGGCCTAGATAGAGTAGATGGGGGAAAGATGTTTCCCGTGGTGGGAGAGTCTAGAACAAGAAGGCACAGCTTCAGAATAGAGAGGCATCCATTAAAAACAGGTACGGAGAAATTTCTTTTGCCAATTGGTGGTGAATTTATGGAATTTCTTATCACAGGCAGCTGTGGAGGCCAGATTGTTGGGTGTATTTAAGACTGAGCTTGATAGGTTCTTAATTGGCAATGGCATCAAAGGTTACAGGGAGTGGGGCTGAGGAGGACAAAAAAAGGATCAGCCATGATTGAATTGCACAGTAGACTCGATGGTCCAAATGGCTGCATTCTTCTCCTATGTCTTATGATCTAAGAGGCTGAGATTCTAATGAGATAGATTTGCTGAGGATTTTTTCTTTTCTGGTGGGTGAAACAAGAACTAAAGATTAATGTGTAAAAAACAAAGGTATCCCCATTTAAGATGGAGGTAAGGCAACAGTTTTCTTCTGGACACAAGTCTTTGGAGTTGTCTTCCTCAAAAGGCAGCGTAAGCCAAAATTTATTAAGTAGAAGGATGAAAGCTTACTAGGGATTGGCAGTTATGTGAAGTTGTGATTAGTGAGAGCAGCCATAATTATTGAATGGTAGAGTAGGTTTGTAGGGATAACGACCTGCTCCTCATTTATATGCTTGTTTGAAATGTTGGTTGGATTTAATAGGCAGCAAAGAGACTAGAAATTTTTCATCGGCCTTTTACCACCATGTTTGATTATCTAAAAAACTGCTTCTGAAACTCCAGATAATAAAAGAAGCATAAAAGGGAGCACAGTAGCGTAACACTTTTAAAGTGCCAGCGACCCGGGTTCAACTTGACCTCTGCCGTGACCATGTGGGCCTCCTTCCAATGCCTCGGTTCCTCCTCCTTCCAATGCCTCGGTTCCTCCTCCATTCCAGTGCCTCGATTTCCTCCTCCATTCCAATGCCTCGGTTTCCTCCTTCCTTTCAATGCCTCGGTTTCCTCCTCCATTCCAACATACTGTTTTACTTGTGTTTCTGTTACGTTTTTGTTAACCATTGATCCTGCTAATTAACAGCAGAGCAAAAACATTCTGTCCACTTCTCTGTAAACACGTTTCTTGGAGTGTTTTAGGCATTTATCAAAGATAGTACTAGGTCATTAATACAGGTTGTTTAACTTTGTGTCTGAACCAATCGTTTTGATTATTGATGGGAGGGTGGGGTTGGTGTTATTAACTGGGTGCAAAGTTCAGCATAACAGGCCTTTTCGTGCCAATTACATTGATTTTCCTTTTCCAGACCTGGCTTTTGAAAGTATTTGTAATACTGCATTTCTGAATATCACCTTTGTCTTTGTAACCAGAAGTCATCTAAATCAAATCATCAGCCAACTGAAGCTGACAAAACCATGGAATTCAGTCTAATGTTATGGAAGTGCTTTGTCTAAAACATACCAATCTATACACTCAGTAGCTACTTCGTTAGGCACAGGAAGTTTTGCATATTAACCACTGAGAATATTTCTGTCTGCTCGTGGTCTGCTGCTGCTGTAGCACATTCACTTCAAGGTTTGACGTGTTGTGTGCTCAGCGGTGCTGTCGGTGCTGCTCAGTACACCACTGTTGTACTGCACAGATATCTGAGTTCCTGTCACCTTCCTGTCAGCTTGAACCAGTCTGGCCATTCTCCTCTCACCTCTCTCATTAGCAAGGCATTTTTGCCCTCAGAACTGCCACTCACTGGATGTTTCTCTGTAAACTCCAGAGACTGTTATGTGTGAAAATCCCAGGAGATCAGCAGTTTCTGAGATACTCAGACCACCCTGCCTGGCACTAGCAATCAGCCATGGTCAAAATCACTTGGATCACATTTCCTTCCCATTCTGATGTTTAGTCTGAACATCAACTGGATCTCTTGACCATGTCTACATGCAATGTATGCATTGAGTTGCGGCTACATGATTGGCCAATAAGATATTTGCGTTAATGAGCAGGTCTACCTTTTAAAGTAGCCACTAGGTGTGTGTACCAGTGCGGCTTTGTATTGACATGATGATTTTCAATATCCACTCTTCTTGGACAGTGACAAGGGTATGAAATACATGGTGGGCAAAGACTGGCGGGACCTTTTTGACCTGGTGATCGTCCAAGCTGACAAGCCGAGCTTCTTTACAGACAAGCGCAAGTATGTGGTACAGTAAGCGGGGGATAATTTTGATAGAAAAATATAGTGATTTAAAATAATACACTTAATTCTATTTGGACTACAGTGATTTTCTTTCTCATGTATGAAATTATTTATCATCAGTTGCAAAAAAATAGATTTATGGTATTTAATGAAAATGCTTTTGATTTGATTTTTGATTTTATTTCTTGCATCCAAGGGAGTAAAGATGTTTATGTTGCATTTCCCTGGCAATGTAGAAGCAATAAAGGGGGGAATGTGGGAGGACATTGCTCAGACACTGATCATGTACATAATTGTTTTGTGTACATCTATGTACAGTTAGTTATGCAACCAGATCAATGTGTATTGATAAACCTGATTTACACTTCATGTAAATAGAAGGTAATTGATGCAGTGATAAACATGAAATTTGATAAATATTTTTTAGCAAAGTCATTAAAAGCAAAACAATACAAGTTAAGAACAACATGGGTATCTAAACTTTCATTGTTGCTATGATTGGTAACACGGGCTATGACTTACCTGGGCTACAACTTTTCTCCTCCTTTTTATCATTTCTGCCTGGTTAATGGTTTATTTTGTTTTGTCAGGCCTTTCCGAAGACTGGATGACACGGGTACACTTCAGTGGGACAAAATCAGCACCTTGGAGAAGGGCAAGATGTATAAACAGGTCAGAATAATGGGTCTACTGCAGGCTCAACAATAGTCCAGACTGCTTTGCAAAGGGCATTCAACTTGATGCCTACTTGTCTAGTGGACACCTGACTTGTTCTCAAACCGATGTTTTTCACCTGACAAAACAATCAGTCAAAATGAGAATTAGTGAAATGACTTCATTATTTTTTCTGAATGGAACTGTAAACTAAAGCTGGACAGTCTAGTCTAACATAAATGTCCAAAACCAGGACTATGGGCTTGAACACTTTTTTAAGAAATCAAATTTTCCTGATTACTGTTTGGGATTCTTTAGGAAATGTGTAACTGAAGAGCTAAAGCAGGAAGGTTACTACTCAACCTGTTGAGATTTTGTGTGGCTCATTGCAATAAATAATCAACTAGCCCAAATTCGGCAATTTTTTTTTTCTTTTAGGAAGTTATTTAGTGTTGAATACCAAGATTGAATGTGCAATGTTGTCTGTGATCAGTAATAAGAAAAATGCAAACACTCTGTAGAACTTGCACTCAGCTGAATCATCAACATTGTTTGAGGAGCCCAAATTGAGTAGGTGTTATACGTGCTGTAAACATTTGTGATATCTGATTCAACTCCAACTTGTAAGTTGAGAGAGAGCAGACATGGATTGTAGTACTCAGAAAACAAATCCTGTGTTTCATTAATGACCAGCTCAGTCCTGGCTGTGTCCCTGATATTAACACCTTCATTTCAAATGGTGAACAGTCTTTCTTCTGTTGATGGCGCTAGTCTCTGTATAATTGGCCATTCCATTTAAACTGTAACTGAAGTGTATTCTATCTATTTCAGTATGCTGCATGTTCATTTAGTAAGTTGTAAGTTTTGTGTTTTACTGGGCAGCAGTTACCCTGATGCTATTACAGCTCAGTGTGTTCTGGAGTCCAGAGTTCCGTTCCAGTACCGCCTGTACGGAGTTTGTACGTTTTCCCTGTGAACTGCTTGGGTTTCCCCCAGGTTCTTCAGTTTCCTCCCGCAGTCCAAAGATTTATGGGTTAGTAGGTTTAATTGATCATTTAAAATTGTCCTGTGTTAATTAGGTGGATTGCTGGTTGGCACAGCTCACTGGGCTAGAAGGGCCACTATGTCTTTAGATAGATCTGGAATTTACTGCCCTGTTGCAATGATTCGTGAGTGTTTCAGTGGGTATCTTCAGCTAGAAATCTGAAACAAAAACAGGAGATGCTAAATAAACTGGGCGTGTTGGGCAATATCAATGGAAAGAGAAAGCAAAACAGTAACAAAGATACAAAATATTAAATGTTTCTCTTCCCACAGTTGCTGTTAAGTTTATTCATCATTTTCTGTTTTTGTTTCTATGGTAGTATTATTCTCATTTTATGAGCATTTTTCCTTCTATATAACGATTTTACGATTAAAATATGACTCAAAAGATCTGCAGTATTTCACTAAACTCTTCCTGGGGTTGGCTTGCATGTTTTATCTAATTTCATCCTTTTCTGTGTTTGTCCAAGGAGAGGACCTGGAATTTTAACCTAGTTTGCTTATTGACAAAAGAGCAGCCAACAGCAATGAGGTGATTTCTCTAACTGGAAAAGGATGTTACCCTAACAACTGATTGTAGGCAGGGGCTTGCCGGGGTCATTTGGCTGGAATTTTGTGTTTTGAGGAGCTTAACAATAACCTTCAAGAGATTGAAATCTTTTCCAAAGATGTTATCCTTGAAGACGTTAGGTATTTTTCAATGCTTGAGGTGGTCATTGCTAAATGCACACAAAAAATTTAGATGATCTAGTTATTAACCTCATTTCTCTTTATGGGAGTTTGCAGCTTGCTCTGCAGAGCCTACTCTCTGTTCGGCACTACAGGGCTGCAAAGGCAAGAGCCATTAGGACTGTCACAGAGTCTGCTGAGCGAGCATCCAGTTTGCCAGTGGACCAGTGCTGCTTTGACACAAGCCAGGGTCTGGTCAACCCAGCAGGGTCAGCTGGGCGAGAGAGTCTGTTGTTGAAACACCTTGTGACCCCAGGTTACATCACTGATTATGTATCTCAGCAGCACATAAATCAGCTAGTGAGCTATTTGAAAACAATGTGCCTGAGATGGTAGAAGATTTCATACAAGTGCAGGCCTTCATCTCCATCTTACATTTTTTTTAGGCAGTCCTTCAGGGTCAAGGGTGACTTTCTGCACTCCAGTTTCAGCTGCAGAAGCCAGAGTGAGAAATGAGGTATTTCACACGGATGGGTCATTATATGAAGTGCCAGGTGAGGGGTGGGGGAGAGGAGGTGGCGAGCGTCTACGTAGTTTGTGAGTTTGTGCATTCCTTCCACTTGTTGTGTCTGTTCCAATATCCCGGAGCTTCTCAATGCCATCCCAAATGCTCCTTTCCACTCTCCCTGGTCATGGTCCATGAGTCATCAGGAGTTGACAGGAATGTTGCATTTCTTCAAGATGTTGCGAGAATCCTGGTCTCTTTTGAACCGCTTGCTAATATCTTCTCCTGACGGAGCTTAGAATAGTGCCTGTTGCAGAAAGTCTCGTGTCAAGCATGCAAATAATACAACCAGCTAAGTAGAGTGAATGATTGAAATCCATTGCATTGCCTGACGAAGGGTCTCGGCCTGAAACGTCGACTGTACCTCTTCCTAGAGATGCTGCCTGGCCTGCTGCGTTCACCAGCAACTTTGATGTGTGTTGCTTCAAATTTGTATGTGGGGTGGCAAGGGTGTGAAGACACATCTGTTCAATGTTTAAAGTAAATTTATTGTCTAAGTACTGTACGTATAATGTCACTGTATACTACCCCTTGATTCAGTTTCTTGCAGGCATACACAGAAAAAGAAATACAATAGAATCAATGAACAACTACGCGCACACATACAAATTGACAAGCAACCAATGTACATGTCAGGATGGAAGTAACTGTTGGGATGGTATAGTCACCTGCAGCTCTGACACTGGTTTAGTCCTGTCTGTGTGAAGTTTGCACATTCTTCCTGTGACCATGTGGGATCACGTTTCCTTGTACTTCACAAAGCTGTGCAAGTTAGTAGAAAAATTGGCTGCTGTAAATCCCCTCTGGAGGGTAGGTGAGAGATGGAAATGTAGTGAGAAGTAAAATGGATTACAGTAGATGACTGCTGAGCATTTAGCATGAACCCAGCAGGCCAAAGGCCCTCTTTCTCTGCTATATGACTGTTCTCGGGTAAAGTTTGTATGGTGGCATAGACGGTGAGAACACAAAAAAAAAAATTACTCTGGGCTGCATGTTTGAATTGCAACCTTGAGGTCATTTGAAAACACGTTGTCCTGAACATTGCACTGAATGTGCTGGGCAGTGTGCCAGCACTCTCATCACTACAGGCAATGGGTACTCGTTAGCAGAATACTAATGATGTTTGGAGACGTCACTCTGTTCAGGCCGTACCCCCCTCTCATCTCGGCTTGGAGGAGTAGCACCCCAGCTTCTGCCTGTGCAGCCTCCAACCTGACAGCATTTCTCCCTTTTCTCCCCTTTTCCCATTCCTCTCTTACCCCTTCTCCACTCCCGACCGGCCTGTCACTTTCCCCTGGGTCCCCTCCTTCCCTTTCTCCCATGGTTCATTCTCTGCTCCTATCAGATTCCTTAATCTTCAGCCCTTTTCTCTTTCCAACTATCACATCCCTTCTTAAATAGCAGAGTAACATTTGCAATTTTCCAGTCATCTGGTACAATGCCAGAACCTATCAATTCTTGAAAGATCATCATTAATGCCTCCGCAATCCCTCCAGCTACTTCCTTCAGAACCCAAGGGTGCATTTCCATCGGGTCCAGGAGATTTATCCACCCTCAGACCATTAGGCTTCCTGAGCACCTTCTCAGTTGTAATTTTCACTGCACATACTTCACTTCCCTGACACGCTTGAATGTCCGGTATACTGCAGATGTCTTCCACTGTGAAGACTGATGCAAAATACGCATTCAGTTCCTCTGCCATATCCGCGTCTCTCATTACAATATCTCCAGCGTCATTTTCTATTGGTCCTAAATCTACCCTCAACTCTCTTTTACCCTTTATATACTTGAAAAAGCTTTTAGTATCTTGCTTGAGTCACCAACTTCCTTTCATAGTTCATCTTTTCCTTCCTAATGACCTTCTGCAAGTTTTTAAAAGCTTCCCAATCCTCCATCTTCCCACTAGCTTTGGCTTCCTTGTATGCCTTTTGCTTTTACTTTGGCTCTGACTTCACTTGTCAGCCACCGTTGTGTCATTCTTCCACTGGAAAATTTATTATTATTTGGAATTTATCTGTCTTGCACTTCCCTCATTTTTTGCAGAAACTCCAGCCATTGCTGCTCTGCTGTCCTTCCTGCTAGACAATAGGTGCAAGAGTAGGCCATTCAGCCCTTTGAGCCAGCACTGCCATTCACTGTGATCCTGGTTGATCATCCACAATCAGTACCCTTTTCCTGCTAGTGTCCCTTTCCAGTCAACCCCGGCCAGTTGCCCTCTCACGCCATTGTAATTTCCTTTATTCCACTGAAACACCGACACATTGGAATTTAGTTTCTCCTTCTCAGATTTCAAAGTGAACTCGATCATATTGTGATCACTGTTCCCTAAGGGTTCCTCAACCCTAAGCTTTCTTATCACCTCTGGATCATTGCACAACACCCAATCCAGCACAGCTGATTCCCTAGTGGGCTCAACAACAAGCTGTTCTAAAAAGCCATCCCTTAGACATCCTACAGATTCTTTCTCTTGAGGTCCAGCACTGGCCTGGTTTTCCCAATCCATTTTCATGTTAAATTCCCTATCATATCCCAGCTTCCCTCTTCATCTCCTCCGTCGCACCTACCTCCCCCCACCCCACCACCACCTGGCATTCCCCATTACCTTCTAGCTTTCCCTCCCCCTCACCACCTTATTCTGGAGGCTTCTTCCTTCCTTTCCAGTCCTGAAGGGACTCAGCTCGAAAAATTAACTCTATTCCTTTCCATACATGTTGCCTGACTTGCTGAGTTCCACCAGCATTTTGTGTGTGTTACTATGGATTTCCTGCATCTGCAGAATCTCTTCTGTTTACCTCCATTTTTATATATATGCATTTTTTTTGCTTCAATATATTTAGTCCATCCATTGAAGTTGAGCATAAACTTTACATAAACATTATTCCTAAATAAGTTACCTGTCCCACTCTGCTGGGAAGTTTTACTGATGCCAGTAATGGAACAGCAGACTCTTCTACGGTTGGGGTGAGGGTTGTAAGACAATGGGTGATTTATGAGGTGGTTCATTCAACTTGTGTGTTTACAATGGTAGTATGTCCCAACTCACAGAACTCCTTTAAATATTCAGTGCTGGTTGCTGTTCCAAATGTTCATTACAAACTCCAGACAACCAAAACATCAGAATCACAATCAGGTTTAATATCACTGGCATCTGTCAGGAAATGTGTTCTGTTGCAGCAGCAGTGCATTGCAAAACAGAATCAAAACTGTAAATTAAGACCATAAGACATAGGAGCTGAATTAGGCCATTCGGCCCATCGAGTCTGCTCTGCCATTCAATCATGGCTGATCCCTTTTTCCTTCCTCAGTCCCACTCCCCGGCCTTCTCCCCATAACCTTTGATACCATGTCCAATCAAGAACCTATCAATCTCTGCCTTAAATACACTCAATGACCTGGCCTCCACAGCTGCCCATGATATTAAATTCCACAAATTCACCACCCTCTGGCTAAAGAAATTTCTCTGCATCTCTGTTTTAAATGAACACCCCTCTGTCCTGAGGCTGAGCCTAGACTCCCCACCATGGGAAACATCCTTTCCACATCTACTCTGTCCAGCCCTTTCAGCATTCAAAAGGTTTCAATGAGATTCCCCCCTCATCCTTCTAAATTCCAGCAAGTACACATCCAGAGCCATTAAACATTCCTCGTATGATAACTCTTTAATTCCTGGAATCATCCTTGTGAACCTCCTCTGAACCCTCTCCCATGCCAGCACATCTTTTCTTAGATGAGGAGCCCAAAACTGTTCACAATACTCAAGGTGAGGCCTCACCAGTGCCTTATAAAGCCTCAGCATCACATCCCTGCTCTTGTATTCTAGACCTCTTGGAATGAATGCTAATATGGCATTTGCCTTCCTCACCACCAACTTGACCTGCAAGTTAACCTTCAGGGTATTCTGCACAAGGACTCCTAAGTCCCTTTGCATCTCAGATTTTTGGATTTTCTCCCCATTTAGAAAATAGTCTGCACATTCACTTCTAACAAAGTGCATGACCATGTATTTTCCTTCCTTTTTCAATCTTTTCATTAGTTTCAACATCATACACATTACAAAACAATAAGTACAAAGCGATTGGGATTGTATTAATTATAAAAGTATACAGTCAAGTAACACATAGTAAACCTCCCAAAATCTCACCAATTAACAATAAAATATATAAAGAGTATACATAAAATACAAAAATATCGTAAAAAAAAGCAGAAAAAGAAAAAATTATATATCCCCTTAAAAAAAAACTAATCTACCCAAACTAAAAGAAAACTAAGGAAAAGGAAAGGAAAGGGCTATTATGATACCTCAGATAGAACCAATAGTGTCACCACTTCCGCTCCTCTCCCCACATATTACAATCACAAAATAGATTTAGCAAGGGTCAAATTACATCATGTGGAAATATTGAATAAATTGTCTCCAAGTCTCATCAAATTTAATAGATGGGTCATAAATGACACTTATAATTTTTACTAGATTTAAAGAAGATATAGTTTGAGAAAACCAATGAAGTGTAGTTGGAGGACTAATCTCTTTCCAATTCAATAGTATGACCATGCATTTTCCAACATTGTATTTAATTTGCAACTTTCTCGCCCATTCTCCTAATCTAAGTCCTTCTGCAGCCGATCTGTTTCCTTAATCCCACCTGCCTCTCTACCAATCTTTGTAAAATTAAATAGGTAGTGAAAGAATAGTGAGGCAGTTTTCTTGGGTTCAATGTCCATTCAGAAATCTGAAGGCAGAGAGGAAGAAGCTGTTCCCGAAATGTTGAGTGTGTGTATCAGGCTCCTGTACCTTCTCCTTGATGGTAGCAGTGAGAAGAGGGCATGTCCGAGGCGATGAGGGTCCTTAATGATGGATGCTGCCTTTTTGAGGCATTGCCTTTGAAAGTATCTTTGATGTCAGATATGGCAGTGGAACGCTCCTCCTGTGGGATGTGGGAACTCATTGACCTGATGGTGTTCCTGATGACTATACCTGTGGGAAGTGCAGCCAACTCTAGCTCCTGAAAGGCCGCATTAAGGAGCTGGGGCTGGAGTTGGCTGAACTAAGGATCATCCGGGAGGCAGAGCAATTGATAAGTAAGACTTCTGAGCAGGTGGTTGCACCCAGAGTGCAGAATTCGGGGAGTAGATGGGTGAACACTGAGAGAGGTAAAGAGAGAAAGAAGTCAGTGCTGGGTCCCCCCGTGGCCTTTCCCATCAGCAACAGGTATACCTGGCAAATGACACTTGAAGGATTGACGGTGGATATGCAATGGCAAGCATTTAAGGATTGCATGGATGAACTACAACAATTGTTCATCCCAGTTTGGCAAAAGAATAAATCAAGGAAGGTAGTGCACCCGTGGCTGATAAGAGAAATTAGGGATAATATCAATTCCAAAGAAGAAGCATACAAATTAGCCAGAAAAAGTGGCTCACCTGAGGACTGGGAGAAATTCAGAGTTCAGCAGAGGAGGACAAAGGGCTTAATTAGGAAGGGGGAAAAAAGATTATGAGAGAAAACTGGCAGGGAACGTAAAAACGGACTGTAAAAGCTTTTATAGAAAAGAATAGTAAAGACAAATGTAGGTCCCCTACAGACAGAAACAGGTGAATTGATTATGGGGAGCAAGGACATGGCAGACCAATTGAATAATTACTTTGGTTCTGTCTTCACTAAGGAGGACATAAATAATCTTCCAGAAATAGTAGAGGACAGAGGCTCCAGTGAGATGGAACTGAGCGAAATACATGTTAGTAGGGAAGTGGTGTTAGGTAAATTGAAGGGATTAAAGGCAGATAAATCCCCAGGGCCAGATGGTCTGCATCCCAGAGTGCTTAAGGAAGTAGCCCAAGAAATAGTGGATGCATTAGTGATAATTTTTCAAAACTCGTTAGATTCTGGACTAGTTCCTCAGGATTGGAGGGTGGCTAATGTAACCCCACTTTTTAAAAAAGGAGGGAGAGAGAAACCGGGGAATTATAGACCGGTTAGCCTAACGTCGGTGGTGGGGAAACTGCTGGAGTCAGTTATCAAAGATGTGATAACAGCACATTTGGAAAGCGGTGAAATCATCGGACAAAGTTAGCATGGATTTGTGAAGGGAAAATCATGTCTGACGAATCTCATAGAATTTTTTGAGGATGTAACTAGTAGAGTGGATAGGGGAGAACCAGTGGATGTGGTATATTTGGATTTTCAAAAGGCTTTTGACAAGGTCCCACACAGGAGATTAGTGTGCAAACTTAAAGCACGCGGTATTGGGGGTAAGGTATTGATGTGGATAGAGAATTGGTTAGCAGACAGGAAGCAAAGAGTGGGAATAAACAGGACCTTTTCAGAATGGCAGGCAGTGACTAGTAGGGTACCGCAAGGCTCAGTGCTGGGACCCCAGTTGTTTACAATATATATTAATGACTTGGATGAGGGAATTAAATGCAGCATCTCCAAGTTTGCAGATGACACGAAGCTGGGCGGCAGTGTTAGCTGTGAGGAGGATGCTAAGAGGATGCAGGGTGACTTGAATAGGTTGGGTTAGTGGGCAAATTCATGGCAGATGCAATTTAATGTGGATAAATGTGAAGTTATCCACTTTGGTGGCAAAAATAGGAAAACAGATTATTATCTGAATGGTGGCCGATTAGGAAAAGGGGAGGTGCAACGAGACCTGGGTGTCATTATGCACCAGTCATTGAAAGTGGACATTCAGGTACAGCAGGCGGTGAAAAAGGCGAATGGTATGCTGGCATTTATAGCAAGAGGATTCGAGTACAGGAGCAGGGAGGTACTACTGCAGTTGTACAAGGCCTTGGTGAGACCACACCTGGAGTATTGTGTGCAGTTTTGGTCCCCTAATCTGAGGAAGGACATCCTTGCCATAGAGGGAGTACAAAGAAGGTTCACCAGATTGATTCCTGGGATGGCAGGACTTTCATATGAAGAAAGACTGGATGAACTGGGCTTGTACTCATTGGAATTTAGAAGATTGAGGGGGGATCTGATTGAAACGTATAAAATCCTAAAGGGATTGGATAGGCTAGATGCAGGAAGATTGTTCCTGATGTTGGGGAAGTCCAGAACGAGGGGTCACAGTTTGTGGATAAAGGGGAAGCCTTTTAGGACCGAGATTAGGAAAAACTCCTTCACACAGAGAGTGGTGAATCTGTGGAATTCTCTGCCACAGGAAACAGTTGAGGCCAGTTCATTGGCTATATTTAAGAGGGAGTTAGATATGGCCCTTGTGGCTACGGGGATCAGGGGGTATGGAGGGAAGGCTGGTGCAGGGTTCTGAGTTGGATGATCAGCCATGATCATAATAAATGGCGGTGCAGGCTCGAAGGGCCGAACGGCCTACTCCTGCACCTATTTTCTATGTTTCTATGTTTACCCACTTGGATGTTGCTGAGGGGGATGACCTATCTGGGAAAGGCAGTAGTAGCCAGACCAATAGCACTACGGTCAGCTCTGAGCCTCAGAAGGGTAGGGTGAAGTCAGGCAGAGCAATAGTCATAGGGGGCTCGATAGTCAGGGGGACAGATAGGAGATTCTGCAGCAGCAAAAGAGATGTCAGGATAATGTGTTGCCTCCTGGGTGCCAGGGTCCAGGATGTCTCTGAGTGGTTGCAGAATATTCTGAAGGGGAGGGTGAGCAGCTGGAGGTTGTGGTACATGTTGGTACCAATGACATAGGCAGGAGAGGGGTAGAGGTCCTGCGCAGTAAGTTTAGGGAGTTAGGAAGGAGGCTGAAGAGCAGGACCTCCAAGGTGTTAATCTCCAAATTACTCCCAGTACCACGAGCTAGTGAAGGTCAGAACAGGAAGATAGCTCAGGTGAATGAGTGGCTAAGGAGATGGTGCAGGGGGCGGGGTTTTAAGTCCTTAGATCATTGAAACCTTTTCTGGGGAGGGGGTGACCTGTACAAGTGGGACAGGTTGCACCTGAGCTGGAGGGGAACCAATATCCTGGGAGGGGGGTTTGCTAATGCTATTAGGGAGGGTTTAAACTAGATTTACAGTGGGGTGGGAACGGAAGTGAAGAGGCAGAGGATGGGGTGGTTGGGACGTAGAGACAGCTTGTAGGGAGTTTGTGAGGGAGGATGGGCAGGTGATAGAACAAAGTTGCACTCAGCCTGATGGTTTGAGATGGGTCTATTTCAATACAAGGAGTATCATAAACAAGGCGGATGAACTTAGAGCGTGGATCAATACGTGGAACTGTGACATTTTGGCCATTACAGAGACTTGGATATCTCAGAGCAGGAATGGCTGCTGAGTGTGCTGGGCTTCAGATGTTTCAGAAAGGACAGGGAGGCAGGTAAAAGAGGTGGGGGAGTGACACTTCTGATCAGAGATAGTGTCACAGCTGCAGAAAAGGAGGAGGTCATGGAGGGATTGTCTACTGAGTCAGTATGGGTGGATGTCAGAAACAGGAAGGGGGCAATAACTCTACTGGGTGCTTATTTTTTTTTTTTTTAGACCACCCCTCCAATAGTAACAGAGACATCAAGGAGTAGATAGGAAGGCAGATTCCGGAACAGAGCAATAATAATAGAGTTGTTGTGATGGGAGATTTTTTAACTTTCCTGATATTGACTGGCGTCTCCTTAGAGCAAGGGGTTGGATGGGTAGAGTTTGTTAAGTGTGTTCAGGAAGGTTTCTTGACGCAATATGTAGATAAGTCAACTAGAGAAGAGGCTGTACTTGTTCTGGTATCGGGAAGTGAACCTGGACAGGTGTCAGATCTCTCGGAGGAAGAGCATTTTGGAGGTAGTGACCACAATTTATCTCTTTTGCTGTAGCACTGGAGGAGGATAGGAGCAGAAAATCTGGGAAAACATTTAATTGGGGTAGGGGGAATTATAATGCCATTAGGCAGGAACTTGGGAGCATAAATTGGGAGCAGATGTTCTCAGAGAAATGCACGGCAGAAACGTTGCAAATATTCAGGGATCATTTGCATTGAGTTCTGCATAGGTATATTCCATTGAGGCAGGTTAAGGATGGCATGGTGTACAAAAGATGTAGAAAATCTAGTTAAGAAGAAAAGAAAAGCTTATGAAAGGCTCAAGAAACTAGGTACTGTTAGAGCTCTAGAAAGTTATAAGGTTGCTAGGAAGGAGTTTATGAATGGAATTAGGAGAGCCAGAAGGAGCCATGAGAAGGCCTTGGCGAGTAGGGTTAAGGAAAACCCCAAGGCATTCTACAAGTATGTGAAGAGCAAAAGGATGAGCTGTGTGAAAATAGGACCAATCAGCTGTGATAGTGGAAACGTGTGCATGGAGTTGGTGGAAGTAGCAGAGGCACTTAATGAATACTTTGCTTCAGTATTCACCAGGGGAAAAGACCTTGGCAATTGTGAGGATGACTTAAAGTGGAATGAAACGCTTGAACATATAGACATTAAGAAAGAAGATGTGCTGCAGCTTTTGAAAAGCATTAAGTTAGATAAGTCACCGGGACCGGATGAGATATACCCCAGGCTACTGTGGGAAGCGAGGGAGGAGATTGCTGAGCCTCTGGCGATGATCTTTGCATCATCAATAGGGACAGGAGAAGTACCAGAGGGTTGGAGGGTTGCAAATGTTGTTCTCTTATTCAAGAAAGAGAGTAGAGATAACCCAGGAAATTATAGACCAGTGAGTCTTACTTCAGTGGTTGGTAAGTTGATGGAGAAGATCCTGAGAGGCAGGAATTATAACATTTGGAGAGACATAATCGGATTAGGGATTGTCAGCGTGGCTTTGCCAAGGTAGGTCTTGCCTGACAAGTCTAAATGAATTCTTTTAGGATGTAACAAAACACATTGATGAAGGTAGAGCAGTGGATGTAGTGTATATAGATTTCAGTAAGGCATTTGATAAGGTTCACCACGCAAGGCTCCTTCAGAATGTAAGGAGGCATGGGATCCAAGGAGACTTTGCTTTGTGGATCCAGAATTGGCTTGTCCACAAAGGGTGGTTGTAGATGGTTTGTATTCTGCATGGAGGTCAGTGACCAGTGGTGTTCCTCAGAGATCTGTTCTAGGACCCCTCCTCTTTGTGATTTTTTATAAATGACCTGGATGAGGAAGTAGAAAGGCAGAGTAGAAAGTTTGCTGATGACAGAAAAGTTGGGGGGGTTGATAGTCTGGAGGATTGTCAGAGGTTACAGCGGGACATTGATAGGTTGCAGAACTGGGCAGATGGAGTTCAACCCAGATGAGTGTGAAGTGGTTCATTTCAGTAGGTCAAATTTGAAGACAGAGTATAATATTAATGGTAAGACTCTTGGCAGTGTGGAGGATTTGCAAGATCTTGTGGTCCATGTTCATAGGACACTCAAAGCTGTTGTGCAGGTTTACAGTGTTAATAAGACAGTAAGGTGTGATGGCCTTCATCAACTGTGGGATTAAGTTCAAGAACCATGAGGTAACGTTAAAGTACTGTGGAGTACTGTGTTCAGTTCTGGTCACCTCGCAACAGGAAGGATGTGGATACTAGAGAGAGAGCACAGAAGAGATTTACAAAGATGTTGCCTGGATTGGAGAGCATGCCTATGAGAATAGGTTGAGTGAACTTTGCCTTTTCTCCTTGGAGTGACAGAGGATGAGAGGTGACCTGATGGAGGTAAATAACTTTATGGAGGCATTGTTCATGTGGATTTCCAAAGGCTTTTTCCCAGGGCAGAAATGGCTACACGAGGGGGCATAGTTTTAAGGTGCTTGGAAGTAGGTACAAGGGGAATGTCAGAGGTAAGTTTTCACACATAGTGGTGGGTGCGTGGAATGCACTTCCAGCAACAGTGGTAGAGCCGGATACAGTAGAGTCTTTTAAAAGACTCTTAGATCAGGACATGAAGCTTAGAAAAATAGAGGGCTATGCAGTAGGGAAATTCAAGGCAGTTTCTAGTGTAGGTTACATGATCGGCACAACATTGTGGGCTGAAGGACCTGTAATGTGCTGTAGATTTCTATGTTCTATGTGTCATGGATACCGGGAAGCTAGTGCTCTTGATGAAGCTGGCTGAATTTACAACTTTCGGCAGCTTTTTCTGATGCTGTGCAGAGGTCCGTCCATACCAGACTGATGCAATCAGTTAGAATACTCTCCACAGTACATCTGTAGAAATTTGTGAGTGTCTTTGGTAACAAAGCAAGTATGAAACTCCTTATGAGATGGAGCTGCTTTTGACCTCTCTTTTGTAATTGCATCGATGTTGAGCCCGGGATAGGTCTTCAGAGAAATCAACACACAGGGACATAGTGTTACAATGCTGAAGGATGGTTCCGTGAATATACAACTAACCAGAAGATTGTGTTAAGCAGATCTGTTCTGAACTGTGATGCCTTAAGAGGCAGGGATGCACCTTTAATATTGTAATAAATGCAGGAACATTATCTATTGTTTTCCCCCTATGTAGTTTCAATGGGACAGAATTAGAATGTCCCACACCAACATGATTGACTTCTGTAGCAAAAAACTATCCGTTGGAAGTTAAATTGTGTGCAGGTTCTATTTCCTGAAGACCGGTTCTTGTTTAGGTTAGTCCATAAGTGTGCTACCCATTATGTTGTAACTTCAGAATGATCCGTATCAGGGCAGTGCTTGATTTGAGATGATGTATTCAACATGCCTGTAAATTTCCATTTCTATAACTTGTTGCTGAACCGTGTTTTTGACTGGGATTTTTTTTAAAAGAACGTTCTGTAAGAAGTATTTAAGTATTTTCAGAAATGCCATGACAGTCAGCTGGGGAGCAGTAGACTGGCTCCACCGGTAACTGAGACCCTCCTATTTTAACCAACATACTGGATGAAATGCAGATCAGGTTTCATGTTTGCTTTTCTGTCCCATTTTGTCCTATGCATGCTTGTGAATCAATGTTAGTAAATTAATAATAATCTGTCCTCATCTCTGGATGTCATTTACACGTTTTGCATTTGCGGTATCTATGAGTGAATTAGACTACAGCTGCTTTTTTTTACCTCATTGCGTGGCCTTCAGTTTTTTTCCCTCATCCATACTACTTTGCAGTTCTCCCAGACTAGTTGCCCAAGATTTAATCTCCGATATAGCCAGAGTCCAATGGGTGTGGTGTTGGCATTTCAAAGTGCCAGCACACCAGTTGTTCAGTTTTAGGCTGAGGACACCAAATGTTGTTAGTTGAGCAAAACACCTACCTCCTCTTATGTGCCCTGAAGCACCACAAAAATTTGCTTCCTGTATCTCCTACAATAGGACTTCAAAACCCTACCCACCACCCCCCCCATCCACATCAGTATATGGAACAGAGTGAAGGAAACAATTGGCTTTGCTCTCGTTATACGCACATGCAGGACAACTCTTTCAGTGATTATGCAGAAAGTTTGAAGTTAATAACTCATTTCCTTCTACTCTAGGCCACAAACTTATCAATCACCCCTGATGAGTTATTAACTTCAAGCTTTCTGCATAATCACTGAAAGAGTTGAGGTGCATGTGCACATAACGAGAGATGTATAACTCATCTCCTTCACGAACTTATCAATCACCCTTGCCATGGACACTTTCCGAAGGTCCAAGATCCGTATGCTCCACGACCGCTGGACTAAGTGTGTAAATGTAGGAGGGGACTATGTTGAAAAATAAATGTGCTAGGTTTTCTAAAATTGACCGCTCCTACCTTAGGCCTTGAACTTATCGATCACCCCTCGTCGATACAGAGAGCATGCAAACTGACAAACAGTGCAAAGCCTGAATGAGGTCATTGTGAGATCAGGGTCAGTCGTGGGATAGAGACTCTGTTGCTATGTGATCTGAGGCAGTTTGATCTTCTGTCTGGTGTGAGGGGGGAGAAAAGAGAAGAACTTGTGAGGCAGGTAGGGTCTTTTCATTGTGTTCCCCGAAGCAGCAAGAAGTATATCCAGAGGGGAGGCTGGCTTCAGTGATACGCTGAGGTATGTCCATATCTTTGCCGTTCTTTGTGGTCACAGGCAGAGCAGCTGCCACATCAAGCTGTAATGCAGCCAGATGCAAAAGACATCCTAGATGTTTTAAGTTTTACAAACAACAAAAACTGGTGAAGCTGTAAGACCACAGAACATAAGAGATAGCAGAGAAATTGGAGTCTTCTTCGCCATTCCATCACAGCTGATTAAATTTCCCTTCCAACCCCATTCTGCCCTTGACTTTGTGCCTTACTAATCAGAAACCTATCAACCTCTGCTTTAAATATACCCAGTGTCTTAGCCGCTACAGCGATCATGGCAATGAATTCCACAGAATCACCACCCCCGAAAATCCTTCACATTTCTGTCATAAAGGATCGTACTTCTATTTTGAGGCCCTCTGATCCAAGATACCCCCGCTGTAGGAAATATCTCCGTATCCACTCTACCCAGACCTTTCAGTATTCAAGAGGTTTCCATGAGATTCCCGCCCCCCCCCCCCCCCCCCGTCTAAACTTCTAAACTCCAGTGAGGACAGCCACAGAGTCATCAAATGCACCTCATATACTGGCCCTTTCATTTTCTCGTAAACCTCCTCTCGACCTTCTCCAATGCCAGCACATCCATCTTTGGGTTTGCGGCCTAAAACTGCAAATGTTGTGTAACCAGTGTATTATAAATCCTATTATAAAGTGTATTATAAAGTCAAGCAAATATTGCTTTTTGGAAGCATTTGCAGCAGAACAGAATAGGTAAACTGAAGATTCTTTCATATCTCCTTGTCAGAATTGGTGAGAGCTAGGTGCATAAGAAATGAGTAGAATCGGCCATAAAATAGTTAAAACAGAATGGCAGTATTTGCAAGAAACCTGTATCTGAATCATGACATTTAAAATCTATGTTGTGTCTGCAATTTGTGCAATGTATTTGGAAGATGTTCTTTCTAATATAACCAATATTACTCAACATTCAGATTATATTCATGAACATAAGGTTCTGACCTACGAGGAAAGGGATTCTGTATCAGAAGATATGCTATCAAAGTCCATTGATAGTACTTTTAAATCATTTTTCATTACAGGTTCACATTTTTTTTTTGTTTTTGGCTTTAAACGTATCATTTTTAATTCAACATGTGAAAGAAATGAGTTCTTCCAGGACTCAATAAGCAGAGTTTGTTTTGCCTGGCATAGAAACTCTCTGTAGAGCAGTAAAATACTTTCAAAGTCTTAATATTTGTTGTGTGGCTGTTAACGTGTTGGAAGCTGGTAGCAATAAATCCAGAGCAACACACAGAATGCTGGAGGAACTCAGCAGGTCAGGCAGCTTCTATGGAAATGGATACACAGTTGAAGTTTTGGGCCAAGACCAACTTTGGCCTGTTACCACTTCTCATCTGCCCATCATCTCCCCCTGCTGTCCCTCCTCTCCTTTCTCCTATTGGTCCATGCTCCTCTCCTATCAGATTCATTTTTCTTCAGCCCTTTACCCTTCCTGGCTAGCTGACCTCACCTATCACCTTCCAGCTAGTCCTCCTTTCCCTCCCTCCCCCCTACTTCATTCTGGCATCTTTCCCCATTCTTTTCCAGTCCTGAAGAATGCTCTTAGCTCAAAACATTAACTATTTATTCATTTCCTTAGATGCAGCCTAACCTCCTGAATTCCGTCAGCATCTAGTGTGTGTTGCTCTAGATTTCCAGCATCTGCAGACTTGTTAAGTTTAGAAATACATTGTAGACAGCTTAATTGAGATTGCTTCTAGTGTTGCTTGCTCCTGTTCAGTGTCTGCTAATCTGAAAAGAGTAATTTCAAAGCTGCGAGTGTTTGAGCCCCACACAACAGCAGCAATCTTGCCAGCATTCTTCTCTGTTTGCTGAAACGGCTATAATTGGGTTTATCGGTTGCCTCATGGGGCAGAGGTTATAACTTTGTTCTCATGGAGGAGGGGTTATAAATTTGTCTAAGTGGGTTGATGTTGACAGCACTCTGCATCCTACATTTGGGCATCTTCTGTCCAGCGCATCAATGTATATATATATATAAAATCCAAACAATCTACTCTTCCCTTCTGGAAAGGAAAATGTTTAGTATCATCATTTATCCTCATTCCTTGCTGTTTTTAAATGTGTATATTTCTGATCATATTAAAAATGTAATTTTTTTTTACTTTTGGGCAAACAAAGCATCAGTTGTTGGAGGGAGCCTGATGTTGCCCTCTTAAAAATGTTTTATTGATGCAATTGGTCAACACTTGAGCGAAATTTCCTGTTTGATTCATTATTCGGCAACTTTTCTGCAGTCCTTTGACGATCTAAACCACATCTATCCAACTGAACTGTTCTGAAATTTGAACCCGGGCTTATATTTGTCCTTCCAATCTGCAGGGCAACCTTTTCGATTTTCTGCGGCTGACGGGCTGGCGTGGATCCAAGGTGCTTTATTTTGGTGACCATCTGTACAGTGACCTTGCAGTAAGTAGATTCATTGTTTAAATAAAATCCACATAGCAGTATTCAAGTTGATAGCAGCTTCATGAATCATTGCTCAAAAACAGATCTGAGTGAACAGTAAATGTACTAATAAAAATGTGCATACAGTGGTGCTAGAAAGTTTGTGAACACTGTAGAATTTTCCCTACTTCTGCATAAATATGACCCAAACTGTGATCAGATCTTCACATAAGTCCTAAAACTAGATAAAGAGAACCCAATTAAATAAATAACACAGAAAACATTATACTTGTTCATTTATTTATTGAGAAAAATATCCAATATTATATGTATTTGTTATAAAAAGGTATGTGAACCTTCACTTTCAGTAACTGGTGTGCCTTCCCCCCTCCCCCCCCCCCCCCAGTGCAGCAATAACTTCTACCAAACGCTTCCAGTAACTGTTAATCAATCCTGCACTCTGGCTTAGAAGGATTTTAGGCCACTCCTCCTTACAAAACTGCTTCGCATTAGGGACCTGAGCAAGCAGTCCATGCAAGGAAGCCCACTCTGGGATGTTGGTGGGCTTCCGTGCGTGAACTGCTTGCTTCAGGTCCTTCCACAGCATTTCTATAGGATTAACGTCAGGACTTTGGACCATTCCAAAGCAGGAATTTTCTCCTTTTATGTCATTCTGTTGTTGATTTACTCTTGTCTTTCGGACCATTGTCTTGTTGCATTATCCAGCTTCTGTTAAGCTTCAGGTGATGGACAGCAAAGCAGCCCCAAACTGCGCTTCACAGTTGGGATGAGGTTTTGGTGTTGGTGTGTGCAGTTTGGGGCTGCTTGTCCATCACCTGAAGCTTAACAGAAGCTGGATTTAGCCTCCAAACATATCAACGTGCATTTCTGCCAAGAAATTCAACTTTTGCCTCATCTGTCCACAGAACATAGTCAGGGAAGCATTGTAGAACATCCAGGTGGTCTTTTACAAATTTGATGTGCAGCAATATTTATTTATTTATGTATTTGGAGAGTAGTGTTTTCCTCTGTGGTGTCCTTCCATGAACAGCATCTTTGTTCAATGTTTTTCTTATAGTGGACACATTGACAGAGCCTTTAGCAAGTTCTAGAGACTTCTGTAGGTCTTTTGCTGTTACGCTTGGGTTCTTTTTCACCTCCTTCAGCACTGCATATCATGCTCTTGGTGTGATCTTTGCAGGTTGTCCACTCCTAGGGAGAGTAGCAACAGTACTGAGTTTCCTCCCTGTGTAGGCTATTTCCCTTACTGTGGACTGATGAACACTTGGGCCTTTAGAAATGCTTTTGTAGCCTTTTTCAGCTTCATGCATCTCTACAATTCTTCTTCTAAGGTCCTCTGAAAGTTGTTTTGATTGAGGCATGGTGCACATAAGCAGATCTTTCTTGAGAAGGACTGGCTCTGTCAGTAACCTGACTTTGTGTGTCTTTTTTTTAACAGGGCAGAGCATCTCTACATCCCACACCTCCAATCTCATCTCATTGATTGGAGCACCTGACTCCAAATAGATTTTGTAGAAGGCATTACCCCAGAGGTTCTCTCACTTTTTCCAACCATTGCATGTAATATTGGATCATTTTTCTCAATAAGTATATCAATAAGTCTAATGATTTTTGTGTTATTTATTTAATTGGGTTCTCTTTATCTAGTTTTAGGACTTGCATGAAAATCTGATCACATTTTAGGACAGATTTATGCAGAAAAGGGAAAATTCTACAGGGTTTATGAACTTTCTTGCACCACTGTATATAATCGCAAAATAGACAAAATGCTAGAAGAACTCTTGGGTCTTGGCCTGAAATGTTGGCTGTGCACTCTTTTCCACAGCTGCTGCCTCTCCTGCTGGGTTCCTCCAGCATTTTGCATGTGTTGCTTTGGTTTTCCAGCATCTGTAAATTTTCTTGCAGTTATGCATGTGTGCACATGGGCGTTTTCTCTGTGCTTTTAGCTTTCAGTGGAATGACGGCACTGTTATCAATGAGATGAGTTTTTTTAAATCTGCTAGTGTGTTAGCTGTGACCTGAATCTCTGGAACTCAAAACTGTTGGTTTTAGTCACACACTCAGAGATTTTAAGATGCTTCAACAATAAGACCTTTGAGACGTTGCATAGTGATTCTTTTATGTTGATTAAATACTTCGTAGGAAAATATCTGAATATTTATTAAGTAATATCACAAAGCTAGAAGACTATTTGGTTCTTATCCTGTTTCTGGGGTTTTTCTATACTTAAGCTGCTGCATGTCCTACATTGTAGCTGTCTGGATTTCCAAAGTATTGCTTTTCACAGTGCTTTTGGAACATTCTGGAGGCATGAACAATTTTATATGTGTGTACTTCCTTTATGTGAACTATTGTGCCATACCTTCTGGAAAGCGAGCATGAAATAATATTTTTAAGGATGCATCATTAAATATTATTGAAAATACTTGCAAAGACAAGAATCTTTGATTACAAACGAGACAATCTGCAGATACTGGAAATCCAAGCAATACATGCACAATGCTGGAGGAACTCAGCAGGTCAGGCAGGTCATTGGTGTGGGTGTAGAACTGCAGAATATTGAGAAATGTTGTTGTGCTATTTTTATTGGATTCCAAAGGTAGCATTTGAAATAAAAGAAATTGTAACAATGGAGAGGTTTTAAAAGAGAACTAACAGGAAAGTTAGCAAAAAGAAGCTGGAGTGGAGTGTGCTGGAGTGGCGTGTACTGGAGTGATTGTATTTAAAATGCTCCTTGCATTTGATCTGTTATGACTGTGAAGTATAAATGATTAACCCTCGTAGCCATCCATGACTGCGGATAAAGCAAAACTGACAGCTAAGCTGCTGTAATCTATTCTCAGTGGACTGGCATTAATGTAAATCATGATGATGCAGACATTCACTGTGTGTGAGTGGTCTCACTATTCCTACTGCCAGCTGCTCTTAGCCCTCTCATTTGTATAAACTGGGTCAAGTTTAATACCAAAAGTCAATCTCTTACTGTAAACACAAAATACTCTGCAGATGCTGGGGTCAAAGCAACACGTACAACACGCTGGAGGAACTCAGCAGGTCAGGCAGCATCCATGGAAACGAACAGTCAACATTTCGGGCCGGAACCCTTCGTCAGGACTGTAGGGGGAAGGGGCAGAGTCCCTATAAAGAAGGTGGGGGGAGGGTGGGAAGGAGAAGGCTGGTAAGTTCCAGGTGAAAAACCAGTAAGGGGAAAGATAAAGGGTCGGGGAGGGGAAGCAGGGAGGTGATAGGCAGGAAAGGTGAAGAAGGAATAGGGGAAAGCACAATGGGTAGTAGAAGGAGGCGGAACCATGAGGGAGGTGATAGGCAGCTGGAGGAGGGGGCAGATAAAACTGGGATAGGTGAAGGGAGGACGAGGGAATTACCGGAAGTTGGAGAATTCAATGTTCATGCCCAGGGGCTGGAGACTACCCAGACGGTATATGAGGTGTTGCTCCTCCAACCTGAGATTGGGGGACCGCTTCGTCGAGCACCTCTGCTCCGTCCGCCACAACAGACAGGATCTCCCGGTTGCCACCCAATTCAACTCTGCTTCACATTCCCATTTGGTTATGTCCATACATGGCCTCCCCTACTGCCATGATGAGGCAAACTCAGGTTGGAGAAGCAACACCTCATATACCACCTAGTAGTCTCCAGCCCCTTGGTATGAACATTGAATTCCCCAATTTCCGGTAATTCCCTCCCCGTCCCTTCCCCTATCCCTGTTTCACTCTGCCCCCTCCCCCAGCTGCCTATCACTTCCCTCATGGTTCCGCCTCCTTCTACTACCCATTGTGTTTTCCCCTATTCCTTCTTCACCTTTCCTGCCTATCACCTCCCTGCCTCCCCTCCCTCACCCCTTTATCTTTCCCCTTACTGGTTTTTCACCTGGAACCTACCAGCCTTCTCCTTCCCACCCTCCCCCCACCTTCTTTATAGGGCCTCTGCCCCTTCCCTCTAGAGTCCTGACGAAGGGTTCCAGCCCGAAACATCGACCGATCTTTTCCACGGATGCTGCCCGACCTGCTGAGTTCCTCCAGTGTGTCGTGCATGAAGCTCTTACTGTATTTGGTGTGTGTCAATCCATTGCATCATGAACCATTATTCCAAATTCTAAGTGGGTAAGGGGTTGAAATACGAAATTCCAGGTATATTGTCATACACATTGGCTCATTGATCTGGATTGAAATTTCCTGATGGTCAAGGTGAAAGTCAATGGTCAGCTGACAAGGACCGACCTCTATTCCTCATCCTACTCATGCAGTAATATCCAATTCTCATCCCTTAATAGTTGACCTGACCTTACCTGGGTTGATCTAATCTTGCCTGGCATGTAAATGTACCTTGAACCACATTTCTATTTGTGATCACTAGGACCTAATGCTCCGACACGGTTGGAGGACAGGCGCAATTGTACCCGAACTAGAGACAGAAATCAGTATCATTAACACAGAACAGTTCACACATGGGCTGACTTGGCTACAGGCCCTAACAGGTCTTCTGGAGAGACTGCAGGTAATGTCACATTATGTATTCTGGTGAATTTCCTCCCTTTTTTAAGAAGTATTTTTGTTCATGTTTCATTTTCCTATTCTCTGATAACATAGTAGAACGCCATTGGGCCTCTTCAGTTTATGCCAGCTGCTGGAGCAACATTGTCAATATCAGGTACCTGCATGCAACCTATTCTCGTCCATCATCTCCATCCTGATTCTCCCACCAATCAGGGAACCTTATGATGGCTAATTAACCTATCAACTAATGCGTCTTTGGGGTATGGGAAGAAAGCCTGATGGGAACTCCATGTGGTCATAAAGAGAATCTGAAAACACCTGTTATTGGAGTTGGGGCCACAACAACACTAGCTGCAGTACTGTTATAGGGTGTAACATGAATGTCAGGAAGGACAAGCCCATGCCGACAGAGCAGAGAATTAAATTGTACCACAGAGGCAAAATTCATAAGGGTGAAGAATGCAGGACTTTAGGTGTTGTATTTAAATGCGCACAGCATTTGGAATAAGGTGGATGAACTTGTGGCACTATTAAGAGATTGTTTGGTATGACATTGGGCATCACTGCGTTGTGGCTGAAAGGCCATGGTTGTGAGCTTAACGTTAAGGGATATACTTTGTATTGAAAGGCCAGGCAGGAAGGCATAGGCGGTGATGTGGCTCTGTAGGTAAGAGATGGAATTACATCTTTAGAAAGAGGTGACATAGAGATAGAGAATGTTGAATCTTTGTGGGTAGAGTTAAGAATGGCCAGGTTAAAGAAACCATTCTGGGAATCGTATATAGGTATCCAAATAGTAACCAAGATATGGGGTTGAGGTTGCTAAGGGAGCTGGAAAGGGCATGCAATAAGGGTAATGACACAATTGTATTGGGGGACTTTAATATGCAAGGGGATTGGGAAAATCAGGTTGGTGTCAGATCGCATGAGAAGAAATTTGTTGAATGCATATGAGATGGCTTTTTAGAGCAGCTTATGCTTGACCCTACTCTGGGAAAGACTATCTTAGACTGGGTGTTGTGTAATAACCCAGATTTTCTTTTTCTGGCTAATTTGTATGCTTCTTCTTTGGAATAGGGATAGTATCAATTCCAAAGAAGCAGCATACAAATTAGCCAGAAAAAGTGGCTCACCTGAGGACTGGGAGAAATTCAGAGTTCAGCAGAGGAGGACAAAGGGCTTAATTAGGAAGGGGAAAAAAGATTATGAGAGAAAACTGGCAGGGAACATAAAAACTGACTGTAAAAGCTTTTATAGATATGTAAAAAGGAAAAGACTGGCAAAGACAAATGTAGGTCCCCTACAGACAGAAACAGGTGAATTGATTATGGGGAGCAAGGACATGGCAGACCAATTGAATAATTACTTTGGTTCTGTCTTCACTAAGGAGGACATAAATAATCTTCCAGAAATAGTAGGGGACAGAGGGTCCAGTGAGATGGAGGAACTGAGCGAAATACATGTTAGTAGGGAAGTGATGTTAGGTAAATTGAAGGGATTAAAGGCAGATAAATCCCCAGGGCCAGATGGTCTGCATCCCAGAGTGCTTAAGGAAGTAGCCCAAGAAATAGTGGATGCACTAGTGATAATTTTTCAAAACTCGTTAGATTCTGGACTAGTTCCTGAGGATTGGAGGGTGGCTAATGTAACCCCACTTTTTAAAAAAGGAGGGAGAGAGAAACCGGGGAATTATAGACCGGTTAGCCTAACGTCGGTGGTGGGGAAACTGCTGGAGTCAGTTATCAAAGATGTGATAACAGCACATTTGGAAAGCGGTGAAATCATCGGACAAAGTCAGCATGGATTTGTGAAAGGAAAATCATGTCTGACGAATCTCATAGAATTTTTTGAGGATGTAACTAGTAGAGTGGATAGGGGAGAACCAGTGGATGTGGTATATTTGGATTTTCAAAAGGCTTTTGACAAGGTCCCACACAGGAGATTAGTGTGCAAACTTAAAGCACGCGGTATTGGGGGTAAGGTATTGATGTGGATAGAGAATTGGTTAGCAGACAGGAAGCAAAGAGTGGGAATAAACGGGACCTTTTCAGAATGGCAGGCGATGACTAGTGGGGTACCGCAAGGCTCGGTGCTGGGACCCCAGTTGTTTACAATATATATTAATGACTTGGATGAGGGAATTAAATGCAGCATCTCCAAGTTTGCGGATGACACGAAGCTGGGTGACAGTGTTAGCTGTGTGGAGGATGCTAAGAGGATGCAGAGTGACTTGGATAGGTTGGGTGAGTGGGCAAATTCATGGCAGATGCAATTTAATGTGGATAAATGTGAAGTTATCCACTTTGGTGGCAAAAATAGGAAAACAGATTATTATCTGAATGGTGGCTGATTAGGAAAAGGGGATGTGCAACGAGACCTGGATGCCATTATACACCAGTCATTGAAAGTGGGCATGCAGGTACAGCAGGCGGTGAAAAAGGCGAATGGTATGCTGGCATTTATAGCGAGAGGATTCGAGTACAGGAGCAGGGAAGTACTACTGCAGTTGTACAAGGCCTTGGTGAGACCACACCTGGAGTATTGTGTGCAGTTTTGGTCCCCTAATCTGAGGAAAGACATCCTTGCCATAGAGGGAGTACAAAGAAGGTTCACCAGATTGATTCCTGGGATGGCAGGACTTTCATATGAAGAAAGACTGGATGAACTGGGCTTGTACTCGTTGGAATTTAGAAGATTGGGGGGGGATCTGATTGAAACATATAAAATCCTAAAGGGATTGGACAGGCTAGATGCAGGAAGATTGTTCCCGATGTTGGGGAAGTCCAGAACAAGGGGTCACAGTTTGAGGATAAAGGGGAAGCCTTTTAGGACCGAGATTAGGAAAAACTTCTTCACACAGAGAGTGGTGAATCTGTGGAATTCTCTGCCACAGGAAACAGTTGAGGCCAGTTTATTGGCTATATTTAAGAGGGAGTTAGATATGGCCCTTGTGGCTACGGGGATCAGGGGATATGGAGGGAAGGCTGGGGCGGGGTTCTGAGTTGGATGATCAGCCATGATCATAATAAATGGCGGTGCAGGCTCGAAGGGCCGAATGGCCTACTCCACCTATTTTCTAAGTTTCTATGTTTCTATTTTACTAGGGAGCTTAACGTAAAGGAACCCCTTGGGAGGCAGTGATCATAATATGATTGAATTCATACTGCAATATGAGAGGGAGAAGTATAAGTCACATGTGTCTGTATTGGAATGGAATAAAGGGAATTACAGAGTCATGAGAGAGAAGCTTGGCCAGATGGATTGTAGGAGGATACTGGCAGGGATGACGGCAGAGCAGAGATGGCTGAGGTTTCTGGGAATAGGTCACAAGGCGCAGGATAGGCATGTCCTAGATAGAAGTTGTTCTCAAATGGCAGGGCTAGACAACCGTGGCTGACAAAGGGAGTTAAGGACTGCATAAAAGCCAACAAAAGGGCATGTAAGGTAGCAAAAGTGAGTGGGAAGTTGGATGATTTGGGAAACTTTTAAAATCCAACTAAAGGCAACTACAAAAGCTAGAAGAAGGGAAAAGATGAAATACGAGGGCAAACCAGATGATAATATAAAGCAGGATACTGGAAGTTTTTTTCATTTATATAAAAAGTAAAAGGGAGGTGAGAGTTGATATTGGACCACTGGAAAATGATGCAGGTGAGGAAGTAATGGGGGACAAAGAAATGGCAGATGAACATAATGGGTACATTGTATCTGTATTCACTGTGGAAGACACTAGCAGTGTGCCAGAGGTCCGTGAGTGTCAGGGAGCAGGAGTGAGTGCCATTGCTATTACAAAGGAAAAAGTGTAAGGCAAACCCAAAGGTCTTAAGGTGGATAAGTCACCTGGACCAGATGGACTACATCCTAGAGTCCTGAGAGAGGTTGCTGAAGAGATAACGGATGATTTGGTCATGATCTTTTAAGAATCACTTGATTCTGGCGTGGTCCCAAAGGACTGGAAGATTGCAAGTGTCACTCTGCTTTTTAAGAAGGGAGAAAGGCAGAAGAAAGGAAATTATAGGCCAGTTATCCTAAACTCAGTGGGTGAGAAAGTGTTGGAGTCTATTATTAAGGACATGGTTTCAAGGTACTTGGAGATTAATGATAAAATAAGTCAAAGCCAGCATGATTTCTGTAAAGTGAAATCTTGCCTGATAAATCTGTTAGAGTACTTTTGAGAAAGTAACAAGTAGGATGGACGAAGGAGAGGCAGTGGATGTCATTTACTTGGATTTTCAGAAGGCGTTTGATAAGGTGCCACAGATGAGGCAGCTTAACAAGATAAAATCCTGTGGCGTTACAGGAAAGTTACTGACATGGATAGAGGAATGGCTGACAGGCAGGAGGCAGCGAGTGGGAATAAAGGGGGCTTTTCTGGTTGGCTGTCCATGACTGGTGGTGTTCCTCAGGGGTCAGTATTGGGACCACTACCTTTTACATTGTTGGTCAGTGATTTGGATAATGGAATTGATGGCTTTGTGGCAAAGTTTGCAAACGATACAGATAGGTGGAGGGGTAGGTAGTGCTGAGGAAGCAATGTGATTGCAGCAGAACTTAGGCAAATTGGAAGAATGGGCAAAATGTGGCAGATGGAATACAGTGTTGGAAAATGTATGATCATGTGTTTTGGTAAAAGGAAAAATAGTGTGGACTATATCTAAGTGGGGAGAAGGTTCAAACATTAGAGGTGAAGGGGGACCTGGGAGTCTTTATGCAATACTCCCAGAAGGTTAATTTACAGGTTGAGTCTGTGGTAAAAAAAAGGCAAATGTAATATTGGCATTTATTTCAAGGGGAATAGAATATAAAAGCAAGGAGATAATGCTGAGCCTTTATAAGACACTAGTCAGGCTGCACTTGGAGTATTGTCAACGATTTTGGGCCCCATATCTCAGAATGGATGTGTTGTCTTTGGAGAGAGTCCAGAGGAGATTCATGAGGATGATTCCGGGAATGAAGGGGTTAATATACAAAGACTGTTTGGCAGCTTTGGGCCTGTACTCACTGGAATTTAAAAGAATTCAGGGGATCTCATTGAAACCTACTGAATGTTGAAAGGACTAGATAGGGTGGATGTGGAGAGGATGCTTCCTATGATGGGGTATCCAGAACTAGAGGGTACAACCTCAAAATTGAGGAGCGACCCTTTAGAACAGAGGTAAGGAGGGATTTTATTTTTTGAGCCAGAGAGCAGTAAATCTGCAGAACGCTCTGCCACAGACTGCAGTGGAGGCTATGTCCGTGGGTACGTTTAAGGTGGAAGTTGATTATCTCCTGATCAGTCAGGGGATCAACGGATATGGCAAGAAGGCAAGTGACAAGGAACGTCTACAATGGAGAGCATTCTGACTGACTGCAACACCGTCTGGTGTGGGGGGCTGGGGAGGAAACGACTGCAGAAGATCGAAATGAGTTGCAGAAACTTGTAAAATTATTAAGCTCCATCATGGGTACCAACCTCTGTAGTGTCCAAGACATCTTCAAGTAGCAGTGTCCATCATTAAGGATCCCCACCACCCAGGACATGCCCTCTTCACACTGTTACCCTCGGGAAGGAGGTTCAGAAGCCTGAAGGGGCGCATTCAGCGATTCAGGAACAGCTTCATCCCCTCTGCCATCCGATTTCTGAGTGAACATGGAACCCATGAACACGAGCTCACAACATTTTTATTTCTGTTATTTTGCACTGCTTATTTTAAATTAAGTATTTAATAGATGTGTATATAACTAATATAACATATATAACTAATATAATATATAACTAATATATAACGTATATATAATGTGTATATAACTAATATAACTCTGTTTTATCTATATTTATTTATTATGTACGTATTTCATTGTACTGCTGCCATAAAGATAACAAAATTCACAACATATCTTCTTCTTCATGTGCCTTGCAAGTTACACACTTGGGTGATCATGGGTTTCCACATCGAACGATCTCACGCAGCGTCACTGATATCTCGCACACTTAGATCTGTTAGTTCTTTCACAGTGTCCATCTATTTTCTTCTTTGCTTTCCTCTTCCATGTTTCCCAGGCACACGGCCTTGTAATGTAAGGCATTCTATTTCTCCCTTTCTGATGACATGGCCCAGGAATTTAAGTTTCCTCTCATTTAATTCTGGAGTACTGTCTCATTAGTTACCCTATCTCTATATGATATTTTCAGCATTCTTCTAAGAAACTACATTTCTGTTGCTTCTAAGTTTCTTTGGAGTTCTGGTGTTATAGTCCATGTTTCAGAAGCGTACAGCAAGATTGACCAGATGTAACATTTCAGTAGCCTAAAGCCTTGTTGTCATAGAAATGTGTCTGTTGGTAAAAATGGGTTTCATTTTTTGGAAGTTGGTTTTGGCAATGGCAATTCTTCTTTCACAACATATACTAATAATAAATAGAGCACTTTAGCCGGGAATACAAAATACTCTGCAAATGCTGGGGTCAAAGCAACACTCACAACACGCTGGAGGAACTCAGCAGGTCGGGCAGCATACGAGGAAATGATGGGTCGATGTTTCGGGCCGGAACCCTTCGTCAGGACTGTAGGGGGAAGGGGCAGAGGCCCTATAAAGAAAGTGGGGGGAGGGTGGGAAGGAGAAGGCTGGTAGGTTCCAGGTGAAAAACCAGTAAGGGGAAAGATAAAGGGGTGGGGGAGGGGAGGCAGGGAGGTGATAGGCAGGAAAGGTGAAGGAGGAATAGGGGAAAACACAATGGGTAGTAGAAGGAGGCGGAACCATGAGGGAGGTGATAGGCAGCTGGGGGAGGGGACGGAGTGAAATAGGGATAGAGGAGGGAGGGGGAGGGAATTAACAGAAATTGGAGAATTCTATGTTCATACCAAGGGGCTGGAGACTACCTGGACGGTATATGAGGTGTTGCTCCTCCAACCTGAGTTTAGCCTCATCATGGTAGTAGAGGAGGCCATGTATGGACATATCCGAATGGGAATGGGAAGCAGAGTTGAAGTGGGTGGCCACTGGGAGATCCTGTCTGTTGTGGCGGACGGAGCGGAGGTGCTCGACGAAGCAGTCCCCCAATCTGCTTCAGGTTTCACTGATGTAGAGGAGGCCGCACCGGGAGCACTGGATGCAATAGATGACCCCAACAGACTCACAAGTGAAGTGTTGCCTCACCTGGAAGGACTGTTTGGGGCCCTGAAAGGTGGCAAGAGAGGAGGTGTAGGGACAGGTGTAGCACTTACGCTTACAGGGATAAGTGCCGGGTGGGAGATCCGTGGGGATGGACGTGTGGATCAGGGAGTCGCAGAGGGACCGATCCCTGCGGAAAGCAGAGAGGGAAAGATGTGCTTAGTGGTGGAGTCCTGTTGAAGGTGGCGGAAGTTGCGGAGGATAATGTGCTGGATCCGGAGGCTAGTTGGGTGGTAGGTAAGGACAAGGGGAACTCTGTCTCTGTTGTGGTGGTGGGAGGATGGGGTGAGGGCCGAAGTGCGGGAAATAGAGGAGATGCGGGTGAGGGCATCATTGATGACAACAGCAGGGAAACCACGATCCTTAAAGAAAGAGGACATTTGAAATGTCCTGGAACAGAAAGCCTCATCCTGGGAGCAGATGCGGCGGAGACGGAGGAACTGGGAATAGGGAATGGCATTTTTGCATGTGGCAGGGTGGGAAGAGCTATGATCTGGGAGCAGGTCGAAGGAACTCGGGAGACTAATAGTTGGGCATGGACGGGATAGACTGAAGGTGCTGTTTCTGTGCTAATACTCGTATTGAAATTCTCATTGCTGCTTAAGTTACTTCATTGGATGACTATAAACTGTCCCTACATTTGTAAATTTCTGCTATCAATGAGTTATTTTAAATCACTATTCTGAGTGAGTATTGCCATGGTAATGGACTAATGCTGTTTAATTGGTTTATCAACTGAAATGCTAATTTACCAGTAAATTAGAGAGAAAAAAATAAAATTCATAAATGTCTGTGGGGCTCTGCCTCGCAATGTTTGCCTGCAGGTTTACCAAGATGCGGAGTCAAAGCAAGTGCTTGATGAATGGATAAAGGAGAGACAAGAATTAATGTAAAGTATATTTTTAGTTCGCTGTGGTACTGAAATTATAAGCTTTGTCTTTAATCCGTTCTGAAAGCTCCAGCCTTGTGTTTTCTCAGTAAACTGTGGATAAACTGCCACAGGATTACACGGCTATTAACATCATGGTGCCAGTGGATTCAAAGGAAAAATATTTGCTCTAAGGTCAATAGATTTATATTAGACAAAGGCAAGAAAGTGAGTGGATTGTGTGAGAAATTGGTCGCCATGGTGTCACTGAGTCATGGATTCAAGGGGTTTACCTGTTATTCTTTGTTCAGTATGATCTGGATTCCAAAAACAAGACATGTGTATGTTTCCAGCATCATTTGTGCAGTAATGTTCTCGCATAGTATGAAAACAGACATTTGCATAGCCTGGTTTCTTTTTACATTCTTATCCATGCCATGCTCCCTGGTCCCTCCCAACTGGGTTCTTAGTCTTGCAGTGGTAACAGCACAGTTGGCAGAGCAGGGAAGGCGCAGCTGGGGCTGTGGGATTCTATTCCCTGTGTTTGCAACAGGATCCTTTTGAAGCAAAAGCCAGTCAACCTGAAGGGTAATTGTATTGGACAAAACTGTTAGTTTCAAGCAGTTGTGCACAAACAGGAGGATCCCTTTTGTGTGTATTTTCCTGCTGCCAGCCTCCTTTTCTCCCTCACCCAATAATCTCATGTATTTTCAATTCCAGCAGCTGATTCTTCACTACTTTATTATTTCCTATCAGTCACCATATCTGCAGTGGCTTCTGTGTCAAGCATCACTTTTTGAACATGCAATCAATCTATGTATATCAATCCAATTATCTCTCACAGCATTTATTGTGTATTTTTATTATTGTGTTTGTGGTTTGTTTGTTTTATCAAATCCAGAGTAACAATGATCTCGTTCTCCTTTACACAGGAAGTGGCATTGAATCTTGATTCAGCCCAGCCTGCCACAAACGGCAGAGATGTGATTTGCTTCCAAATTGCTGTCTTTTGGGCTAACATGCCAGCTACTGGACTGTAAAAGTGATCAGCTTTCTCTTGCATGTCTTCATCTTTGTTCAGTGCAGGAGGATAGTCACCTAGCCTCTGAAATCTGAGGCGCAGAGCCTCAGTACAGTAATACATTCTGAGCTGACACATTGGTGTGAATCTGACTTGTGGTCCTTGGCTTTGCATTCCAGTGCTGCCTAAATGAGCAACTCCCAAAAGTAGGTTATGCCCAACCTTTCTTTAATGATGAGGAATTTGCACACTACAGCTGAGTCAGTGAGACCCTAACTAGGTTCGCTTGTGATAAGATAAATGTGTTGTTTACTAGCATGGAAAACCTGTTCGTTGAATTTTGCAGTACTTTTTCTAAACAGTGAATTTTATAGTTAAGCTAGTTTATTTTGCAAAGAAATTAAAATATCCTAAGCAATTAACCCACAAAACAGGCATAAAGTGAGCATATAAAACAAAAGCATTGCCTTGCTATGGCTGTTCTGAGACTCTTTTCACCACTTAATCCAGCAGAGTTGAGAAGAACAAAATGTTCTCATCAGTTTCAGCTGTGAAACCTTTAGTACTTTTACCATTCCTGTCCCTCCTCCCCCACCCCCAAACACAGGCCAAGCATGACCATTTCTTATGAGTCTCTTAGAGGAACGTGTGAGTGCCAGTCATATGAGATGTTATGCCAAAGTGCCACCCTGTTGAGTAAATGTTAAACTGCTAAAGGACTTTACTTTTATTGGCAGGAAGTTCTCCCAGTGTCGCAGCTCACATTGTATCTCTCAACCAGCAGCATGCAGCGTGTTCCCCTGATTGCTACAGTGTGGATAAGCTGCACATGCTCCCATGGACTGCAAACAACTTCTCTTCAGAGAGTAATTAATTGCTATGTAAATGGAAGATATTTTTGTTCTTTGGTTATTGACTAGTGTAGCAATTACTGAAAATATAACCAAGGAAATGTCTTTCAAAGGAACCGCAGCAACATTTTAAAATGCAGAGAGGCTGGTGAGATAATTGAGCCACTCTGTTGCATTTAATGATATCAGTAAATTCAGTAAACTGGCCCGCAGAGTGCTGAGTCCAAGACCTTGACTGGAGTGCCTGATATAAAACTGTTATCAACACAGACACTCTCTGGACAGAGTTTGTTGATTAAATTGTATTTGAGTTTGAGGCTTTTGGTATTATCTATGCTTCTTATTGCTGAAACATGAAATATCGCTTGATTATGGGAAAAATGAGAGAATCACTACAAAGACATTAACAAAATTGTCTGCTCCTCCACTTCTAATTAATTAGAACAGAGGGTTCTCTCACCTACTGAAGAATTCTGTCTTTGATTTATAAGATTGTATTAATAATGTACAACTCTCATAATGAAGAGCTCAAATGACAAATTGTAGCTTTAAATCATAATCATGTGTCATACCTACTGGATAATAATTCTAGAATCATTAGTCTATAAGAGTTAAAGAATGAAACTCTGAAATGCAAAGAGGTGACAAATGGCTGATGCTGGTCCATTTTATTTTACCCTGAATCTTAGGTCTCTGACAAAGAACTTATTCAACCCCCAGTTTGGGAGCATTTTCAGGACTCACCACAACCCCACCTATTTTTCTCGAAGGTTGTGCAGATTCTCCGACATCTACATGTCCTCGATCAGCTGCCTCCTGAACTATGACACTACCTACACCTTCTATCCCAGACGGACTCCTTTACAACATGAGGCACCCCTGTGGATGGACCAGCTCTGCACTGGCTGCATGAAGACTCCTTTCCTGGAAGAGATGGTGCACATAAGATAAATTCAACCACGTCTCACCTGTAGTTTGATTTCAAATGGAGACATTGATATCCCCTGCACCTCAAGAGGTTATGCATCAGGTGGGATTTTGCTTTGAAGAAGCATGATTGGACATGTAAATGGAAAATGAATACAATAGGAGTATTAGATGTTTGTGATTGGAATGATAAAGTTGCAATGGTAGTGACTTGTGTTATTGTCCCTTGCTAGACCAAGCCCTTTATCACCACAATGTGCTCCAGTTGATGCCATTGTTGGCTGCAGTGTCCTCCTCATAATTGTGTTGGCTTTGCAGATCTGAGTTCAGTGAGAACAATGCAAGGTCTAAGCAGATTACGTATTGGTCTACAGTACCAACGATTTAATGGATTCTGGGTTTATCAGATAATGACATGCATGGTAATTTTGTCCATACATTGTGACTGCCTGATATGGATCCAGACATTTCCCTGAGCTTTACAAAACTGGAAGGATATTGTTATTATTGGGCTCTGAATTTTCAAATAATCCTTAGGCACCTGAGGGTTAACACAAGATCCCTTGTCAAAGAGAATAGCTAAATGCACTTAGTGTTGCCGTGGTACCACCTGTAGATATTAATTTTGTGTTTTAATGAAATTGGTTGGTAAAGGGAAGAATAATCTTAAATATGTTTCATTAGGTGTACTTATAGTGTGTTTTCTATTCTAGGACACCAAGGGAAACTTAGAGGCTCATTGGGAGTGTATGGGGAATTGATATTTCTAACTTTGCTTTAGTTATTTACAAGATTACCGTACAATCTCAGTTAGGATGCTGGCTACTGATTTCCAGTAATCCTGAGAATAGAGTAATTGAAACAATTTTAAATTGTTCATAAATTTAATTCAAAATTAAGCTTGTTACGACTGTAATTTCTAAAGTTCCTTGTCATCTTGCCGATAACAGCAATGCCGATGTTGCCATTAGTGTCCTGACCAGAGATTGTCCAGGGTTCTGTGAATCCAGTGTCACAGATGGCCAAGGTTCTATGTTGAGGATGTATAGTTGTACAAACATATCTTCCTTGGTTTGAAAGTAATTGGGCTAACTCTAAAATCATCAGTCATAAAAGTTCTGAAAGTTCTTGAAACCAAATTCATGTGGCACCTGTCACTACACTACATAGAGGCTAGATAATACACAAATTGATGTAAGGTAGTCACACAGGTTTACTCCTGAGACACAGGTATTTAGCCTAGAGTGGAAACTCGTGTTCTTCAAGGTTGTTTAAATTGAAATTAAAGACTACTATTTTATGGTCTAGTGCTAATATTTTAATATAGTTGTAATATGTCACTGAACTTACTAAATTACTGTACTATAATGTTGCACAAAACAATTAACTCCCAACTTGAATTTCTCTCATCTCCTGACTTCCACCCTCCACCAGGTCACAATTATGTCTTCTGCAGATTACAGAAGATCTGATTGGCTGATCAGACTGCACAATAAACCAATCCTTGCCAGGCTTCTCCTGTAGATGACATCATGGTAGTTCTCCACCAGTGGAGCTGAGTTGGTGTGCAACCTCACTCTGCATTGCAGTGCTCAAGTTTTGCTCCAGCAAATGAAGACTGGGGTGGGGGGGGGGGTAGATAGTTGGATATCTGTAAGCTTTACTTATTGTGTAGACTACTGGAAATCTCAGAGCAGGGGGATGTCCTTCTCCAAGCTATTTTACAAAAAAATTACACAAATCTCGGAGCCCATGTTTGTAAATTGGCAGTCAGTGGACAGCATGGTGCCAGTAGGTATAGACCTAGATGTTGGAGGGCTTTTTCCGTGCTGCACTAGAAGGCAAGATCATTGTCATCAGATCTTGTCTTCCAGTGGAACATACCCACAACTTCCAGTGCCTGTGTTGGAGTTCACTGTCAAGAGTTCCACTGTTTCAACAGGCTTTGAGACTGAGTTGTGAGCAGTATGATCTTCTTGCGCATGAAACCAAGAATGCTGTTGTGTGTGGATCAGATTGGCACTGTGCCAATATGACAGGGCAGGCAAAGTCACACACAGCAGCACAGAGGTAAGAGATAAATGCTGTTATCTTTTTTCTACATAGAAATGTTTTTGCTGTGATGCTTTTGGCATTGTGTAGGTCACTGAGTAAAGGAAATTAGCGTGGAAGTAGGCAGTATCGAAAGGTAACGTCTTTATTACTTGAAAATCGTTTATTGGAAAGCATGAATGCTATGCTGGCCTTTATTGCAATAGTTGAGATAGAACATAGAACAGTATGCTGTGGTGTTTTGCCAACCTACTCTACAATCTATCCCTTCCCTCCTACACAGACCACAACCCTCACTTTCAACGGTAAATGCCTTTGTACTTCAGAACTGGAATGTTGCTCATAGCCTAATCTCCCTACCTAAAGACGTTTATAATAGTGAGAGTGCAATGGTGGTTAGCCAGATTCATTTGTGGGATGGTGACTTGTTGTATAACGTGAGATTAAACAATGTTTATACTCCTGGACCTAGGGGATGATATTGCATTGGAGTGTGCAAGATTCTTACAGTGTCAGACACAGTAGACGCACATCCCAGATCAGTCTCAAAATAAGAAGTCAACTATTTGCAAATGAGATGAAAAGAAATATCTTCACCCAGAGAGTGAAGAATCGTTAGAATTCACTACCTGAGAGGGCTCAGTTGTTGTGTATATTCAACACTGTGATCAAGAGATTGTGAATATTAATACAAAAAAGAATGAGATCTTGGGTTAGCGCAAGAATGAGGGAAGACATCAAAGCCATGGAGTTGTCGAGTAATGTGACCTGGAAATAGGCCATTTTACCCCATGCCAAACAAGCTATTTATCCTAGCTAGTGTCATTTGCTTGCATTTAGTCCATAACCCTCTAAACATCTCCTATTTATGTACCTGTCTAAACATTGTAATAGCACCTACCTCTCAGCTTCCTCTGGCAGCTCATTCCATATACCTACCACCCATTGCGGGTTTCCCCTAGTGCATCTCTCTAAATCTTTTCCTAATCACCCTAAATCTGTCTCTAGTTTTACAGTCTACTACCCTAGAGGGAAAAAAAGCATGACCACTCACCTTTTCCTTGCCCCTCATGATTTAGTAGGTTGTCCTTCAGCCTCCTGTGCTCACAACGAAAGAAGTTCTAGCCTATCCAACCTCTCAAATCCCCTCAGACCCAGTAACATCCTTGTGAATTTTTTTTACACCCTTTCCAACTGAATGACATCCACCCTTTCTGGGCTGCCAGATGACACAGTATTCCAGTGTGGTCTCACAGTGATTTGTACAGATGCAACATGACATTCCAACCCCGTTAAACGTTGCCGTGAATGACACCTCACTAAAGCAACAAAGCACGTACGTCCTCGGGAAAGGAAAGATGATCGTGTTTTAAAATGGCAGAAAATGGACAAAATTCACAAGTACTGGGTGAAAATAATTATAAATTTTAAAAAAAAGCAGAAATGGCTGGTTACACTGGGAAGATGGTTTTGATTGCAAAAGACATAACTGGATACTACATACAGAGTGAACTGAGCTGTATTTTGAAGCACATGAAACAGCCGATGAAAAGAGTGCCAGGTTTGCTGATTGCATTGGGTTGAAATGCATACAATTTGCTTAGAAGTTTGACTGCTCCAACCAGTCCAGCCGGAATGAGCTTTGCTGATATCATGAAAGTAATGCAGGAACATTTAGAACGGAAGCCGTTGTTGATTGCAGAATACTTTAGGTTTCATTAGCAGAATCAAAGGGGAGTCCGTTTCTGTGCACGTGGCTGAATTGAAGAGATTGCCCAAGCATTGCCAATACATTGATGGGCTTAATTGTGCACTGAAAAATTGTTTGGTGTGTGGAAGAAAGCATTCAAAAACAGCTTCTAATTGAAGCACAACTTACATTTAAAGGAGGAGTTTAAATCAATGGAAGTTGCAGACAGACCCATTTGAGTTGCAATCAGAAATGAAAGTGAGTGTGAACAACGGTGCAACATCTGAACAGAAACCAGCCGGATCGAACAAATTGTGTTACCACTGCGGCAAAGTCTTAGATTCATTAGCCCAAGGCAGTTTAAAGGTGAAACTTGCAGAAAATGCAACAAAGTAGGACACACCCAAAGAGTATGTTAGACAGGTACAACTAAATGGACTGCACAGGGAAGAGAAAGAGATAAAAAGAAGTCAAGTTGCAGTTTCAAAAAGAGAACTAATCTGAATGTTTTTGATGGAAAATCTGATGATGAGAATGAGACAGGATTGGCTTACACCAGAAGTCAACGGCAAATTGAATTAAGATGGAATTGGACTCTACTTTGGCTGTTTCAGTTATTCCACAAAATGAGTTTGAACAGCATTTCAAAGATAGAAACATGGAAAACCTACAGCACAATACAGGGCCCCTCACCCACAATGCTGTGCCAAACATGTACTTACTTTAGAACTTACCTCAGGTTACCCATAGCCCTGTATTTTTCTAAGCTCCATGTAACTATCCAGTAGTCTTTTAAAACCGGACTGAATCCTGCAGATATCCAATTAAGAACTTGTACTGGAGAAAAAAAATAACTCCTGTGGGAAGGACATTCATAATAGTGAAATATGACAATGTAAAAAGCCGCAGTTGGCAAGTGGCTGAGACACCTACAACTTGATTGGAGATCCATCCAGCATTTTCGTGCAACATCCCCAGCAATACAGTCAACTGGGTGATCCCACAGCATTGTCTAAGAATAGAATTAGAAATCTCAAACATATCAAGGTAAAATAGTGTTAAGTGAAAATGCCACACCCAAGTTTTGGAAAGCCTGTCCAGTTCCCTATACCATCCATGATAAAGTAGCCAGTGAGCTGGATTGCATGGATGCTTAAGAAATTCTTTCAAAGGTTGATTGGAGCCCATGGGCAATGCCAGTAGTCCCAGTAGCCAAGAAGAACGGGTCTGTCAGGATCTGTGGTGGTTTTAAGGTTGTTATCAACCCAGTACTGAAAGTAGATCAATACTCTCTGCCTAGAATAGAGGAGATCTTTGCAAACCTCAGCAAAGAGACTTAGCTGAGGCCTACCTACAGATGGAGATGGAAGAAGAATCGGAAGTGTTTCTCACCATAACCACTCAAAAAGGGCTTCATTGCTACAATAGGCTTGTTTTTAGAGTAACATCTGCATCTGCTCTCCGGCAGAAAGCTGTAGACCAGATGTTGTAAGGTTACCTAGATGATATCATTGTTACCGGTAAGGATGACAAGAAACATCTCCAAAATCTCAAGATATTATTAAAAAGGTTAGAAGATTATGGGTTTGGAGCACAATGCAACAAGTGTGAATTCTTTAAACCAAACATCTCTCACTGTGGTCACACCATTGATGCACAGAAATTGCACAAGTGTGCTGAGAAAATTCAAACAGTGGTGGATGCCTCAAGGCCAAAGGACTTGTCATAATAGCAGTGCTTTTTAGGATATGTCTAGTACTATAGCAGGTTCCTGCCTCACCTGCCTTCTGTGCTTCATGAACTATAGATTGGGAAGAAATGGCAATGGACCAAGCAGTGCGAGGTGCTTTCCCAAAAGACAAAGGAAATGGTGATGTCGGACACTGTCCTCATACTATGATCCACATCTTTCAATGAAGTGTGCCTGTGATGCTTCACCTTATCATATAGATGCAGTCATGTTACATGGATGTAAACACCCACTAGTATTCGCATCACGTTCCCTTACCACCGCAGAGAAAAATTACACACAAATTACCTTGAGTCTGGTTTGGGATATGACATGTTTCAACCAACATTTGTATGGGAGAGAGTTTACCCTCATTACTGATCATCAACCGCCAGTGTCGTTTTCAACCCGCAGAGGTGTGTCTCACTATCTCACTGACGGCAGCAGCACAAATGCAGAGGTGGGCTCTGTTTCTGGGTTGGAGGACGCTATTACAAAATCAAATTCAAGAGGACAACTGATCGTGGAATTGCTGTCGGATTGCCCTGTGTATCCTTGGAAAAGGAACTAGCTGAAACACTTACAAAAGAGGGAACTCCTCTTTACATATTCTCCTAATGCAAATCAAATGTCTTCCTATTACAGCAGAAATGATCCAAAGGGAAGCCCAAAATGGCTGGAATGTGCAGCAGAAATTTTTACCAGCACAGGGATGAATTTGCCTCTGATGGGGGCTGGTTTGTGAGGGGACTGAGAGCTAAAGTGTTGGAGGAGCTACATGCTGGTCATCCAGTCGTGGTCAAAACGAAAGCATTGGCGCAAAGCTTTGTCTGGTGGCCTGGGATAGGTCAGTATATCGAGCAGCTTGCAGTGCACTGTTTGGAATACCAACACATCCAGAAGATGCTAAGAGCAGTGCCACTCCGTTCTGCGAACAGTCTGCAGTGCCCTGGCAGAGGCCTCATATCGATTTTACCTGACCATTCATAGGCACAAATTTCTTGGTCGTAGTGGATGCATCTACTAAGCGGCCAGAAGTGTTCTCAATAGCCTCCGCTACAGCCTTGCACACTGTTGATGTGTTGAGAAGCCTCTTCTTAAGCACCAGTGTTCTAGAACACTTAGTCAGTGACAATGGGCCACAGTTTGTTACAGAAATTTCAGTCATTTCTGAACATGAATGGAATAAGCCGTGTTATATCTGCACCATACCACCCAGCTACAAATGGCTAGATGGAGAGGTTTTCCCAGAGTCTAAAGAATGCGAGCACTGTCAGCAGAAACACTACACTGACACTGAATCAGAAGCTCTCCAATTTCCTCCTTGCATATTGCAAATGCAGCACACTCCCCAACCAACCACTCACCAGCCATACTGTTCCTGGGTCATGCCTTGTGTTCACACTTGGACCTCCTCAAACCCTGTCTCAGAAAGAGTAAGCAGGACAAACAGCTGAGACAAATTGATGGCTCCTCAAACAAGGAGGTTCGAGGTTTTATCCCTGGATAAGCAGTCCTGGTGAGGGTCTACTGAGGTGATCAAAGGTGGGTACTTGGAAGGATTAAGGACGGAACTGGACCACTTTCCTACACAGTGGAGGTTGCATCTGGTGGCGTCTAGAGATGACATATGGATCAGTTTCTTCTGCTTCTGCTTGGCACTGCGCAAGCACTGCCGGACGGCTGTTATAACGTGCAGTCAGTGTGAACGGTGTGGGAGTTAAATTGTAAAGTAAGCTTTTTTGATTATATCCCCTAGATCGATTGGATTGAGTCTATCTTTAAAAATATTAATATCAGAAATACTACACAGGTCTGGCAGCAGAAGATTCCACTCTCTTGTTGATCTTGGGTAGAGGAAGTACTGGTAGCTAATCTTATTGAATGAAGGAGTTTCCAATATGTGAGGTCCAGTTTGCTGTCGAGTTGAACTGACCCTGTGACGAATTCAGATGTTTGATAGAGTGATGTTGTGAACTTTCTTTGAAAATGAAAATTAACCGTAGTTTAATAGGTCGGTTTTCAAGTGGTTCCCATTGAAGGTTAGAGAGCATGTTGGTGACACTGGATTTCCCACTGTAATCGTTTAACACAAAGCGAGCAGCACGGTGTTGGATTTTTTCAATGGACTTCTTACTGTTAGCTTGATGGGGATCCCACATGGCCACGCGATACTCAAGCTTTGGACGGAGGAGTGTCCTGTATACCATGTCCTTGACGGATTTACTACATGAGTGGAGGTTTCTTCTCAGGATACCCAGCATTTTATTTGCTTTGGCTGTAATCTGATTGACGTGTGATGCCCAGTTAAGATCCTCACTAATTCCAACGCCAAGATATGGGTGCTGGGTGACTCTTTCAAGAATCTGTCCATTCATGTCATATGTCGTGCTGATTGGTTTAAATTTGTGACTGACATGCATAGCATAACATTTAGAGGAGTTGAAGAACATTTGCCATTGAGACTCCCATTGACAGAATGAATCAATATCATTTTGCAGCAGCTGAGCATCCTGGTCATTTTTAATCTCACGGTAGATTATGCAGTCATCTGCAAAAAGTCTGACTTTGGACTTGACTATATTTGGCAAGTCGTTGATGTAAATGAGAAAAAGTAAGGGTCCCAACACGGTCCCCTAGGGCACTCCGGATGTTACTGGAGATTCAGGGGACTCTGCCCCCTCAAGAAGCACACGTTGCTGTCTGTTGGTGAGGAACATGTTTAACCAATGTAGAAAGCTGTTGTGAATGCCCACATCTTCAAGCTTACGTAGCAATCTCTGGTGAGGGACCGTGGCAAATGCCTTACTGAAGTCGAGTATGATCAAATCTGCTTGGCTTCTATTGTCAAGAATCTTTGCTAAGTCGTTGATCAACCCTGCAATTTGCATGTCACAAGATCTGCCCTGTCGGAATCCATGTTGGTGGTGAGTAAGAGCATTATGTCTGTCTAGATGGTCCATAATGTGACGGTGATTAATATGTTCAAGAATTTTACAAGGGATGAAAGTGAGTGAAACCGGTCTGTAATTTCCTGGGTTTGTACACTCGCCCTTCTTATAAATTGGAACGACATTCACTTTCAACCAATCGCCCAGTAATGTCCCAGTAACAATAGACTTCTGGAATATCTTTTGCAAAACGGGAGCTAGACTGGAAGTTAAGGAGAGCAGAATCAATTGTTGGAGAGGGAAGGTCCAGAGCTGTCAGAACCACTTCCTGTAGTCCCACAATCAGCTCCTACAACCAGCACGGAGGAGGACCTAGAATCCGAGATTGTTTGTTTCACGGCCACAAGTCTCGCCTGCTGAGCAGAGTGACCCCCCCCCTCCACCACCCCCCCAGCCCCTGCGCTCACGAGGTGATTATAATTCTGAGCAATTACCTAAATCTTCGGGTCTTTGGAAGGAATTGTCTACCCTGCAAAGCTGCATGCTTCATTAGTTCTTTAAATCAAGCATATGAAAGGCAGGTTGCCACCATTAAAAGTAAATTGATCAGTACATTATTAAAATTTATTGATGATTGAAAATGTTAGGAATTGTACTGCAGTGCATAATGTAATTTAGCATCTAATTTATCTTTGCAATCTGAACATAAATCCGTGCAGTTAGCGCCACATGACACTGCCTCCACTGATTTTTACTGTTACCACAGCATTGAAATGGCCCTCTTCACAATCGAACGTGGCTGCCACTGTGATGGCAGTGCCTACGACTCATTTTTTTCAGTATTTTTCCACATGGTTGAGTACAAATTGAACTGTAAAACCACATCTGCTTCTCAGTTACCCGGCTGAATGGCATTCTCTCCATCTCATTCTCCCTTTGGCTTCTTCACAACGCTGAGGAGAGTCCTTGGAGGTCCCTGACAGTGGTAGGCAAGTCCCTGATAAGTAATGATAGGTTTTACTCCAGAGGATACAAGGTAAATTTTGTAATCGTAAGTACCCAAGCAGACAGTGGGATTCCAATTAACGTATTGTGAGGTGACTGGTTGTCATGGTGAGGAGGCGAGTACTTGAAATGGGGGAGGGGTGGAAGCAGTTGTAATAAAAGGGAGCTTGTGTTGGGGAAAGCAGTTCAGCAGATCCTGATGTAGAAAAATCAGGCAGCTGCTTTCAGACACCGGGCATGTAGTGAATATTAATAACACCATGAGTGAAGAGTATCTCAGCATGCTTTGACTTAAAAAAATAGCCTTATTAATTGGATTACTCATGTGGGAAGAAATAATCAAAGGCTTTCTTCTTGCCTTTAATTACATTTGCTGGCAGCTATGCTGATTTCAGTTCTATTTTATTGAACTGACTTTTAAAATTATTCAATTTCATTCCAATATTATCTCCAGAACGCTCTTCCTTTCATTCATGGTTTTATTTCCTGCAGCATCTTTTATCTTCACCATTGTGCTCATAGAGAAAGTGACTTTCAGGACTTACCTAGGCAAGTGTGGCTCTCATTTCCTTGATCCAAGTAATCAATCCTAGAATGTATAATCCTACATTCTGGCAGGCAGCAGTACCATAGTATCACAAGAATGGCTCAATTTATTCATTTTTACCAAGGCTTGGTAGTAGGGCTGAATTTCCCTGGGTTTTTTTACATCTTTTGTTCATGTAGTTAAAGTAAAACAGCATCACATTCTGATGGAGAACCAGTGATGGAGTGTTGGGCCTAGTTCAATGGCTTTGTATGCTGTACATTAGCCATGGACATTTGAGGACAACACTCCAAAATGGTAAGAAAAGAACCATTTGCTTAAAAGGACTAGTGGCCATTGTTTTCAACTGCAACATTTATAATTCATTTTTAAATTTAAGTATCATAACAATTTGGGAATTGGAAGTTTAGATTTGGCAATGTTGATTGGTATAATTGTCCCCATTTAGCTTACCTTCCTATTCCATCTTTTCCCTCTTTATTGCTTTCTGTTGGTTTTTAAAAGCTTCCCACTAACTTTTGCTATATTATACGTCCTTGCCCTCTCTTTTGCTTTTCCGTTGTTACCCCCCGTTGACTCATCCTCCCTTTAGAATACTGCTTCATCTTTAGGAGGAAGCTTTCCTGTGCCTTACAAATTGCTCCCAGAAACTCTAGCATTGCTGTTCTGCTGTCACCTCTGCTAGTTTCCCCTTTCAATCAACTTTGGACAGCTCCTCCATTTAATCCACTGTAATACTGAAAACACCCAATTTTATCTTCTCCTTCTCAAACTGCAGGGTGAATCCTATCATGGTGTGATCATTGTCTCCTAAGGGCTCCTTTACCTTAAGCTCCCTAATAAATGACCTGGATTGTAAATGGTTAAGTTAGTAAGTTTGCAGATGATACAAAGAGTGCTGGTGTTGTGGATAGCACAGAAGACTGGCGATGGGATATAGTTGTATGAATGTGAAGCATTGCACCTTGGTAGATCAAATGCAAAGAGATAATACACTTCTAAGGGCAAGAGCCTGAACAGTGTAGATGAGTAGAAGGATCTTGGGGTCCAAGTTCATAGCTCCTTCAAAGTGGCTACACAGGTTGATAGGATGATTAAGAAGGCATATGGCATGCTTGTCTTTATTAGTCGAGGCACTGAGTTCAAAAGTCAGGAAGTTGCAGGTTTATGAAACTCTAAGCGGCTGCATCTGGAGTATTGTATACAGTTCTGGTCACCCCATTATAGGAAGGATGTTCAGGCTTGGGAAGGGATGCAGAAGAGGTTTACCAGGATATTGCCTGGATTAGAGGGCATGAGAGGTCAGACTAACTTGGGTGGTTTTCTCTGGAGTGGGAGTGGCTTGGCGGGGTGGGAAAGGAGAGATCTGATAGACGTTTATAAGATTTGAAAGGCACAGACAGAGTAAACAAACAATATCTTTTTCCAAGGATTGAAATGTCTTTACCAGAGGGCATCCATTTAAGATGGTGTCATTTTAAAGGAGATGTGAGAGGTAAGTTTTTTTTTACAAAGTATTGAGTGTGTGGAATACTCTGCCTGAAGCAGCGGGAAAGGCAGAAATATTAGAGACTCTTAAAAGATGTTGAGATAGGCACATGAATGGAAGGATATGGATATTGTGTAGGCAGAAGAGATTAGTTTAGTTGGCCATTTGATTACTGATTTAATTTGTTCGGCACAACATTATGGGTCGAAGGACCTGTTTCTGTGCTGTACCATTCAGAATCAGAATCCTTTATTATCGCCAAGTATGTGGACACATACAGGGAATTTGATGCCAGTTTCCCTGAGCTCTCGCTGTACAGAATCAAAAAGCAAACAAAACAATAGTGCAAATAATCGTGAACTATATACAATGAGGCATACCTGTGTCTGTACAGGTGGACTTGGTTTATAATAGACTAAAATTCAAGTGTTCATAAGACTGAAGGCATACGGAAAGAAACTGTTCTTGTACCTATTTGTCCTGGCATACAGTGATCTAAAGCACCTACCAGAAGGAAGGAGTTGGAACAGGTGATGTCCAAGGTGTAATGGGTCTACAATGATGCTGCTTGCTCGCTTCCTGACTCTAGATGCATATAAGTCCTGGATCGAGGGCAGCTTCACACCAACAATCCTTTCCGCAGCCCTGACGGTTCTTTCAAATCTATTCTTGCCTTGTTTGGTAGCTGATCCAAACCAGACAGTGATGGACAAACAGAGAACAGACTGGATTATTCCTGAATAGAATTGAATCAGCAGCTCCTGAGGCAGGTTGTACTTCCTGAGTTGACGTAGGAAATACAACCTCTGCTGAGCCTGTTTGATAAGAGTGTCCGCGTTGGGTGTCCACTTCAGGTCCTGGGAAATTGTGACAGCCAGAAACCTGAAGGTCTCCACAGCAGACACAATACTGTTGAGCATAGTGAGTGGGGGGAGTATTGGGGGGGCTCTTCCTGAAATCCACTGTCATCTCCACAGTCTTGAGCGTATTTAGCTCCAGATTGTTCTGACCACACCAGAAGGCCAGCTGTTCCACCACCCGTCTGTATGCAGACTCATCATTGTCTTGGATAAGGCCAATGACAGTTGTGTCCTCTGCAAACTTCAGGAGTTTAACAGATGGATACTGTGAGGTGCAGTCATTAGTGTAAAGGGAGAAGAGCAGTGGGGAGAGCACACATTCCTGGGGGGTACCGGTACTGATTGTCTGGGTGCTAGAAATGATGCTCCCCAGCCTCACTTGCTGCACCCTGTCAGTCAGGAAGCTTGTGATTCACTGACAGATGGCTGGGGAGACAGTGAGCTGGGTGAGTTTGGAGTGGAGGATTTCTGGGACGATGGTGTTGAACGCCGAGCTGAAGTCAACAAACAGGACCCTCGCAGAAGTTCCTGGGTTGTCGAGGTGTTGTAGTATGTAATGCAGTCCCATGTTGACTGCATCATCCACTGACCTATTTGCCCGATAAGCAAACTGCAGGGGTCCAGCAGGGGGCCTGTGATGTCCTTCAAGTGAGCCAACACTAGTCTCTGAAAGGACTTCATGACCACAGATGTCAAGGCAACAGGCCTGTAGTCATTTAGTCTCTTGATAATGGGTTTCTTAGGGACTGGAATGATAATGGAGTGCTTGAAGCAATGAGGGACTTCACACAGCTCCAGTGATCTATTGAAGATCCATGTGTAGATGGGGACCAGCTGATCAGCGCAGGTCTTCAGGCAGGAGGGCGACACGCCGTCTGGGCCTGGCGCTTTCCTGGTCTTCTGCCTCGGGAACAGCTAACTCACCTCCCTCTCAGTGCAGGTACAAGAGGGTTGAAATGAAGGGGGGTAGGGGGAACAGTTTTTGTAATGTGGGGTGAGAAAGCGGATACTGAGATGTCGGGGTGATGGATGATGGGGGTTGCAGGTAGGTCTGTGTTTTGGCTGGGGGAGTTCTATATTCTATGTATGTATTAGAGATTTCAAAAACCGAACTATAATGTCTATATACCTTGAAAGAATGACTAACCCTTTAAATTAAAAACAGTAAATGCTGCAGATACACAGACATATCTGTATAAAACTAACATTTCAAAGATTTTTGACCTGAAACATTAACTCTGTTTTTCTTTTTCTCAGATGTGCTATTTCCAACAGTTTCTATTCTTATTTTAGATTTGCAGGATCTGCACCTTCTTCAAAAAACTTCCAACTCTTTAGATTTTCAGCCTTCTATATAACTTGTTTCTGAGTGTAAGCTAATGAGATAAGGATGCAGTAAATTTCCCACAGATTTAGAAGCTGATGCAATAATATAACCAATGTAAATGGCCATTAATTGTGCATGTGGGAGATGACTACTGTCATGAAGTACACTGAACCGCCCAAGCTTTCACACCGACCACCGCTTGAGAAGCTCAACAGTTAAAATTACTGAACTGCTGCATGGAAGAAGAACCTTTTAGGTTTTTACTGGTCCATACTGACTCTGTGTAAAGCCCTGTCCTTCTGGACTTGCGCCCCTTCTCGCTGCCCCAGGCCTGCAAATGCTTCCCTTGCAAAAAATTGTGCCATTCCTCTTCAAACTTCTGTCCAAAAAAATCCCCTACTACCCTGTCCATGCATTGAAGACCTTGCTGCATCTTAAAAAACATTTTTCCTTCATTCTGTGTCCGCTATCTTTATCCCCCTTACCTGCCACCACACCCCTCTTAATGGGGACTGTTTCTTCTCATTTGTGCCTCTGAACAGGTTTTGTCTCTTCCTAGATGGGTCTGATCTTCATTTGTATGAGTCTTGAATTTTAGTAACATTATCAATATAGACCCAGTTTTATTTACAAATCAGGCATCATTATCAAGGATGCGTTTAGTCATCTGATTGATGCAGTAGGTTAGAGATTACAACTAGCACTTATATTTCTTTCCTAAATTTGAAAAGATTAAAATTCTTGCGTGGCTCCCTTGATATAATCAAAAGAATGATTTAGAAAAGGAAGTGGCTTTGTTTACCTTTTCTCTACCTACTGCAATTTAAAATTTTATAATACAGGGAACAGCATAGTTACGATGTATAGAGACCAACCCATTTGAGTAGAGTGGTATAGTAACTCCTGACTGCTACGTGTTAGGAAATCCTCGATATATTTTGGAAAACCTACAATGATCACTTCGAGATGAATGCTGACTTCATGTGGTGTAATACTGGTGATTATGCAAAAATCTACGTTCCTTTGCTTCTTTTTGTCGAAGAGTTGGAGGACATCAAGTTTGGAGCTACATTTCTAGACTTGTGTGTTTGTGAATTTTGCTGAATGATCTGAGGCCAAAATAGCAAGGAAGGCTCCCAGCCTGCAGACTAATTAACTGGCAAGTTAAAACGTAATCTGTACCAATTGACCTTCATGTGTCAACTTTCAGACATTTGTCACTCCCTGCTGGCAATAATCTGCAAGCTTACTTTAATATGGAGACTTAGGTTCTAAACTAAATTACAGAAAGATTGCTAGATTCAGTATAGATGGAAAAACAGGCATGGCCTGTATCCCCATGTTGTTCAGTTCTGGTTGAGCAGTAATCATGCACAGCCAAAACCTTCGCCTAGTGTACTGAAATTGAAGAAAGAGAATAAACCTCTTGACCTCAGATTAGAAGAGACTTGAAAGGGAGCAAACGTAATAATGAATGTGGGTAGAGATTTAAAAATAGAGACTATTCTGAAATGTGACAAAAACAATTAAAAAGTTAGTGGGAGAACATCACTGGTAAATAATTTTTATGAAAATTAGAAAATAAACTGAAGATAGATGAGATCTTAAAAACCATAAAGTGCTGGAAAAACTCAGCAACTTCGTATCTGTTGAAAAAGAAAGAGTAAAACATCCTGGGTTGAACTGTGTCGAACTTGGATTTCTCTGTCCACAGATACTGACAGACCTGAATTTTTCCAGCTTTTTCTAGCATTTGTTTTATTTAGCTATGATTAAAATAGTTACTCATGCAGCTTTCTAATGTAAAATGGGATCTGTTCACATGGTGGGGGAACAAATGGACATCAGGACAAGCTGGGGGTGTTATTTAAAGGTTCGCTGCAAGGAAGGTGGCCATGTAACTGGATAGTTGGGGGGGCATTGGGAAGGTATTGTAGAGACACTACAGCTGTAAACTTTGTATCCAGCATGGCAGCAAAGGCAGTCTGTCATCTTGATGATGGGTAGTTAATCTTGGCCTTGCTAGCAGCACCCACATCCCATGAATAAAAGCAAAATTGGGATGGAGCAGGATAAAAAGTTGTAGTCCTGAGTCAGATGTGCAGAGGATATGAAGCGAGGTCTAAAGGTTGATTGAAACTTGGGGAATTACCATAAAGGGAACTACTAATGGGCTGCCAGGTCATTCTAATCAGAGTCCAACTGTTAGAGAAATGTATTGAATACAAAACCAAAAGAGACCTTACACTACTGGAGATAAAAGCTATATTGTTCATGGTAGTTGAGATCTAGAATTCTTTCTAGCACTGAACTGCTATCCTGGCACATTCTGCTTTAACCCCCTGCAGGAATTCAGGCAGCTGTCGTTCCTTGTTAATTTTTCACATCAGTTCATAGCTGTAATTTGCTCATATGTTGTAACCTCTGGGCTCAAAGGACGCACAGCTGAAAGATATTTTCCTTTATAAGCTTATTTTACAAAATGATTCCTAGCATGTAACAGCCCTACACTATTAAAGTTGCAAATCTGCAGAAGAAATTTTATGTGGTAGTGCTAAAGATTTACTAAGATTGTGCATCCTTGAACATTCTAGGAGGCTAGAGAGGAAATTGTAGAGTCCTTGTGGGGGTATTTGCTTCATCATTAGCCACTGATTTGAGTTCTCAAAGACAGGTAGATGGCTAATATTGGTCTGTTTTTTAAAAAAGGGCCACAAGGGCAAGCCAGAGAACTACAGGCTAGTCAGCCTGACATCAATAATGCAGGGACAGCACCTACCAGCATCTGGATAGAGTTCATTTAGGCGAGGTCAGCATGACTTTGTGCATGAGGAGTTGTACTTGATGAATCTTTCACAATTTTTGAAGCAGTAACCAAAAGGTTTTTTGGGTAGATCAATGGATATTGGCTATTTGGACGTTAGCAAAGCCTTTGACAAGATGCAGTATGGTAGTGTCTTTTGGAAGGTTATGTCCCATGGAATCCTTCGAGAGGTAGAAAAGTGGATCCAAAATTGATTTTGGAGATGGGAAGTAGAGGATAGTGGCCAACCTGTACTGCTCGATGACTCTGTCCTGCTGTCAGTTGGAAAGGTAGGGCAGTAATCAATTGTTTTTTATTTTGTTGGTTTTTTTTGTCTTTTGGCTCATTCCACCCTTACAAACAGGGGCTCTCCATCTGCTCCTTACCCACAGCTCAGCTTCAGCAATTGTGAGTTCAACTCAAGGCTCTGGTGTAACTTCTGGGGGAAAGAACTCTTCTTTGGTCACTGGTGTTCACTGCATGTGTAAGCACTTCCTGTTTACATATTTACTCTCCGTTTTAAGTCCCTATCATAAGTTACGATAAGTTCTCTCTCATTCATTTGATGCCTACGCCCAAAAGCTAGTTACTTACTCTCCCATATATTTTAATACTCCTTGCCCTGATTTACCACCAGTCTGAACTACCATCCTACTCCAAGCAACATCACTTCTCCAGGTTTCATAATTTAGAGGACAAACTGTGCTTAATTTGATGCAAGACACGAGATGAAGGTTTACTTTCAGCAGATTGAGACTAATTAGAAATTATTAGTATCCAGGAATATTTTTCCCTCAGTTCATCCAACCAAGAAACTGAAAATGATCTTTTTTTTCCTGTGTCTAAATGTGGTCTTTTTCCCCCATTCTGATTAATAAAATGTGGTGGCTGTAGATTTTTGACTGTGGTCTGAATATGCAAAAGCAAACGTACTGTATTTCCAAATTGGGACATTGAAGATATTTTGACATTTTCAAATAATTTTAAAGAATGTGATTAAAGCTAAGCTGTGTAGACAGTGTTGTAGCTATTTAGTTTTCAATGAAATAGTTTATCTCAGTGACATAGAGTTGAGTGCCAGGGTAAGGTGATCTCTTCCTTCATCCTGAACCTCTGGGGTAGTAAATTGTTTGTGTTGTGGACTGACAACTCCACTATGAAATTCCTGCAAGTGTTGCCCTCAAAAGCCAACTTGGAGGAATGAAGTAAAATTTGAGACTGTAGCCTTCCTCAAGAAGCTTGGCCTGTGGCAAATTGTAGTGACACACTAAGATTGCTATGATGGTACTAGTCCAGAAATAGAGCCTTTTGTTTCTCTGTTCTACATTAGCTTTCTCATGCATTTTGTTTAATGTGTAACTTACAACCTGGCCTATCACAGGAGATGGATTCTGTTGAATTCCTATTGCTATTCTTCATGGAGTCCTTGATTGCACCCGAAAGATTCTCCATAACTCCACAAGTCTCTATGACAACAGATACAGATCAGTCAGATTCTTCCTGAGGTGAAGGATTTTGTTACCATGACAATTTCCTCACTAGGAATTGTGGAGTGATATCAAAATTATTATTGATGCCAGGTAATTATATTTTTTTTTACAGAAAACAAACTAGTTCACAATCACATCCCCTTCAGACAAACCATAGGGAATGCTATAGAGCTCTTGAAACAGGATAACACAGGTTATGGTATTTTACTGATTTAAAAAAAAACGTTGCTCCTAGCATTTATAGAGCTGTCTGGTGTTGTGAAATAGCAAAACATTTAATCTGCAGTGACCTTCCTAACCAATAAGTTGCTTGGTTTTCAAAAACCTCTAATTTAAACTAGATTGATGTTGATAATGTGGGAAGACTTAGAGTTTTGCATACATACTTGTGATCTGTATCTCTGCCATTAGTTTGTAAAGGTTTGCTATCCTGTGTTGTATATCAGTGACACAAACTGTTTAATATTAAAATTCTCTACCATGAAACTACATTTTATAACTTGTGTTTATTGACTATTTATTAATTGAGTAAAATAACCTGAATATCTTAATATTCATGCACAGAATCTCTCTACAGTTATAAAGTAAGTAATTTTTCATTCTAATATGAATGGTTAATCTGCTGGTTATATTTGCCTCAAATATATTTTCTATTAATCCTGTTTAAAAACTTTTTTTGTAAGCAGACTAAAGATCTGAACCATGTCCTGAAGTTTGATCTCTTTTACGATACACTTTAAATCCTGATATACCTATGATTATCTAGTTAATTATCAAACTGTATTCATCTTTCACATCAACAATGGGTTGAATTGTAAAATTGTCAGTAATATTTAGTCCAGAATTTGCAGTTCTAATCTCAGTAAAATGATCAGCTTTCATATCATTATTCTTTAAGTTCAACAACTATAGCTGTTGCCTATATTTACTCGGTTAAGTAAGGAACTACACTATAGTCGCTGATACCTTAGAGCCCCCAAATACTGCAATATCGCAGTCATCATGGATGCAATTATCACCACTCAATAATTTGCTATCAACTTCAATATCTATCTTTCATTCATTATTCTTGCTGTGGACATAAACGATTAAAAACTTGCTTGATAAATTACATTTAACAAGCTCTAGGAGGGCAAGGTGGGAATGAAATCCTTAAGTTTAGACTGTTAGTCAGTCTGAATATCTTTTTAAAGTTCATGTGGTTTAAATTTATAGAACATAGAATAGTACAGCACAGTACAGGCCCTTCGGCCCACAATGTTGTGCCGACCCTCAAACCCTGCCTCCCATATAAGCCCCCACCTTAAGTTCCTCCATATACCTGTCTAGTAGTCTCTTAAACTTCACTAGTGTATCTGCCTTCACCACTGACTCAGGCAGTGCATTCCACACACCAACCACTCTCTGAGTAAAAAGAAACCTTCCTCTAATATCCCCCTTGAACTTCCCACCCCTTACCTTAAAGCCATGTCTTCTTGTATTGAGCAGTGGTGCCCTGGGGAAGAGGCGCTGGCTATCCACTCTATCTATTCCTCTTATTATCTTGTATACCTCTATCATGTCTCCTCTCATCCTCCTTCTCTCCAAAGAGTAAAGCCCCAGCTCCCTTAATCTCTGATCATAATGCATACTTTCTAAACCAGGCAGCATTCTGGTAAATCTCCTCTGTACTCTTTCCAATGCTTCCACATCCTTCCCATAGTGAGGTGACCAGAAATGGACACAGTACTCCAAGTGTGGCCTAACCCGAGTTTTATACAGCTGCATCATTACATCGCGACTCTTAAACTCTATCCCTCGACTTATGAAAGCTAACACCCCATAAGCTTTCTTAACTACCCTATCCACCTGTGAGGCAACTTTCAGGGATCTGTGGACATGTACCCCCAGATCCCTCTGCTCCTCCACACTACCAAGTATCCTGCCATTTACTTTGTACTCTGCCTTGGAGTTTGTCCTTCCAAAATGTACCACCTCACACTTCTCCGGGTTGAACTCCATCTGCCACTTCTGCATTCTATCAATGTTTCTCTGCAATCTTCGACAATCCTCTACACTATCTACAACATCACCAACCTTTGTGTCGTCTGCAAACTTGCCAACCCACCCTTCTACCCCCACATCCAGGTCGTTAATAAAAATCATGAAAAGTAGAGGTCCCAGAACAGATCCTTGTGGGACACCACTAGTCACAATCCTCCAATCTGAATGTACTCCCTCCACCACCACCCTCTGCCTTCTGCAGGCAAGCCAATTCTGAATCCACCTGGCCAAACTTCCCTGGATCCCATGCCTTCTGACTTTCTGAATAAGCCTACCATGTGGAACCTGTCAAATGCCTTACTAAAATCCATATAGATCACATCCAGTGCACTACCCTCATCTATATGCCTGGTCACCTCCTCAAAGAACTCTATCAGGCTTGTTAGACACGATCTGCCCTTCACAAAGCCATGCTGACTGTCCCTAATCAGACCATGATTCTCTAAATGCCCAGAGATCCTATCTCTCAGAATCTTTTCCAACAGCTTTCCCACCACAGACGTCAGGCTCACTGGTCTATAATTACCTGGACTATCCCTACTACCTTTTTTGAACAAGGGGACAACATTCGCCTCCCTCCAATCCTCCGGTACCAATCCCGTGGACAACGAGGACATAAAGATCCTAGCTAGAGGCTCAGCAATCTCTTCCCTCGCCTCGTGGAGCAGCCTGGGGAATATTCCGTCAGGCCCCGGGGACTTATCCGTCCTAATGTATTTTAACAACTCCAACACCTCCTCTCCCTTAATATCAACATGCTCCAGAACATCAACCTCACTCATATTGTCCTCACCATCATCGAGTTCCCTCTCATTGGTGAATACCGAAGAGAAGTATTCATTGAGGACCTTGCTCACTTCCACAGCCTCCAGGCACATCTTCCCACCTTTATCTCTAATCGGTCCTACCTTCACTCCTGTCATCCTTTTGTTCTTCACATAATTGAAGAATGCCTTGGGGTTTTCCTTTACCCTACTCACCAAGGCCTTCTCATGCCCCCTTCTTGCTCTTCTCAGCCCCTTCTTAAGCTCCTTTCTTGCTTCCCTATACTCCTCATTAGACCCATCTGATCCTTGCTTCCTAAACCTCATGTATGCTGCCTTCTTCCACCTGACTAGATTTTCCACCTCACTTGTCACCCATGGTTCCTTCACCCTATACATTCTTTATCTTCTTCAATGGGACAAATTTATCCCTAACACCCTGCAAGAGATCTCTAAACATCGACCACATGTCCATAGTACATTTCCCTGCAAAAACATCATCCCAATTCACACCTGCAAGTTCTAGCCCTATAGCCTCATAATTTGCCCTTCCCCAATTAAAAATTTTCCTGTCCTTTCTGATTGTATCCTTTTCCATGATAATGCTAAAGGCCAGGGAGCGGTGGTCACTGTCCCCCAGATGCTCACCCACTGAGAGATCTGTGACCTGACCCGGTTCATTACCTAGTACTAGATCTAGTATGGCATTCCCCCTGGTCGGCCTGTCCACATACTGTGACAGGAATTCGTCCTGGACACACTTAACAAACTCTGCCACATCTAAACCCTTGGAACTAATCAGGTGCCAAACACTATCAGGAAAGTTAAAGTCACCCATGATAACAACCCTGTTATTTTTGCACCTTTCCAAAATCTGCCTCCCAATCTGCTCCTCTGTATCTCTGCTGCTACCAGGGGGCCTATAGAATACCCCCAGTAGAGTAACTACTCCCTTCCTGTTCCTGACTTCCACCCATACTGACTCAAAAGAGGATCCTGCTAAATTACTCATCCTTTCTGTAGCTGTAATAGTATCCCTGACCAGTAATGCCACCCTTCCTCCCCTTTTTCCACCCTCCCTATCCCTTTTAAAGCACTGAAATCCATTCCTGCCCTGGTGCCAGCCAAGTCTCAGTAGTGGCCACTACATCATAATTCCATGTATGTATCCAAGCTCTCAGTTCATCACCATCTCCTGATGCTTCTTGCATTGAGGTACACACATTTCAGCCCTTCTACCTTACTGTCTTTACACCATTTATTCTGCTTCTCTTTCCTCAAAGTCCCTTGAAATCTTAGACCTGGCTTTACTCCATGCACTTCTTTCACTGCTCTATTGCTCTGGGCCCCATCCCCCTCACAAATTAGGTTAAACCCTCCCGAACCATGCTAGCAAACCTACCTGCAAGGATATTGCTCCCCCTCGAGTTCAGGTGCAACCCATCCAATCTGTACAGGTCCCACCTTCCCCAGAAGAGATCCCAATGATCCAAAAATCTAAAACCCTGCTCCCTGCACCAACTCCTCAGCCACGCATTCAACTGCCATCTTCTCCAATTCTTATCATCTCTGTCACGTAGCACTGGCAGCAATCCTGAGAACGCCACCCTTGAGGTCCTGTTCTTCAGCCTTCTGCCTAATTCCCGAAACTCACACTTCAGGACCTCATCCCTCTTCCTGCCTATGTCGTTGGTCCCAACATGTATCATGACTTCTGGTTGTTTTCCCTCTCGTACCAGGATGTCATGCACCCGGTCACAGACATCCCGGACCCTGGCACCCGGGAGACAACAAACCATGCGGTTGTCCTTCTCACATCCACAAAATCTCCTGTCTGCTCCCCTGACTATAGAGTCTCCAATGACGACAGCTCTCCCCTTCTCCGTCCCACCCTTCTGCACCACAGGGTCAGACTCAGTGCCGGAGGCCCTGCCACCGTGGCTCACACCTGGTCAGTCATCCCCGCCAGCAGTACCCAAGACGGTCAACTTATTATTCAGGGGAATGGCTACAGGGGTGCTCTGCACTACCTGTCTGCTCACCTTCGCTTTCCTCCCCTCTGACTGTCACCCAATGACCTGCTTCCGACAGCCTAGGTGTGACTACCTCCCTGTAGCTCTCATCTATGACTGCCTCATTCTCCCTTATGAGTTGAAGGTCATCCAGGTGCTGCTCCAGATTCCTTACACGGTCTTCCAGATCGCCCAGCCGTATGCACTTCTGGCAGATGTGACTCTGCAGGAGAGGGGAGTCCCCCCACGACTGCCACATCTCACATGAGAGGCACATCACTGTCTCAGGAGGCATTGTAAAGACTAACTGGGAACAAGCTCGCCCTCCGCCTCTTGTCGTTGAAGTCTCTTGAGTCAAAGCTTCAAAGCTCTACTCCTTCACTAGCCCACTCACTCACTGACCACTTTCCACAGTTTAATATTTTGGGTTCTGATGTTAACCCCATGTGATTACACAACCATCATAAACGTTGCTGTAAGTTGTTTAAAAGGTTAAATAAAATTGTGGGTTTTTCCTTTAATTCCTGGTTTGAGAAAATTTTTCATTTCCATTGGCTGCTGACTGACTTGCTGCTACATGAGGTTCCCATGCAGCACCTGAGGACCCAAACCTTTTGACGTGAAACATTAACTATTCGTTTGCCTCCACAGATGCTGCTCAACCTGCAGAAGTCCCTCAGTTGCTTTTTTTGACTTAGACCTTTAAAGGATCTGCTTTTAGTTATCAAGATTGGTGGTAAGCCTTTTGCTGATTTAAAAAAAATTCAGACCATTAAGTGTTCAGTTGTAGAATTTCAGAGTTTAGTCTACCAATGATTATTTGTACTGCAAAGATGCATTATTTTATTGTCAGTTGTGCCTCTCAAGCATTATATGCAGAAATTAACATAATAGTGACTTAAAATCAATGCTACCTCTAGTTAATTTTTTCAGCTGGTCAGACCAACCATTGATCTGAGCAGGACATTTTTACAATGTCTGAAAACTGCATGGCACTATAAATTTTTTTTGTAATAGGCATATCAACCACAATCTACAAGACAAGTAAACAATGTCAGGCAGTCAAAAAACTGGCAGACATAACGGCAAAAGTAAAATGTTTTGACTAGACAGCGTCGGCATTCAGCAGGCCACTGGTTTATTAACAATGAGCTACCATTCTGTTTATTGTTACATCTTGTAACGTAACACTAACAATATAAATACTTAGAAGCTCTAAAATGTTTCAAGGTAAAGGTTGTGGTACATTTAATATTTAGTAAGTTTATGTATTATATTCATAAACTATTAATAATGTATTTCAGAATTATATTAAGCATTATATAAAAGAAAATTCTAGCTGCATGCCGATGTGCATTTCAGTTACTGTGTGGCCACACACCCATGTAGCTTAGAGGAAAGAGTGCTTAAAACACTTTCCCTCTGGTAAATATCATTTGTACAATCACTTTAACATTTGACCTACGTGCTGACAATTTGAAATACTGCCATCCAGTGGTACTCACTAATTTCTACAAGAGTTGACTAATGAACCTTGTGGGATTGGTGTAGCAAAAGTAATATTGCTCATTGCAGTGAAGATTTAAGCTTAACCTTTGTCATGCAGCACCAAGCAGTTATTAATCATCACTGTTCAGGCCTGGAAAAGAAACAGCTGTGCAGGCAGTTAAATATCAATAGAAACATTTATTTAATTTTTCACTTGACCTGGTATATACAAAAAGGACCCTACTTTTTTTTTCTTGGAGAAGTGAAGCACTGGTGATACAGTCCAGTATATCTTGATGTTAACAGCCATTTGCTATCTATTGCACAGTCCTTGCTCGAGTTCCTTCATACAAATGTTTCTAGCTGTTCGTCCTCTAGGCTGTCTCACTATTTAAGCAAACTCAAGTTTTGGAGTACAGAATTCAAAAATAAGTGGAGCAACAGGAATTTATACAAGGCATTGAATAGTTGGAAAAGACAGAAAATGGTGTGCACTGGCAAGCAGAAATCATCAGCCTGGGGCTTTATCTGAATGTTTGTCAAAATGATCTACATTTGATCTAATTGCAGTTTTCGGACTTTTCATTTCTGCCAGACCAGCTGAACAATTTTCCACCATGTTTTGCCTTTGTTGGAAATTTATTGTCCTTTTAATGCACTATTAAAATGTTGAAAGGAAATGAAAATCCAATCATATTTGACTAAAAAGTGCAACATAAACAAAAGTAAAGATTTCACTATCCTTTTGGCACATCATAAACAGTGTTATTTATCTTTAACTACTAGTACAAAATGAAAAAATAAATTTATAAGCTTTCTAGAGTCACCTGACCATTGCAAAAAAAAAAAAAAATCCCTGTAAATGGAACTTGGTGTGTTTGTGACATACAGTCTTTAATGATTACCAAGAGGGGTTAGATACCTAGTCCAATTATTTTTTTCTCACTACCAATGTACAGCTCCCACCCTCTGGAGATTTTCATTTATTTGGAGTTTAAGGTTTCCTGTCACCCCCCCCCCCCGACCAATAGCATCACCACAAGCTGCAATAAAACTGATAGTAAAATGAGGTCCAGCTTCAGTCTTGTAGAATGTTCTGTGTGTATGAATAAGATTCATATTCATCATCGTCGTCCTGTATTTAAATAAAACATTTATTTAGAAAAATAAATAGGCAGATCTGTCCCATGAACCTGTGGAAATGTATAAGCAGTTGACATTTCAGATTGAGACTTCGTCAGGACTGGAAAGGAAGGGGGAAGGTGCCAAAATGAAAAGGTGTTGGGGGGGGGGGGTGTAGGAGAAGTCATCTATCTAGATGATCGGTGACGCCAGGTGAGTGGGAAAGGTTTCTCTTTCTCACTATCCATCCCATAGGATGATGATGGTTCCTTTCAGTCAGTTTGTAGGGTGGTACCCCACTCCTCAGAAAGGAACAGCGTGTGCGTGAATGGATTTAGGTGAGTAGGAGATTGCACAGGTCCAGACCCACCTTCTTGACATCCCCTCCCGGATCCAGCAGCATAGTGGGGTCCAAGACGGCTGGGGGAAGTTCTGTTGCAGTGAATGGCCAGACCAAGCTTCGGTGCAAGGGATGCCCTTTCCGCGCTTCATAGCACGTGTTTGCTAAGTGGCCGTTGACCCTATGAGAGGGTTCATCTGCCCATTGACAGGTCTTGTTTTTTGTCCTGCAGGGTGTCTAGCCACCCACCTCAGCAGGCAAGCCTGGTGGGGGAGCCGGTTTAGTCGCCGACCACCCGACCATGCAACAGGTAGTACTGGGTTACATAGCACCAGTAGCACTCAGACGAGTGACCTGACCTGAGGTAAAAGGCTGGAGAAGAAGGAATCTGATAGAGGAGCATGAGAGAAAGGGAAGAAGGGCACCAGGAGGAGATGCTAGGCAGGTGAAGAGGAGCAAGAGGGCAGAGTGGGGAATGAAAGAAAAGTAGAAAGCTTTTGACAAGAACAGGCCACTCAGTCCAACAAAGCTTGCTAAATTCCAATTCTCAGTGTGTTGAAATGACTATCCAGTTTAGATTTGAAAGTCTCTAAAGGTACTTCTTTCAAATACACAACCAGGTAGTCCTACCCTACCAACCTGGAATGAGTCTACTCGCCTTTCTCTAAACTCTTCCCATCCCTCACACAATATGGAGACCAAAATTGTACACAGTAATCACGGTGTGGTCTCATAAATGCATTATACAGCTTAAGAACATCTGTAGACCTGAACACCACTGAGCACATTATATAGCACATCATTCTATTAGCCTTCTTGATCGCTTCTGCGTGTTGTCTAGATGTTAATAGTGATGAGTCTATCTACCAGGATGTCCAAATCCTTCTCCTACAGTGCACGTTCTAACTCCAGACCCCCCCCCCATTGTATATTTATAGCTAATATTTCTGCTTCCTCTATGTAACATTTCATACTTGCATTAAATTTCATCTGCCATTTATCTGCCCACAGCTGGATCCAGTTTCGATCTAACTGTATTGACTCTGCTGCCTGAATATTATTAGCTCATCCCACTAATTTTGTGTTATCTGCAAACTTTACTAGTTTATTTGTCATGTGCTTATCTAAATCATTAATGTAAGTTTATAAACCGCAGCGGCCCCAAAACTGATCCCTGCTGAACCCCACATTTAACATTTTCTAGGTGTCAAAATGATCCTTTCACCATAACTCATTATTTTCTGGTTTGAGCCAATTCTGCACCCATTCACACACCTTACCCTGAATCCTGACCTCCTGCAATTTGATTATTAACCTCATGGGGTACCTTGTCAAAAACCTCCAGAAAGTCCAAGTAAATGATATCAACTGCTCCATTGTCATCATAAATTTTAGTTGCCGCTTCACAGAACTCCAGCATATTGGTAAACCATGGTTTCCCCTCTCTGAACTCATGCTGACTTTCTGCTAACATGCCTGTTCTTATCAGCTGCTTTTCCATCTCATTCTTTATTAATGTTTCCATTATCTCACCTATGATACACATTAATCTGATACTGGTCTATAATTACCAGAGTCAGTCTGGTTACCTTCTTGTGTACCAGGACAATGTTAGCTCATTTCCAGTCTTTAGTGATCTCACCAGTCTTCCACTGACTTTTGAAGAATATGTGTTAGAGGTTTGTTTATATAATCACAGACCTATTTAAGGACCTTTGGATATAGGTTGTCTGGCACTGGAGATTGAATAAATTTCAGCCTTTTCAGCTGGAGCAGGATCTCATGTTCTAAGATTCCTAAGTCGCTTACAACAACCTTATTTTTAAACTCTTCGCAGGCTTCCAGCCAGGTACAGGTATCAATTATAACCAATGTTTTGATCATCCCTGAAGAGTTTGCCATTGAAATGTTATAATTGATACCTGTACCCGACTGAGAAGAGTTTATCCGTCATATACGCTGGGGAAGCACTAGATCCTTTTTTAATCTTATTTTTCTCAACACTTAATGAATTATTGCTAACATCTTTTCAGATGAATACTTTAGCAAACTGAGAGTTCGGAGTATCTGCAATATCCTTCTCTGCATAACTTACCACCTCACTATTATTCCTAATACGCTTAACTTCCTCCTTCACCTTTCTTTTACTAATATTGAAAAAATCTCTTGCTGTCAATCTTAGCATTATCAGCAATATCCTTCTCAGCAACACACACAAAATGCTGGAGGAACTCAGCAGGCCACACAGCATCTATGGAAAAAAAAAGTACAGTCGACATTTTGGGCCAAAACGCTTCAGGGCTGGAGGACAAATGCTGAGGAGTGGATTTAAAAGGTGGGGAAAGGGGACAGAGAACCAGCAGGTGATAGGTGAAACCTGGAGGGGGAAAGATGAAGTAAAGAGCTGGGAAGTTGATTGGTGAAAGGGACAGAAGACCAGGGAAGAAAGAAAAAGGGGGGGAGGAGCACCAGAGGGAGGCGATGGGTCGGCAAGGAGATAAGGTGAGAGAGGGAAAAGGGGATGGGAAATGTTGAAGGAGGAGGGGAGGTTGGGAGACATTACTGAAAGTTTGAGAAATCGCTGTTCATGCCATCAAGTTGGAGGCTGCCCAAATGGAATATAAGGTGTTGTTCCTCCAACCTAAGTGTGGCCTCATCACGACAGTAGAGGAGGCGATTGGATAGACATATCAGAATGGAAATGGGAAGTGGAATTAAAATAGGTGGCCACTGGGAGATCCTGCTTGTTCTTGTGAATGGAGCATAGATGCTCGGTGAAGCAGTCTCCCAATCTACGTTGGGTCTTGTCCATATACAGGAGGCCACTCTGGGAGCACCGAACACAGTAAATGACCCTAACAGACCCACAGCTGAAGTGTCGCCTCACCTGGAAGGACTGTTTGGGGCCCTGAATGGTAGTGAGGGAGGTGGTGTAGGGGCCGGTGTAGCACTTGTTCCGCTTTCAAAAATGAGAAGTAGGAGGGAGATCAGTGGCGAAGGATGACTGGACAAGGGAGTTGCATAGGAAGTAATCCCTGTGGAAAGCAGAAATTGGGGGCGGGGGGGTGGAGAGGAGAGGGAAAGACATGCTTGGTGGTGGGATTCCGTTGGGGGTGATGGAAGTTTCAGAGAATTATGTGCTGTATGCAGAGGTTGGTGGGGTGGTAGGCGAGGACAAGAGGAACCCTACCTCTGATGGGGGGGGCAGGAGGATGTAGTAAGAGCAGACGTGTGTGAAATGGAAGAGATACAGTTGAGGGCAGCATTGATGGTGAAGGAAGGGAAGCCCCTTTTTTTGAAAACAGAGGACATCTCCTTTGTTCTAGAACGAAAAGCCTCATCCTGAGAGCAGATGTGGCAGAGACTGAGGAATTGAGAAAAGGGGATTTTTTTTTAAAAAAAAAGTAACAGGGTGGGACGTGATATAGTTTTTTCTCCAAACATACCTTTGCTCATTGCAGCCAAAAAGTTCTGTTTTAACTTCATCTGTCCACAGGACTTGTTTGAAAAATGCATCAGGCTTGTTTAGATGTTCCTTTGAACCTTTTGAATAGAACTTTTTGGCCACAAGGAGCAAAGGTATGTTTGGAGAAAAAAGAGTGCAGAATTTCATGAAAAGAACACCTCTCCAACTGTTAAGCACAGGGGTGGATCGATCATGCTTTGGGCTTGTGTTGCAGCCAGTGGCACGGGGAACATTTACTGGTAGAGGGAAGAATGAATTCAATTAAATACCAGCAAATTCTGGAAACAAACATCACACCATCTTAAAGAAGCCAAAGATGAAAAGAGGATGGCTTCTACAACAGGATAGTGATCCTAAACACATCTCAAAATCCACAATGGACTACCTCAAGAGGCGCAAGCTGAAGGTTTTGCCATGGCCCTCACAGTCCCCTGACCTAAATATCATCGAGAATCTGTGGATAGACCTCAAAAGAGCAGTGCATGCAAGACAGCCCAAGAATCTCACAGAACTAGAAGCCTTTTGCAAGGAAGAATGGGTGAAAATCCCCCAAACAAGAATTGAAAGACTCTTAGCTGGCTACAAAAAGTGTTTACAAGCTGTGATACTTGCCAAAAGGGGTGTTACTAAGTAGTGCCATGCAGGGTGCCCAAACTTGTGCTTTGGGCCCTTTTTCTTTTTTGTTAGTTTGAAACTATAAAAGATGGAAATAAGGAAGTTTTTCTTGCTTGAAATAGTAAAGAAATGTGTCATCTTTAAGTTTATGCCTTTTGGAAATCAGTTCATCTTTTACTCACTTAGCTATTCACAGTAACAGAAATTTTGACCGGGGTGCCCAAACTTTTGCATGCCACTGTATTCTCATATGGCACGCTCCCCAATCCAGGCAACATCCTTGTAAATCTCCTCTGCACTCTTTCTATGGTTTCCATGTCCTTCCTGCAGTGAGGCAACCAGAACTGAACACAGTACTCCAAGTGGGGTCTGACCAGGGTCCTATATAGCTGCAACATTACCTCTCGGCTCTTAATCTCAATCCCACAGTTGATGAAGGCCAATGCACCGTATGCTTTCTTAACCACAGAGTCAACCTGCGCAGCAGCTTTGAGTGTCCTATGGACTCTGACCCCAAAATCCCTCTGATCCTCCACACTGCCAAGAGTCTTACCATTAATACTATATTCTGCCATCATATTTGACCTACCAAAATGAACCACCTCACACTTATCTGGGTTGAACTCCATCTGCCACTTCTCAGCCCAGTTTTGCATCCTATCAGTGTCCTACTGTAACCTCTGACAGCCCTCCACACTATCCACAACACCCCCAACCTTTGTGTCATCAGCACATTTACTAACCTATGTGGCAGAGAAAACCTTAGGTAAGGATTGTTTGAGGTTAACATATTGTAAATATGAGATTACCATATTGTAACTGCCAGCAACTAAATAGCAATTGAAGAGTTTTGGCTATAGGTTTTGGAAGTTAACAAATTTCACGACACATGCCGGTGATAATAAACCTGATTCTGATTCTGAAAATTTAGTTGCTGCTTACCTCAAAGGGTTCAGTCGTATTATCTGAAACTGTACCGTAGGCGCCGTACAGTGGATTTGGTACTGAGACCAGTGCAGGATTATCCTCTGGTTTAAGGCCCACATTGTCGTCATCATCATCGGCCTAGTAACGGGCACAAATTTACAACTAAGTCTTTTCCTTTGTCTTTAATGCATTTAGGCATAGATGAGGCTTCAAATGCCCAACCATTAATTTTTGAGTTTCTGAAAAATCAAACATCTATCACAATTTTGATTGTTAGTGTAAGCTATTTAAGAATTTGTGTCATATCCATCAAGGAGTGTGGGCAGTCACCTATTGAATGGGTTCAAGTTCAAGATTATTGTCATTCAACTATATACACATATACCACCAACCGAAACAAAGTTCATCCGGACCAAGGTGCACCACACAGTACATAAAGTATTTTCCATCCCTAATTGTTGGGATGCTGCCTTGAGCTGCAGCAGTTCATCTAATGAAGGTGTTCTTACAGGACTGTTGAAAAGGGAGTTCCAGCAATAATGAGGATCAGCAATACATTTCCAAATCAAGATGGTTTGTGACTTGGAGAGGACCCCTAGGAACCTGTGCCATGTGCTAGTAAGAGGCTGAAGAATGAAATATGATGAAAATGTGGCTTTAGCAGCAGGAACAAGGCTTTCAGATTCCTGGGGCATTGGAATTGGTTCTGGGGAAAGTGGGACAAGTACAAACCAAATGGTCTACACTTCAGCAGGGCCAGGAAAAGACAGGTAGGTGGAGTTGAGTCTCCAGCTGAATCAACTGTGATCAAACTGAATGGTGGAGCATGCCCAGCAGGTCAGGTGAACAACTACTGCTCCTGCTTCTCATATCAGTCGCATCTCTGGAACTATCGCTTTGGGTTAATGTACCTTACAGTGCCTTGTTCACATAAATGAGTATTACAATCAGGGATTTTGATCAATTTAACTGAGAATTTTTATTTGGGAATCACTTGCCTCTTTTTACCCCCCCCCCCCCCCACAGTAGAGACGAAAATAGTTAAAATTGTAAAGCATGAAAAATTAAAAATTCAAGAACAGAAATATCAGATCAAAAATATTCATCCCCTTTTGCTCAGTACTTAGTGGAATCACCTCTTGCAACTATCGCAACCAGTAGACTATTTGGATGAGTCTCTTTTAGCTTTGCACAAAGTGGTTGAGCAAGATTTGTCGTATTCTCCTTGCAAAATTGCTCAAGCTGTGACAAGTTAAATAGGGACTGGCAGAGGAGAGCAACCTTAAGGTCTTCTCTGAGATGTTCAATTGGGTTATGGTCAGGACTCTGACCAGGTCACTCAAGGACATCTATTTTCTTCATTTGAAGCCACTCCATGGTTGCTCTGGCAGTGTGCTTTGGGTTGTTGTTCTGATGAAAGACAAACTTCTTCCCCAGATTAAGCTTTCTGGCAGAAACTAGCAGGTTTTTTAATGCAGGATCTCTCCGTATTTAGAAGCATTCATCTTCCCATCAATCCTGGCCAGATTACCAGATGAAAAGTATCCCATAGCATGCTGCTACCTCCACCATACTTTACAGTATGAATGGAGTTACCTGATTAATGTGCAGTTTCAGATTTACATCATACGTACCACTTAGTGTTGAGGCCAAAAAGTTTCACTTTAGTCTCATCTGACCAAAAGACCTTATTCCATATCTTTACAGTGTCTCCTAAGTGACAGTTGCAAAGTTTTGATGGACAAGGATTTTTTTTTAAGCCAGGTCTTCTTTGCTACTTTTCCATAAGACATAAAAGCAGAATTAGGCCATTTGGCCCATCGAGTCTGCTCCACCATTCAATCATGACTGAACCTTTTTTCCCCTCCTCAGCCCCACTCCCTGGCCTTCTCCCTGGAACCTTTGATGCCATGTCCAATCAAGAACCTTTCAAGTTCTGCCTTAAATACACCCAATGACCTGGCCTTCACAGCTGCCAGTGGTAATAAATTCCACAAATTCACCACCCTCTGGCTAAAGAAATTTCTCCTCATCTGTTTTAACTGATGCCTCTCTATCCTGAGGCTGTGCCTTGTCCTAGACTCCCCCATCATGGGAAACATCCTTTCCACATCTACCCTGTCTAGGGCTTCCGACATTTGAAAGGTTTCAGTGAGATCCCACCTCATCCTCCTAAATTCCAGTGAGTACAGCTCCAGAGCCATCAAATATTCCTCGTATGATAACCCTTTCATTCCTGGAATCATCCTCATGAACCTCCTCTGAACCCTCTCCAATGCCAGCACATCTTTTCTTAGATGAGGAGCACAAAACTATTCACAACACTCAATATGAGGCCTCACCAGTGCCTTTTAAATCCTCAGCATCGCATCCCTGCTCTTGTGTTCTTGAAATGAATGCTAACATTGCATCTGCCTTCCTTACCATTGACTCTACCTGCAAGTTAATCTTCAGGATTTTCTGCACAAGGATGCCCAAGTCCTTTTGCATCTCAGATATTTGGATTTTCTCCCATTTAGAAAATAGTCTGCACATTTATTTCTAGTACCAAAATGCATGACCATGCATTTTCCAACATTGTATATTTCATTTGTCATTTTCTTGCCCATTCTCCTAATCTAGGTCCTCCTGCAGTCTACCTGTTTCCTCAACACTACGTGCCTCTCCACCAATCTTCATATCATCTGCAAATTTGGTAACAAAGCCATTGATATACAGATAAAAAGAATACCTTTATGTGCAAGGCCTTAGAAATTATAGAGTCATGAACTTCCTCTCCAGTTGCAGCCACTGACTTTTGCTGCTCATTCAAAGTGACTGTTGGTGTCACAGTAGCCTCTCATACAAGTGCCATTCTTCTCCGGTGGCTAAGTTTAGAGGGGCAGCCTGACCCAGACAATGTGGCTGTGGTTTCATTTTTTTTCCCCCACTTTTTCACGATAAACTGCACTGAGCTCTGAAGGCCTTTGAGATGGTCTTTCACCTTTCCCCAGATTTGTGCCTTGCTATTATCATTCCCCTGACTTGTCTTGAATGTTCTGACTTTATTTTGGTTTGATCTGTTGAACATCTACCATGCTGTTGGCCCTTATAGATAGAGGGGATATTTATTCTTATGAATTCATTGAAAACAGGCAATCCTCCAAGTTTCTAGATCAACAACTTGGGTGAGATGGTAAGGTCGGGAAGTTAGTGTAGTAGTTACAACAGGGATGAGTACTTTTTCAGCCTCTCAGTTTGGCTTTTAATTTCTAGTAATTTGTTGACAGGTTTTGAATTTTTCTTTTGATTTGGCATGATGCATTATGTTTTGCAGATTAGATCAAAATCCTACTTCAATATATTTTAAATTTAGAAAATGAGACAGTAAAATGTGAAAATAGTTGTAGGGGTTGAATACTTTTTCAAGGCACTGTATAACTCACACAACACCAAGTTTTTAAACCACAAATAATTTAACAAATAATAAAATATTCCAGAGACTGACATTTAACATCAGTTGCATTTACAACACAAGATAAAAAGTTAAAAGTATTACACTATTCGTCTTTCATATGTGATGAGACCTGGGTGGTAGTATCTTAACTCCAAATCAGCAAGGGTAAGATTAGGGAATCTGGAAACATAAGCTGGAATATTTCAGAGCAAAACAATTTACAGTATTGCAAATTACCAGTTCAAAAGCCATCTTTGACTTCTGTAATTTCACAGTTAATAAACCTTAAAACAAGATTCAACTTTTGTGGAAAAAACATTAAATTTTATTATATAATTAGGAATGCCAGGATTTGCTGAAGCAAGAAATTAATAAGGATGGTACCAATTCCAGAATTACACAGTAGAGTAGCTATAGAGGCTGTTCCAAGCTAGAACAATTGTAATTTTATTTAGCAACTCAGGCCACTGGAAAACATAGCATGAAAGAAAGTAACATACCTTGAAGTACTGAAAATGGAAACCGTCATTCCTGCGACGAAACCAAGCTATGAACCCAGCAGCAACGCCTATCAAACATAACAGGCCCAGGGCTGTACCAAGGGCAATATGGGATGACGTTGAAGAATCTAAACCCTAATGAAATAAGTGGATTTGGAATTAACAATATTCATGCAATTATTTAATTTTAGAAATACAGCGCAGAATCAGTCCTTTGAGCTACACTGCCCACCGATTTAACCCTTAGCCTAATCACACGTCAATTTACGATAGCCAATTAACCTGATAACTGGTACATCTTTGGTCTGTGGAAGGAAACCAGAGGAAACCCCCATATTCCATGGGATGGACATACAAACCTCTTACAGAGGACACCAGGATTGAACTTCCAACTAATGCCCTGAGCTGTAATAGTATCTCGCTAACCACTATGCCACCATAGTGCCCTATTACTGGATAATATTTACACAATGTAATTCTTGTAAAAAAAATCATTAGTATTCAAAAGTAAGTTATACGTCCTGAAATATCAATCGAGTAGTCTTCATTGAGACTTTTACAAAGACTTGATCCAAAATTAATAAGACTAAGTAGAAAGCTAACTATAAATCCAAATAATAAATGGAAATCAAGTGATACTGTTCTCGTAGCTGAACTGTTTGAAACAGAGAACTATCCAGTAAACTCCGTGTGACAACTTGTCCCTATTCAAATACATCATTGGCAGCCAAATGACATTAAAGAATTCTTACAGGCAGTTTTCTATAACCTTGAATTATAAGCTTAAAGATTATATCAAATGCATGAAGCCAAAGCTGGCACACCAAGCTTTATAAAATAATGGAAGAAACTAAAATGCATATATGAAGGCCAAGTAGTTTGATAAATTGCGGCTTAGCATATCATTAAAGCTTCACTTAAACCTCATACTGCCTCATGTCTTTCTCTGAGGAACTCCTTCTGAATCAAAATTAACTTATTTTCTGTCTTTTTTTATGGCTGAAGAGGTCAGAGTGGAAGTTGATGATCTCCTTCTATTAAATATGCAGGGTCTCTGTGTCCCTGCTGCATGGCTTCAGTCTTCGATACCATTGTCAAACTCATGAACCAGAAATTCTTGGGTTTCAACAGTATGTGTGATTTCTTCAAGATGGTTTTGTATCTTTTCATATCCTTGAATCTTTTCCCTCATCTGTCTGGTAATCTCTTCCTAAAGCTTGGAATGGAATGACAGCTTCTATTCCAAGGTGAACAAGTGAGTGAAACGGGTTACTGCCTCAATATTAGATGTTGGACTGGGAGAGGACACTGGTTTGTTCTCACAGTAAATTTGGAGGATTTTGCAGAGACGACATTGTGGTATTTTTCCAGAACATTTCAACAGGGAAGGGACATAGCTACCTGGTGGATGATGAATTGTGCTCTTTAATGTAGGTTTTGGTTTTCAAATGCCCTTTTCCTCAATTGGCTAAGTGCTCTGTCAGTGGTGCATTTAATCATTGTTTTTTGCCTTTGTTCAAGATTCATGAGCAGTTGTCCATGTTTCCCAGAGTCTTGTGGCGAACCTTCATTGTTGTGGACAGTGTGGGAGAGGGCATCGGTATTATGGATGTTAAATGTAAGCTAATTGCATGCGCTCTGAAAGCATCAATAATGGCATAGAGCTCAGCATCAACACAACGTCCCATCTGAGGTTTATGTAACTTTGCTTCTACAGCATAGTTGCTGTAGATTAACAAATTACCGTTCATTCTGAAGAATAGCTCCACTCCAATAGAAATTTTGTTTGAAGGAGCATTGAATCACCAGTTAAGACAGGATTACCTTCAGCAAAGGTTCATTTATTATCAAAGTATACAACTCTGAAATTCTTCTTCTCCAGATAGCCATGAAACCAAGAAAGAAAAGAATGGAAGCACAGTTATCAACCCTCATATCCCTCCTCCAATGAACGAAAATGCAACAGCCATATCGACCCCAAAGTTCCCCTCCCCCACACAAAAAACGAGAAAGATTGGGCGAGAAACTGAATATTAAAAAACACTAAAAGATTGAAATCAAAACATTTGCATTCGATGCCAAGTCTCAGTGAGAATCTTATGACCTATTGCCTCACACCTGCAGAGGATCAGTTACTTTAGGCTGGGCATACAGAAGTATCTCAATCACATTCCTTTGAATGTTTCGAATTGTAGTGAAACACTTACTGGACGTGGAGTTGTTAAAGGTCCTTTTATAACATGGATAATTCCATTGGTGGCAATTATATCCCATTTCAAAATAGGAATGCCATTCACCAACTTTGAAACCTATCATTATAAAAGATGAGTTAGTTCACATAAAAAATAGCTTTTAACTCCTATTTAAACCACAAAATTCTAGACTATGCTATCCGCTGTCTCCCATTTGATCTATGGAGAAAAAAAAATACAAAATTAACTTTTGACTTGACTTAAAAATCATACAATATAATTCCTATATTTCTAAAATGCTACACTTATTATTAAAAAGCTGTAGATTAAATATCTGGATAGAAATAATGGTTATAATGCACTTAAATCCAGACAGGCAACCACTCATTTCATTTTGAAATGTTAACTTTATGAGAAACACATGAAAATCAGCAGATGCTGGAAACGCAGAGCAATACACACAAAATACTGGAGGATCTCAGCAGGTCAGGCAACACCTATGGAGAGGAATAAAGAGTTGATGTTTTGTGCTGAGAACCTTAATCAAGATTGGTAGCAGTTTATGACAGATACCTTATTCAACTGCGGGAGGGGTCAATAACTGCACGTCATCTTTTAATTAAATTTTTCCATAGAGAAGTGACAATTTCTCACAAAGTAAAATCATTGAGCACAATCTGCTCTTCATAAGCACTTTGCTCAACAGATTCTTGACCAGTTCCAAGGAACAATCTTCAAACAGAAACACAGAGATAAGAATTTAACATGGAGACAAAACTGAAAAGAAGGGTTGTGTGAACAGGGCTGAAGATGTTATATTTGAACGCGTACAGTATGAAAGATAAGGTAGATGTTCTTGAGGTACAGTTAGAAATTCACAAGACAGGCAGGTGGGTGGCTTTGTTGTTTAAAAAAATGAAATCAATCCTTAGAAATAAGGGATATAAGATCAGAGGATGTAGAAGCATTGTGGCTAGAGTTAAGAAAATGCAAGGGTAAAAAGAACTGATAGGAGTTATATACAGGCTTCCAAACAGGAGCTGGGTTGTGGAGTAGAAATTACAACAGAAGATAGAAAAGGCATGCAAGAAGGTCAGTTTTACAATGGTCATGGGGGATTTCAATATGCAGTAGGCTGGGAAAGTATACAATTGCAACAAGATGGCTTTTTGGAACTTGTGGTTAAGCCCAACATGGAAAAGGCAACTCTGGATTGGGTGCTGAATAATGAACCAGATTTGATAAGGAGCTTAAGGTAAAGGAGGCAGTGATCATAATATGATAGAATTCTCCCATGCAGTTTGAGAGGGAGAAACTAATATCAGATGTATCGATATTTCAATCGAATAAGGTAACTACAGAGAAATGAGAGAGGAGCTGCCTGAGAAGCACACACCGAGTGCTGGAGGAACTCTGTAGGCCAGGCATCGATGGAAAAGACCATCGTTGACATTCTGGGCTGAGACCCTCCATCAGTACTGGAGCAAAAAAGATGAGGAGTCAGAGTTAGAAGGTGGGTGGAGGGGAGGGAGAAACACAAGATGATAGGTGAAACTGGTGGGGAGGGGAGAGCAGTGAAGTAAAGAGCTGGGAAGTCGATTGGTGAAAGAGATGCAGGGCTGGTGAAGAGGGCACCTGACAGGCCAGAGGACAGAAGGCTACAGAAGAAAGAAAAGGGGGAGGAGCACCAGAGGAAGGTGATGGGCAGGAAAGGAGAAAAGGTGAGAGAGGGAAAAGGGAATGGGGAATAGTGAAGGGGGGAGCATTACCAGGAGTTTGAGAAATCAATGCTCATGCCATCAGGTTGGAGGTTACCCAGATGGAATATAAGGTGTTGCTCCTCCACTCTGAAGGAGGCTATGGATTGACATAGAAACACAGAAAACCTACAGCACGATACAGGCCCTTCGGCCCACAATGCTGTGCCAGACATGTCCTTACCTTAGAAATTACCTAGGGTTACCCATAGCCCTCTAATTTTCTAAGCTCCATGTATCTATCCAGGAGTCTCGTAAAAGAGCCTGTTGTATCCACCTCCACCACCATCGCTGGCAGCCCATTCCACACACTCACCACACTCTGCGTAAAAAACATACTCCTGACATCTCCAAGCACCTTAAAATTTTGCCCTCTCGTGTTAGCCATTTCAGCCCTGGGAAAAAGCCTCTGACTATCCACATGATCAGTACCTCTCATCATCTTATCCACCTCTATCAGGTCACCTCTCATCCACTGTCGCTCCAAGAAGAAAAGGACGAGTTCACTCAATCTATTCTCATATGGCATGCTCCCCAATCCAGGCAACATCCTTGTAAATCTCCTCTGCACCCTTTCTATAGTTTCCACATCCTTCCTATAGTGAGGCGACCAGAAATGAGCACAGTACTCCAAGTGGGGTCTGACCAGGGCCCTATATAGATGTAACATTACCTCTTGGCTCTTAAACTCAATCCCACGGTTGATGAAGGACAATACACCGTATGCTTTCTTAACCGCACAGTCAACCTGCGCAGCAGCTTTGAGTGTCCTATGGACTCGGACCCCAAGATCCCTCTGATCCTCCACACTGCCAAGAGTCTTACCATTAATACTATATTCTGCCATCATATTTGACCTACCAAAATGAACCACCTCACATTTATCTGGGTTGAACTCCATCTACCACTTCTCAGCCCAGTTTTGCATCCAATCAATGTCCCAATGTAACCTCTGACAGCCCTCCACACTATCCACAACACCCCCAACCTTTTTGTCATTAGCAAGTTTACAAACCCATCCTTCCAATTCCTCATCCTGGTCATTTATAAAAATCACAAAGAGTAGGGGCCCCAGAACAGATCCCTGAGGCACACCACTGGTCACCGACCTCCATGCAGAATATGACCTGTCTACAGCCACTCTTTGTCTTCTGTGAGCAAGCCAATTCTGGATCCACAAAGCAATGTCCCCTTGGATCCCATGCCTCCTTACTTTCTCAATAAGCCTTGCATGGGGTACCTTATCAAATGCCTTGCTGAAATCCATATACACAACATCTACTGCTCTACCTTCATCAATGTGTTTAGTCACATCCTCAAAAAATTCAATCGGGCTTGTACGGCACGACTTGCATTTGACAAAGCCATGTTGACTATTCCTAATCATATTATACCTCTCCAAATGTTCATAAATCCTGCCTCTCATAATCTTCTCCATCAACTTACCAACCACCAAAGTAAGACTCACTGGTCTTAATTTCCTGGGCTATCTCTACTCCCTTTCTTGAATAAGGGAACAACATCTGCAACCTTCCAATCCTCCGGAACCTCTCCTGTCCTCATTGATGATGTAAAGATTATCGCCAGAGGCTCAGCAATCTGCTCTCTTGCTTCCCACAGTAGCCTGGGGTATATCTCATCTGGTCTTGTAAGGCTCAAGCTTTCAGTCCACTGTAAGTCATCCCTACAATCACCAAAGTCCTTTACTGTAGTGAATACTGAAGCAAAGTATTCATTAAGTACCTCCGCTATCTTCTCCGGTTCCATACATACTTTCCCGCTGTCATACCTGATTGATCCTATTCTGTCACGTCTTATCCTCTTGCTCTTCACATACCTGTAGAGTGCCTTGAGGTTTTCCTTAATCCTACTCACCAAGACCTTCTCATGGCCCCTTCTGGCTCTCCTAATTTAATTCTTAAGCTCCTTCCTGCTATAGACAATAGACAATAGGTGCAGGAGTAGGCCATTCGGCCCTTCAAACCAGCACTGCCATTCACTGTGATCATGGCTGATCATCCACAATCAGTATCCAGTTCCTGCCTTATCCCCATAACCTTTGATTCCGCTATCTTTAAGAGTTCTATCCATCTCTTTCTTGAAAGCATCCAGAGACTTGGCCTCCACAGCCTTCTGGGGCAGAGCATTCCATATATCCACCACTCTCTGGGTGAAAACAGTTTTTCCTCAACTCCGTTCTAAATGACCTACCCCTTATTCTTAAACTGTGGCCTCTGGTTCTGGACTCACCCATCAGTGGGAACATGCTTCCTGCCTCCAGCGTGTCCAATCCCTTAATAATCTTACATGTTTCAATAAGATCCCCTCTCAGCCTTCTAAATTCCAGAGCATACAAGCCCAGTCGCTCCAATCTTTTGACATATGACAGTCCCGCCATCCCGGGAATTAACCTTGTGAACCTACGCTGCACTCCCTCAATAGCAAGAATGTCGCTCCTCAAATTTGGAGACCAAAACTGCACACAGTACTCCAGGTGTGGTCCTTATAGTTTTCTAGATCTCTATCATTACCACTTTTGAACCTTTTGTAAGCTTTTCTTCTTGACTGGATTTTCAACAGCCTTTGTACACCATGGGTCCTGTACCCTACCATCCTTTCCCTGTCTCATTGGAATGTACCTGTGCAGAACATCACACAAATATCCCCTGAACATTTGCCACATTTCTGCCATACATTTCCCTGAGAACATCTGTTCCCAATTTATGCTTCTAAGTTCCTGCTTGATAGTTTCATATTTCCCCTTACTCTAATTAAACACTTTCCTAACTTGTCTGTTCCTATCCCTCTCCAATGCTATGGTAAAGGAGATAGAATTATTATCACTATCTGTCCACTGAGAGACCTGACACTTTACCAGGTTCATTTCCCAATACCAAATCTAATACAGCCTCTCCTCTTGTAGGCTTATCTACATATTGTGTCAGGAAACCTTCCTGAACACACCTAACAAACTCCACTCCATCTAAACCCCTCGCTCCAGGGAGATGCCAATCAATATTGGGGAAATTAAAATCTCGCACCTGGACAGCCCTGTTATTACTGCACCAGAATAGGAATGGGAAGTGGAATTAAATTGAGTGGCCACTGGGAGATCCTGCTTTTTCTGGTGGACAGAGCATAGGTACTCAGCGAAGCAGTCTCCCAATCTACGTTGGGTCTCATCAATTTACAAGAGGCCGCACCGGAAACAGTAGATGACCCCAACAGACGTCCCATTTCCACTCTGTCATGTCAGTCCATGGCCTCCTCTACTGTCGCAACGAGGCCACACTCGGGTTAGAGGAGCAATACCTTATATTCCATCTGGATTGCCTCCAACCTGAAGGCATGAACATTGATTTCTTGAACTACCAGTAATGTTCCCCCCCCCACCCACCTTTCACCACACCCCATTCCCTCACCTTATCTCCTTGCCTGCCCATCACCTCCTTTTGGCCCTCCTCCCCCTTTTCTTTCTTCCATGGCCTTCTGTCTTCTCCTATCAGACTCCCCCTTCACCACCCTGTATTCCTTTCACCAATCAACTTCCCAGCTCTTTACTTCACCCCTCCCCACCTTCACCTATCACCTTGAGTTTCTTCTTCCAACCCCCACCCCCCACGTTCTAACTCGAACTCATCATTTTTTCCCCAGTCCTGATGAAGGGTCTCGGCCTGAAATGTTGACTGTACTCTTTTTCGTAGGTGCTGCCTGGCCTGCTGAGTTCCTCCAGCACTTTGTGTGTGTTTCTTGGATTTCCAGCATCTGTAGGTTTTCTGGTGTATGTGAGGAGTTGCCGGAAAGTGACTGGAAGGGGACACCACCAGAGATAAGAGTAGGACAGCAATAGTTGGAGATCTGGAAGTACTCTGGAGGAAGCAGGATTGGTTCGTCCCAGAGAAGAAGCAGTATTGTAAAGGGTGGCCAACGAAGGAAGTCAAAGGCAACATAACAAAAATTAGTGGGAAGCTGGAAGATTAAGAAGCTTTTAAAAACCATCAGAAGGCAACTAAAAAAAGCAATAAGGAGAGATAGAAAATATGAAATATGAAGGTGAGCTAGCCAATAATTTACAGTAAAAGAGGATATCAAAAGTTTTTTCAGATACATAAGGAGTGAAATAGAAGCAAGAGCTGATATTGAACTGCTGGAAAATGACACGGGAGAGTTAGTAATGGGGAAGAAAGAAATGACAGATGAACTGGGTAAGATTTTCACCAGTCTTCACTGGAAGGCACTGGCAGCAAGCCAGAAATTAAAATTTGGCAGGGAGCAGAAATTACAGTAGTCAGTATTACTATGGAGAAGGGAAACTGAAAGGTCTAAAGGCAGATGAGTCACATAAGCTACAGCCCAGGATTCTGAAAGAAGTAGTTGACGAGGTTGTGGAGGCATTACTAGCGATCCTTCAAGAATTACAAGATCCTGAAATGGTTCTGGGGGTTTGGAAAATTGTAAATGTCATTCCAGTCTTTAAGAAGGGAGGGAGGCAAAAGACAGGAAATTATAGGCTAGTTAGCCTGACTCCAGTGTTTGGGAAGATGTTGGGAAGTGCATTATTAAGGATGAGGTTTTGAAGTACTTGCAGGCACACCATAAAATAGGTCAAAGACAACAAGGATTCCTTAAAGGGAAAACTTGCCTGACAAATCTGTTGGGATTCTTTGTGGAAAAAAATAGGAAGGACAGACAAAGGAGAGTTAGTGGATGTTGTTTACTTAGATGTTTAGAAGACCTTTGACATGAGGCTCATAAACAAGGTAACAACCCATTGTGTCACCTGAAAAATACGAGCACGGACAGAAAGATTGGCTGACTGGCAGAAGGTAAAGAGAAGAGGCATTTTTTGTTTGGCTGCCAGTGACCAGTGGTATTCCACAGGAGTCAATGTTTAGTCTGTTACTTTTCACATTATATATATATATATAAAATGTGAATACCACTGGTTAATAATCTGGATGACAGAATTGATGGCTTTGTGGTCAAGTTTGCAGGCAACATGAAGAAATGTGGATGGCCAGGTAGTGTTGAGGTAACAGGGAGTCTGCAGAAGTACATAGACAGATTGGGAGAATAGGCAAAGAAGTGGCAGATGTAATATAATGCAGGGAAGTCTATCCTCATGCACTTTGGTAAAAGGAATAAAAGCATAGACTATTTTCTAAATGGGGAGAAAGTTCAAAGGTGCAATGGGACTTGGGAATCCTGACACAGGATTCCCTTGAGGTTAACTTGCAGGTTGAGTTGGTAGTAAGGAAAGCAAATGAAATGCTAACATTCATTTCAGGAGGGCTAGAATATAAAAATAATGGGGAGGCTCTGATCAGACCACTTTTGGAGGTTTGTAAACAGTCGTGGGTCCCATATCTAAGAAAGGATATATTGGCTTTGGAGAGGGTCCAGAGGAGGTTTATGAGAATGATCCTAGAAATGAAAGTAAGAGCGCTTTATGGCTCTGAGCCTGCACTCACTGGAGTTTAGACAAATGAAGTGGGAATCTCATCAAAAAACCACATTTTGAAAGGCCTAAATAGAGTAGACATGGAGAGGATAGTTCCAATAGTGGGAGATTTTTCAACAACAAGGCACAACTACAGTATAGAGGATTCCTAACCTTTAGAACAGATGAAGAGGAATTATTTTAGCCAAAGGGTGGTGAATCTGAATCCATTGCCACAGATGACTGTTGAGGCTAAGTCATTTTGTATATTTAAAGCGGAGGTTGATGGCTACCTAATTAGTGAGGACATCAAAGGTTATGGGTTTGAGAGGGAAAATAAATCAGACATGAGAGAATGGTGGAGCAGACCCTATTGGCCAAATAGCCTAATTGATCTTAACTGTATCTACTTACACAGATGCTACTAGACCTGCTGAGATTTTCCAATATTTTCCCTTTTGAATTGAAGTGACTGAATTGGCTTTATTACTTACATCCCTCAAATACATGAGGAGTAAAAATCTTTACGTTACATCTCCATCTAAATGTGCAATTTATAGTGATTTATAATAGATAATATGTGCAACAGGACAGTCAGCAGAACATAGAAATACAGTTGTGTCAGCATGAATTAATCAGTCTGATGGCCTGGTGGAACAAGCTCTCCTGGAGCCTGTTGGCCCTGACTTTTATGCTGTGGTACTGTTTCCCGGATGGTAGCATCTGGAACAGTTTGTGGTGAGGGTAACTCGGGTCCCTAATGATCCTTCGAGCCCTTTTTACACACCTGTCTTTGTAAATGCCCTGAATAGTGGGAAGTTCACATCTAGGTATGCTGGGCTGTCTGCACCACTCTGCAAAGTCCTGCGATTGGGCGAAGTACAGTTCCCATACCAGGCAGTGAAGCAGCCAGTCAGGATGCTCTCAATCATGCCCCTGTAGAAAGTTCTAGGATTTGGGGGCCCATACCAAACTTCTTCAACCGTCTGAGGTGAAAGGGGCGCTGTTGTACCTTTTCGGCACTCAGCTGGTATGAATAGACCACTTAAGATCCTCGGTAATGCTTAAGCTGAGGAATTTAAAGCTGTTCACCCTCTCAACCCCAGATCCATTGATGTCAATAGGGGTGAGTCTGTCTCCATTCCTCCTGTAGTCCACAACCAGCTCCTTTGTTTCTGAGACATTGAGGGAGAGGTTGTTTTCTTGACACCACTGTATCAGGGTGATGACTTCTTCCCTGTAGGCTGTCTCTTTATTATTTGAGATTAGGCCAATCAGTGTAGTGTCATCAGCAAATTTAATTAGCAGATTGGAGCTGTGGGTGGCGACACAGTCATGGGTATACAGAGAGTGAAGGAGGTGAATTTGTGGAATGTGTTGCCACGTGCAGCTGCGGAGGCCAGGTCGTTGGGTATATTTAAGCCAGAGATTGATAGGTTCTTGATTGGACATGGCATCAAAGGTTACAGGGAGAAGGCTGGGAACCGGGGTTGAGGAGGAGACAGAAAAAAAGGATCAATCATGATTGAACGGCGGAGCAGACTCGATGGGCCAAATTCTGCTCCTTCGTCTTATGGTCTTATGGCTTAGGATACAACCCTGAGGGGCTCCTGTGTTGAGCGTCAGAGGGGCAGAGGTAAGGGAGCCCACTCTTACCACCTGCTGGCGATCTGACAGGAAGTCTAGGATCCAGCTACACAAGCCAGGGTGAAGGCCAAGGTCTATGAGCTTCTTGTTGATCCTGGAGGGAATTATGGTGTTGAATGCTGAACTGTAGTCCAAGAACAGCATTCTCACATAAGCATCCCTCTTCTTCAGATGTGTATTATTTGTTGGACAGTACACAACCGAGATGCAATTGTGTACTTGCATTGCCTTAAGATTTCTTTCGAGCAGTGGATATTAAATATCGTGAGATTCCTGTTTACACTGAAGTTCCAGAATTTCCTCATTACATTTCAGATGTCCTATATTTTTAATTCTTGACTGGCCTCTTCTTCCACTATTCATTTTTGGGATGACAGGTTGTTGTGTAAAAGGCTGTACAGTTTCAACATTAGAAGAGTGAGATGTAATCTTTATTGAAACGTTTCTATGGAGCTTCACAAGGAAAATGCGTACTTGATGTGTAACATGCTGTAAGGTTTCACTGCTAATGTCATGGCCTCTGTAATGTTCCACTGCTGAGGTAATGTAATGGCTTCTCTGTGATGTTCCACTGCTGAGGTAATGGTTTCTCTGTAGCAGCAATGTTTGGGTTATGACGAGAGATAACAGGGCATGTTAGCCAATGAGCAGGAGGTTGTTCTTTCTTGTGTGTCTGGGAGCAGGGATTTCACGGTCTTTTGTCGGGGAGTGATGAAGAGAGGGAATGTGAATGGAGACAGTGCTAGACCACCAGACAGAGTGGACTGAGGTGCGAGGGTCTGAGGGTCGGCTACTCTCAGAGGTTGACAGAAACAAATGGACAAACGGTGAGCTCCAACGTTGCGCATTAGACTGTTTCATGAGAATGGGCCCTTTTCTTTTTTTGTTTCTTTACTAACCATATAGTCAAATTAAGAATTATAAAGCTCAATCGTTTAATCACATATTGTGTACTGCTTGTTATTTCCTGGTACTGATTTGTAACAGGGGACGCATCGTGCAGCACCCACCCAAACAAGATTTCTTAAGTTTGGTCGGTCCGGGGACCATCACCCCCTAGATTAAGCCATTTGCCAAACCGAGGGTTACAGATGTTTAGCCTGGCTGGGGTATCCAGAACTAAGGGTTAGTTAGAAACTTAAAATAGGTTAGCCATGCAGGACAAGAAGTAATTGCTTCTCTCAGTCAGCTAATCTGAACCTACTACCCAAAAGGGCTGCTGAGGCTTAATCACTGAGTATATTCAAGGAAATCAAATAGATTTTTTTACATCAAGGGACATGGAGCTAGTGTGGGGTGGAGTATTGGTGAATAAGGTCAGCCATGGAATTACTGAGGAGCAAAGAAAGCATGAGGGATTGAGTTGTCTAGTTGGCCACCTCACACGTAGCTGGAGTAACTAGTCATCTGCCCATCCTTCTCCTTCTGTCTCCCTCCCTCTTCCATATTGCAAACAGGCAATGAATCATGAACTTTTAGCTCTGCACAGGGGCCTTAGGCTCACAATATGGCCATTTCTTTCATTTCAGATTTCTAAGGGATGTAGCTTTTCCCTTAACTATAAGTGAAAACTGTTCATAACCAAATTTCTCATGAATATTTTGTTTTAATTGTAAAAGTTAGGACAATTCCTGTGCCAACCAGCTGGAGGGAGTATTTAAGGACATTTTCAACCTCTCACTGCTATGGGCAGAAGTTCCCACTTGCCTCAAAAAGGCAACAATTATACCAGTGCCAAAGAAGAATAATGTGGGCTGCCTTAATGACTATCGCCCAGTAGCACTCACATCGACAGTGATGAAATGCTTTGAGAGGTTGGTCATGACTAGACTCCTGCCTCAGCAATGATCTGGACGCACTGCAATTTGCCTATAGCCACAGTAGGTCAAAGGCAGACGCAATCTCAATGGCTCTCCACATGGCTTTAGGCCACTTGGACAACACAAACACCTATGTCAGGATGCTGTTCATCGACTATAGTTCAGCATTTAATACAATCATTCCCACAATCCTGATTTAGATGTTACAGAACCTGGGCCTCTGTATCTCCCCCTGCAATTGGATCCTCAACTTCCTAACCAGAAGACCACAATCTGTGCGGATTGGTGATAACATATCCTCCTCGCTGACGATCAACACTGGCGCACCTCAGGGGTGTGTGCTTAGCCCACTGCTCTACTCTCTATACTCACAACTGTGTGGCTAGGATAGCTCAAATACCATCTATAAATTTCCTGACTATACAACCATTGTTGGTAGAATCTCAGGTGGTGACGAGAGGGCGAACAGGAGTGAGATATACCAAATAGTTGAATCGTGTCGCAGCAACAACTTGGCACTCAATGTCAGTAAGACGAAAGAGCTGATTACAGACTTCAGGAAGGGTAAGACGAAGGAACACATACCAATCCTCATAGAGGGATCAGAAGTGGAGAGAGTGAGTTTCAAGTTCCTGGGAGTCAAGATCTCTGAGGACCTAACCTGGTCCCAATATATCAATGCAGTTATAAAGAAGGCAAGACCATAAGACCATACGATATAGGAGCAGAAGTAGGCCATTCAGCCCAAGTCTGCTCCACCATTCAATCATGGGCTGATCCAATTCTTCCCCATACCCTTTGACGCCCTGGCTAATCAAGAACCTATCTATCTCTGCCTTAAATACAGTCAATGGCTTGGCCTCCACAGCTGCTCCTGGCAATGAATTCCACAGATTTACCACCCTCTAACTAAAGTAATTTCTCCACATCTCAGTTCTAAAAGGACGTACTTCAATCCTGAAGTCATGCCCTCTTGTCCTAGAATCCCCTACCATGGGAAATAACTTTGCCATATCTAATCTGTTCAGGCCTTTTGGCATTCAGAATGTTTCTATGAGATCCCCCCCATTCTTCTGATCTCCAGGGAATACGGCCCAAGAGCTGCCATACATTCCTCATATGGTAACCCTTTCATTCCTGGAATCATTCTCGTGAATCTTCTCTGAACCCTTTCCAATGTCAGTATATCCCTTCTAAAATAAGGAGCCCAAAACTGCACACAACACTCCGTGTGGTCTCACGAGTGCCTTATAGAGCCTCGACTATACTTCATTAGGAGTTTGAAGAGATTTGGCTTGTCAACAAATACACTCAAAAACTTCTATAGATGTACCATGGAGAGCATTCTGACAGGCTGCATCACTGTTTGGTATGGCAGGGGGTTGGTGGTGCTACTTCACAGGACTGAAAGAAGCTGCAGAGGGTCATAAATGTAGTCAGCTCCATCTTGGGTACCAGCCTACAAAGTACCCAGGACATCTTCAAGGAGCGGTGTCTCAGAAAGGCAGCTTCCATTATTAAGGACTGCCAGCACTCTGCCATCCGATTCCTAAATGGACATTGAACCCTTGCACACCACCTCACTTTTTAAATATATATTATTTCTGTTGTTTTGCACAATTTTTAATCTATTCAATGTATGTATATTGTCATTATTGATTTATTATTATTATATTTTTCTCTCTGCTAGATTATGTATTGCATTGAACTGCTGCTGCTAAATTAACAAATTTCACGGCACATGCCGGTGATAATAAACCTGATTCTGATTCTGAATTCAGCTAGATGATAAATTGGGTGCAAGCTACCACTTTTTGAAGTCTGTTTGCAGAACATCCTCAATTTCCACCAACATTATGAATGGATTTATTCTGTCCATTGCTCCACATAGCCTCAGAGATTTTCAGAACATTTTTAATTAGTCAGCATTACTACTTATGAATGTATTTCTCCTAGCATTAGATTTAGAAAAATACATGTACTTTTTTTAAAGTGAAGCTTGTGTTTTAATAAAATTACTCTGTGGTCTCACTTACCTCAAGGAGAGAGTTGTTTACAGATGCAATTTCATCAATATGAAGATCATATCCTAGTCTGGATGAAACAAGTGTATGTGTAGTTAGCTCATCATACAAAATGTAACTATTGTTCCTGGTGATGTGGTTTTCGAGATCACTCCATGACAAGGTCTAGACACAATAAGAAATCAGTAAATGTTAACCTTACATGAAACATTCTGCATTACAATGAACTGCAATTGTCAGAATGGCTCAGTTTTTAATAGATTTGAACCAGCACGTTGTAGGTGAAAGGAGTGCTTGGATTTAAATAGCACATTTAAAATAATAAAGGTAATGTTTGAGTGTGAAAGATCTTGTAAATGATTGTGCCTGCTTGAATTTCACGCTTCCTCTGAACATCTGTCAACTCAGAGCCACAGATTAGTGTGACAGTCAGTAATTTCAATGCAGTATAATTTGTTCTTAATTTGTCTTTCTTGTGAATGTTTTATTTCTAATGCTAGGTTTCTATACATTATACCTGTACATACATGACAATAAATTTAACTTTGAAATTGTTCCTGATTCCTAATTTATGTAAAATTGCTTTTTCCCTATAGAACAAAGATGTGATGAGATGCAGATGGATTTAACTATTAAAAAAACTATCTCCAATGTTCTTGGTAACACATATTGCAGCCTATTGACTTAAGGTTATTTAACCAACTTACTAGCTAAGGAACCCAATTTCATGTCATTGTTCATGATATTTGATTTGTTCTAAGCAGGAAGAAAACTTTAGGAAAAACCATACATTATACCTCACTTTCTTCAAGGCCAGAGTCTACGGGAATAAACAATGTTTCATTAGTTGTCTTGTCTGACAGAAATGCTAGGAATTCTCTTCCTTTTTCAGTCGCTTGGGCATAGTCCAGCAATTTCTAATGAGAGACAGCAAATAATAATGTGCACAGTTGACCACAACAAAAACTTTGCAAATAAGGTTACAGAAGAACAATACTTACAGAATAAAAGATTGAAAAATTGGTGTGACTGGAGATCACATTCATTAGGTCCCCATTGCAGGAATAGCCGTCACCTACAAAGTCTTCTTTACATACACACTGAATATCTAGGGAGTAATGTGACAGAGAAAAAAACAGCTAAAAGTTGGTGATAAAAATTCTCAAATAAAATATACTTAGATGCTCTACTTTTGGGAAACAATGGTGAATTCATTCAAACGATACATTGAACTTGGTGCTTACCTTGCTTTCTAAAGCAGTAAGCATCCCATAATTCACTGAGATTTGCCCTCACTCCATAATCAAAGACCCCAATGGTGCCATAACCACAGTTCGGGTTTAAGTGGGTTATGGGATACCCTGCTTTCATGTTGGCCATCCATCCAATTACACAGAGGTGATAGCCAAACTGTCAAAATAAATCAAAGGAAGAAAAAAAATCGTTAAGTAATTCTGTTTGGCTGCAAGGCACTAGTATTTTTCCACCCGTTTACTGTTTAAGATCAATAGATCTTAGTGTTGGCACCAATTAACTGCAACAGTTCTTTCACATTTTACAGTCAATGCAGTTTTTGAAGGTATTATGTTTTAGCATTTCATTAGTAATAATCCAGTTAATTATAAGTTGTAAAAATCCATCAATGGCCTATTATAAAGGAACTGAAGTACAGTTGAAGTCAGAAGTTTACATACACCTTAGCCAAATACATTTAAACTCAGTTTTTCACAATTCCTCACATTTAATCCTAGAAAACATTCCCTGTCTTAGGTCAGTTAGGATTACTACTTTATTTTAAGAATGCAAAATGTCAGAATAATAGTAGAGAGAATGATTTATTTCAGCTTTTATTTCTTTCATCACTTTCCCAGGGGGTCAGAAGTTTACATACACTTTGTTAGTATTTGGTAGCATTGCCTTTAAATTGTTTAACTTGGGTCAAATGTTTTGGGTAGCCTTTCACACGCTTCTCACAGTAAGTTGCTGGAATTTTGTTCCATTCCTCTGGGCAGAACTGGTGTAACTGAGTCAGGTTTGTAGGCCTCCTTGCTCGCACACGCTTTTTCAGTTCTGCCCATAAATTTTCTATCGGATTGAGGTCAGAAAATGATGTCAAGTCTGGTTCATCCTCGGGAGCAATGTAGTGATCCTAACTGACCTAAGGCAGAGAATGTTTTCTAGGATTAAATATCAGGAATTGTGAAAAACTGAGTTTAAATGTATTTGGCTAATGTGTATGTAAACTTCTGACTTCAACTGTAAGTCGTCATTTCAGTTGGTATTTGCATAAAGCCTTCTGAAGTTTTTTATTTTTGTGTCAATGCTTTAAAATATTTTTTATCATATTGCACATTTGTTTATTATGTGAAATTCCTGTGATAATTCTGTACATGATAAGGACGTGTGAATGCATTTGTGTTTGTGACTCAGAGGCAGCTTCCCATCCAGCATGTTGTAGCTTGGTTAGAAAGTAAAATGTGAGTCACTAACATGCAATGGAAACATACTGAATGAATTCCAGAAGAAAGAACTTGACATAGCACATCACTGGCAGAAGATAAGATCTATAAGGAAGTTATGATTTAGCAGATGATTTTCTGGACTGGTTTAGATCACCCAAAAAAATCCTCAAGATGGTAATACTGTTTCTCTTAACTACAGATGCTGTCGTGCCTGCTGAATTTTCAGGATGTTAATCATAATTTGGCAAAGTTGAAGATAAATAGATCTTAAAAGGCAAAAATAGGAACACAAAGAAGAGAGTACAAAGGAGGTTTGTGATAAAGATAGGCGCCTAAAATGACTAGAAGAAGTTACGGTTCAAAGTGAATGATGATGACAATAAGGAAAGATAAAGGAAAAGACAGATTTTACATAGAAATATTGCCTTTTTTAATAGAATTGCACAGCTGAAAGGGAAGGTGATCATTTTTCAAGCAATTTACATACCCGAATTAATTTACCTCTAATTGTTTTAAGTAATTGCTATAACTGGTTCATTAAAACCATAACCTGTGATAATTTTTGAACATTAGTGAATATCTGAGGTGTACAAAGTCCCATGTGATGTCATACTGTAAATTAAAGAATGTGAATTGGAGAAAAACACACAGCTATGGATTGAAAATTGCTGGAGGACAGGAAACAGTGTAGGAACAAATGAAGCTAGTAAGCAGACTAGAGTTTAGAAGACTGAGAGGGGTCTTGTGAAGGACTTGTACGAACACTGCCTTCCCAGCCCTAACCCCTGCAATACAATCAGCTGGTGATCACCTTCTTTAAGAAAGGACAAACAATGAAGGATAAAATGACTCATGAGGCTTCTGAAAGACCATCACTAGGTGCAAAATGGTGTGTTTGGGGTGTTAAGCAAAGAAAGACAGGAAATTGACACTCCAGACTCGTTTTCCAACTGAGATTCCGACAGAGGTCTAAACACAAACATGAGCAAGTGCAATAACTGGGGCAAACAAGCCCACAGAATGAAAAGTGATTTAAAGTGCACACACTTACACTGATCTCTGTGGAATACTTTGTAGGCATTTACCTGCTGAGCAGTAGCAAGTTGGTCAAAACTTGCCAGTGTGGCACCCTCTGCATTGCAGGCAGCAGCTGCATCTTCAAAGGTAAACTTGTATTTCCCGATGGGTGATTGCAAATGGAACACTCCAGCTGTCTTATCTGAAAAATTGAACAGAAGAGACTACTGATTGTTTTGCAAAATGACATTGCTATCACTTTCAATACTTAATTCGAACAATTATTGCTATCATTTTCAATACTTAATTATGACACACATGAGGCTGCTTACCAAGTTAAGAGCCCATGGTATTACAGGAAAGTTACTTTCATGGTTAGAGCATTGGCTGATTGGTAGGAGGCAGCGAGTGGGAATAAAAAGGATCTTTTTCTGGTTGGCTGCCAGTGACTAGTAGTGTTCCACGGGGGTCGGTGTTGGGACCACTTCTTGTTATGCTGTATATCAATGATTTAGATGATGGAATAGATGGCTTTGTTGCCAAGCTTGCAGATGATACGAAGATTGGTGGAGGGGCAGGTAGTGTTGAGGAAACAGGTAGGATGCAGGAAGACTTAGACAGACAAGGAGAATGGGCAAGAAAGTGACAAATGAAATATAACTTTGGAAAATGCATGGTCATGCACTTTGGTAGTAGAAATAAATGTGCGGACTATTTTCTAAACGGGGAGAAAATCCAGGAATCCGAGATGCAGAGAGACTTGGGAGTCCTTGTGCAGGACACCTTGAAAGTTAACTTGCAGGTTGAGTTGGTGGTGATGAAGACAAATGCAATGTTAGCATTCATTTCAAAAGGTCTGGAACACAAGAGCAAGGATGTGGTGCTGAGGCTTTATAAGGCACTGGTGAGGCCTCACTTTTGAGTATTGTGAACAGTTTTGGGCCCCTCATCTAAGAAAAAATACACTGGCATTGGAGAGGGTCCAGAGGAGGTTCACTAGGATGATTCCAGGAATGAAAGGGTTATCATACAAGGAACGTTTGTTTGATGGCTCTGGGTCTGTACTCACTGGAATTCAGAAGGATGAGGAGCGATCTCATTGAAACCTTTCAAATGTCGAAAGGCCTAGACAGAGTAGATGTGGAAAGGATGTTTCCCAAGGTGGGAGAGTCCAGGACAAGAGGGCACAGCCTCAGGATAGAGGGCCATCCATTTAAAACAGAGATGCGGAGAAATTTCTTTAGCCAAAGGGTGGTGAATTTGTGGAATTTGTTGCCACAGGCAGCTGTGGAGGCCAGGTTGTTGGGTGTATTTAAGGCAGAGATTGACAGGTTCTTGATTGAACATGGCCTCAAAGGTTACGGGGAAAAGGCCGGGAACTGGAGTTGAGGAGGAGAGAATAAAAAGACTCAGCCATTATTGAACGATGGAGCAGACTCAATGAGCCAAATGGCCTAGTTCTGCTCCTATGTCTTATGGTCTAATTCCTTAAAAAATCTGAAGAGAAGTGTGGTACAGATCTTGTACAATATAAACCAACTCAGTACAAACATAGAAAACTGTCGGATTCAACATGTGTTATCTTTGGTTGGTTCTGTGAGATCCAAAAGTTTACTGCTAAATTACTGAAGTGGTTTTCCTTCAGTAGTGAGCCAAGACACAGCTTTGATTGCAGGCATGGCTGGGCCACCCTAAATTCTGCCCTCAGTATGCAATTTGAGAATGGATCACTGATGCAGTCGGTCAGCTGTAGTGGACGGTAGTGTGTAATATCGTTGCCAAATTTATTCCTCTGCAGTGGATGGGAAAATCAGGCTGTCTGTATTCCAGCCCAGCTATCCCAGTTAAACTTTGTATGGCATGGTAGGTTGATAATTATATCAGTACAATTAATAATAACATAAAAGCATAGACATTAAAATAGAGTTAAGAGTAGCACTGATGGCCCCTCCAGTTTACTCCATCATCAAATAAGACCATTACTTGTCCACATATCTTCCAGGTCTCAGGCAGAAAATTGTAAAGATAACAGCATTCTGTGTAAAAAAAACACTACATTTTACTGTATTTTGTTTGCTGTCTCTTAACTTACACTAAAATTGTTAAGCTTATTTTGCCATGTACATTAAGCACACCTTACATTAATTTATTGTTAACTTACAGGATGTTTGTTATGTACTGCACTACTGCTGGAAAGGCACTTACAACCTCCGCATGTACGCTTATTGACAATAAACAAACACAAACTTAAAATTTCTCCTCATTCCTCCTGAATGGCGAGACATGTGTCCTGAGCACCCTAATTCCAGACTCCATCCTAAAGAGACAGCTACCCTGGCAATCCCAGCCACCTAGGAAGTTCAGTGATTATGGGTCGATGTTCATCCTCCCTCTCATGGGAGAGTTGCTTCATTCCTATGGATGTATGCTAGTCGTTGAGCCTTTTCCCATAGAGCCATCTCTGGGTGTGAGAGTTGTGCCACAAGCAGCTTCCTTCACATCCAGCTGGTGGGAGAGTCTGCAGGATCCAGCCACCATTGCTCATGGCTGCCACTGGCCCGGGCTTACCACGCCACACCGATCTGGAGCAGCTTGAAGCTCACATCACTGTGCTGAGCAACTGCACTGCTTACACAGTCTGTCCACACTAGCTCTCAAAGGCAGCCTTTGCACAGTGTTCTCTCCACACTGATGCGATGACTCATTGAGCAGTTTGCAGCCCACACTAGTGTTAGTCTATGAAGGTTCTCAGTCATCCAGATCATTGTATCTCAAGTAGTAGTAAATCAAGGCAACTGGCCTTGCTGTGTTGCCTGGAAGACGTTTCGCCACTCATCCAAGAGGCTTCTTCAGCACAACAGTTCACACCTCCATTCATGCAAAGATAAGACTCATGACCCTCTCATTACCTCTACGACTCCTAATGACCCTCATGTGATTGCTATATCTTTAAACAACTCACAGAGTTTATAAACTGGAAAACTACCCACCGTGGATCAAAACTGAAGAAGCTTCTCAGGTGAGTGGCGAAACATCTTACAGACAACACAGCAAGTACTATTACCTTGATTTAATACTGCTTGACACACTAGTCTATGTTTTAAAGTATAGGGGTCTGTACCTGCATGCTTCAGACTGCAGGACCAGTGTATTATTGCCAGTCAGCACTCCATGAGCTGTACCAAGTTGGGTACACCTGTTTGGATAAGTGGAGCTTCCACAAAGTTCAAACATTTCATCACTGACATCCAATCCAACAATTTTTGTGCATCTGCTACTGAAGCACAGCCAATATTGAATGTATCTACTACAAGATACATTCTAGCAACTTGAGGAATGCTTCCTCAACAAATACATATGCGGTATGTGCCCTCGCGCGCACGAGGGAACTAGGTACAATGGGCATGATTAACAGAATGTTCTCTTCTAAGTTAAAGCTTAGCTTTACTTGTACACCAAAGCAAACGGTGAAGTGGGCTGTTTGAATTCTCAGCCAACAGCCTAGGGATCTGCCCGGAGGTTCTTGCCATGCTTCCAGCACTGACGTAGCATGTCCACAACTTACTAACACAAACTCAAACATCTTTGGAACATGGGGTGGTGGGGTGGTAGGGGATACTGGAGGTACCCACACAGTCACATGGAAAATCACATACAGTGGTGGGAGTTGAACCCATATCAACATTACAACTAGTGCTGTAAAGCGATGCGCTAACCACAATGCCACCCTGTTGTGGAGATTTACTACCTTTATCATCACTGCAAGACTTCCACCCAAATCTATTACAGGACAATGGGAGTGCCTTCATGGACTGAAGTCTTTCAAAAGGCAACTCCGCACTTTTTCAAGGTCAATTAGTGATGCAGAGTGTATTTTTTATGCATTCGCAGTTGCTGGTTTGACTAACGTTTATCGATCAACACTAATTGTTCTTCAGAATGTAATGAGGATCAATCTGCTTCCACCCCTTCCATCTCTGGAGTGAAGTTACTCTCAGTACTAGAAACGCAAACACGAGAAAATCTGCAGATCAAGCAACACACACAAAATGCTGGTGGAACACAGCAGGCCAGGCAGCATCTATAGAAAGAAGTACAATCGATGCTTCGGGTCAAGACCCTTCATCGAAACATCGACTGTACCTCTTCCTATAGATGCTGCCTGGCCTGCTGCATTCCTCCAGCATTTTGTGTGTGTTGTCTCAGTACTAGAAGCCCGGATTCTGACCCATCACTGACGAAGGAATGGCTCTACCTTTCCAGGACAGGATTGTGTTTGGAGATGGTGCCGTTTCTATGTTCCTGCTGCCCTTTTACTTCCAGATGATAAGAGGTGAAAGTTTTAGAAATTGATGTTCACAACCACTGAATTAATAAATAAATACATAAATAAATCATTTTGCAAGCTGCTGTTGAACCACAATTAGAATCATAAAAGCAAAATCTCACCAGTATTGACATAAATAAAATAATTTTCTGGTGGTTGGTGAAAAATCCAAAGAACTCAGAGACATGGTAGTCATCACCCTACTCTGTAACTGGATCCTGAACTTCCTGACTAATAGACCATATTCGATAAGGATAGGCACTATCATTTCCACCGTCATTATTCTCAAAACTAATGTTTCACAAGGCTGCATCCTCAGTCCCTGCTCTACTCGTTGGACTCTCATGAGTGGGTGGTCAAATTCTGCTCCACCTCCATTTATGAGTATACAGATGATACCACGTAGTTGGCCATATATCAAAAAACAATGAGTACAGGAAGGAGATAGAGAGCTTAATGGCATGGTGTCAACACCACCTTTTCCTCAAGGTCAGCAAAACTAAAGAGCTGATCATTGACTTCAGGAGAGGGACAGTGCATGTGCTCCATTCTACGTCAATGGCGCTGAGCTCGGGAGTGTAGATAGCTTCAAGATCCAAGGAGTGAAGTGTCACCAAAACTCTGCCACAGTATTCACATACATTGGTGCCATGACAAGAAAGCTCCCCAATGCCTCTACTTCCTCAGCAGGTTAAAGAAATTTGGCATGACTCCTTTGATCCTTGCCAATTCTTATCAATGCACTATAAAAAGCAGCCCGTTTGGATGGAGCTCAGCTTGGTATGGCAATTGCTCTGCCTGTGAACTCAAGAAACCGCAGAGAGTTTTCAACACAACTCGGCACATCTTGGAAACACCTTCCCTTCCATGGACTCTCTCTATACTTCTTTCTGCTTCAGTAAAGCAACCAGCATCATCAAAAACTCCACCCACCTGGGCCATTCTCTCTTTTTATTCTTCCCATCAAACAGAAGATATAAAAGCCCGAAAGCATGTACCATCAGGCATGTACCCCTCGGGTTTACCCAGTTGTTATAAGGTTATTGAATGGTTCCTTCATGCAATAAAATGGACTCAACCTCATAACCTACCTTGTTATGACCCTGCACCTTCTTGTCTGCCTACAATTTCTCTGTAACTGTTACACATTTTTCTGCACTCTATATTATTTTACTCAGCACTACTTCAATGCTCTGATCTGAATGAACTGTATGCAAGACAAGCTTACCTCAATACCGTTTCACCTTAACAGTAATAAGCCAGTTCTAATTACAAGTGACTTCTTCATCAAAGAAAACTGAAAAGTAAATAATGTGTTACAAAGCACCGAAGTTCTCACCTTGGAAGGGAAGATCCTTACAGAATGCATGACGATGGCAGAGACCATCCATCTCGACACAACGACCTACAAGATGCTTCACATTTAACAGGCACTGAATACCATCTCCTTGGAATCCTTGCTTACATTCACATCTTCGTTTGTTCTGTAGCAGAGGTAAATTTCCGAAAAAAGTCATGAACCAACTAATTCCATAAACATTAAATATGGAAACATTCAGAAATTTAAAAAAAATTGTCAACATTGTATGTAGGTACTCAAATTAATAAAAAAAAGCATTACTTTAATTAAAAAAGCATTACTTTAATTAAAAAAGCATTACTTTAAGAGCTCAAACTACAGTACTGTGCAAAACTCTTCTACACATAAAAAGTATTCGCCCCCCCCCCCAGATGTTTTCATGTTTTACTGTTTTACAACGTACAATCACAGTGGATCAGTGTCCAAAAAAAAGCCAAATTAGATCCACTATGATTCAATGTTGTAAAATAGTAAAACATGAAAACATCTGGGGGGGGGGGGAATATTTTCTATAGTCACTGTAGATAACTAGGGTGCCTCAGACTTTGGCACAGTACTGTATCTACTAAATGTTAACAAAAACTTAAGACCAACAGGTATTGCTGTTTCAAGGGGACATAAAGAGGGGATGGGGATGTTTATCCTTCCACCATGTGTTTCAAATCAAATTAAAATTAACCACTACAGGAAGTCATATAAAAATCAGCTTACTGCACTGTGAAAGAGTCTTGGGGACTATATACTTTTGCACAGTACTGTATACGTAGATCAAATTCTTATGTTCTAAATTTAAAAAGCTGCTAATTTGGTAGACATTAAATACAGCAATAAATGAATAACTTAAGAAAATTAAAATAAAATCACAAAATATATGCATTATAGTAAATAAGAGAACCTCAGTAACAACCACCCAACAACAAATGTTAGACACAGCCTCTCACCACTAAATTGTAGATGGTCCATCACTGCACAACTCCCCAGCTAAGGACAGGGATTTGTTCCAGGCACAGCAGCTGGAAATAGGAATTTGCACCATGTTCCTAGCAGAACTTTGCTGTCAATAACACAAGTCTGTCTACACGATGCTATGATAATGCCTTTGATCATTGATTTCAGTGCTCTTAATCCTGAGAATGCGTCGTGGGCACTCGGTAAAGCACGAGCGCACTGTAAGCAACACTAATGCTTTTTCTTTGCCAGTGATTTAAATCTAACCCAAGGATTTCAGTTTGAGACAGACGTAGAAGTAAGCAATACAAATCAATTGGTATACTAATAAAAACATGGCTGATACTTTGTTTGCAATTTGACTGTGTCAGTTAAAAAAATGTTACACTGCTGAAATTGTAAGAAATTTGTTAGTTTCTTCCATGGTTAAGGAGACAATCTCACACTTGTTTGCACCTACTGGACCAACGAAGAAACATATTGCATGCTCATGGCACCCCCCATTTCTGCCATCCAGACACTTGTCCTTGGGTGTGCAGACATTGCCATCTCCCTCGTAGTCTGGCTGACAGGTACAGGTGATGTTAATTTCTTCTTGAGTGCAGACAGCATGGTGATGGCAGCCTCCGTTATTGTCCTTGCAACGGTTAACCACTACAACATCACAACATCACAAAATGAACTCTGTGCCTAAGCTTTACTAAGAGCATAAATTTAATTATAAAGATTAATCTTATGGCATGACTTATAACTTCCACAGTTCAATTAAAATTTTTCTTTTAAATATATGTACTAACAGGTAACATCCTGAATCAAATCCAGGCTCTCTGTGAAATCTTAGTACATTTAAACATCAACTGGATCTATTTTAATCAAGATGTATACATTTTTACCTAGCAAAATGCAGTAGAATTCTAGCATTTATTCACTGCATCACAGGGCCCAGGAATCTCAACAAAACACAACTCAAAAATTCTAGAAAACTATAAATTTGATGTTATTTTTGTAATGCTTAATGGTTATGTCATGAATGGTTAGTTAATGACCTGAATTTGAATCTACCTGTGCATTTTCTTCCATCGCCTTCATAGTATGGATTACACTCACAATTGTTGTCTCTTCTGCAAACAGCATTACTATCACACTTTGGAAGACATAAAGGGACTGCATCTGGAGTTAAATAATCAGAAAAGAATTACATTAGTGATTTAGGTTTGCAGTATTTATGATATATAGAATATGGAATATTCTTCAATCTATCAGTAGATAGCAGATTATAATCTCCCAATCAATGGAATTAATCTCTACCAAAGCTGATGCTTTCTGTGTGTATATACAGTACATGTACACATACACACAGAAAGATACACATATCTACATACATACATATATATACACACACACACACATATATACACATACATATATATATATATATATATATATATATATATATATACATATATATACACACAACACACACACACACCACACATTTTGTTTTCTTTCACCCCCTTATGGGTGTTGTGTGTGTTTATTTTCCCCTCAATCTCGGGTCCTCTACCAGAGGCCTGGGAGCCTGAGGATTCGGCGCAATATCCCTGTTGTTCCTAGCAGTGCACTGCTCTGGACTGAGATCTCAGATGTTGCTCCTGGGGTTTGTTGGAGCCACTCTCCCAGTCCAGGTGTCACAGCCCCAAGTGCTCCTTACTCTGACCCTTCTATCTGCTCTTTCAAGCCCTGGTATTTCTCCAGCTTCTCGTATTCTTTCTTCCTGATGTTACTGTCATTTAGGATTGCCACATCTATTACTATTGCTTTCTTCTGTTCCTTGTGCAGTTTTACTATGTCTGCTTGGTTGGCCGATATCTTCTTATGCGTTTGTGTTTGGAAGTCCCACAGCATTTTCGGTCTGTCTCTTTCTACTACCTTCTCGGATGCTGCCGGTTTGGAATTGGGAGTGTCCGATCCATACTCACGCAGATGTTCCTGTACACAATTCCTGCAACTTGGTTGTGCTGTTCGGTGTATGCCGTCCCTGCCTGCATCCTGCACCCTGCTACTGTGTGCTGGATGGTTTCTGTGGATTCCTTGCAGTCTGCACCTTGGGTCCTGCCTGGTGTGATAGACCCCTGCTTCTATTGCTTGTGTGCTCAGCAGCTTCTTGTGCAGTCACGAGCAACGCCTCTGCGCTGTCCCTCAGTTCTGCCATTTCCAGCCACTGGTAGGACTTTCTTATGATGCCTGGCAATGATACATCCCAAGCAGTGGCTTGTCCTGCCATGGCCTCTAAACCTCTGGCTCAGCTTCACCCACTTCCATTTCCAGGTCCCCTGCCTGCCGTCTGCGATATTCTCCTTGCAGGTCATCCTTAAGGGCCATCTTCCTGACATACTCATGGATGTTTCGCATTTCTTCCAGGACTGAGGCCTTAACACTTCCAAGTCCCTGTCCTCCTTTATTCTGATGGGAGTACAGTCACTCAACATTGAACTTTGGGCGGAATCCTCCATGTATTGCTAGCAGTTTCCAGATCTTGATGTCAGCAGCTTCTAGTTCATTCCTTGGCCAGCACACTATTGCTGCTGTGTATCTGATGGCTGGTAGGGTGAATGTATTGATGGCTTTGATCTTGTACTTCCCATTCATCTGGCTTTTTAGGATCTGTCTTACTCTTTGGAGGTACTTGGATGTTGTAGCCTTCCTTGTGTCCTCATCGTGGCTTCCATGCACCTGAGGATCCCCAGGTATTTCTAGTTGTCCTGTGCATCTGGTACATGGCCTTCAGGCAACACGACTCCATCAGTCTTGATGAGTTTGCCTCTTTTCTCTACCATCTGACTGCACTTTTCTAGTCCAAAGGACACCCTGATGTCTCTGCTGTACGTACACCCTGTCCGGTGGATTAGTGAGTCAATGTCTCTTTCATTTCTGGCCTACAGCTTGATGTCATCCATGTACAGGAGGTGGCTGATGGTCACTCCACTCTTGAACCTGTACCATCTCCACTCTTTGAGATGATCTAGCTGAGGGGGGGGTCAAGCCTATGCAGAACAGCAGTGGGGATAGTGCATCACCCTGGCATATTCCACATCTGATGCTCACTTTTACTATTAGCTTTGAGTTAAATTCTAGCATTGTCCCCCAATGGTCCATTGTTCTTGATCAAGGCCCTTAGCGTCTTCTTGTCCTTGTATAAAGGCAGGCTTTCCAGGATCCATGTCTGGGGTATTGAGTCGATCCAGGCTGTGCTTAGGCTGCTTTGTCTGATCTTGGAGTCTCACATGACTGCTTTGTCTACCAGTAGTTGGTGCTTGAAGCCTCTGGTTCTATTACCAATCCCACTCTGAGCAGGGCTCAGAAATTTTCACACGTTCCTTCAGCTTGGTGGCTATGATACCTGATGGGAACTTCCATGTTGTCGATAGGCAGGTTGTAGGCCGGTAGTTTGATGGTTTTGCTCCTTTTTGAGGACCCTTTATTAAGAACACTGTCCTTCTCTGAGTTAGCGGGTCAGGGTGGGAGGCTGCTTTAAGCAGCGGGTTCATTTGAGCTGCCAGTTACGTATGTAGTGCTGTTAGTTTCTTCAGCCAATAGGCGTGGGTCATGTCAGGGACCATTCTTCAGACTTGCTACCCATTGCTGGATACCTGCTGTGAAATGGTGACTGGTTCTTCCTCTGGGAGGTTGCAGAGGCCTGCTTGTGGGTCTTTCAGCCATTGGGCACTGGTGTTATGTAATGCTTCTTTCTCCCATATACCCCTCAGTTGCTGTTTTGGTTGGTTCAGGTACTGGTATGTTGTTGCTCTGAAATTGTGCTAATACTTTTCCTGGTTCTTTGGAGAAGAGTGCATTTATTTGCTTGGCCTCTACATCCTTAGTGTATCTCTGTAGTCTGGTAGCCAGAGCCATAAGCCATTGCTTCGTAGTTTCCAGGGCTTCGGCTATGGGCATACCTCTGTACTTCCTTTGTAGCAAAGATGAATCTTTGGTGTTTCCATCTTCACGCAGCTCAGTTAGTCTGCTGACCTCCACCTTTGTGGTTTTCATCCTGGTTTCCAATCATCGTCTCCAGTCGCCAGTCATGTGGAAGATTGCAATTGTGAGTAGTGCTTCATTGGCTGCTTCTAGCATGCTGTCTGATGGAATTTTATCACCAAGTCTGGGGGACCCTAGTTCATAGATTGACAGTCACCTGCTTAGCTATGATCTTCCCTCTGATCGCAGCATCCTCACCCTGTGGTGAGGATCAAACTTGAATTTCCCGTGTACACTATTACCTTTGCACCACCTGGGAGTTGCAGAGGTGGGGTTTGAACACTTATTTCCTGATCGGCTTGGTTCTGCGGTGATGTTGCTGTGGTGCATCGTAATTATCCGTCTTCCAATTCAAGATGTGATAGCGATCCTCTGTTGACAATGTTTAACAGGTAATCAGTTGTTTTTCCGTGAATGTGGGTGATGGTCTTGTTGTTGCCAGAGTCCCACAAGTGCTTGATGTATCCTCTTTCACGTGGTTTGCTGATGAAGTAGCATTCCATTAATTCCATGTTCTCCAGTCTTGTCCACACACACACACACATATACATCAGTGAAACTTTAAAAATACACATACAGGAGATCTTGCAAATTCTTTTTACGTATCTTATGCCTTGGTTCATACATAGACAAAAGATCTGAATCCCAGAGATGAGAAGGAACTAAGGCAGCATTTGACCAAGACTGACATAAAGCAGCTTTGATAGAGTTAATTACAATCAGAGGAAACTTCTATATTGGTTTCTACGTTGGAGTCTTATCTAGATCAAAGATATTTATGGATGCGGGAGGCCAATCATTTCAGCCCCAGGACATCACCACAGAAATTCCTAGTGGCAGTAACATAACGAGAGCTATTTTCACCAATTTCAGTGAACTTTCCCTTCCAGCTTAAGGGCATTGATTAAGTATTCAGTTCCATTTGTGTGTCAGATAACAATGCATTCCATTTCCACTGGAATGGTATTTATTGGTATGGAAACACTAGTGCCCAAGAAAGGAAAAACCTACAAAAAAATGATAGACAGCACCCAGTTCATCACAGGAGAAGTCCTCCTGATCAGTGAGCACATCTACGAAGAACGCTGCCAAAAGGAAGCAGCATCCCTCATCCAGACCATGCTCTCTTCTCGAGGGAAGGTCAGATATTGAGTACTCAACTCGATTTTTGACTCTCCAAAGCCCCTCCGCCATGATAGGAGTGTGATGAAAATTCCTCCATGGGCCTGAATAAAAGTATCAAAGCACCAGCCGCAAAATCAACAAAGTAATCTGTCAGTTCTAAGAACCTAAGGAATGCAAATTCATCAGATGTTAAATAGAACATAACGAGACAGAAAAGGCCCTCCGACCCAAGGTGTTATGCCACCCTTTCAATTCACTCTGAAATCAATCTAGCTCTTCCTTCCTACGTATCCCTCTATTTTTCTATCAGCACGTTTTGGTATTGCATGTTTTTCTTTAAGCTCATGCCCTGGTACACGGAATCTGGGTCATCATCTAGCAGGAAAAGAATGCAATGTTTTGCATACAAGGGTCACACCAAGGCACTTATTTTTCTCTTTTTGCTGTGTTTTTATGGCATTTTCAGGTTTAATTTCAAACTTTAAACATTTTTGTCCACTAATATTTAGATGCCAACATTCTATCTACTAATTAACTATTATGCTTTGGAAATAATGTTGGTTTTTCTGCTTCCATTAGTGAACAGTGAAAATCACACTCCTTATTTGGTAAACCTACCAAGTAAAATAAGCTTTCAATTCATTCAGTATAATTCACTCCAAACAGTTCCATAATTCTGCGATCTTATTTTCTTTATCAATAGGTTTCACTTAAGCAATTGAATTTTTATTTTACTTCTCAAATGCTTTAAGTGTTATATTTTGCTAGTTATTAACTTAATTGTATTTTCACAATATATATGTCAATCAAATAAAAGTTTTTGTCGAACTGACAATATGCTGTAAAGCAGGAACTATTTCCAAAATTACTTGCCAGATTGAGATTCACAGTATTTTCCAGTCCAGCCTTCTTTACAGAAACAGGCTCCATCACCCGAAAATCCTTCATCACATTTTCCATTTTCTGTGCAGTTACATTCTGCATAATTAAAGAAATAATCTTTAAGTTATGATAATTGGGCTAAAATGAAGAATAACCGAATTTCTACATTGTAACATCAATAATCAGCCACATTCACATTCAAGATAGTAAGCTAATACTATTTGCTGCCCCCAAAGGGTTGACAGTTTTATCACAAAGCAACTCTTGCATAGAAGCTAAGATGCCACTGGGAGGCAAAAGAACTACATCACAAAACAGCTACATTAATCAATGTATTAGTAGTCTATTCAGGAGAACAACAAACCTTAATTCCATATGATTGAAATAGTGGTGACAAAGAAAATTATCTTGTTTGTACAAATAATTTTGAAACTTCAGATGTAATTTACAACAGTTGTTAAGCATATAACAAAAACTATCACTGTCTTATAGCACTTTACAGGGCATTAAACTGGTTGCAAACATACTTTTGCAGTCTGATCCATATCTTCCTGGTTCACACAGTTCACAGGCTGTTCCCCTGAACCCGATGGAGCACTGGCATGTTCCATTTCCATGTCTTCCATCATTGCATCTTCCATGAAAACTACACGGGTTATCTTGTCCTCCAGGACATTCTAAAACCAGAAAATCCAAGAGTTATTCTTCTGGATTAAAGCAGCATTTATGCAGCTGGGCCATAAAGTGGTGTGGTAATGTTAACTGGCAGAGGCCTCTTTTTGAAGAAACTATGATTCTGTTGTTATTAACTCCCTCAAATGATTAGGTGAAGGAGCACATATGGGGAAGTTTTACTTGAATATAGATGGCAGACCTTCAACCAACTTGCCAACAATTAATATTAATAGCAATAAAGGGAGAAGCAATTGGAATTTGTGTATGGTAATGGATCTAAGTAAAAAATGTAATTAAACACGTAGATCGAGCCACCCGGATGGTATGTGGCCTCACAGGTGACAGGGTCAGGGATATCATAGAAACCATAAAAACCATAGAAAAACTTCAGTACAGAAACAGGCCTTTTGGCCCTTCTTGGCTGTGCTGAACCATTTTCTGCCTAGTCTCACTGATCTGCACACGGACCATATCCCTCCATACACCTCCCATCCATGTATCTGTCCAATTTATTCTTAAATGTTAAAAAAGAACCCGCATTTACCACCTCGTCTGGCAGCTCATTCCACACTCCCACCACTCTCTGTGTGAAGAAGCCCCCCGTAATGTTCCCCTTAAACTTTTCCCCCCTCACCCTTAACCCATGTCCTCTGGTTTTTTTCTCCCCTTGCCTCAGTGGAAAAAGCCTGCTTGCATTCACTCTATCTATACCCATCATAATTTTATATACCTCTATCAAATCTTCCCTCAGGGAATAAAGTCCTAATCTATTCAACCTTTCTCTGTAACTGAGTTTCTCAAGTCCCAGCAACATCCTTGTAAACCTTCTCTGTACTCTTTCAACCTTATTTATATCCTTCTTGTAATTTGGTGACCAAAACTGAACACAATACTCCAGATTCGGCCTCACCAATGCTTTATACAACCTCATCATAACATTCCAGCTCTTATACTCAATACTTTGATTAATATAGGCCAACGTACCAAAAGCTCTCTTTACGACCCTATCTACTTGTGACGCCACTTTTAGGGAATTTTGTATCTGTATTCCCAGATCCCGCTGTTCTACTGCACTCCTCAGTGCCTTACCATTTACCCTGTATGTTCTACCTTGGTTTGTCCTTCCAAAGTGCAATACCTCACACTTGTCTATATTAAACTCCATCTGCCATTTTTCAGCCCATTTTTCCAGCTGGTCCAAGTCCCTCTCCAAGCTTTGAAAACCTTCCTCACTGTCCACTACACCTCCAATCTTTGTATCATCAACAAATTTGCTGATCCAATTTACCACATTATTATCCAGATCATTGATATAGATGACAAATAACAATGGACCCAGCACTGATCCCTGTGGCACACCACTAGTCACAGGCCTCCACTCTGAGAAGCAATTCTCTATCACCACTCTTTGGCTTCTTCCATTGAGCCAATATCTAATCCAATTTACCACCTCTCCATGTATACCTAGCGACTGAATTTTCCTAACTAACCTCCCATGCGAGACCTTGTCAAAGGCCTTACTGACGTCCATGTAGACAACATCCACTGCCTTCCCTTCATCCACTTTCCTGGTAACCTCCTCGAAAAACTCATGGATTGGGTCCATGGCATTTCAAAGAGAGAGGGTGAGCAGCCAGAAGTCTTGGTGCAAATTGTCACCGATAACATAGGCAGGAAAAGGGAGGAGGTCCTGCACAGAGGGAGAGGCAGGGAGCTAGGTAGAAAGCTGAAAACCAGGACCTCTGGATTGCTGCCTGTACCACATGCTTGGATGATTTGGCAGATGAATGCATGGCCGAGGAACTGGTGCAGGGGGCAGGGTTTCAGATTTCTGGATCATTGAGACCTTTTGTACAGGTCATCCCTTCCCCAGAAGCGATCCCAGTGATCCAGATGCTTTGGACCCAATCCGAGATATACCCTGACCCTGGCACGTGTGAAGCAACATACCATCCGGGTGGCTCAATCTATGTGTTTAGTGTTCCTGAACTGGAGGGGGACCAATATCCTTGTGGGCACATTTGCTAGAAGAGTTGGGCAGCTTTTAATCCAATTTTGCTGGGGGATTAGAAACTGAGTGATAGGGCAGTTGGTATACAAGCAGACTTTATGTAGTGAGACTCTAAGGAAGGACAGGCAGATGATAGTGCAAAATTGCAGTCGGTGGTTTGAGTTTCAGTGTAACTGGGACAAAATTGAAAAGGGTGATGAATACAGGACTGAAGGTGTTATATTTGAATGCACACAGTGTACAAAATAAGGTTGATAATCTTGCAGCAAAGTTAGAGATTGGCAGGTAGGACGTTGTGGGCATCACTAAGTCATAGCTGAAAGAAGATTAAGGTTGGGAGCTTAACGTCAAAGGATAGACGTTGTATTGAAAGGGCAGGCAGGAGGGTGGGGGAGGGGCAAGGCATGGCCCTGTTGATAAAAAATGCAATCAAATCCTTAGAAAGAAGCGACATAGGATCAGAAGATGTAGACTCCTTGTGGGCAGAGTTAAGGAATGGCAGGGGTACGAAGAACCTGGCGAGAATTATACACAGGCCTCCGGACAGAAGCCAGGATGTGGGCTACAAATTACAATGCGAGATAGAAAATGCAAAGGGGCAATGTTACGATAATCATGGGGGATTTCAACATGCAGGTAAATTGGGAAAATCAGATTGGTGCTGATTTTGGATCTCAAGAGAGAGGATTTGTAGAATGACTACAAGATGGCTTTTATAGAGCGGCTTGTGGTTGAGCCCACTAGGGCATCAGCAATTCTGGATTAGGTGTTGTGTAATGAACTGAATTTGATTAGGGAGCTTAAGGTAAAGGAACCCTTCCGGTAATATTGATCGTAATATGATAGAATTCACCCTGAAATTTGAGAGGGAGAAGATAAAGTCAAATGAATCAGTATTACAGTGGAGTAAAAGAAATTACTGAGAGATAACAGAGGAGCTGGCCAAAGTTTATTGGAAGGGGACACAAGCAGGGATGATGACACAGCAGCAATGGCTACAGTTTTTGAGAGCAATTTGAAAGATGCAGGATAGATATATCCCAAAGAAAAAGTAGTATTCCAGAGGCAGGATGATACAACTGTGGCTGACAATGAAAGTCAAAGCCAACATAAATGCAATAGAGAGGGCATATAATTGAGCAAAAATTAGCAGGGTTAAAGAATTGGGAAGCTTTTAAAAACCAACAGAAGGCAACTAAAAAGCCATAAGGAAGGAAAAGATGAAATACGAAGGTAAGCTAACAAGTAATATCAAAGAGGATACCAAATGTTTTTTCAGATATATAAGGAGTAAAAGAGAGGTGAAAGTAGATATTGGACCACTGTAAAATGATACTGGATAGGCAGTAATAGGGGGACAAGAAATGGTGGACAAGCTGAATAAGTATTTTGTGTCAGTCTTCACTGTGGAAGACACGAACTAGAAGTTCGAAAGTGTCAGGAGGCCTTGATTGTTGAGGATGAGGTTTTGGGGTAGTTGAAGGCACATGATAAAATAGGCCAAAGTCAGCATGGTATCCTTAAAGAGAAATCTTGCCTGAGAAATTTATCTGAATTCTTTGAGGAAATAACAAGCAGGATAGACTTGGTTGATGTTGCGTACTTGGATTTTCAGAAAACCTTTGACAATGTGCCACGCAAGGGCCCATGGTATTACAGGATAGATACTAGCATTGGATAGAGCATTGGCTGAACAATAGGAGGCAAAGAGTAATTCTATGCTCAAGGACACAGATGATTTTAAATATGTGCATTATCAAAGTAAATGTATTACCAAAATACATAAATGTCAATTTTCTAAATGGAGATAAACTACCAAAAAAAAAATTGAGATGCAAAGGGACTTGGGAGTCCTTGTGCAGGATTCCCTAAAGGTTAATTTACAGTTTGAGTCTGTGGTGAGGAAGGCAATTGCAATGTTAGCATTCATTTCAAGAGGACTAGAACATAAAAGCAAGGATGTAATATTGAGACTTTATAAAGCACTGGAGAGGCCTCAGTTGGAGAATTGTGAGCAGTTTTGGGCCCCTATTTTAGAAAGGATGGGCTGAAACTGGAGAGGGTTCAAAGGAGTTTCACAAAAATGATTCCAGGATTGAATGGCTTGTCAATGAAGAGCATTTGATGGCTCTGGGCCTGTTTTCACTAGAATTCACAAAAATGAGGGCTGACCTCATTGAAACCTATCAAGTAGTGAAAGGCCTTGATAGCGTGGATATGGAGAGGATGTTTCCTATTGTGGGAGAGTCTAAGACCTGAGGACACAGCTTCAGAATAGAGGGGAGATCAGGAGGAATTTCTTTAGCCAGAGAGTAGTGAATCTGTGAAATTCTTTGCCACAGGCAGCTATGGAGGCCGTCTTTATGTACATTTAGATATGTTTGTAGATACTTTATTGATTACAGAGGAAATTACAGGCAGAAGTTGAGAGATTCTTGATTTGTCAGGTTATGAAGGGATATGGGGAAAAGGCAGGAGATTGGGGCTGAGAAGAAAAATGGATCAATCATGATGAAATGGTAGAGCAGACTCGGCCAAATGGCCTAATTCTGCTCCTGTACCTTATGGTCTTATGTCACCATATACAACCCAGAGTCTCATTTTCTCGTGGGCATTAAATCCACAATAGAATAATAACCTTAAAAGAATTAATGGAAGACAGCACCAGCTTGAGTGCCTTCTCAAATAACATGTAGCAATTTTTGATGAGTGTATCGGCAGCTCCTTGAAACTTACGTTTGTGTATGGACTCATGTTTATGTACACTTCTGGTGGACAGTTTGAGAATTAACATCTGTGTTGAGGACAACTTAGACAAAGCTGCATTAGTCAGGAGTCACAGATACAACTATCCAATGTGATCCATCAATCAATATGATTATGGTTGTTCCGGCATTTGGCCTCATCTCCACTTTCTTTTCTAATTCTGTAAATAGCTCTGGATCCCTCTGCAGGCTAAACTTTTATCTACTTGCCCCTTCACTGTAGTCAATTATAAACATACACAGTCCACCAAGATAGAGGTGTGCAAAGAATCACAATAATCTTAGCAGTAAACTTCCTATTCCTCTCAGTCTCCAGAAGCCAACCCTTTATCCTAAGCCTTACTGTCAGGAATTGCCCCATAGCTAGACTCCCTCACCAAAGAAATACTTTTCACAGCATCAGAATCAAATGAATTTCAATGCAATCACTTCATACTTATAATCTCCATTGTGCTTCACAAAACAATACCCTCATGCCAGGAGTCAATGTAGTGAATCTTCTTTGCACCACTCTAAGACAAGCACATCCTTCCTCAAATATGAAGCCCAAAACTATAGACATTATTCCAAATGTGCTTCACCAAAACCCTGTAGTTGTAGCAAGATAGTGATACTCCATTCTCTTTGTTACGTTCCCCAGACTTTCCTATTTATGACATCTGCAAATCAATTTTCTGGATTTCTTATACACGTGTCATACAATCTAAATAATTTATGCTTCACTATTCTTCCAACCCAATTCTTACTTTTTTTTGTCTAAATTCATCTGGATATCCATAGAAGACAGTGCTGTTGTTCTTCCATACAGGCAGTGCCATGTAATCTAGAATTACAGTCTAAAATTAAATTTCAAAAGACATCCCCAGATCATTTTCCAAATACTGATGGAACTTACTGATCAACAGTTCACAGTCATTACCTTTGCTTCCCTCAACTGCACAAAGAGATAAATGATATTTATCAGGTATCAGGTTGCAAAATCTTCCTGTTTCAAAACTGGAAATAATTTTACCCATCAAAAAGAGAACACAACCTAAAAAATAAAGTCAATCTATGGGTACCTATCTTCCATGTTCCAATCCAAAACCATTACTTCCATGATTTGGAAATGGTCTTGAATCATAGAACTATACCATGATACAGCAAAGGAAGAAGCCATTTGGTCCATCTTGCCAGTCCCAACTCATTGAAAGAATGACCTAATTACACACTCTGCTCTTTACTTTGCCAAATACCTCCCAAATGTTTCCTTTGTTTAGTTATTATTTGAAGATACAACACGGTAATAGGCATTTCTGGCCCAATGAGTCCATGCTGTCTAATTAGCAACCATGTGACAATTAGCCTACTAACTCGCACCTCTTTGGAATTTTGGAGAAAAAATGGAGCACAGAGGAAACTCACGCAGTCACAGGAAGAACATTCAAACTCCTTTCAGGCAGCGGTGGGAATTGAACTTGGATCACTGACATCATAAACCAATTGTGCTAACTGCCGTGCTACTGTGCCACTGCAGCAGAGTGGTTAGCGTAACGCTATCTGTAAGGAGTTTGTACGCTCTACCCTGACCTCATGGGTTACCTCCAGGTGCTCTGGTTTCCTCCCACATTCCAAATATGTGAGGTATTAAGCTAATTGATCACATGGGTGTAACTGGCTGGTACGGGCCTGTTACCATGTAGTATCTCTAAATAAATTATATATTACACTACTTTTGAAAATTCCTTGTGAATCTGCTTTTTCATTCCTCTCATCCATTGCATTCTAGATCATATCTCCTCACAGCCTAATATAATGTCACTGGCTCTTTTGCTAATCATAAATTAGTGTCCGTATACCTCTGGATTTTTTTCTCCAATGATGCTGGAGAATTTTGAGCACTTTGGTTATATGTTCCTTTCATTTAAGATAAACAACTCAGCTTCTCAAGGCACGACATAAAAGAGAAAAGTTGTCCCATGTTTCAGGATGAGAGGTGACCTAATAGAGATGTATAAGATGATGAGAGGCATTGATCGTGTGGATAGTCAGCGGCTTTTTCCCAGGGCTGAAATGGCTAACATGAGGGGACACAGTTTTAAGGTGCTTGAGGTACAGAAGAGATGTCAGGGGTAATTTTTTTTTACGCAGAGAGTGGTGAGTGGGTGGAATGGGCAACCGGCAAAGGTGGTGGAGGTGGATACGATAGAGTCTTTTAAAAGACTCCCGGATAGGTACATGGAGCGTAGAAAAATAGAGGGCGATGGGTAACCCTAGGTAATTTTTAAAGTAAGTACATGTTCGGCACAGTGTTGTGGGCCAGTATTGTGCTGTAGGTTTTCTATGTTTCCTATGTTTCATATCAAGGGTCAATTCTTCGGCCTGTTGATGACTGAGAGAACAACTTATTACAGGTTACAGAGAAACATAATCAATTGTAGTAACACCCGCACCCACACCTCACAACCCTTCCCACCACAACACAATAGAAAGGACCAGGATCTACATCAAAATGAATATTGTGTCTGGGATTACCTTGGCAATGAGGGCCATAATGATTTTTACAACACTGGGGAATCCATAAAGGATTAATACATTGTCTGCTGCAGCCATGAATGAGGCGAGTTTGACCTGAATGTCGCCAAGGATCTTGCACCATGCCATAGAAATATTCAAGGTTTTCATGCCATTTGTTGTAGAAGTGAAAATTGCGTGGCCGAATTCGACCCAAGCTGAGGTTTCTGTACTGACACGCTTGGTACTCGGCATCATCCTTCAAACAGAACAGACATAATATTGAGAATTAAACCTCTGAGATCATTAAGAGACAAATCTTATATGATATTAAGTTAGCATTGATCACAGAACATTAATTATTTTTATTTTTTTAAATTCACAACGAGGCTTAAAATTCTATTATGGTTCCACCTTGCAGAGCCAAGATATTTCCCAGTAAGAACATAAGAAAGATAATGAGAAATCATTCAGTCTCTTTACATAAAGATCTTCACTTACCTTCTATCCCATTTTCATGCTCTATTCCTATATCCCTTGATTCCTTTAATATCAGGAAATATGTTGATTTCTATATTAATTGCAATCAATGATAGCACTTTCACAGATCTCTGAATATAGAATTTTAAAGATTCACCACCCATTTACCAAAGAAATTTCTAAATTTCATTTCTAAATGGTCAACCCTTTAATTTGAGACTACTTCCACTGGTTCTAAATTCCTCAGCCAGAAAAGGTTTTTCCCCTCATTTACGCTGTGAAGCTCTGTGAAAGCAACACGCACACCACGCTGGAGGAACTCAGCAGGTCGGGCAGCATCCGTAGAAACAATGAGTCGATGTTTCGGGCTGGAACCCTTCGTCAGGACTGTAGGGGGAAGGGGCAGAGGCCCTATAAAGACGGTGGGGGGAGGGTGGGAAGGAGAAGGCTGGTGGGTTCCAGGTGAAAAACAGTAAGGGGAAAGATAAAGGGGTGGGGGAGGGGAAGCAGGGAGGGGATAGGCAGGAAAGGTGAAGAAGGAATAGGGGAAAACACAATGGGTAGTAGAAGGAGGTGGAACCATGAGGGAGGTGATAGGCAGCTGGAGGAGGGGGCAGAGTGGAACTGGGATGGGAGAAGGGAGGAGGAGGGAACCCCCTCTTTGTGTTTACGAAGCTCTGTGAGAATTTTGTACATTTCAATAAGATCACCTTTTTTTTAAACTCTAAAGAATAAGTGCTTGGCTCATTCAACGTCTTTTAATATGATACACCTCTGTTGCAGGCACCTTTCTGGTGACTTATTTTCCAAACTATTCCTAATATTCAATGATTCCCTCAGGATATTCTGAGGTACCTTATTTGTATTGGAAAAACTGGCATATATATACCTTAACAATGTGTTAAAGGAAAAGATTGAGGGAAAATTATGAACATTATGGGCATCAGCAAATATAATCTATCTGACAAATGGCTTCCGTAGTAACTACACTGGAGGGACTTTCAATTACTTCCATTAGGTAAACATGTTATAAAACTGCATTGGTTCCGAAGTTTAATGCAAGCTTTCCACATAAAGCAAGTCTTACCTGAGGTTTCGATCCAGGAGGACAATAGGGAGGCTCCAAACAGCTACCACATTTCCCCTAAACATGAACAGTCCACAGTAAGCCATAAGCAACTTCTTTTTCTTAAAAATATTTGGAATCAGAATTTCCTTTTTCTGTGTTTAGGTTACTTGAAAGACTTAGGTCCATTCGTGCAGGAAACTTAAATAGAATAGAAAGCGAGCTATCTGATTTTCTGCCCACTTAAAGCAATACATGGGAAATCTGATGGTTTTTCTTTTACATATCTATCCATTTCTCATTGATCCATAATAACCAGGAAGCAAAAGAGAAAATTTGTTCCAAATCTTTCAAAAATCCATTGTTGTACAAAGAACAACAAAACCCATTCAACCTTAAATCAACTTTCCAAAGAAGAATAGTAAGGCATTTTACTTGTTACAAAACTTTGTGAACTATGGAGCTTATGATCATCAACTATGTCACAATTATAAAGGTAATTGGATAAAGATCTCAAACAGAAATTATAAATAATATTGTGATGCATCATCACAAAGAATTCCATACCAAAACAGAGTAAAAGAAATACAACACATATTAAAAACATTTTGAAAAGAAACAGATCAGTGAGCACAAGTAATAAACGTGCAACCACAGCTCATTCACTCAATTGTTATTTATAAGTACAGTAGTACCATGGAAACCTTCAAGTATCAATATAGTAATGCGTTGCAATGTCACAGTGTGAACTATGTGAAGTATGGTCTGGGAATTGATGTTAAATGCATTACCCTGTTGTCCTTTCCCTTATTCATTCTCATCTTAAGTATTTTAGAAACATAGAAACATAGAAAATAGGTGCAGGAGTAGGCCATTCAGCCCTTCGAGCCTGCACCGCCATTCAGTATGATCATGGCTGATCATCCAACTCAGAACCCTGTACCAGCCTTCCCTCCATACCCCCTGATCCCTTTAGCCACAAGGGCCATATCTAACTCCCTCTTAAATATAGCCAATGAACTGGCCTCAACTGTTTCCTGTGGCAGAGAATTCCACAGATTCACCACTCTCTGTGTGAAGAAGTTTTTCCTCATCTCGGTCCTAAAAGGCTTCCCCTTTATCCTCAAACTGTGACCCCTCGTTCTGGACTTCCCCAACATCGGGAACAATCTTCCTGCATCTAGCCTGTCCAATCCCTTTAGAATTTTATACGTTTCAATAAGATCCCCCCTCAATCTTCTAAATTCCAACGAGTATAAGCCTAGTTGATCCAGTCTTTCATCATATGAAAGTCCTGCCAACCCAGGAATTAATCTGGTGAACCTTCATTCTTATGGCAAGAATGTCTTTCCTCAGATTAGGGGACCAAAACTGCACACAATACTCCAGGTGTGGTCTCACCAAGGCCTTGTACAACTGCGGTAGTACCTCCCTGCTCCTGTACTCGAATCCTCTTGCTATGAATGCCAGCATACCATTCACCTTTTTCACCTCCTGCTGTACCTGCATGCCCACTTTCAATGACTGATGTACAATGACACCCAGATCTCGTTGCACCTCCCCTTTTCCTAATCGGCCACCATTCAGATAATAATCTCTTTTCCTGTTTTTGCCACCAAAGTGGATAACCTCACATTTATCCCCATTAAATTGCATCTGCCATGAATTTGCCCATTCACCCAACCTATCCAAGTCACCCTGCATCCTCTTAGCATCCTCCTCACAGCTAACAATTCCGCCTAGTTTCATGTCATCCGCAAGCTTGGAGATGCTGCATTTAATTCCCTCATCTAAATCACTAATATATATTGTAAACAACTGGGGTCCCAGCACTGAGCCTCGCGGTACCGCACTAGTCACCGCCTGCCATTCTGAAAAGGTCCCGTTTATTCCCACTCTTTGCTTCCTGTCTGCCAACCAATTCTCTATCCACATCAATACCTTACCCCCAATACTGTGTGCTTTAAGTTTGCACACTAATCTCCTGTGTGGGACCTTGTCAAAAGCCTTTTGAAAATCCAAATATACCACATCCACTGGTTCTCCCCTATCCACCCTACTAGTTACATCCTCAAAAAATTCTATGAGATTTGTCAGACATGATTTTCCTTTCACAAATCCATGCTGACTTTGTCCGATGATTTCACCGCTTTCCAAATGTGCTGTTATCACACCTTTGATAACTGACTCTAGCATTTTCCCCACCACCGACGTTAGGCTAACCGGTCTATAATTCCCTGGTTTCTCTCTCCCTCCTTTTTTAAAAAGTGGGGTTACATTAGCCACCCTCTAATCCTCAGGAACTAGTCCAGAATCTAAAGAGTTTTATGAAGTAAAAATCACTGCAAATATGCTCTAGTAGCATGAACTTAGTCAGAAAAATTGTACAAAAATGTCTTTCGTTAATTAATAGTATATCAATATCCCCTGCCTCATCAACTCATTTTTGCCTCACCAGTCAAACAATGAGAACTGATACTTACAACAGCAGGGTGCATTGTAAGGGCGTCACACCGAGCTCCTACATGTGGTGGTTCCAAGAGTCTATTGATGCCATATGCGATTCCACCATCAAATTCCAGGTGTCTTTGAACAATGCGAGCACTTCCATCGTTCACAATCAAATCCCCCTGAGCCAAAGATAATACTGTATGAACCACATTTAATGCACTGGATGGTAATGGCATCATTAGGAGGCTGTGCTTTTACTCCTGTCTTCCAGTCTACCACTACACTGATATTTTCTGACCTTCAACCATTCCCCGGCTCCATATTAAAACTTTTCTCGGAATTGCAGTATTTCACTTTTGCAGACTTGTGCAGCACCCACAGTACAATAGACCATCAGCTGAAATAAGTTTAAACATTTAGTATGAATGTTAAGGCAGAGATCAGAAGAATCTTTCAACTATGGGAACATTTCAGCTATAGCCAAGGAGCCAGTCATATTGAACAGTTCTCACAGATGATAACCAAAAGGTAAAATGCATAATTCTTCCAGCTAATACTCTAAGTATTACTCAGAGTACAACATAATGGCTGGAACATACATGCAAAGTAAAATATAATAAAAGAGAGATTTTAGGATTTTTTAGAAATATTTATGTGAAGGAATTACAATCTAATTAGCAGTATGATCACTTGAGTCAGATATTCTCCTAAGAGGTTGACTATTGGTGAGTTCTCAAATGGCTAAACAGCCCGATGTGGGATCCATGTATCCTGGTGCAGTGTGGGCAAGAGTAAGTGCTGCCTGTGGTTAGTGGCTGGGTCTTTTGCACAATCTAATTACATAAAACTGATTCTCTATGCTGACAAAATGGCTGAGCAATAATTATGATTTGATATGTTGTTTAAAACTCATCTGGACCTCACACAACAAGAGAGAATTTCAGGGTTATTAATTAATAAGTAGAATTTGAATATAAATACCTGATTTTTGCCAATTCAATTGAGTGTGACAGAGAAACTACTAAGCAGGATGGTTTCCAGTGGAATGCCACATACAGGAGGCATGGTTTCAGGGTTTCCCATAGAATGGGCAAGAATAGCTGTCATCGTCATCATGTAGCAACACCGAAAACTGATCATTCTGCTGACATTACAATCAGAAAGGCTGGGCCATAGTTAATCAATTCAATTGTTTTTCTTTTGGATTTAATTTGATTTACTTTCCTAAGTTTCTGCCCTGAAGATATTGGGGGTTTTGTTCCATATGCACTCCCAACCCCCAGTATTTAATCACATAGGCCACCTTTGTGAGATAGAGTAGTGTTGATGTTTGTGGGCAATTCGTAGAGTCATGGTCAATCCAGATTCTGTCGTCATCCAACATATTTTCCTTCCAAAAAAAAGGTAAAGCTTTTGCCTGTGGGAAAACACAGTACCCACTGCTGTCTCTGCATGACCAATGGACTCCTGGTAGGTCAATAAATAAAAACAGAGGAAGAAATGATCAGTAAGCCAAGCACCAAAGCAGAGCTACTGCTTTAGGGCAACAAACTGTCCACAGCAAGTCATCAGTCTGAATGAAAGGTTCTGATGGAAGGTCAGTGATTAGAACAATAACTCTGTTCCTGTCTCCCTAAGTGCTGCCTGGCCAGCTAAGCATTTCCTGCACTGTGCTTTTCTTTCAGATTTCCAGTATCTGCAGTGTTTTGCTTTTCATCGGAATAGGGACCTTGCTGGTTGATGCAGCCCAATTCAACATGGATTGGTTCCCTATGAAATAATGTTCATGAATATTGAGGACATGAGTTGAGAGTTAAAGGGCAAAAGTTTAGGGGTAACATGAGGGGGAACTTCTTTACTCAGAGAGTGGTGGCTGTGTGGAACGAGCTTCCAGCAGAAGTGGTTGAGGCAGGATCGATGTTGTCGTTTAAAGTTAAATTGGATAGATATATGGACAGGAAGGGAATGGAGGGTTATGGACCGAGTGCAGGTCGGTGGGACTAGGTGAGAGTAGGAGTTCAGAATGGACTAGAAGGGCCGAGATGGCCTGTTTCCATGCTGTAATTGTTATATGGTTATATGGTTAATATTATGTCAATCAGTCTTGCTCAGCTCAAATTATTAACTGAACTTCAATTTTCAAAATAGTTTAAGACGATTAAGTTTTAAGAGGACAGAGTAGATGTTGGACTGCTGGACAATGGCACTGGAGAGCTAGTAATGGGGCACAACTGAATAACTATTTTGCATCAGTCTTCACAGTGGAAGATGCTAGCAGTATGGTGGAAGTTCAAGACACTCAGAGAGCAGAAGTGAGTGAAGTAGCTATTACTAGGGAGATGGTGCTTGGGAAACTGAAAGGCCTGAAGGTAAATACGTCACCTGGATCTGATGGTCTACACCCCGGGGTTCTGAATGAGGTGGCTGAAGAGATTGTGGAGGCATTAGTAATGATCTTTCAAGAATCCATAGATTCTGGCATGGTTCCGGAGGACTGGAAAATTGCAAATGTCATTCCACTCTTCCAGAAGGGAGGGAGGCAGAACAAAGGAAATTCTCGGCCAGTTAGTCTGACCTCAGTAGTCAAGAAGACGTTTGAGTTGATTGATAGGGATAGGGTTTCGGGGTACTTGCAGGCACATGGCAAAACAGGCCAAAGTCAGCATGGTTTCCTTAAGGGAAAATCTTACCTGACGAATCTGCTGGAATTTTTGAAGAAATAACAAGCAGGATAGACAAAGGAGAATCAGTGGATTTGGATTTTGTACTTGGATATTCAGAAGACCTTTGACAAGGTGCCGCACATGAGGCTGCTTAACAAGATAAGAGCTCATGGTATTACAGGAAAGATACTAGCATGGATAGAACATTGCCAGATTGGCAGAAGGCAAAGAGTGGGAATAAAGGATCGGACTGGCTGCCGGTGACTGGTGGTGTTCCACAGGGATCTGTGTTGGGACTGCTTCTTTCTATGTTGTATGTCAATGATTTGGATGACGAAATTGATGACATTGCGGCCACGTTTGTGGATGATATGAAGAAAGGTGGAGGGGCAGGTAGTGTTGAGGAAGCAGAGAGGCTGCAGAAGGACTTAGACAGATTAGGAGGATGGACAAAGAAGTGGCAGATGAAATACAATGTCAGAAAGTGTGTGGCCATACACTTTGACAGAAGGAATTAAAAGCATAGACTATTTTCTAAGCAGGGAGAAAACCCAAAGATATGAGGTGCAAAGGGACTTGGGAGTCCCTATGCAGGGTTCTCTACAAGTTAAGTTGCAGGTTGAATCGTTGGTGAGGAAGGCATATGCAATGTTTGCATTCATTTCAAGAGGACGTGAATATAGAAACAAGGATATAATGCTGAGGCTGGATAAGGCACTGGTGAGGCCTCACTTGGAATACTGTGAGCATTAGGCCCCTTATTTAAGAAAGGATGTGCAGACATTGGAGAGGGCAGGAAATGGTTCGGCACAGCCAAGAAGGGCCAAAAGGCCTGTTTCTGTGCTGTAGTTTCTATGGTTCTATGGCTCAGAGGACATTCATGGGAATGATTCTGGGAATGAAAGAGTTAACAAATAAGCAGCAATTAAATGCTCTGGGCCTGTACTTGCTGAAATTTAGAAGAATGAAGCTTGATCTAATTGAGACCTAGCGAATGTTGAAAGGCCTACATAGACTAGATGTGAAGAGGATGTTTCCTTTGGTGGGATAGTCTAGGACCAGAGGGCACAGCCTCAAAATAGAGGGACATTTATTTAGAATAGAGATTAGGAGGAATTTCTTTAGCTAGAAGATAGAGGTCTGTGGGATTCATTGCCACAGGTGGCTGTGGAAGCCAGATCACTGGGTGCATTTAGGGTGGAGGACGATGGGGTCTTGATTAGTCAGGGCGTGAAAGGATATGGGAAGGCGGCAGCAGAGTGGGGTTGAGAAGGAAATGGATCAGCCATGATGAAATGGTGGGTCAAATAGCTTAATTTTGCTCCTATGTCTTATAGTCTAATCAAAAAATATTAATCAATCAATGACCTGTGATTCAAGGCACCTCTTGGAATGTCAACAGGCGTGGTAAAAAAGGTCCATCAAATATGTTCATGAAAAATAGATAAATAATCCACAAAATTGATTAAGAATTAGTAATAATATCATGAAGAAAATCCAGCAGTATCTATTGTGAACGTGAACAATTCAGCCCCAAATGTGCCCATGTACAAATTGGTTTAAAAAAGCCAAATTCAAAGCCCAGGTTAGCAAGTTTTCTCCTTAATTGTTCTCTTGTGAAACAGGCTGCCCTCCAATCACTGAACTGTTATATCAGCAGAGAAAACCTCCTTGGTCATGACTGACTGTAAGCAAGGACAATGCTAGGACCTTCTGAATGTCACATTATTTAGATCTTGTCAAAGTTTGGTATGGGTTAGAACTAGGCAGAACTATTTAACATTCACAGCACTCACTCCTGAAGCTCAGTCCCACATTATCCGTTGGTTAAAACTTACAATTAAAGTCCGACTGCAACTGACTAAAATCGTCGATCCTTGCATCGTTCTCTTGGCATTATTAAGCGGAAGATCTGCTGCTAAGGTCTGTAAATGAAGAACACTGCACAATCACTTCAAAAAGATCCTCTACTACATTCTTATTTGATCACCAGAAGGAGGACTGAGAATATTTGTTATGCAGCAAAGACTGCACGCAATTTTTAAGAACATGGATTATTCCTACAGATAATCAAAGGCAAAAGTAATATTTTGATTTAGTTAGAGATACAGCATGGAACACACCCTCCAGCCCAATGAGCTGCCCTGCCCAGCATCCCTGCCTAATCACAGGACAATTCACAACGTCCCATTAACCTACTAACTGGTATGTCTTTGGATTGTGGGAAGAAACTGGAGCACCCGGAGAAAACACATGAGCTCACAGAAAGGATGTACAGATTTTCTTACAGAGAACACCAGAATTGAACTCTTGCCACTCTGTGCTAATCGTTACAATACTGTGGTGCCCATACAGGCTCACTATAGAGAGTTGCCATATTAGGCAACATCTTTTCTTTAGGAGGTTAGAGTTAATAGATAAAATAGAGAAACAAAATTAAACTTGCTGTTAATAAAATAAAACTAGTGCACATTGTTGATCAAATTCACTGCTCTGATGGACGTCGTTAACAGAGTGGTGCAAACAGAGATACAGCAGTACTTTAGATGGTAATTTGAGAGGAGTATGTACTGGGAATAGAGAAGGAAGGAATGATATCTGTGTAAGCGGAACAAGTGCTACACATGCCCTTACACTTCCTCCCTCACCACCATTCAGGGCCCCAGACAGTCCTCCCAGGTGAGGCAACACTTCACCTGTGAGTCGGCTGGGGTGATATACTGCGTCCGGTGCTCCCGATGTGGCCTTCTATATATTGGCGAGACCCGGCGCAGACTGGGAGACCGCTTTGCTGAACACTTACGCTTTGTCTGCCAGAGAAAGCAGGATCTCCCAATGGCTACACATTTTAATTCCACATCCCATTCCCACTCTGATATGTCTATCCACGGCCTCCTCTACTGTAAAGATGAAGCCACACTCAGGTTGGAGGAACAACACCTTATATTCCGTCTGGGTAGCCTCTAACCTGATGGCATGAACATTGACTTCTCTAACTTCTGTTAATACCCCACCTCCCCTTCGTACCCCATCCCTTATTTATTTATTTATTTTCTCTCTTTTTTTTCTCCCTCTGTCCCTCTCACTATACCCCTTGCCCATCCTCTGGGCTTCCCCCCTCCCCCTTTCTTTCTCCCTAGGCCTCCTGTCCCATGATCCTCTCATATCCCTTTTGCCAATCACCTGTCCAGCTCTTGGCTCCATCCCTCCCCCTCCTATCTTCTCCTATCATTTTGGATTTTCCCCTCCCCCTCCCACTTTCAAATCTCTTGATAGCTCTTCCTTCAGTTAGTCCTGACGAAGGGTCTCAGCCCGAAACGTCGACTGTACCTCTTCCTAGAGATGCTGCCTGGCCTGCTGCGTTCACCAGCAACTTTGTATGTGCGTTGCTTGAAATTCCAGCATCTGCAGATTTCTTCGTGTTTGAATGATATTGTTTAATTGATACTTAAACAGATAAAGAACCTAAACCTAACTATAACATAACCAGCCTTTGTAGTCAGAATGGCAATACAGGAAGGGACTATAATGTGTGGTTCCTTCAGGATGTGGGAGATTTGAGCAACAGATGTTGGCTTGAACAGGCACACCTGCAGGAAGTGTCTGCAACTGCAATGACTGAAACATGGGATTTCAGAATTTGGAGTTATAGCCAATCTGATAATAGAGGGAATGTGATAGCTGTTTGGAGAAGCAGCTTCCGTGTGTGATCACCAAGAATAAAGTGACTGAAAATAAGAGTAAGAATAAGAATAATGGTGACTGAAAATCTCTGATAACTGACAACTAAAGGATATAATATTTCCATTTCCACTCACTCAGGACTTCTCATTACAAAGACCATGTCATTTTTAACTTCTCCATTCTCCTCACAAAGTCCTTCTCCTTTCTTCTTGCCTTTAACTGTACCCTTTCTAGCCCTCTCTTGGAATTGGCCACAGTATCGCCCTTTAGTTGTACTCATCTCTGCATAACAAGCTACACTGAAGATGATCATTTAGAAATTGGTTCTCATAAAAAAAACTATTGCTGTGCAGTTGAACTCACGGTACTCATCGCTAGGCCTCTTAGTAGCTGTTAGGAGTTGCAACTTCTGCTTTTCCAGGCGATTTTGAAACCAAATGTGTAAAGAACTGTACAGCTGGCCGATATTCATGCATGCATGCATCCAAAGGTACATTTCCCTTTTTTTTGCCAAATTCTAGTGCCAGAAATCTCCTACTTCTACTTATAAACATGCAACTAATATACTTAAAATTAAAATCACTTTACATTGTGATCCTGTAGAGGTGAGGTGTAAAGGTTCTGCCAGCAGCTCACTCTGCAGAACTTAGCATTACGGGGGCTGCAAAGAGGAGAGCCATCAGGACCATCACAGAGGTTGCTGAGCAAGCATCCAGCTGGCTATAGATCAAGAGGTGTGACCCATGGGCCAATGCTACTGGGACACAAGCTGGGGCCTGATCGAGCCTGCTGGGTCACCTGGGTGAAGGTTTCTGATATTGAAAGACTAGAACGGCCCAATGACCCCAGGTTACATCGCTGATGATGTGTCCCACTGTCCTGCGGTGTACTTTAGCATCATATCAACTCATTCCAACAGCTTCAAAAATTTGCATTTGTGCACCCAGAGACCCAAAAGGGCCTCTGCAAAAAAAAAAATTAAAAAATTAGAAAAAAGACATAGAAAAGTTAGGAGATTTTGAATTACTCCCTCAACATGTGCTTCAACAGGGAAAGGCAGAATGATAAGGATCTCAATAGTTCAGCGGTGAGGCTGTGCCAGTAACAGGGGGGAGCTAACTTGGTTGCAAAATGGGTAACGAGGAAGTAAAAAACAAATAACATGGTAAAAATGGAAAACAGATATTGAAATCACACAACACATCTGGGTGAGGGCAAATCAGAGACCATGGCTTACTGCAAAAGTCCGAGCCAGGCTGAGGGGAGAGTGATGCTGCTTTCAGATCGGGAGATGCGACAGCTCATAGGGAAGCAAGAAATGTGCTTTCCCACTCTATCAGGAAGGCGAAATGGGAGCATGCTCAGAGAATTTACTGTCACTTCTGCAATGTGCCAAGGAATTCAGAGGATTATAGACGATGTCTACCCTGTGCGTCAGTGACCAGGATGCTTCACTCCCTGAGAGGCTGAACGTCTTCTGTGCCCAGTTTGACACACAGACAAAGTGCTGGCGAGGAAGGCACCCCTCCCCCAAGGGAAGCAGACTGTCCATCTGGCTCTAGCTGAGGTAAGGAAGACCCTGGCCAGAGTCAACCCTCGCAAAGCTGCTTGATATTTTACACTCTATACTTTACTGTCGCCAAACAATTGATAGTAGAACGTACAATCATCACAGCGATATTTGATTCTGCACTTCCCGCTCCCTGGATTACAAATATTAAATGTTAAAAATATTTAAAATAGTAAAAATTAGTAAATATTAAAAATTTAAATTATAAATCATAAATAGAAAATAGAAAAATGGAAAGTAAGGTAGTGGCAAAAACTGAGAGGCAGGTCCAGATATTTAGAGGGTACGGCCCAGATCCGGGTCAGGATCCGTTCAGCAGTCTTATCACAGTTGGAAAGAAGCTGTTCCCAAATCTGGCCGTACAAGTCTTCAAGCTCCTGAGCCTTCCCCCGGAGGGAAGAGGGACAAAAAGTGTGTTGGCTGGGTGGGTCGTGTCCTTGATTATCCTGGCAGCACTGCTCTGACAGCGTGCGGTGTAAAGTGAGTCCACGGACGGAAGATTGGTTTGTGTGATGTGCTGCGCCGTGTTCATGATCTTCTGCAGCTTCTTTCGGTCTTGGACAAGACAACTTCCATACCAGGTTGTGGTGCACCCTAGAAGAATGCTTTCTACAGGTTAGGTTCTGAAAGACTGTGCAGCCCATCTGATGGAGGAGCTGATGAATATATTTAACATCTCTCTGGAACAATCCATTGTTCCATCAGCTTTCAAGGCAGCAACCATCATTCAGTGCCAAAGGCGGCGACAGTATCTTACCTAAGTGACTATTGTCCGGTGGCATTAACATCAACCATAATAAATGCTTTGACCGGCTGGTCATGGAGAGCCCTATAGCCTTTCTTCCAGCTACACTAAACCCTTTCCAGTTCGCTTATTGCTCAAATCGATCCACTAATGATGTAATAGCCTCTGCACTCCACTCTGTCCTGTCCCACCTGGAAAATGGGCTCTCATATGCCAGACTGCTGTTTATAGACTTCAGTTTGGCTTCCAGCACCTTCATACCCCAGAAACTGGTGGGGAAACTGACCTCGCTGGGTTTCAAAAACCCCTCTGCAACTGGATACTGGACTTCTTAACAGTCAGTCCGTGTGGGCAGCATCATCTCTCGTCCCATCACGCTGAGCATTGGTGCTCCCAAAAGCTGTGTGCTCAGCCCGCTCCTGTTCACACTGCTGATTCATGACTGTGTCACAGGATTCAGCTCAAACTGCGCCATCAAGTTTGCGGATGACACGACAGTGGCTGGCCTTATCAGAACACCGACGAGATGGCGTATAGAGAGGAAGCAGAGTGGCTGGTGGACTGCTGTGAGAAGAACAGCCTCAGCCTGAACATGGAGAAGACGAAGGAAATCATTGTGGACTTCAGGAAGGTGCAGATAAACCAACCCCCTCTGCGTATACGTGGCTCCTCCACGGAGAGAGTTACCTTCACCAGGTTCCTGGGAGCTCACATCACAGGTGACCTCTCCTGGTCCCTTGACATCACCTCCCTGAACAAGAATACACAGCAGCACCTCCACTTCCTAAGAAGATTGAGGCAAGCAAGGCTCCCATCCCCATCTTAACTGCGTTTTACAGGAGACGGTTCTGACACGTTGCATCTCCATCTGGTATGGGAGCTGTCGGACATCAGACCTGAAGTCCCTGCAAAGGACTGTGAGAACAGCTGAGAGGATCATAGGGATCTCAGTCAGGGACAGTTATCAGGAACGCTGCATATGCATTATTTAAAAAACTAGTAGAAACCACATGACCTAGTCCTTTAAGGAACTCACCCATCCACCGCGTCCTCTTTAACTTCCTACCATCAGGCAGGAGAACAGTCAGGATGAGAAACAGTTTCTTCCCACAGGCCGTTAGGCTTCTGAACTCCCAGCTGCATCGTATTCGAAGTGTCACCGGCTAATCTGTTCCATACTTCACAATATTTAATATTAATGGATGAACTCAGCAGGTCGGGTAGCATCAGTTAGAAATGATGAGTCGACGTTTTGGGCCGGAACCCTTCGTGAGGACTGAAGAATGAAAGATGGGGAAGGACTTGAAGAATGCTTGCAGCTTCAGTTGAAAGACCAGTAATTTGAAAGACAAAGGGCGGGGAGGGGAAGCATTGACATCATAGCCCTGAAAACAATGGGTGGTAGAAGAAGGAGGCGGAACCATGAGGGAGCTGGGGGAGGGGGTAGAGTGAAATAGGGATAGAGGAAGGGAGGGGGAGGGAATTACCGGAAGTTGGAGAATTCTATGTTCATACCAAGGGGCTGGAGACTACCTAGACGGTATATGAGGTGTTGCTCCTCCAACCTGAGTTTAGCCTCATCATGGCAGTACAGGAGGCCATGTATGGACATATCTGAATGCGAATGGGAAGTAGAGTTGAAGTGGGAGATCCTGTCTGTTGCAGCAGACAGAGCGGAGGTGCTCGACGAAGCGGTCTCTCAATCTGCATTGGGTTTCACCAATGCAGAGGAGGCCGCACCGGGAGCACCGGATGCAATAGGTGACCCCAACAGACTCACAAGTGAAGTGTTGCCTCACCTGGAAGGACTGTTTGGGGCCCTGAATGGTGGCAAGAGAGGAGGTGTAGGGACAGGTGTAGCACTTACGCTTACAGGGATAAGTGCCGGGTGGGAGATCCGTGGGGATGGATGTGTGGATCAGGGAGTCGCAGAGGGACCGATCCGTGCGGAAAGCAGAGAGGGAAAGAGAGGGAAAGATGTGCTTAGTGGTGGGGTCCTGTTGAAGGTGGCGGAAGTTGCGGAGGATAATGTGTTGGATCCGGAGGCTAGTTGGGTGGTAGGTGAGGACAAGGGGAACTCTGTCCCTGTTGTGGTGGCGGGAGGATGGGGTGAGGGCCAAAGTGCGGGAAATAGAGGAGATGCGGGTGAGGGCATCATTGATGACGGTAGAAGGAAAACCACGATCCTTAAAGAAAGAGGACATTTGAAATGTCCTGGAACAGAAAGCCTCATCCTGGGAGCAGATGCGGCGGAGACGGAGGAACTGGGAATAGGGAATGATATTTTTACATGTAGTGGGGTGGGAAGAGGTATAGTTGAGGTAGTTATGAGAGTCAGTGGACTTGTAGAAGATGTCAGTGGACAGTCTGTCTCCAGAGATGGAGACCGAGACATCGAGAAAGGGGAGAGAAGTGTCTGAGATAGACCAAGTGAATTTGAGGGCTGGGTGGAAGTTTGAAGTAAAGTCGATGAAAGTGATGAGCTCAACATAGGTGCAGGAAGCAGCACCAATGTACTCGTCAATGTAGCGAAGGAAAAGTTGGGGAGCAGTACCAGAATAGGTTTGGAGCACAGACTGTTCCACATAACCAACGAAGAGGCAGGCATAGCTGGGTCCCATGCGCGTTTCCATAGCTACACCCTTAGCCTGAAGAAAGTGGGAAGAGCCAAAAGAGAAGTTATTAAGTGTGAGAACCAGTTCCGCCAACCGGAGGAGAGTAGTGATGGTGGGGAACTGGTGAGGTCTATTTTCCAGGAAGTAGTGGAGGGCTTTGAGGCCTTCTTAATGAGGAATGGAGGTGTATAAGGATTGGACATCCGTAGTGAAAATGAAGCGGTTGGGACCAGGGAACTGGAAGTTATTGAAGAGGTGGAGGGCATGGGATGTATCGCGGATGTAGGTAGGGAGGGACTGAACTATGGGTGACAAAATGGAGTCCAGGTAGGCAGATACAAGTTCGGTGGGACAGGAGCAGGCAGAAACTATGGGTCTACCGGGACAGTCAGGCTTGTGGATCTTTGGGAGGAGGTAAAACCGAGCGGTACGGGGTGTGGGAATAATGAGTTTAGCAGCTGAGGATGGAAGGTCTCCGGAGTTGATAAGGGCGGTGATGGCACGGGAGACAATGGTTTGATGTATTTTGGTGGGGTCCTGTTCCAGGGGTAAGGGGTAAGTAAGAGGAGGTGTCAGAGAGCTGCTGTTTGGCCTCAGTGAGGTAGAAGTCCATTCGCCAGACTACTACAGCACCACCTTTGTCAGCGGGTTTGATGGTGAGGTTGGGATTAGTGCGGAGAGAGTGGAGGGCAGTGCATTCAGAGGGAGTGAGGTTGGAACAGGAGAGAGGAGTGGTGAAGTTGAGACAGTTGATGTCTCAGCGACAGTTGGAGATGAAAACATCGAGTGCAGGTAGAAGGCCCAGGCGGGGTGTCGAGGAGGAGGAGGAGGGTTGAAGACAGGAGAAGGGGTCATCAGTGGGGGGAGGGGAATCCTTGCCAAAGAAATAGGCTCGGAGACGTAGGCGACGGAAGAAGAGTTCAGTGTCATGGCGGGCACGGAACTCACTGAGGTGTGGACCGAGGGGGACAAAAGTGAGGCCCTTGCTAAGGACAGAACATTCTGCCTCAGAGAGGGGAAGGTCAGAGGGGATGGGGAAGACACGGCAAGGGTTGGGGCTGGGGTCGGAGGAGGGTGAAGAGTGGCAGGTCTCAGGAAGGAGAGTGGGGTTGGGATATTCAGGAGAGCAGGGTTAGGGGTGGATGAGGGATCAAAGGAAAGGAGGGGGGATGAGGGGTAGAGGGAAGGTTGGGAGTCTCGGAGAGGAAAGAGGGTGGTTGGAGAATAAGTCGGGCGGTAGGACCCAGCTGCAGTAAGAGGGGTCCCGGTCTGGAGAGGGTCGGGATCATGGTCCGAGCTGGATCTGGAGCTGGGGGTGGCAGAGCCTGTAGCCTGCAGGGCCCCAGAACTGAGGTTGAAGTCGGAGGTGAGTGAGTCCATGGCCCGCTGGGGGGTCTGGTGCCCATGTCCGGGAGGCTGTGTTTCCAGTCGGGGTCAGAGTCAGAGGTGGATGGGTCTTCAGTCTGCCAATGGCCTGAGAAGTCAAGGTCCGTGGGGACAGGGTCCGGGTTGGAGGCGGTCATCGTCGTGGGCTCCAGGCAGGCGAGTTTGTGGTCCTTCTTGGATGCAAAGAAGGAGAAGAAACGGCGGTTGGAGGCGTGAATCCAGCGGAGAATGAAGTGTAGGAGAGGTCCACGGCAGACAGTGGAGAGCGAGGCCCGGAGTGGTGGCAGAGAGAGGGACAGAGCCCGTAGGTATCTCCGCATGGCAGTGAGCGTGGCGCGGAGAATCCGGCGGGAGCAGCCGTCAGTGAAACGGAGGTACCTGGGATCCTCGTTGGGCCCGAACTGGGAGGCCTGGAACCGGAGCTGGAATCCCTGAGGTAACAGATGGAGGCGGAGACACGTTCCCAGGAAGGAGACGTGGCTGTGGTAGTGGGTCTGCGTCAGGATGTGGTCGAAGAGTCAGAGAGAGGCGGAGATCACAGAGGGGGAGCAGTGAGACAGGGTCTCACTAAACTTCCATTGAAGAGAAGATTTAAACTTCTTCAGGGTAGGAATACATTTTCTTCTATTACCCATTGTTTTCAGGGCCAGGATGTCAATGCTTCCTCTCTCCCACCCTTTTGTCTTTCAAATTACTGGTCTATCAACTGAAGCTACAAGCTTTCTTCAAATCCTTCCCCATCTTTCATTCTTCAGTCCTGATGAAGGGTTCTGGCCCGAAATGTCGACTCATTGTTTCTGACTGATGCTGCCCGACCTGCTGAGTTCATTCAGCGTGCTGAAAGTGTTGCTTTGATCACAGCATCTGCAGATTATTTTGTACTTAATATTAATGCATTTTAGTTTGTTATTTATGTGTGGTTCATCTATAGATTTTATCCCTACCTCATAAGTTATCATCTGCTATGTGTTTTATGTGTACTACTGTGCTTTACACCCTGGTTGAAAAAAACATGCATTATATTCTAGATGCATTATATACACGCATGTGGTTAAATGATAATAAGTTTCACTTGACTTGAAAAAAAAGAAGAAAGTAAATACAATTAATTGCACATGGGGAAACCACAACAAACTTATTTATGCATGTGAGAAGACGACTTAAATCATTCTAAGATTGTGAGGCATAGAATAGTGATACAGATACTTCCGGTTAGCTGGTTGAGGGAAAGGAGGCTGTGGAAACATAAAACAGCCTCACCTCTGCAACTATTAAGATCCTCATCATTCTGCCTTTCCCAGTGGAGCAATTCAAAATCTTCCACCTTTTTATGTCTTTTTTTCTAATTTCCTATTTTTTTGCACAGCTCCTGGCCTTTCATATACTGTTGATTGCCAAATTGCTTCAATGATAAGAAACTTGAGTTAGTAATATCAGTGAAAGTGTTTCTCAGATTGGAAAGAAGTTTGAAATGCTGTTTCCCCAAAGGTCAGTTCAACCAGGCGTCAACCAGATTTTGTTGGCATCTGGCTCTAAACCAGTTGCCCTTGTATCATTTAACAACGTTAGCATTTAATTTTAATATTATAAATTTAAGTATATGATGATAATATTTGTACTTTCAATGTAGTTTAGCCAATCTACTTCGTTGGAGAGACAGAGCTGATGTATCAGCATACTGTCAATGCCAAGAGGTTTTGATCTCAAATGTGAATGTGGTTTCTCCCTCCCTCCCTCCCTCCATTCAGCATTTCCAGTAAATTTGGTTGTATTTCAAGTTACCAGCAGCCAAAGTATTTTGCTTTCTTTGTACTTCGACCAACAATAACTTTAACACAGCAGAATTAGAAAACAAATGATAACTTTACAACTGTCAGTATTTCCAAAGAGAACACAAGCTTTATCAAGGAAAGACAAAATACAGTACATTCAGTTCTTACATACCTTTGAATCCCTGATCATGTGGAATTTTAAGTATGCTGCTAGATTGTGTCTGTTCTTTTTACTAAAAAGCCAATCCTTCCTCTCTTTGGGAAGAGAATTGAATGCTTCATCCGTTGGCCACATCATTGTGAACGGTTTGTGAATTGGATCTTCTAATAGAGGTATCAGATTTGTTTCCTAAAAAAATTGAAAATTTAACACTTACTGTTCTTAAAATATAGTATTGCATTTCCAATATATACTTGAGGAAAATATCTTTAACACATTAAAAAAAACTAATACAAACATTGTCTCAATTGATGCCTGCAAATGGCCCTTATGTGTTATATGTAATTGAACTATCTAATTGTATAACAGTGCATGCTAAAGGTTTCCAACTGGAAACCACTCATGATCTGAAACTTGTGCCTTTCATGGCCTATTGACAATTTCTTTATATTGACTGACAACAGGGTGTTGGGACAAAACCAGATATCAATTATGATAATGGTTTTTGTTACAGAGTTAACAAAGATTAAAAAAACAGGTTTCATCTTAATTCAACTAACAATTCTCCCTTTGAGAACAATAAAAGTGTGCCTCAGAGCAAACAGAAAAGACCACACATTACTTGGACAATACTTCCATCTGGATCCTAGCAAGGGATCGATTCCTTGGCCAGCTAGCAGGTCTAAAAACAGATACAATAGACCCAACAACTTCTGTGCTTTCTCAAAAGGCCTCAGCAAATGACTTTCCAATTTAAGTAAAAACAGAAAATGTTGAAAGATAAGGCAGCAACTGATGGAGAGAAAAAGAGTTAACATTCAGGTCAAAGAAGACTTCTAATGATTAGCCTTCAATCTGAAATGTTAACTGTAGCTCTCAAAAACGCTGCCTGTCCTGGTGAGCATTGCCAACATTTTCTGTTTATATTTCTGATTTCCAGCATCTGTTTTTGATGAACTTTCCAACTTGCGACTCTTACCAAATGCGGAGTTTGTTTCACAATTCTCAATCTGCTATCCAGAGCCTTAAACAGCCTCAAACACATTTGCCACTGATCCCCTTGGAAATGAATCCCAGAAAATGCCTTCAACATGGATGTCACACATTTTAGTTTGCCTTCTTAACCTGAAGCTCTCACTGTGGGCTAGCTACTAACAGGAAATGCCCTTTTTTTTTAAATTTCCACTGCTTAGCCACAGAGGGTACAACTCCCAATATAAGCAATAGGTCACCAAGGCTGGTGACATGGTAGCAGGTTGAAAACCGACATAAAAGTGAGAATGAGGTCAATCACAAAGCCCTTTATTGAATTTATTTTGGTGATTTGTTGTTGGGAGAACTCCAGAAACTGGTCTACCTTTAATGTACATTCTGATCTTTCACTGCTTTCAGGCTTTGATATAATTCTTATAATCCCTTAATAAATGGTTTTAATTTAAATATGGTATTTTTATTGTAAATGTTGCTGTTAATTCTATAAGCAGACAATCAGATATTATGATGGTTTATTCAACTGCACTGGTTGAATCCACGAAAAATGGCTGTTTTTGCATATCTAATCTCACTTCTCATATTCCTCTCATCCCACAATTTCTTCTGGTGCACAAGCCAGCAGATGACATGAGCATACGCCTTCCACCTTTCCCTTTGCAGTCCATCCCTCATGTCCTTCTCCTCTCAGACACTCGGGAACCTGGCCAGAGAGCGGCAGCAGAATGGGAAGAGAGCCGAGTGCAGGCACACCATTGCGCAATTTCAACCATCCAGCCACCAGCTTAGACTCAGACACTGTAGACATTAATTTGCAGCTATCATCTCCATGTGGTGATTCACTAGGCAGAATTGGCTGGAGGATGTTCCAGCTGCCATTTCCTTCCACAAGAATATTGCCAAAGGAGTCTCATGACATGGCAGGCCAGCTCTGATGCATGTGTTTCAAACCAAGAAGCATGCAGCTTGTACAAGATGTTGTGGGAAACTATTTCTGCCCAGCATGCTCCTCCATTTGTCCACCTACTGCCCAAACCATAACTTCAGTTCCATTGTACATGTACAGAAGTTATAGAACATCTTGTATTGGAATGCAGGCTTGGCTTGCTTCTAAGACAGTTGAGACTAATGTCACAATTTCTCCAAGCGCAAGCTCTTACAGCATTCAACAGTTCTAGGATTGCCAATTTCTCCTACCAGAAAACCATATTCATGGGAGGGAGTGATTCTATAAGGGCTTGCCCACCTTGCACTCACAACAATGCGGACCACACCTTAATGTAACTTATTGACTGTTATCCCTTTTGGGGCATCTTGCGGTTTGAAAAGATGATATATAACAGCAAATGACTTCTTTCTGCCCAACTGTTTGCAGTGCATATTAGGAACACCTCCACTCCATGGCACATTTGCACTGAAGTGTTACAACAGCTCCACACCAGCAGCACCGTGCTTAACGAGAAGGAAGATGTCTCACCTTAATCAAATTACTAAATATTTTGTATCCATTTTCACTTGCAACAGTGCTGAAACTGGACTGCGAATGAAGAAAAAGAAACAAGTGTAAGTTTATTTCAAAAATCTAAGGCAGGATAAAGACTCCGATCTTAAAACTATTTTTTCTCTGTTACATAGGGCCATAACACACTGCAGATATTGTAAAGGAATGTTTGGTTGCACAGGCTTCCTTCCAAAACTTCTCCCCAACTCCACAGCCCCCATGTGACTTTCCCCTCTTGATGGCAATAAATTTAGCTGGGATGTATTTTCAGACATGACGATAGTTCTACAGTCCCTGCCAATGTGACTGCTTCTCATGTGTGATCGTTGATGATAAATTTGGTAGCCCCTTTCTCTCAGAGTGATGAAGATCAGGAACTGATTGCCTAGAAAGGTGATGGAAATGTAAACCCCCATTACATTAAAAAAAACACAACGATAAAGAAATAAAGAGCCATAATCAGCAGAATTAGAGCTGGGAAGTGGGATTAACCTAAAGTACAACTTTGTCTGCCACATGCTCAATGGGTCAAACTGATAGCTTGGCCCACAGAATCATAGAGCATTACAGCACAGAAACAGGCCCTTTGGCCCATCTAATTCATGTCAGGCTATTCTGCCTAGTCCCATTGACCCTCACTTGGACCACTGCCTCCGTACTCCTCTCATCCAGACGTTTCCTATATGTTGCAATTGAACCCGCATCCACAACTTCCACTGACAGCTCTTTCCACACTCACACCAATCTGAGTGAAATGGTTTCCACCCAGGTTCCCTGTAAATATTTCACCTTTCACCCTTAACCTATGATCTCTAGTTCTCATTTCACCCAGCCTCAGATGAAAAAGCCTGCTTGCATTTATCATATCTATACCCCTCATAAATTTATATACCTCTATCAAATCTCCCCTCATTCCCCTATGCTCCAGGAAATGACCTCTTCAGCCTTTCCTTATAGCTCAGGTTTTCAGGTCCTTGTAAACTTTCTCTGTACTCTTTCAACCTTATTGATATCTTTCCTGTAGATGGGTGACCAGAACTGCACACAATACTCTAAACTTGGCATCATCAATGTCTTATACATATTCTCCATAACATCCCAGCTCCTGTACTCAAACACATTGATTTATGAAGGCCAATGTCCCCAAAGCTCTCTTTAATGACCCTGTCTACCTGTGATGCCATTTTAAAGGATTTATGAAACTATACTTGCAGATTTGTTTGTTTCACCACACTTCTCAGTGCCCTGCCATAGTGATCAGCAGTGGAGCCTAACTTCATGCATATCTCTGGTTTTAAATAGCAAACACTGATGACCTGGCTCAGTCTACTTCATTCAGCATAGACTGCAAAATTATGGGATGTTTTTTGAAAATTATACAAAATTGTGGAGAGTTGCTCCAGCATTGCGAATGTATTGCTCTGGACTTCCAGCATTGCTCTTGTGATCATGGAATGCTTTTAATGATTTTATCAAAGTTTTTTTTTCCATCATGGAACATACTGAGACGTGTTAGCTTCTCATGCTCTACTCACTCCCAAGAAACTTGACCCTTCCCTTAACGTGGAAGTGAATGGGGATATTTTTGCCTCACTCCCAGCAGGTTATTATTAGTTTGCCCCAGTATCCAGCTACAGCTGATGTTCCCAGAGATATTTAAATGCATTGGGTTACCAAACAATTGCATGTTATTTCTTGAATGAATGGGGTATTGAATTATTTCTGCATTTAGAAATGAACATAAAGAAATCTTCTATTCATTAGCTTTTTCACCTAAATTCCCTCATATTGCCATCATGGGCTGCAATCAGCAAACTTAGTGTAGACCAGCTGTTCCACCTACAGCCTCTCAATTGTGTACTTAACCACTGACAGTGATTAGGCTACCAGAATCCATATTTCATAAAACTATAATATGTCGTTCAGACTATTTTCTGCCTCTACATCACACAAAATTGGGCGCCATGGTAGTGCGACACAATTACAGCCCCAGAACGTTCTGGAGCTCAGAGATCAATTCCGGCGCCATTCTGCAAGGAGTCTCTGAACATCCTCCCCAAGGAAGGCTAGGGTTTTCCTACCACAGTCCAAAGATGAACTGGGTCATTGTAAGTTTTCCCATTATTAGGTCAGGTTTAATCGAAGTTGTGGGGTTGCTGGGCTGGTGTGGCTCGAAGGGCCTAATCTGTGTTACATTTGCTGTAAAACATTCTCGAATTATGTTGATCGAGCATCAGCCTGAACTCTTGTCAGTGCTCCTTACTCGGCAAGCACCACCAGACCTACTGAGCAGTTCCAAGAGTCTTTGTTTTTATATCCACTTATCATCTGCATTGTTTTGCTTTTTAACAAGGTAAGACCTTGCAGTGCAAATACATCCCTTAAAAATAGCACCAGTTTGCCGCCTGTATTGTGCAACAGGTTTGGCAGTCTCATCGGAGGGAGAAACAAAGTTGAAGACTCCAGTCAGTATCCTTTCATCAGCACCTGAAATTATACCTCTGATACTGCCTGATGTGCTGAGATATACTTGGAGTATTGTGAACAGTTTTGGGTCCCTTAACTAAGAAAGGATGCACTGGAAATTGTAAAGAGTCCAGGGGAGCTTCACAAGAATGATCCCAGCAATGAAAAGGTTAATATATGAGGAGGTTTGATGGCTCTGGGCCTCCACTTGCTGGAGTTTAGAAGACTGAGGGGTGTTCTCACTGAAACTTATTGAATATTGAAAAGCCTAAACAGAATGGATGTGGAAAGGATGGGTGAGTCTCGGACCAGAGGGCAATCTCAGAATACAAGGACATCCCTTTAGAACAGAGATGAGGAGGAATTTCCTTTAGGCAGAGGGAGGTAAATCTGTGGAATTCATTGCCACAGATGGTTGTGGAAGTCAAGTCATTGGGTATATTAAATGCGGAGGTTGATGGGTTTGTGGTTAGTAAGGGCATGAAAGGTTATAGGGAGGAGGCAGGAGAATGGGGGCTTGACAGGGATAATATATCAGTCATGATGGAATAACTAAGCAGACTCGATGGGCCAAATGGCCGAATTCTGCTTCTATGCCTTATGGTTAATAAACAGCATTTAATTGTAATTTCCAATTTCTGTATGTTTCCTTTTTGCTACTATGCTGTGTGTTTATCTCTTATAAACAAGGATATTTAGGTTGACGTATTTCCAGACTTCCTTGAAACCTACCGGAGATGAAGTGGATGTTCGCATGTTAGACTCCAATTTGAATGGAACCAAAACTTTGCTGATATAATGAATAATCCCATTTGTCGCAATGTAGTTTGATGTAATGATTTGCACATCTTCATTCAAATAAGTGGCGTTCTATTTAATAAGATAACATATATTTAGAACAATATAATAAGAGTAAGTCAGCATTTTAGAAAAATGTAATCCTTTCATCCATTATTCCACCATCAGATAGGTCCAGCATTTTTGATTTACCAAGATCGATGGTCCAGCATACAAACACCTCGTTGGGTACAGCTTTGTCTTCTAATCAGCCTTTCTGATTGAGTGCAAATAATCCCCTCAGAATACACACATCTATTCTTAGACTAACCTGAGGTAGAGAAGAAGGCAGTTTATTCTTTGGATTGAAATCAAGTGGATGATATTCTACATCTGTAGAGAAAGTTGGTGATTTCCGTACAGTTAACATATCTAGAAGTGAGCCAAAAGTCATCTGGGTCAAAAGCAAATGGATCTGGCACTAAACATAAATTGTCATTGTGAGGTATCAATAAACTTACATTTCCTACAAGGTGGGGCAGATGTATTACCAGACCCAAACTGCTTAACAGCACTCTGGGAGTACCTGCACTTCAATGCTTCAAGAGACATCATATCTTCTCAGCAGTAAATAGAATGAATCCTTTATGCTGATGAGCACAACTTGTTTATAAATTTTTAAAATCCTGAGTTACATCATTAAAACAATGGATTAGGAAGCTGTTGCATTTAAACCATATGATGCACTTTAGTTTGCACTATTGACTTTCAAGTGAGCAGTTTCAAGTTCCTGGTGTCAAGATCTCTGAGGATCTAACCTGGTCCCAACATGTCGATGTAGTCATAAAGAAGGCAAGACAGCGGCTATACTTTATTAGGAATTTGAAGCGATGTGGCATGTCAACAAATACACTCAAGAACTTCTATAGTTATACCATGGAGAGCATTCTGACAGGCTGTGTTACTGTCTGGTATGGAGAGGCTACTGCACAGGACTGAAAGAAGCTGCAGAGGATTGTAAATTTAGTTAGCTCCATCTTGGGCACTAGCCTACAAAGTACATAGGACATCTTCAGGGAGCGGTGTCTCAGAAAGGCAGTGTCCATTATTAAGGACCTCCAGCACCATTTTCTCAGGTAGGAGGTACAGAAGCCTGAAGGCACACACTCAGCGATTCAGGAACAGCTTCTTCCCCTCTGCCATCCGATTCCTAAATGGACATTGAACCTTTGGACATGACCTCATATTTAAAAATATACAGTATTTCTGTTTTTTGCACATATTTTAAATCTATTCAATATACACATACTGTAATCGATTTATGTATTGTTATTACTTTTTTTCTCTTCTATATTATGTATCGCATTGAACTGCTGCTAAGTTAAAAAAGTCCACGTCACATGCCAGTGATAGTAAACCTGATTCTACTACTGATCAAGAAGAAAACAATAGTCACAACGGTGAAGTGGAAAAGCACAGAGGTATTCTGGCAAATTTATTTTTCTCTGTTATCTAAATCAGAATGGACAGACCTCCACTGTCAATAACTAATCTTGCTTTTTACTAAGTGGTTCTTACTGCTTACTTCACATCAGCGATCCATTGGAGAGTGACATTCCCCAATACAGTGGATTCATTTAATCTTTTTGAAAAACACATGAAAAATTCAAAGATAATCTTAAAATTTCTCTTGACATTGTATTGCACTGTTAGACTTATATGCAATGTGACAAGGCATTATTGCAGGTGAATAAACAGGGAGAGGACTGGGCAGTTCTCGATAAACTGGAAGTAACTGGCAGTTAATGACACAAGGAGGCTACATATATTGACATTAACCACCTCCGATTTTCTCACACCTGTCAGATTATTTGGTGGCATTGAGAAAATAGAGACTCAGGGTGAGGGCAGTAACAGAAATAAAGGAAACTGAAATCTAAAGGTTTTGAAATTACACTATGAGATCACATCAGATATCTTGTAGCACAGTCAATACTTCCTGGGATATCCTGCTACACAGATGTATAATTAGTGCAATATCCTGAACTAAACACACAGACGCAGGCACACACATACGCACACACCCACACACACACGCACACCCATACACACACACACACACACCCATACACACGCACACACCCACACACACACGCACACCCATATACACACACACACACACACCCTAAAAGACACCACTTTGTAAACCTTGCAGGTAACCTGTACACAGGTACATCGTCGTATTATTGACACATCCTGTGGATTAGCCTAAAACTAAGACACCTTTCCTGTGAGATATCCTGCTGTACAGATGCAGATCCTGGGGATCTCCTGTGATAACTGTCACACTTCCTGAGGATACCCTGAAGTATAACTGCACTTCACATGGGATATCCTGAAGTGAAGAGACCTATCCTGTGCGATATTGTGATCTAAAGATACTCTTCCTGTGGGAAATTCTGTGGTACAGACACACTTAATAAAGTGTACAAAAATGTACAAATATACACCCGGGATATATCTTGTAGCATAGAGACAGGAGTTGTGGGATATCCGGAAGTACAGACACGCTCTGTGGGAAATCTTGTAGTACAGCCGCATTTCCTGGAGGATGTACTGTTGTACAGATACACACCCTGGGCATATTCTCCAGTACAGCCGCATTTCCTGGAGGATGTACTGTTGTACAGATACACACCCTGGGCATATTCTCCAGTACAGCCGCATTTCTGGGCAAATCCTTCAATAGGTACACTGGGGATATCCTAAAGACGTATATCCTGAAAGATGTACTGATGTCCATATATACTCTAGAGACACACTAACAGGATATACCCTGGGATACTTATAATATCGCTGGCATTCTGCACTGGCGGTGGAGGCAGATACGATAGGATCTTTTAAGAGACTTTTGGATAGGCACATGGAGCTTAGAAAAATAGAGGGCTATGGGTAAGCCTAGTAATTTCTGAGGTAGGACTTGTTTGGCACAACTTTGTGGGCCGAAAGGCCTGTATTGTGCTGTAGGTTTTCTATGTTTGTAAGTATAGAATGGGCATTCTTCCTCTGTGGCAAAGACTTATTTACTGGGAATATCTAGCAGCATGGATGTGTTAAATAAGGAATATCCTGTAGCATGGATCGATGGTCTAAGAGATATCCTGAAGCAATGACCCACATTGGTACATGGAGCTTAGAATAATAGAGGGCTATGGGTAATCCTAGGTAATTTCTAAAGTAAGTACATGTTCGGCACAGCATTGTGGGCCGAAGGGCCTGTATTGTGCTGTAGGTTTTCTATGTTTCACATCCAGTGAGATCTCAAGTACTGACATACTCACCTTTTTTGTGGAGATCTGAATGATTTTCCCAGATAAAGCGACAAGGTTAGTCCGCTCCCTTAGTTCAAAATCTAACAGGTCTTCACAGCCTACTATGTGATATCGAAGTAAATCTTTTATCAATCCACTTGATTCCCATTTTTCTATCTGTTGGGACGTTAATTGGATAAAGAAGAGAATTTTAATGGAAGATTAAGGAGTTCTGTATAAAGTATTCAGAACAAGAAAGTCAAGGGTAACACAACATGAAGAACTTTGTCAAGGCTTTGTATTGCCAGCAGAAAATTGTTTATCAGTCTATAAACTAAGGATAAGAAACTCAATTTTGCACTGGCAGTGGTGCAGTGCAGCTGTGATTTTCCAATGGACACTGGCCACATGTCAGGTCCTACTGTCGGGATGAAGCAGCACCAATGTTCTGCTTCTGTGAGCCTGGGGCAAAGGTTCGGTTTGGGGGCTTGACCTGATTAGGGCTCCTGATGAAGTATATCAAGCCAGAAGTGATGCCTGTCTGCCAGACCGACATAGCCAGCAGTAGCTAGCAACAAGAACCAGCCCAGCTTGGAAACCCCCTCCTCTGCACTGCACCCCTGATCGCAAGGATTCACATCTCCTCACTGTACTTTGTATTCTGATCACCTTGGAGGCTCCTGGCTACCTCAAGAGTTCCATGTTTGCACAGCTTTGCAAAGCTATGAAGTTTACTGAGAATAGTGAACATTTGCCAACAAGAAATAATTAACATTCAACTGAAATAATATGTAAACTTTATACTCAAGTATAGCAAGTTCAGCTGCGCACATTCCACACAGCACTCTGCAGTGAATTTCAGTTCACTCATTACATTTTAATTGCTAAACCTCAGAGGTTGGAATTTGTTGTTTATTGCACATACTGTACTAAACATGTAAATTAGTACCTTACGTGCATTGAATTCAGCTTCTGAATTTCAGTTCCTTTGACTTTAAGAGAGGCAAATTTCAGAACAGAATTTCATTCATGATCTATTTTGTTTAACACATAAAGCTAAGTTGGATTTCTATAGCTAGCTTGCAGCCAATAAGGAATAAATACTTTGTAAATCAAAACTATTTCTAGATTTTAGGGGATCCACTCTTTCTCATTTTTAAGGGTGAAGTCCTTCCCACTAGGCTCTGAAAGAGATGGCTGATCTGGAGGTATTGTGTAGTCCAAATGAATGATGGAATCTTCCTCTAAAGTCGTCGAAGCCAATGAATTTGACCAGGCTACTTAGTGCTGGGAAGGCACACCAGATCAAAGTTATTCTCTTTCAAAAATATTGGGGGAATTCGATATAGAGCCTGGAGAAGGAGATACAATATATTAGCAAATGTTAGTATACCTCCTTCTGGTTTGCAATGTGGCATTTATAACAACACTATTACAGAGCAGCTGCCGGGTTCAATTCCCACTGCTGTCTGTAAGGAGTTTGCAAGTCCACCCCATCACCACCTGGGGTTTCTCTGGGTGCTCATTTCCTCCCGCAGTTCATAGGTGTACAGGTTAGAAGATTCGAGCAACACACAAAATGCTGGAGGAACTCAGCAGCCCAGGCAACATCTAGGAGCAGAGTACAATTGGTGGTTCGGTAGGACTGTTTGCTATCGGGTTAGCAGATTAATCAGTCGTATGGGTGGGGTGTAACGGGGCGTAACGGGGTGGCACGAGCTCATTGGGCCAGAGGGGCCTGCTACCATGTTGTAAATCTCTCAGTAAAACTGGTCAACTCTGAACAAAGCAGACTGTATGTTTCTTGCTGCAAGATGAACACTTCTAAAACACTAACATAAGAGGAACTATAATGTATTCAGTTTATACAGCTACCGTGCTTTGAGAACGTGCATCCTGTTTTGGCACAAACACAGTGAATGGCCCAGTTCCTTTAAGTTCATTGATGGAGTTCCTCTATAACAGTTCAGAAACAAAAAAAAAATCAAAGGAGGGTTGAGCAATATTCCAAGAGATAAATTTCAGGAATCTCAACTGGAAAATATTAAAATGCTCCATTGCTACCTGAAGGTATCTATGGAAGGCAACGAATGTTGGGTCTCTGGCAAGTTCCTGTTTAAACAAAATGATGTTTTTGTTAAAAACTCAATTCCTTAAGGGTACAGAAACATGATCAAATATATATACAGTATTTAATATATACAGTATTTAATGATGATATGTTAATTAAATAATAATGAGAAAGCTTATAGTTTTGCAGAACCCACTCTAAGTGAGTCAGCATCTAGAAATAAAAACATACTTCGGAGTGTGCTAACTTTGCCACATTTGAAAGGGATAATTACACACTAAATTACAATAGAAATGAAGTGAAGGCCGATGAAAATTTTAACTTGGCTTATTGGGCACAAGCAGAGTAACCTCAGCGTGAATATGGCATCAGATCACTTGCCACACCTTGAGTAAGGCAGAAATGCCAGTGAGATACATTAGGCAAATCATGGGCCACAAACCCCATTTGTTCAGGCCTCGCCATAGCAACAATGGGCCAGGTAGCAGGGGAACTCACCCACATGGCTTTTTGAAGGCAGCAACTGAACTAGAAAAGTTGGCTTGGACAGTGGGGAAATCCCAATGCTATTACTCCTGGAGATGAATTAGTGACACTCCTGGAGTGTTGAGAGGCCTGACAACAGTACTGGCTTAGGGGAGGAAAGGACAGGAAAGGAATCTGTGGCAATGATCACGAGAAGCAGGCTTCAGTATTTCAGTGGAGTTAACACAAGCACACTTATTCATTCTCTGAAGCATCACAAGCACTAAAACCCAAACTTTCCACAGTACAATGAAAATTTTAATTTGCTTCACAGTGTCAAATGGCAAAAGTGGTCTCCCTCCTCACCCTTCTCAAAATACTCTTGAAACTCATGCCTCATCATTGTCTTGATAAGCTGCAGGTTAAGGCAGGCAGGGGAAATTGAGAGAGAGGAGAGGAGGTTATCGTAACACTGGATAAGAAATTATTAAATTGTATATGCTGTACCTCTGCAGAGAATTATACACACAATCGTGAACATCAACACACACACACACACACACACACACACACACACACACACACAATTGTTGAATACTTACCTGAAAGATATCACCTCTGCATGAAAGTCCAACCTTTTTGTAGCCATGATAACAGGTGCATGTTCGAGTACCTGGTCCTGATGCTTGGCAGTGGGCAAATAAACCACAGCCTCCGTTGTTCTTCAGTGGAGGGAAAAGACAGACCGAAAACAAGTATCACAATTATTTTTGGTTTTAATATTAGAAATAAATTAGTTTCTACTCTATCAGAACTCTCTCCTAAATTTGATCAAACACAAATAAACAAAATAACCTAATTTGCTTTACACCTAGTTGTATTAATATTCAAGTGTTTCTTTTATTTGAAATGAATTTCTGTGCACTAACCCACTTACTATATTGTCACTGTTTCATCAAAAACGTACAAAACTAATCATGCTAACATTGACTTTTAAAAAAACAGTTGAAATCCATAGAAAAGCAATTTAAAATTAGAAAGAAAACATAAGAATATTTAAAATGAAAAATGTTCAATGTTTTAAGTTGTTTTTGAAGAGGAAAGTTTCAAAGGTAGCCAATCTATAATAACCTCTACTTTAGACAAAAATGGCTCAGACCCATTGAGGAAACAATCAATTGTACACGTTCGCAGAAATTTGCTTAATTCAATTCCTTTAAGCCTTCCTACTCAGGTGATTATGTCATTTAATTTAGATCTAAATCCAATCCCACAAAATTGCAATAAATCTGAAAGAAATTAAGTACATTTTATCCCCTGTCCTCCTCATTCCCCCTTAAAACCTTAAGTCAGCCTATGGACCCATAGATTAAAATCATTTCAACCTGTTAGGGGTTGCGATCACGTTAAAGAAAGTAGAAACCTATAGAATTCTATGGGAAAACTGGAAAGAAATTAGTTACATTTTATAGTCAGTAAATCAGATGATTTGCATGTAATCAATAGATACAGATAATCAATTACATACAGAGATATACAATCATTGTATTCTCATACGAGATCACTTCTTAAGCTACACCGTTGGCATCACAAGGTAGCATATTTGACGTTATAATTGGGTCATGCATGAATGTGATTAGGTCATGCATGAATGTGATTATGTATCAGGTTCCTAAGGCCCCAATGAAATAGGCTGGAAGCAGCCAGAACTTCCAGATACAGTTGGGCAGACAACCACATCACACAAAGACAAAGATTTGCTCGATGCACATACATCTACCATAGACATAGAGTCTTTTGCACTGCAAGTAAAGAGCCTACTGTGATCTGCTGCAGGAAGATTTGTTCTTGAATTCCTCAACTTGTAAGTTTGTTCCTAACCTTCTTGCAAGGGTTGTCAGGTTGACAAGATTTCCTACCATCGCCGATGTAACCTGAGAGACAGTTGCATGCGACCTAAAATGGAAAACACATCAAAGGTAGCATGAATTGTACACAAGCGTTTTCACCTCAAGCAGAAAGTCACAAGCTGCAGTTTTAAGGTTAATGATCATTGCTGATAGCATCTAGAAATGTATGAACTGCTTTTGTTTGTGTAGACTGGCATGAAGAATTCATTCAACACAGATGTCAAATACTTCCTGTGTGTGCACCAAGTTTAATCCTTAAAAGGTCCAACTGTGAAATCTTCATTAACTCAACAAGTTACTAAACATCACTTATTTTGTTTCTGATCTTTGTGCTACAGGCAGGCCAAATCCCCTTCTTAACGTGTCTAAAATGCTGAAGGATATAATAACACAAGAAATTGTTTACATAAAGCAGTATTCCAAATAAAATTTGAAATAGAACGCATGCTTTACCAGATTTGGTCCAGTTTTAGTGCATTCCGCATTTTTATGACAACCTCCATTTTGTTCTGCACACCCATCAATTTCTGAGAAGAAAACAACAGTGAGCTATACACATAATATGAATCAACAACATTATCTCGCAACTGAGTTAGTTATGCTGGATGAAGAAGAAACTGTTGACCTTCACCTTTTTGTGTTCTCTAGCATTGTTTTCTGCCTGGGATGCCCTCAGAGCAGAGGTGACAAAGACTGCCCTGTGTTCCTCAGCTGCCCTCCACCAGGAGCTTGATTGGGGTTGTCATGCAGCATTGTGCAAGGAGGATTGAACTGAGTGTTGTCACAACTCTTTACGATGCTTCAGTGTATTATCTATGGCCTTCTGCAGCCCTGATACCCAAGGCCCCACCCCAAAGAGAACCAAGAATGGAGCCAAATTTTTCAAGAGCAGTAAGACAGTCAGTTCATTCAGAAAGAAACGTTTCAAACTCTCAAGATGACTCTGCCCTTGAAAATGAAAATCTTTGAGATCCACTTCAAAGAAATCAATTTGGTTTAGACTTAACACCATTCTTGACAGGCAGGAAGTCGAAATGGCTGAGTCGAAAGCACAAAGGTCTTTGTAGCTGATAGTATCTCTGGTGAGGTCCCAACACCCAGTGGAATGGACCTTCGGTCACAGAATCACAAACTCATCTTCCAGAAATCTGCAGAAATATGTCTGGAAGGAGACAGATCTGGCTTAGCAGAGCCTCTATGAGGGAAAATATTACCAATGGCTGGAAGTTAACTACCTGAAATTGCAGTATGGTCCATTTATTTTCAGGAGCAGTAGACATGTTTTGCACCTTGCAACAACTGCAACAGAAATCCAGCAAGCAGCATTAATCATTGCACTTCACAAGAGACTTTGAATCGAGAGTCCTTCTCCAGAATGGCTGCCTGCAAACATTCACCTCCTTCTTATGGCAATGTAAGATGTGATCTTAACCAAAGGGTCCACAGTGAACCCAAGACTGGTGTCAAGCATGGCTAGAGATTTGTACTGCATTGGGAATTGCACATTAAAATGAATTTGGAACCACTATATAGATTAGGAAGAGCACTGTTAGACATGTACGTCACTCAGATCAGGGATCAGATTTATAAAGCTGTACTTTGAGACGGTGCTTAGCATTCAGAGCCTCTCACCAAACTGGTAATACAACATCATACTGAGTAAGTGCAAACAACTCAAATAGAAGTGGCAAGAGTTTGGACTATTTACCACACAGGCAGCCAGCAGCTTTTAATCCCTGAATATACATACTACGCCAACACTTCCACCATTTCATCAGACATGCATGCTAGTAAATAGCGTGGAACACTTTAAGCAATGGGCAAGCACAACAGATGGCTTGGCATGGTCCTTTATTTGGGTCCTCACCTAAACAGATGAGTCCATCCCCAGCATAACCATCCCAACAGGTACACGTCCTCTCTCCTGCAGAAACCTTGGTGCAGTTGGCATATTCTGAACAACCACCATTATTAATCTCACAGCGGTTAATCTCTGCAAATAGAAAAATGGTGTTTCAACTTTGTGTTACAATTCTTTCCTCTGAACCATCTGATGTTCCGATATTGGAAGTTAATTTTCACAGCTGTCATATTAAAGTAGGATTCTAGTGGCGGGCACCAGACTAATTTAGCTTTACTTGAAAGGTTATGTTCCATTTAGTAGCATGCCACTTGTCTGCTGCTTTTAACATAAGGGAACATAGGAAATTGCTATTTTTCTTTATTACGTCATCTTCTTTTAGTTGGTCAGGGCAAGCAATGGCAGACAAAGTGCATGTCAAAACTGCTTAAGCTTTCCTAACTTAACGGCTAGCTACAAGACTGGATCAGTCCTTCCATGACCTAAATTCAGTACAGGAATTTTCTGTGTTTTACTGACTGCACCTGCTAGGCAGGCAGTTTGTCCAGTGAAGTTTGAAGAAACAATGAGGGAGATCCAGCGAAGAAGACAAGCATACACCCTGTGCCCACTTCATTAGGTACATCTGTACACCTGATCATTTATGCAAATATCTAATCAACCAATCATATGGTGGCAACTCAAATGCAAAGAAGCATGCAGACATGGTCAAGAGGTTCACTTGTTGTTCAGACCAAACAACAGAATGGGATAGAAATGTCATCTGTGACTTTGACAGGATCATTGTTGGTGTCAGACTGGGTGGTTTGAGATTCTCAGAAATTGATGATCTCTTGGGATTTTCATGCACAACAGTCTTTAGAGCTATTCAAAGAATGATGCAAAAAAAAAATCTAGTAAGTGGCAGTTCTGAGAGCAAAATCTCCTTGTTAATGAGAGAGGTCTGAGGAGAATGGCCAGGCTGGTTCAAACTGACAGGAAGGCAACAGTAACTCAACCACGTATTGCAACAGTGGTGTGCAGAAAAGCCTCTCTGAACACACAACATGTCAAACCTTGAAGTGGATGGGCTACAGTAGCAGACGACCATGAACATACACTCAGTGACCACTTCATTAGGTACAGGAGGTCCATTGAGAGTAGAAATTCAGAACAGGCCTGGTTGCCTTTGCAGGTGGGTTAATAATAGTCCCCTGGCACTATGCTGATGAAGAGTTAGTGACTTATCACTCCAACCAACCACATTTAAGAGGGAGATACCTGGCCATTATCATGATGCGAATGTGGGAGATGACTATGCATATGTTGGGAAGTCACAGCTTTGGTGAAAATGGAGAATGGTGAAGGAGGAGAAAATTCTTTGAGTTGGATGCGCAGAACAGGCAAATAGCAGTGTTAGTAGATTGCATCCTTCCCCATTCTGAGTTCTCTCACTAAGGTATATTTGAATCAGCTTCCCTCGTGCCTGATACTCCTGAGATCACACGCATCTTGTAGGCAAGTCCATTAGAGAGAGTGGTGTTGATTACCCTCTGACATCTGGATATCTCCAGCAATGAATGCTGGTGAGCCCTGCCACTGAAGACCTGCCATAAAGTGGCACAATTATTTGAAGTTGCAGAGATAGAGAGGTAGATAGATACATAGATGATCGATAGCTAGATAGATAGATATCAGGCACCAAAGTTTGTTCAGCCCGCTTCTTGGCATTAATGTATTGCACATTGCGTACAATAGACTAGTGCTACCTTGAAGCCCTATATAGCCTCACACTGTGGCATTTTAACATTAGATCTGTACACAAATGATTTCTATCCCTTCATTTTTTCTTCCAACATATGAGAGGGGACACTTTGATCAGTCATACCTGAACAGTAAGTTCCATTTCCAGTGTAACCAGCAGTGCACAAGCAAGAAGGCAGAGAGCCAGATGATCCTAGAATACAACTAAAACATGCAAGCACTAAGTCTTTAAGACAAAAAAATCAACAATGTTCACACATTTCACCACTGGACAACAGTGATTGCAGGTATATTATAAAAAGGTGCGTGATGCTTCTGTGATCTGCATCAGGACACATACAGTGTATTGTAGATACTTAGTGGATGTAATTCATAATATGCCCAGCTGTTTCTTTCATCAACGTGATGCAAGCACTCAAAAATGTCACATCATTGCTACTCTGCAATCAATACATCTGCAATTAATTTTAACTTTATAAATAGAGAGTAGCATTCTAATTGCTGCTATTTGAATTTATCATTAAAATATGAGTTACAAGAGAAGATGAAAATAAGTTTGCTTCACTCACTTGGCATTGGCATGGCATGTTCCATCGCAGTGATCAGTTACAATTTCTGACAGAGGAAAACAGCGCAATTGTGACTATTCACTAGGTTCATGAAAAATGGGAAATGTACAAAGCTGCACATTATCCCAGTGCTTGCTTAAATCTATTCCATGTGTTTACTAATAGCTTTATAACTTGGTTCAGTTTAAAACTTCATAACGAGTATAAAAACTGGCAGTGCAGATAATGCATACAAATCCAAATAGTGGGAAAAAAATTAACTGATTGAAAAATATAACACTGCTTCTCTCCATAATTTCTTCCAGTTATGGAGGCAAGAACTAGTGCTGGGCTATTTAGGATTGAAATTAAATTATGTTGTAAATCTTTGGAGTTCTGCAACTCAGATGGTTGTGCATGAACAATCACCAGATTGTTCAAGATCAAGGAAACACAGTTCATTAGAGGATAAGTGAGAAGTGAGACATCGGATTGGGTATCATTTTGTTGAGTAGGAGAACAGAAACAAGAGGTTATAAACCTTCTCCTGACTATTTCTTACGTTCATCTAGAATAAGAGCTTTTTTTAAAAAAATATGAAAGCCATCGAGCAATTTCACAATCATGATGGGAATAGCAGTAAAATTACAATAAAAATAATAGAGAAACATATGATGATAATAAACTATTGACAACAAATACTGCAACAAGTTAACGTCTACTATAACACAACACATATAGGCAAGTTTTCAACAGAAGATGCCAAGTATATGAAAGAAATTCATTTCAAAAAAAGCTATAAGTTTCTCAGCTGAGTTAAAAAAGAAGTCAATGAGTATGCAGAATGCATCCAGAACCAGAGGGACTGCCGATAAGATCTCAATCTGGCAGTGATGAAACATTAAAATGTTAACTCTCTATTGTCAGAAGAAGGCTGTGTTAACAATATATAAGCACACAAGGGGACTTTTCTATTCATCTCAAAAAACTTAAGATTGGTACTTTGAGAAAATATAATTGTTTTGAAAATATATTTTAAAATTACATTCTGTTTAAATATACAGTATCTATAAAAAGTATTCACCCCCTCCGCTTGGAACTTTTCATGTTTTATTGTTTTACAAGATTGAATTACAGTGGATTTAATTTGGCTTTTTTTGACACTGATCAACAGAAAAAGACTCTTTTGTGTCAAAGTGAAAACACATCTCTACAAAGTGATCTAAATTAATTACAAATATAAAAATCAAAATAATTGATTGCCTAAGTATTCACCCAGTATGACACTCCAAAACGTCACTGGTGTAGCCAACTGGTTTTAGAAGTTACATAATTAGTTAAATGGAGATCACCTGTGTGCAGTCAAGGTGTTTCAATTGACTGTAGTAAAAACACACCTCTAGCTGGAAGGTCCAAATGCTTTCTTAGGGTGCTACATGAAAATCTTTATTGACTTTATATATTTGATTAGACCGGTACTTGATTATAGCTGTATGGCTTATGGATCAGCTTCATCTTCAAATTTAAAATGTTTGGATGTGATACAAGATCAAGCTTTAAGTTTGTGCTGTGGTCGTCGCCTGTTTCAGCTTTACTGGTTGAAATGGTTCAGCTCCTGTAAGATCATCTCCTGTTTCAGCTTTACTGAGGATGAAGTTATTGTTAACATACTGGCTTAACTTGAGGGGGCAGAGGAATGATCACTCTGTTAGAAGTATGTTGGAAGACTGTTGGGAACATCAAAAGAAGAGTTTTTAGTTTTGGGTGGTTGGGTTCTCATCATGCAAGGAATGTGGGTTTGTTGGATTATGTAATTTGTCCCACTGTAGCTTTTTCGGTAACCCCATCATGGTTTTTTCCAATGGCTTTAGGTGATTTTAACTTGCATGATTTAATGAAATCAAAGGATCCCAATATACCCAAGATTATGTTGGTTCATCAGTATGTTAAGGAGAATTATTCTGATATGTTAACCATTTTTACTAATGGATCAAAAGATAATTTAATGGGAAATGTCGATATGGCTGATGTTGTGCCTGAATTACAGGTAACAGTAAAGAAATGCCTTACTAACTATTTATCAGTGTATACTGCAGAACTGGTTGCCATCATTTTGGGCTTACAATGGGTGGAGGAAATCTATCCTTGCAAATTTATAATTTGTTCAGATTCTTCTTCGGTTTTGACTAGCCTTAAAACAGGTCAATCTAGTAGTTGGTTTGATTTACTGCTGGAAGATCTTCAAACTTCATTTCATATTCAAAGTATTGGTCTAAATGTTCTCTTATTATGGATTCCTGCACATAGAGGCATTGAGGGGAATGAGCGGGTTGATTGTTTGGCCAAAGAAGCTGCTAAAAGTTTATCTGTGGATATAGACCTTCCACTTAGCAAATCAGAAACTAGGGGGTTGGTGGGGCTAAGAATTAAGAGATTATGGCAAGGCCTGTGGGATAATGGCACAAGAGGAGACACTATTACAGAATACATAAAACTGTTGGATTGATGGGAGAAGGGGGTAAGGCAAGAAGGGAAGGAATTATATTGACTCGACTTAGAATTGGGCATACGATGCTTAATTATTCCTCGTATCTTTTTGGAAAACATCACTCTGGGGTGCATAGGTGTTGTCATCATTATGAAACAGTTGAACACATTCTTTTACAATGCAAAGCATACAAGGTTGAAAGGAAGCAAATGCAGTCTACTGTAAAGATGAAGCCACACTCAGGTTGGAGGAACAACACCTTATATTCCATCTGGGTAGCCTCCAAACTGATGGCATGAACATTGACTTCTCAAACTTCCGCTAATGCCCCACCTCCTCCTCGTACCCCATCCGATATTTATTTATTTACACACATTCTTTTTCCCTCTCTCCTTTTTCTCCCTCTGTCCCTCTGACTATACCCCTTGCCCATCCTCTGGGTTTTTCCCCACCTCCCCCTTTTCCTTCTCCCTGGACCTCCTGTCCCATGATCCTCTCGTATCCCTTTTGCCAATCACCTGTCCAGCTCTTGGCTCCATCCCTCACCCTCCTGTCTTCTCCTATCATTTTGGATCTGCCCCTCTCCCTCCCACTTTCAAATCTCTTACTAACTCTTCTTTCAGTTAGTCCTGACGAAGGGTCTTGGCCTGAAACGTCGACTGTACTGTTACGTACCCCGTAACTGGGTTGCCAAACCAGCAGAAATGGATCACTCAGTTGGATTCTGGATTACTAGAACTAAGAAAGTTTTATTAAAGAAACAAGCAACACAGTAATCGAAAGGATAATAAATGCAACAGTTCAGCAATAATAAACACACATGTGCACAGAATTAAGATAACAGCATCAATCAAGCTCTATCGTTGTCTAGGGATAAATGACCAATTTCAAAGTGACACAAAGTTCAGTCCAATTTAGTAGTGCAGTTTGTAGTAATCGTTGCCATGGCGATGGACAACGTGGGGGGAAAGAGAGAGAGAGAACGGGAACGACTGATCATTAAGACACGGCTTCCACTCACAGACCGGCGATATGGCCCACAAGCAGCTTTTGGGCAGGTCCTTGGTGATGTCACCTGAGGTCACCGACTGTGACCCCTCCTCCAGATGCGGTCGATCCTCTGCAGTGAACCCGGCACCCAAGCAAGGGCGGACGCACACCGGGTTCCCGCTGATCGTACCTTTCCACCCTGTGCGTTGTCCGGTACTTCCCACCGACTCGTGAGAGGCGCACCGCTTCCAGGGTCTCGTTACCCCGGGTGTCGTGTGTCCTGCCTTAGCGAACCTGTCCCTTTTTATCCCCCTGCTGGGGTATCGCCTGTCCATCACTTCAAACAGTTCAGGGTTCAAAGGGGGAGCCGATCTTGGCAATACCCAGACTGATGGCTCCTTCATTAACATCTCCACATGCTGCTTCATTGTTCCTTATCTCTCCTTCCCCCCTGAGGACAGGTGGCAGACCAACTGCTGATCTCACAGGACAGCTAACATCTTATCTATGTGTATTCTCCTCACAGTACCTCTTCCTAGAGATGCTGCCTGGCCTGCTGCGTTCACCAGCAACTTTGATGCATGTTGCAGGCTGCACTACTAGCTTGGGGCATGACAGTTTTCATTTAAAAACATTACTAAGTTATGGAAGTGACTTTTATTCTCAGTGACTTTTTCACCACCCAAGGATTGGATTTCTTACAGGTGGTGGAAACCTGGCTAAGCACCGGCGAGCTTGCTCCACTTGTTGAATTCTGTTCAGATGGCTGTAACATTTTTAACACACCTAGACCCTCTGGTCGCAGAGGGGGTCTAGCTACTGTGTTTAAAGAACATTTTAATTGCTGTCTACTGAACTCTGATTATTTTTCCAGCTTCGAGGTGCAATTAATTAAAGTGGGCCTGGTCAATCCCCTCTTTAACTGCTCTTGTGTATCGTCCACCAAAAATACCTAAAGATTTTATTACTCATTTTTCCAACTTCCTCTCAAACACTATGCCCAATTTTGATCAAGTTCTGATTCTTGGTGATTTTAATATTCATGTTTGCTGTCCCGCTAAGCTTCTCGTAAGTGATTTTACGCATCTGGTTGAGTCTTTTCATCTTGCTCTGCTTATCACTGGACCCACTCAGAAGCTAGGCCATACACTTGACCTAGTCTTATCGTCTGGTTTTCCGCTCTGCAATGCGGTAATAACTGATGCTTGTCTGTCAGATCATAGCATTGTTATGTTTGAGGTATCTCTGCCTTTTTCCTCTATTAAATCTCATCTTCCTGTACGTTATTCCCACTATATTAACTCTTTGACTGCCAATAAGTTCTCTGAGGCTCTCATAGCTGCTCCCAACACTTGCACTATTGGGGATTCTCCTCCCAATCTCAGCACTGAGGAACTTTCTTCCTTATTTAATACCACCTGCTCTTCCATTCCGAATACTGTTGTCCCCCTTAAACTGAAAATACCTAAGCCTAAAGGTCTGCCTTGGCTTAATGACTCCACCAGAGCCCTGAGGAGGAAGTGCAGAATATCTGAACGAAAGTGGAAGTGTGATGAGCTTCAAATTTCTTTTGAAATTTTGAGAAACAATCTTCACAAATATCCGGAAGTGGTTAAAGCTGCGAGAGTAAAATACTTTTCTGACCTAATTTCTAACAACTCTCATAATCCCAAGGTCTTATTCAGTACCATAAATTCTGTCATTTGTCCTGCCCCTAGCATCAGCTTTGATGTGTCCCCGCTAAGTGCGAAGAATTTTCAAAATTCTTCATTTGCAAAGTTGAGGACATTAGAATGAACATTTCCACCCCACCCCCCACCCGTGACCTAGCTGTCTCACTGGTTTGTTCATCTAAACTGGACTCCTTCCAACCCGTTACACTTCCTTTCCTTACAAGGATTGTGTCCACCATGAAACCTGCAACCTGCCCCCTTAACATTGTCCCCACTGCCCTCCTGAAGGATGTCTTTGACATAGCTGGTCCCAGCATCCTCTCTATTATCAACAGCTCCCTGGCCACTGGTACTGTTCCAACCTGCATTAAGCACGCTGTGGTCCAGCCCCTCCTGAAGAAACCCAGCTTAGACCCTACCTTACCTAGTAACTACAGACCTATTTCTAAACTTCCATTCCTGTCAAAGGTTCTCAAAAAGGTTATTCTCAGTCAATTGCTGCCCTACTTACTCCAAAACAACATCTCTGTAAGATTTCAGTCAGGTTTTAAGGCTTACCATAGCACAGGGTCTGCCCTGCTGAAAGTGTACAATGACCTGCTCCTCTCTACCGACTCAGGTGACTCTGTCATTCTAATTCTTCTTGACCTCAGCGCAGCGTTCAATACTGTGGATCACGCCATTTTAATAGACCATCTCCAATACGGGGTTGGTGTTGATGGCACTGCTTTGAACTGGTTCACATCCTACCTCAAAAATAGCAGCTTCTCCATCAACATAGGCAAATTTTCTTCTCCCCCAGCTAGTCTCTCCTGCGGGGTCCCACAAGGTTCCATCCTAGGTCCCATTCTTTTCTCTATATACATGCTTCCCCTCAGTCAAATCATTCAGAAACATGACATTTCCTTCCATTGTTCTGCTGATGACACACAGCTTTATCTCCCCCTTGAAACCAAACGACTAGTCAAATCTAGTCAGCCTCATGAACTGCCTTGAGGACGTAAAGTGTGGGATGGCACAAAACTTCCCACAGCCGAATGAAGGCAAGTCTGAGGTTGTCCTATTTGGCCCCCCTGACTCCATCAAAGTGATTGCCAACAGTCTTGGTAACCTGTCCACCCTTGTCAAACCCCACGGCAAAAACCTTGGTGTGATATTTGATTACGTCTTTAAGTTTGACAAGCAAGTTAATGCAGTAGTAAAAGCCAGGTTTTTCCAGCTTCGTACTGTTGCCAAAATCAAGTTGTTTCTCTCTTTCAAAGATCTCGATAAAGTCATCCACGCCCGTATATCCTCCCGCTTGGACTACTCCAACTCCCTGTATACTGGGATTAGTCAGTCGTCCCTGTCCCGTCTGCAACTGGTCCAGAACGCCACAGCCAGGCTCCTGACAGGTGCCCGGAAGAGGGACCATATTACTCCTATCCTGGCCTGCCTCCACTGGCTACCAGTACAGTTCAGAATTGAAACAAGGTTCTCCTGTTTGTTTATAAAGCCCTAAATGGGCTGGCTCCCCCTTATATCGCAGACATTTTAACCCCTTGTTCTACTTCCAGGTCCCTCAGGTTGGTGGACTTGGGGCTCCTGGCTGTCCCGCGATCTAAATTTAAGTTCAGGGGTGACCGCGCCTTTGCTGTTGTAGCCCCTAGACTGTGGAACAGCATTCCCCTCCCTATCAGATCTGCCCCCTCCATCGACTCTTTCAAATCCAGGCTCAAATCTTACTTTTATTCACCAGCGTTTTAATCCTCCTGATGTGGCTGATTTTTGGCTTGTGCCAGGGCCCTTGTGTTGTCTCTTTTGTGTCTGTAAGCTGTGTGCCTTGTTGGTTATGTCTGTGTTTCTTGTATTTGTGATTTTAACTATTCTGCTCTGATCCATACAGTACTTCGGTCAAAATGGGTTGCTATATAAATAAATTTGACTTGACTTTAATTTAATTCACAATATTGTCTTCCATTAATTAAAATCTATAGGGTTTTTTTGGAGTAATTTAGTCTTTAGTTGATAAAGAACTGGTAGGGGTTTTATTTCCCTACTCTCCACAGCACGTTCCAGTCCGGTTGATAGCGGTAATGTACCTTCAAGTTGGAGTGCCAACCGCCAATAAAAGTCAGAAGAAGAAGAAGATGAAGATCCAGCTGCTGGTAAGTCAGTATCCTGGAATAAAACTACACCATGAAGACTAAAGAACACTCCAAGCAACTCCATTAAAAGGTTATTGAAAAGCACAGGTCAGGAGAGGGATAAAAGAAATTTTCCAAGTCACTGAATAACACTTGGAGTACAGTTAAGTCAATCAAGAAATGGAAAGAATATGGCATAGCTATGAATAAGACCATAGACCATAAGATATAGGAGCAGAAGTAGGCCATTTGTCCCATCGAGTCTTCTCCACCATTCATTCATGGGCTGATCCAATTCTTCCAGTCATCACCATACCCTTTGATGCCCTGGCTAATCAAGAACCTACCTATCTCTGCCTTAAATGCACCCAATGACTTGGCCTCCACAGCTGCTCGTGGCAACAAATTCCACAGATTTACCACCTTCTGACTAATTTCTCTGCATCTCAGTTCTAAATGGATGTCTTTCAATCCTGAAGCCATGCCCTCTTGTCCTAGAATCCCCTACCATGGGAAATAACTTTGCCATATCTAATCTGTTCAGGCCTTTTAACATTTGGAATGTTTCTATGAGATCCCCCCTCATTTTTCTTAAACTCCAGAGAATACAGCCCAAGAACTGCCAAACATTCCCCACACGGTAACCCTTTCATTCCTAAATCTGCCTAGAGCAGGCTTTCCTCAAAAGTGGGTGACCGTGCAAGAAGGGGACTAGTGATGGTGGCCACCAAGAGACCTATGACAACTCTGGAGGTTACAAGCTTCAGTGGCTGAGATGGGAGAGACTGCGCATACAACTGTTGCCTGGGTGCTTCACCAGTCACAGCTTTATGGGAGAGTGGCGAAGAGAAAGCCACTGTTGGAAAAAACACACATGAAATCTTGGCTGGAGCTTGCCAGAAGGGAGACTCTGAAGTTAGCTGGAAGAAGGTTCTATGGTCTGATGAAACCAAAATTCAGCATTTTGACTCAATTAAATCAAACTAAATCCTATGTTTGGCATAAGCTAAACACAGTACATCATCATGCTGTGGGGTTGCTTCACTGTAGGCTTGTGAAGGTAGAGGGTAAAATGAATGCAGTAAAATACAGGGAAATCTTGAAGGAAAACCTGATGCAGTCTGCAAGAGAACTGCGACTTGCAAGATTTGTTTTCCACCAAGACAATAACCAAATCATAAAGCCAAAGCTACACAGAAATGGCTTAAAAACAACAAAGTTAATGTCCTGGAGTGGCCAAGTCAGAGTCCAGACCTCAATCCAATTGAGAATTTGTGGCTGGACTTGAAAAGGGCTGTTCAGTCATGATCTCTATGCAATCTGATAGGGCTTGAGTAGTTTGGTAAAGAACGGGGAAAAATTGTAGTGTGCAGAGCTGATAGAGACCAATCCACACAGACTCAAAGCTGTAATTGCTGCCAAAGCTGCTTTTACTAACGACTGACTTGAAGGGGGTGAGTAATTATGTAATCAATCATTTTATGTTTAATAATCATAATAAATTTAGACTAACTTGTAGAAATTTGTTTTCACTTTGACATGAAAGGGTCTTTTCTGTTGATCAGTGTCAAAAAAGCCAAGTGAAATCCATTAATTTAATGTTGTAAAACGTCCAAGGAGGGTGAACACATTTTATAGACACTGTATTTGCTTTCTGCTTTTTTGGGTTTAATACAACATTCCACTTACCTTGATCACAATTTGCACTTTCCCACCCTTTGAAACAGTTACAGCTTCCATCACCATCCAGTCCATCATTGCAGTTTCCATTTACACACAAACATTCTAAACGCACATAAGTAAGTATCTGGTTAATTGAATGCAAGACAGTAAATGGGAAAAGTACTTAGATGTAAACTGATATGCTAAGACAAATGGTTTTAATTATAAACACGATAAATTCTGCAGGTGCTGGGAATCCAAACCAACACACAAAATGCTGGAGGAACTCAGCAGGTCAGGCAGCATCTATGGACAGGAATAAATAGTCAACATTTTGGGCTGGATCACTTCGTCAGGACCGGAAATGAATGGGGAAGATACCAGAATGAAAAGGTGGTGGCAGGGGGGGGGTGGGGAGGAAGATGTCTAGAAGACGATAGGTGAAGCCAGGTGGGTGGAAGAGTTTCAGGGCTGGACAGGAAGGAATCTGAAAGGAGAGGAGAGTGGACCATAGGAGGAGGGGAGCCAGGGGGAGGTGAGAAGAGGTAAGAGGCCAGAGATGGGTATAGAAGTGGTGGGGGAGGGGGAATTGATATTCATGCCATCAGATTAGAGGCTACCCGGACAACACAAGGCGTTGCTTTGCCCTGAGGGAGGCCTCATTGTGGCACAAGAGGAGGCCGTGGACCAACATGTCGGAACAGGAATTGGAGTCAAAATGCTCAGCCACTGGGGGAGTTCTGCCTTTGGTGGATGGAGTGGACAAAGCAATCACAACAGGTCTCACCAATGTGGATGAGGCCGCATCAGGAGCACCGGACACAACAGATTCGCGGGTGAGGTGTTACCTCACCTGGAAGGACTGTTTGGGGCCCCGAACAGAGGTGAGGGAGGAAGTGAATGGGCAGGTGTAGCACTTTGACCACTTGCTGGGCTAAGTGTCGGGAGGGAGACAGGGGTGGGGGGGGGGAGACAAATGGAGAAGGGAATCGGAAAGAGAGCAACCCCTGTGGAAAGCATGGAAGTAAAGATAGTTTTGGTGGTAGGATCCCCTTGGAGATGGCGGAAATTGTGGAGGATGATGTGCTGGATGCAGATGCTCATGACACGGCAGGTAAGGAGAAGGGGAACTCTGTCACTGTTAAGGTGACAGGAAGGTGGGTGAGCATGGATGTTCATGGAATGGGGGAGATGTGGGTGAGGGCAATATCAATGATGGAGGAAGGGAAACCCCATTCTTTAAAGAAGGAGAATTACCTGGAAAGGAAAGGCACATCCTGGGAACAGATGTGGCAATGACAAAGGAGCTGAGAGAAGGGAGTATCATTTTTATAGGAGACGGAGGGAAAAGATGATTGTGAGAATCAGTAGGTTGATTAAAAGATGTTGGTCAACAGTTCATTTCTAGAGATGGAGAAAGGGGAGGGGGGTGTTAAAGATGACGAATCTTGTGAATTTTAGTTATACAGTGGTAAGAGCTGAAGAATGAATCAGATTAAGCCATTGAGCAGCTGCTTCCAAGCAACCATTCACAGAGTGGTATTAATAAACCAGCATTCCTCATTCAACTGCCTGCTCCTGAAGTTGAAGCAATTTAGTGTAAGAAGCAAGTGGAGGTGAAGATATTAACAAAATTATGCAAATGTATCTGTGAATGTATAATTCACAGAGGCATAGATAGTCAAAACCTTTATCATAGATTAGAAATGTAAAATACCAGAAGACATGCATTTAAGGTGAGAGGGAGAAAATTGAAAGGAAACAATTTGATAAAATTATGGGGCATCTGTGAATAATACTCAAATTCATAGTTACAGAAATACAACAAAAATAAGTAATACAAGAGCATTGTCTATTGCTGAGTAATTTAAGCTCGCTTACATCAGCAATAGCAATGGATACAACACTCACAAATATTTTTATTAATCCTTGAATCAAAAAATGAACTTTACTAAATTTTAATTACTGTTATAATTCATTCATAACTTATGGATGTCCATACCAAGAGTGCAGTTTGGCCCATATCTACCAGCTTCACAAGATTCACAGGCAGTGCCCTGAAATCCTTCACGACACAGACACTGTCCGGTTCCATTAATACCATCCTGACAGATGCCGTAATTGGAGCACCACGCATTTGGCTTCCCAGGGCACATCTGGCATCTTGGTCCAAAATATCCGAAACAGCAATCTAAAGTCTAAAGCAAGCAAAGATAGCAATGAAGTGTGAATAAGGAAACAGGTATTAGAACTGCTTTTAAGACAGACCTTAACTAGATTTCGTTTAAATCACAGACTTATTACAACTTCAGTTAGAGTAGAGGTAAATTGCACCACACAGGCAAAATTCGTAAGGGCAAAGAATGCAGGACTGAAGGTGCTGTATTTAAATGCACGTAGCATTTGGAATAAGGTGGACGAGCTCGTGGTGTGATTAGAGATTGGGCGGTATGACGTTGTGGGCATCATGGAGTCGTGGCTGAAACAAGGTCACAGTTGGGAGTTTAACATCAAAGGATATACTTTGTATTGAAAGGACAGGCAGGAAGGCATAGGCAGTGGTGTGGCCCTATTGGTAAGAGATGGAATTACAACTTTGGAAAGGGGTGACAAGGGAGGTGAGAGTTGATATTGGACCACTGGAAAATGATGCTGGTGAGGTAGTAATGAGAGACAAAAGAAATGGCAGATGAACTTAATAAGTACTTTGCTTCAATCTTTACTCTGGAAGACACTAGCTGTATGCCAGAGGTCCGTGAGTGTCAGAGAGCAGGAATGAGTGCCATTGCTATTACAACAGAAAAAGTGCTGGGCAAACTGAAAGATCTAAAGCTCGGTAAGCCACCTGGACCTGATGAACTACATCCCAGAGTCCTGAAAGATGTTGCTGAATGGGTGCATTGGCCATGATCCCTCAAGATCACTTGATTCTGGCATGTAAGATGTAAATGTCACTCCACTCTTTAAGAAGGGAGGAAGGCAAAAGAAAGGAAATTATAGGTTAGTTAGCCTAACCTCAGTGGTTGGGGAAGTATAGGAGTCTATTATTAAGGATGAGGCTTTGGGGTTCTTGGAGACTAATGATACAATAAGTCAAAGTCAGCATGGTTTCTGCAAAGGGAAATCTTGCCTGACAAATCTGTTGGAAACCTTCAAAGAAGTAACCAGCAGGGTTGACAAAGGAGAGGCAGTGGATGATATTTACTTAAGATTTTCAGAAGGCATTGAATAAGGTGCCACACATGAGGCTGCTTAAAAAGGTAAAATCCTATGGCGTTACAGGAAAGATACTGGCATGGAAAGAGGAATGGCTGACAGGCAGGAGGCAGTGAGTGGGAATAAAAGAGGCTTGTTCTGGTTGGCTGCCAGTGGCTAGTAATGTTCCTCAGGTCTCAGAATTGGGACCTCCACTTTTCACATTCTTCGTCAGTGATTTAGATAATGAAATTGGTGGCTTTATGGGATAAGTTTTTGGGTGATATGAAGATAAGCGGAGGGGTAGGTAGTGCTGAGGAAGCAATGTGATTGCAGCAGGACTTAGACAAATTGGAAGAATGGACAAAAAAGTGGCAGATGAAATAGAGTGTTGGGAAATGTATGATAATACATTTTGGTAAAATGAACAATAGTGCGGACTATTATCTAAATGGAGAGAAAATTCAAACATTAGAATGAAAAGAGACTTAGGAGTCCTCATGCAAGACTCCTAAAAGATTAATTCACAGGTTGAGTCTGTGGTAAAGAAGACAAATGCAATGTTAGTATTTATTTCTAGGGGAATAGAATATAAAAACATGGCAATAATGCTAAAGCTTTGTAAGACACTAGTTAGGCCGCACTTGGAGTATTGTCAACAGTTTTGGGCCCCTTATCTCAGAAAGGATGTGTTATCATTGAAGAGAGTCCAGAGCAGGTTCACAGGGATGATTCCAGGAATGAAGAGGTTAACTTATGAGGAGTGATTGGCAGCTTCGGGCCTGTACTCACTGGAATTTAGAAGAATGCGGGGGATCTCATTGAAACCTACCGAATGCTGAAAGGACTAGAGAGGGTGGATGTGGAGAGGATGTTTCCTCTGGTGGGGGTATCCAGTACATTGAAGGGCGACATTTTAGAACAGAAGTAAAGCGGAATTGGTTTAGCCAAGGAGTAGTAAATCTGTGGAATGCTCTGCCATAGACTGCGATGGAAGCCAAGTCCGTGCGTATATTTAAAGTGGAAGTCAATAGATTCCAGATTGGTCAGGGCATCAAGGAATATGATGAGAGGGCATGTGTATGGGGTTGAGTGGGATCCGGGATCAGCCTGATGAAATGGTAGAACAGACTTGATGGGCTGAATGGCCTAATCCTGCTCCTGTGAGTTATGATGAACCTACAGTAGATGTTTACAGGACGAAGACCCTCTACTAATACACCCTACAGCAGGAAAACGAATCTGGAGAGCCAGCTCTCAGCCAAGGCAGATATTAATGATGAAATTCACCTCTGCTTCCCATGCATCATCATAGCCTTCAGAAAGGTGTACCTTAAATCCAGGCCAAGCCTACGTTGTACCAAGTGCCTACCCCGCTGTGTGTCAGAGAGCAGAACAACCCATGATTGTCACCCTCAGAGCATTGGAGAAGCATCAGTAATGGTATTTCTACAAAGTTATCCTAATCCATTGGCAGGGTGGATAAACCAAGGCCAGTACCTCTCCTGGCACAGCATTTTCACCAGTTATAGTTCTGGTCATTCACTACCTCTCTGGGCAGACAACATGACTCACATCTCTGACAACAGGCTCCTGAAACAAGCAACGTACTCAGAACTTCATTACTGCCACTAATTTCTAAAAGGATATAGAAGATGCTTCAAGGGAGTTTTAAAATTCACCACAACAAAATGAATCATCATAACCAACTCATGGAGAAAGAGTACACAGTAAGGTACTGAGCACCTCAACGTTCTACACAGGAAGCACAAGAAGGACATGCATAAATAATTGGAGGGGTATACAAGATCCCAAACAATCCATTTGCCCATCAAGCATCATCTGCAGCAGTGATTGCACGTCTCACATGGGATACTTTAGCCACCTCAGAACCCAGCAGAACTGGAGTGGAAGCCAGTCATCCTGAGTGCCAAGGGACTACCTCAGAAAAGGAAATGGGACAAAAGAAAGAGTCTGCTTTACGTTGATACTGTAAGTAGATCTCATTTTGAATCATGGATTTATGGATGACAATGATGCTGGCTTAAAAATATTATCTTTACTGGCACGCATGGCAATTGAACCTGAAGTATACTTTAGTAAGAGACAACAAAAATTCCATTTTTGGTGTTTAGAACTTCTGGTTTAAGATGGCGCCACCAAACACAGACAACAGGTCACTGGTAGTTCAAAAGGCAAGAAATTTGATTTAAAACATTACCACCAAAACCTTTTCTGATGTAAATTGTCACCGCAAACAATGAATAGGTAAGCAAAGGCGAAGCAAATTCGAGGGATGAACTGTGCTGGTACATTGCAGATTGAGTGAGCTGTTTGGCGAGGAGAAACAGTGCAGTTCCATTGCCCACACAACTGGCCTGGGTGCAAGGTTGGATCGCTCTGGGCACTGAGCCAATTCGGAGAAATCAAGAGCAGCTTCAGGCTGGGTGATCAATTCTGGGCCCGAGCGAGTCGCTGGGCAGTGTGTTCTAGGCCCGGAGCCTTTTGCTGCAGCAGTGTCTGTGTCCTAGTGTGAGGTACGATATCCTATCTGGATAATTTAAATGATATATTGGAAAGGCAGGGTGTTGGAATCAGTGGCGAGAACCGATTTTGGTGACTCCTCTCTTCCTGGTGCTGAGGCTATGAAGCTGCCCCCAGCTGCTGTGCTCCATGCCTGCTAATATGATGGACTGATACCAAGGCTTGGGCCTACTGCGGGCTGTTCTGGGGTTTGGAATCAAGGACAACAAATCTCAAAGTTGTACAATTAATAATTCTTCAATAATAAATGTACTTTGAAATCCCTTTGAATACTCTTGTGATTTTTGAAGTTTATTTTCTCAAGTACTTATTAAAAATCCTAAAGAGTGGATAAAATGTACCATTCTCTGAGTCAAATCAATGCAAACATGGGAAATACTCAAGAGTTGTCGTGTCAAGAAACTATGACAGTGTTTTTTTTTACATTTTAATGCAGACAAAGGCATGTATCTATTGAATGTCCTTGTAATTTCCACCCCCTGTAGCGGATACAATTTATTCCCCTTTTCACAGCTAGGATGGTGACTCAATTCCTCAATTGGAGTGTACATTTTTAAGAAGGGATTGGGACCTCAGTCTGTTGATAAGCTTGTATTTTCCTTTACATTTTAGTATTGTTTTATATTTCTGTTTGAACATTCTTTACAAATCTAATAACAACATTTTGCAGAGGCATTCTAACTGGCAGTTCCTTCACTCAAACATTATTTCATATCTGTTGCCTATGAACATTCAACAAGAACAATACAGAACATCTGTGGTGACCACTACAAATAGCAAATTGACTGCCACTATCCAGAAAAAGAAACAAAATTAACACTCGGACTAGTCTATGCCTCAAGAAGAGAGAGGAAATCAAGAAATAATGTCATAGACAAGTACAAAGTAAACTTACGATAGTTACTTGAACGCAGCTGGGTCTGCAGCCAGTACGCTTCAAATTTCTGCCATTTCTAAACTCTTTATAAGTGCAGTTTGGTGTTCTGGCTTGGCCAGGAAATTCCTAAACACAAAAAATCATGCACAACTTCAGTAAGACATACATACATCATTGACTCTGAGCATTAATATCCAACAGTATTACATTAAAACAATCATGTCACATACTCCGTGATTTACAACTATGTTACAAATATAAATTTATCAAGTTAAAGAAATTACGTACAAAATAAACATCATGCACATATGTATCATGCTTGGTCTCTGTTAAAAGTCTCCACTGTTACAAATATAACCATATAACAATTACAGCACGGAAACAGGCCATCTCCGCCCTTCTAGTCTGTGCCGAACTCTTACCCTATCCTATTCCCACCGACCTGCACTCAGCCCATAACCCTCCATTCCTTTCCTGTCCATATATCTATCCAATTTAACTTTAAATGACAATATCGAACCTGCCTCAACCACTTATGCTGGAAGCTCGTTCCACACAGCTACCACTCTCTGAGTAAAGAAGTTCCCCCTCGTGTTACCCCTAAACTTTTGTCCTCTAATTCTCAACCCATGTCCTCTTGTCTGAATCTTCCCCACTCTCAATGGAAAAAGTCTAACCACGTCAACTCTATCAATCCCCCTCATAATTTTAAACACCTCTATCAAGTCCCCTCTCAACCTTCTACGCTCCAAAGAATAAAGACCCAACTTGTTCAACCTTTCTCTGTAACTTAGGAGATAAAACCCAGGCAACATTTTAGTAAACCTCCTCTGTACTCTCTCAATTTTATTGACATCTTTCCTATCTGTAAAAACAGTGAGGGATCAAAAATACTTCAGGCTCGAGCAAAATGGCAAATATTTTGCTGAATGCCTAAGCTTTAGAACAGATTTTCTTTCTATCCAAGCCATTCCAGTGGAGCTACAACAAGAGCAACTACCCAACAATGTGTTCAACTAGGTTATGTCCTGACAACAGTAAGCAGAACATATCCAATCAATTACTGTGTCAGTAATCAGTAAAGTAGTTCATTTTATCATAATTTTATGCCTTTACACAGTACTGCTGCTGCAAAACAACAAATTCCGTGACATACAAGTCAGTGATCATGAACCTGATTCTGAATAGAATTGATGTTTCTGAAACTCATAGTTTGGATTCAGCCAGAAGCATATAGCTCACACAGAGAAGCTTATATGTTCTGACTTTCCTCAGAGGAAGACTAGACCATCATATGCAAGTAAGCAGTAAGTGATAATTAACAGAAAGTTTCTCTTGCTGGCATTGTTTGATCATACAGGCAGTATTTGATCCCCGACCCTCAGAAAGGCAATAAAGAAATGAAGGAAATGCATATCAGATAGGATGCTGGGTTAGCAGATATGCATTGGATTGAGTAGGTTACTATTCTCTCGAGTTTAGAAGGATGGCAGCTGTCCTCACTGATATGTGTAAAATCCTTAGAGTACTTGACAGAGTGGATATGTGAGGATGTTTCCCTAATCCCTCAAAATAAGGGATATTTTATCCCTTATTCTAGGATCAATAAGGGATTGAAATGAATGAAATTTTTTCATCTAGAGTGTAAATCCTTGACAGCCGTGGAGGCTCAATCATCAACGACATTCAAAACTGACACTGATAGATTCTTGAATGTTAAAGACATCAGAGAATACGGGGACAGGGCATGAATACAAGCCAGAGCTGAGCTGGACAATAAGCCACAATATTGGTGCATTGGAAAACTAGGTTTAAATGATGATGTTCTTAAGTTCTCAGCACATCAGATGTGATGATGAGACATGGCAACTCCAGTTTCAATGACACACTTCTGCTAACTGCATTCCTCTGTCTCAGCTCGAGTATCGAGGTGGTCTCCTTACCAAATATACATTACACCTCAGTGGAGGGTGTGTAGCAAAAGAAATATTCCTGGTTTGGCAGATCTGTCATATGTGGAAGGACTGACTGGCTGGACCTCTTTTCATTAGAGATTATAAGAATAAGAGATGACCTAACTGAAATGTATAAAATTCTTGGGGAAATCATTTCAAAGAAGTTAGGGACGATTTCAAGTTGGAGAGGAAAGAAATCTGAACTGTGGATGTAATGATAGAGTGGACAGTGACGAGTACGTACAGTGTTATGTAATGACAGAGTGGACAGTGACTACAGCGTTATGTAATGACAGAGTGGACAGTGACGAGTACGTACAGCGTTATGTAATGACAGAGTGGACAGTGACGAGTACGTACAGCGTTATGTGACGACAGAGTGGACAGTGACGAGTAGTACAGCGTTATGTAATGACAGAGTGGACAGTGACGAGTACATACAGCGTTATGTGACGACAGAGTGGACAGTGACGAGTAGTACAGCGTTATGTAATGACAGAGTGGACAGTGACGAGTACGTACAGTGTTATGTAATGATAGAGTGGACAGCGACGAGTACGTACAGTGTTATGTAATGACAGAGTGGACAGTGACTACAGCGTTATGTAATGACAGAGTGGACAGTGACGAGTACGTACAGTGTTATGTAATGACAGAGTGGACAGTGACTACAGCGTTATGTAATGACAGAGTGGACAGTGACGAGTACATACAGCGTTATGTGACGACAGAGTGGACAGTGGCGAGTAGTACAGCGTTATGTAATGATAGAGTGGACAGTGACGAGTACGTACAGCGTTATGTAATGACAGAGTGGACAGTGACGAGTAGTACAGCGTTATGTAATGACAGAGTGGACAGTGACGAGTAGTACAGCGTTATGTAATGACAGAGTGGACAGTGACGAGTACGTACAGTGTTATGTAATGACAGAGTGGACAGTGACTACAGCGTTATGTAATGACAGAGTGGACAGTGACGAGTACATACAGCGTTATGTGACGACAGAGTGGACAGTGACGAGTAGTACAGCGTTATGTAATGACAGAGTGGACAGTGACGAGTAGTACAGTGTTATGTAATGACAGAGTGGACAGTGACGAGTACGTACAGTGTTATGTAATGACAGAGTGGACAGTGACGAGTACGTACAGCGTTATGTGACGACAGAGTGGACAGTGATGAGTAGTACAGCGTTATGTGACGACAGAGTGGACAGTGACGAGTACGTACAGCGTTATGTGACGACAGAGTGGACAGTGATGAGTAGTACAGCGTTATGTGACGACAGAGTGGACAGTGACGAGTACGTACAGCGTTATGTGACGACAGAGTGGACAGTGACGAGTAGTACAGCGTTATGTAATGACAGAGTGGACAGTGACGAGTACATACAGCGTTATGTGACGACAGAGTGGACAGTGACGAGTAGTACAGCGTTATGTAATGACAGAGTGGACAGTGACGAGTACATACAGCGTTCTGTGACGACAGAGTGGACAGTGACGAGTAGTACAGCGTTATGTAATGACAGAGTGGACAGTGACGAGTACGTACAGTGTTATGTAATGACAGAGTGGACAGTGACTACAGCGTTATGTAATGACAGAGTGGACAGTGACGAGTACGTACAGCGTTATGTGACGACAGAGTGGACAGTGACGAGTAGTACAGCGTTATGTAATGACAGAGTGGACAGTGACGAGTACGTACAGTGTTATGTAATGACAGAGTGGACAGTGACGAGTACGTACAGCGTAATGTGACGACAGAGTGGACAGTGACGAGTACGTACAGCGTTATGTAATGACAGAGTGGACAGTGACGAGTACGTACAGCGTTATGTGACGACAGAGTGGACAGTGACGAGTAGTACAGCGTTATGTAATGACAGAGTGGACAGTGACGAGTACGTACAGCGTTATGTAATGACAGAGTGGACAGTGACGAGTACGTACAGCGTTATGTGACGACAGAGTGGACAGTGACGAGTAGTACAGCGTTATGTAATGACAGAGTGGACAGTGACGAGTACGTACAGCGTTATGTAATGACAGAGTGGACAGTGACGAGTACGTACGGCGTTATGTGACGACAGAGTGGACAGTGACGAGTAGTACAGCGTTATGTAATGACAGAGTGGACAGTGACGAGTACGTACAGTGTTATGTAATGACAGAGTGGACAGTGACCGTACAGCGTTATGTAATGACAGAGTGGACAGTGACGAGTACGTACAGCGTTATGTGACGACAGAGTGGACAGTGACGAGTAGTACAGCGTTATGTAATGACAGAGTGGACAGTGACGAGTACGTACAGCGTTATGTAATGACAGAGTGGACAGTGACGAGTACGTACGGCGTTATGTGACGACAGAGTGGACAGTGACGAGTAGTACAGCGTTATGTAATGACAGAGTGGACAGTGACGAGTACGTACAGTGTTATGTAATGACAGAGTGGACAGTGACCGTACAGCGTTATGTAATGACAGAGTGGACAGTGACGAGTACGTACAGCGTTATGTGACGACAGAGTGGACAGTGACGAGTAGTACAGCATTATGTAATGACAGAGTGGACAGTGACTACAGCGTTATGTAATGACAGAGTGGACAGTGACGAGTACGTACAGCGTTATGTAATGACAGAGTGGACAGTGACGAGTACGTACAGCGTTATGTGACGACAGAGTGGACAGTGACGAGTAGTACAGCGTTATGTAATGACAGAGTGGACAGTGACGAGTACATACAGCGTTATGTGACGACAGAGTGGACAGTGACGAGTAGTACAGCGTTATGTAATGACAGAGTGGACAGTGACGAGTACGTACAGTGTTATGTAATGATAGAGTGGACAGCGACGAGTACGTACAGTGTTATGTAATGACAGAGTGGACAGTGACTACAGCGTTATGTAATGACAGAGTGGACAGTGACGAGTACGTACAGTGTTATGTAATGACAGAGTGGACAGTGACTACAGCGTTATGTAATGACAGAGTGGACAGTGACGAGTACGTACAGCGTTATGTGACGACAGAGTGGACAGTGACGAGTAGTACAGCGTTATGTAATGACAGAGTGGACAGTGACGAGTACATACAGCGTTATGTGACGACAGAGTGGACAGTGACGAGTAGTACAGCGTTATGTAATGATAGAGTGGACAGTGACGAGTACGTACAGCGTTATGTAATGACAGAGTGGACAGTGACGAGTAGTACAGCGTTATGTAATGACAGAGTGGACAGTGACGAGTAGTACAGCGTTATGTAATGACAGAGTGGACAGTGACGAGTATGTACAGTGTTATGTAATGACAGAGTGGACAGTGACTACAGCGTTATGTAATGACAGAGTGGACAGTGACGAGTACATACAGCGTTATGTGACGACAGAGTGGACAGTGACGAGTAGTACAGCGTTATGTAATGACAGAGTGGACAGTGACGAGTAGTACAGCGTTATGTAATGACAGAGTGGACAGTGACGAGTACGTACAGTGTTATGTAATGACAGAGTGGACAGTGACGAGTACGTACAGCGTTATGTGACGACAGAGTGGACAGTGACGAGTAGTACAGCGTTATGTGACGACAGAGTGGACAGTGACGAGTACGTACAGCGTTATGTGACGACAGAGTGGACAGTGACGAGTAGTACAGCGTTATGTAATGACAGAGTGGACAGTGACGAGTACATACAGCGTTATGTGACGACAGAGTGGACAATGACGAGTAGTACAGCGTTATGTAATGACAGAGTGGACAGTGACGAGTACATACAGCGTTATGTGACGACAGAGTGGACAGTGACGAGTAGTACAGCGTTATGTAATGACAGAGTGGACAGTGACGAGTACGTACAGTGTTATGTAATGACAGAGTGGACAGTGACTACAGCGTTATGTAATGACAGAGTGGACAGTGACGAGTACGTACAGCGTTATGTGACGACAGAGTGGACAGTGACGAGTAGTACAGCGTTATGTAATGACAGAGTGGACAGTGACGAGTACGTACAGTGTTATGTAATGACAGAGTGGACAGTGACGAGTACGTACAGCGTAATGTGACGACAGAGTGGACAGTGACGAGTACGTACAGCGTTATGTAACGACAGAGTGGACAGTGACGAGTACGTACAGCGTTATGTGACGACAGAGTGGACAGTGACGAGTAGTACAGCGTTATGTAATGACAGAGTGGACAGTGACGAGTACGTACAGCGTTATGTAATGACAGAGTGGACAGTGACGAGTACGTACAGCGTTATGTGACGACAGAGTGGACAGTGACGAGTAGTACAGCGTTATGTAATGACAGAGTGGACAGTGACGAGTACGTACGGCGTTATGTGACGACAGAGTGGACAGTGACGAGTAGTACAGCGTTATGTAATGACAGAGTGGACAGTGACGAGTACGTACAGTGTTATGTAATGACAGAGTGGACAGTGACGAGTACGTACAGTGTTATGTAATGACAGAGTGGACAGTGACCGTACAGCGTTATGTAATGACAGAGTGGACAGTGACGAGTACGTACAGCGTTATGTGACGACAGAGTGGACAGTGACGAGTAGTACAGCGTTATGTGACGACAGAGTGGACAGTGACGAGTAGTACAGCGTTATGTAATGACAGAGTGGACAGTGACGAGTACGTACAGCGTTATGTAATGACAGAGTGGACAGTGACGAGTACGTACGGCGTTATGTGACGACAGAGTGGACAGTGACGAGTAGTACAGCGTTATGTAATGACAGAGTGGACAGTGACGAGTACGTACAGTGTTATGTAATGACAGAGTGGACAGTGACCGTACAGCGTTATGTAATGACAGAGTGGACAGTGACGAGTACGTACAGCGTTATGTGACGACAGAGTGGACAGTGACGAGTAGTACAGCGTTATGTAATGACAGAGTGGACAGTGACTACAGCGTTATGTAATGACAGAGTGGACAGTGACGAGTACGTACAGCGTTATGTAATGACAAAGTGGACAGTGACGAGTACGTACAGCGTTATGTAATGACAGAGTGGACAGTGACAAGTACGTACAGCGTTATGTAATGACAGAGTGGACAGTGACGAGTAGTACAGCGTTATGTAATGACAGAGTGGACAGTGACTACAGCGTTATGTAATGACAGAGTGGACAGTGACGAGTACGTACAGCGTTATGTGACGACAGAGTGGAGAGTGACGAGTAGTACAGCGTTATGTAATGACAGAGTGGACAGTGACGAGTACGTACAGTGTTATGTAATGACAGAGTGGACAGTGACGAGTACGTACAGCGTAATGTGACGACAGAGTGGACAGTGACGAGTACGTACAGCGTTATGTAATGACAGAGTGGACAGTGACGAGTACGTACAGCGTTATGTGACGACAGAGTGGACAGTGACGAGTAGTACAGCGTTATGTAATGACAGAGTGGACAGTGACGAGTACGTACAGCGTTATGTAATGACAGAGTGGACAGTGACGAGTACGTACAGCGTTATGTGACGACAGAGTGGACAGTGACGAGTAGTACAGCGTTATGTAATGACAGAGTGGACAGTGACGAGTACGTACAGCGTTATGTAATGACAGAGTGGACAGTGACGAGTACGTACGGCGTTATGTGACGACAGAGTGGACAGTGACGAGTAGTACAGCGTTATGTAATGACAGAGTGGACAGTGACGAGTACGTACAGTGTTATGTAATGACAGAGTGGACAGTGACCGTACAGCGTTATGTAATGACAGAGTGGACAGTGACGAGTACGTACAGCGTTATGTGACGACAGAGTGGACAGTGACGAGTAGTACAGCGTTATGTAATGACAGAGTGGACAGTGACGAGTACGTACAGCGTTATGTAATGACAGAGTGGACAGTGACGAGTACGTACGGCGTTATGTGACGACAGAGTGGACAGTGACGAGTAGTACAGCGTTATGTAATGACAGAGTGGACAGTGACGAGTACGTACAGTGTTATGTAATGACAGAGTGGACAGTGACCGTACAGCGTTATGTAATGACAGAGTGGACAGTGACGAGTACGTACAGCGTTATGTGACGACAGAGTGGACAGTGACGAGTAGTACAGCATTATGTAATGACAGAGTGGACAGTGACTACAGCGTTATGTAATGACAGAGTGGACAGTGACGAGTACGTACAGCGTTATGTAATGACAGAGTGGACAGTGACGAGTACGTACAGCGTTATGTGACGACAGAGTGGACAGTGACGAGTAGTACAGCGTTATGTAATGACAGAGTGGACAGTGACGAGTACATACAGCGTTATGTGACGACAGAGTGGACAGTGACGAGTAGTACAGCGTTATGTAATGACAGAGTGGACAGTGACGAGTACGTACAGTGTTATGTAATGATAGAGTGGACAGCGACGAGTACGTACAGTGTTATGTAATGACAGAGTGGACAGTGACTACAGCGTTATGTAATGACAGAGTGGACAGTGACGAGTACGTACAGTGTTATGTAATGACAGAGTGGACAGTGACTACAGCGTTATGTAATGACAGAGTGGACAGTGACGAGTACGTACAGCGTTATGTGACGACAGAGTGGACAGTGACGAGTAGTACAGCGTTATGTAATGACAGAGTGGACAGTGACGAGTACATACAGCGTTATGTGACGACAGAGTGGACAGTGACGAGTAGTACAGCGTTATGTAATGATAGAGTGGACAGTGACGAGTACGTACAGCGTTATGTAATGACAGAGTGGACAGTGACGAGTAGTACAGCGTTATGTAATGACAGAGTGGACAGTGACGAGTAGTACAGCGTTATGTAATGACAGAGTGGACAGTGACGAGTATGTACAGTGTTATGTAATGACAGAGTGGACAGTGACTACAGCGTTATGTAATGACAGAGTGGACAGTGACGAGTACATACAGCGTTATGTGACGACAGAGTGGACAGTGACGAGTAGTACAGCGTTATGTAATGACAGAGTGGACAGTGACGAGTAGTACAGCGTTATGTAATGACAGAGTGGACAGTGACGAGTACGTACAGTGTTATGTAATGACAAAGTGGACAGTGACGAGTACGTACAGCGTTATGTGACGACAGAGTGGACAGTGACGAGTAGTACAGCGTTATGTGACGACAGAGTGGACAGTGACGAGTACGTACAGCGTTATGTGACGACAGAGTGGACAGTGACGAGTAGTACAGCGTTATGTAATGACAGAGTGGACAGTGACGAGTACATACAGCGTTATGTGACGACAGAGTGGACAATGACGAGTAGTACAGCGTTATGTAATGACAGAGTGGACAGTGACGAGTACATACAGCGTTATGTGACGACAGAGTGGACAGTGACGAGTAGTACAGCGTTATGTAATGACAGAGTGGACAGTGACGAGTACGTACAGTGTTATGTAATGACAGAGTGGACAGTGACTACAGCGTTATGTAATGACAGAGTGGACAGTGACGAGTACGTACAGCGTTATGTGACGACAGAGTGGACAGTGACGAGTAGTACAGCGTTATGTAATGACAGAGTGGACAGTGACGAGTACGTACAGTGTTATGTAATGACAGAGTGGACAGTGACGAGTACGTACAGCGTAATGTGACGACAGAGTGGACAGTGACGAGTACGTACAGCGTTATGTAACGACAGAGTGGACAGTGACGAGTACGTACAGCGTTATGTGACGACAGAGTGGACAGTGACGAGTAGTACAGCGTTATGTAATGACAGAGTGGACAGTGACGAGTACGTACAGCGTTATGTAATGACAGAGTGGACAGTGACGAGTACGTACAGCGTTATGTGACGACAGAGTGGACAGTGACGAGTAGTACAGCGTTATGTAATGACAGAGTGGACAGTGACGAGTACGTACGGCGTTATGTGACGACAGAGTGGACAGTGACGAGTAGTACAGCGTTATGTAATGACAGAGTGGACAGTGACGAGTACGTACAGTGTTATGTAATGACAGAGTGGACAGTGACGAGTACGTACAGTGTTATGTAATGACAGAGTGGACAGTGACCGTACAGCGTTATGTAATGACAGAGTGGACAGTGACGAGTACGTACAGCGTTATGTGACGACAGAGTGGACAGTGACGAGTAGTACAGCGTTATGTGACGACAGAGTGGACAGTGACGAGTAGTACAGCGTTATGTAATGACAGAGTGGACAGTGACGAGTACGTACAGCGTTATGTAATGACAGAGTGGACAGTGACGAGTACGTACGGCGTTATGTGACGACAGAGTGGACAGTGACGAGTAGTACAGCGTTATGTAATGACAGAGTGGACAGTGACGAGTACGTACAGTGTTATGTAATGACAGAGTGGACAGTGACCGTACAGCGTTATGTAATGACAGAGTGGACAGTGACGAGTACGTACAGCGTTATGTGACGACAGAGTGGACAGTGACGAGTAGTACAGCGTTATGTAATGACAGAGTGGACAGTGACTACAGCGTTATGTAATGACAGAGTGGACAGTGACGAGTACGTACAGCGTTATGTAATGACAAAGTGGACAGTGACGAGTACGTACAGCGTTATGTAATGACAGAGTGGACAGTGACAAGTACGTACAGCGTTATGTAATGACAGAGTGGACAGTGACGAGTAGTACAGCGTTATGTAATGACAGAGTGGACAGTGACGAGTACGTACAGCGTTATGTAATGATAGAGTGGACAGTGAGAGCGTTATGTAATGATAGAGTGGACAGTGACGAGTACGTAAAGCCTTATGTAATAATAGAGTGGACAGTGACCGTACAGCGTTATGTAATGATAGAGTGGACAGTACAGCGTTATGTGACGACAGAGTCAACAGTGACGAGTACGTACAGCGTTATGTGACGACAGAGTGTGACGACAGAGTGGACAGTGACGAGCACGTACAGCGTAATGTGACGACAGAGTGGACAGTGACGAGTAGTACAGCGTTATGTAATGACAGAGTGGACAGTGACGAGTACGTACAGCGTTATGTAATGACAGAGTGGACAGTGACGAGTACGTACAGCGTTATGTGACGACAGAGTGGACAGTGACGAGTAGTACAGCGTTATGTAATGACAGAGTGGACAGTGACTGTACAGCGTTATGTAATGATAGAGTGGACAGTACAGCGTTATGTGACGACAGAGTCAACAGTGACGAGTACGTACAGCGTTATGTGACGACAGAGTGTGACGACAGAGTGGACAGTGACGAGTACATACAGCGTAATGTGACGACAGAGTGGACAGTGACGAGTAGTACAGCGTTATGTAATGACAGAGTGGACAGTGACGAGTAGTACAGCGTTATGTAATGACAGAGTGGACAGTGACGAGTACGTACAGTGTTATGTAATGACAGAGTGGACAGTGACGAGTAGTACAGCGTTATGTAATGACAGAGTGGACAGTGACGAGTACGTACAGCGTTATGTAATGACAGAGTGGACAGTGACTACAGCGTTATGTAATGACAGAGTGGACAGTGACGAGTACGTACAGCATTATGTAATGACAGAGTGGACAGTGACGAGTACGTACAGCGTTATGTAATGACAGAGTGGACAGTGATGAGTACGTACAGCGTTATGTAATGACAGAGTGGACAGTGACAAGTACGTACAGCGTTATGTAATGACAGAGTGGACAGTGACGAGTAGTACAGCGTTATGTAATGACAGAGTGGACAGTGACGAGTACGTACAGCGTTATGTAATGATAGAGTGGACAGTGAGAGCGTTATGTAATGATAGAGTGGACAGTGACGAGTACGTAAAGCCTTATGTAATAATAGAGTGGACAGTGACGAGTACGTACAGCGTTATGTAATGACAGAGTGGACAGTGACCGTACAGCGTTATGTAATGATAGAGTGGACAGTACAGCGTTATGTGACGACAGAGTCAACAGTGACGAGTACGTACAGCGTTATGTGACGACAGAGTGGACAGTGACGAGTACGTACAGCGTAATGTGACGACAGAGTGGACAGTGACGAGTAGTACAGCGTTATGTAATGACAGAGTGGACAGTGACGAGTACGTACAGCGTTATGTAATGACAGAGTGGACAGTGACGAGTACGTACAGCGTTATGTGACGACAGAGTGGACAGTGACGAGTAGTACAGCGTTATGTAATGACAGAGTGGACAGTGACTGTACAGCGTTATGTAATGATAGAGTGGACAGTACAGCGTTATGTGACGACAGAGTCAACAGTGACGAGTACGTACAGCGTTATGTGACGACAGAGTGTGACGACAGAGTGGACAGTGACGAGTACGTACAGCGTAATGTGACGACAGAGTGGACAGTGACGAGTAGTACAGCGTTATGTAATGACAGAGTGGACAGTGACCGTACAGCGTTATGTAATGATAGAGTGGACAGTACAGCGTTATGTGACGACAGAGTCAACAGTGACGAGTACGTACAGCGTTATGTGACGACAGAGTGTGACGACAGAGTGGACAGTGACGAGTACGTACAGCGTAATGTGACGACAGAGTGGACAGTGACGAGTAGTACAGCGTTATGTAATGACAGAGTGGACAGTGACGAGTACGTACAGCGTTATGTAATGACAGAGTGGACAGTGACGAGTACGTACAGCGTTATGTGACGACAGAGTGGACAGTGACGAGTAGTACAGCGTTATGTAATGACAGAGTGGACAGTGACTGTACAGCGTTATGTAATGATAGAGTGGACAGTACAGCGTTATGTGACGACAGAGTCAACAGTGACGAGTACGTACAGCGTTATGTGACGACAGAGTGTGACGACAGAGTGGACAGTGACGAGTACGTACAGCGTAATGTGACGACAGAGTGGACAGTGACGAGTAGTACAGCGTTATGTAATGACAGAGTGGACAGTGACGAGTAGTACAGCGTTATGTAATGACAGAGTGGACAGTGACGAGTACGTACAGTGTTATGTAATGACAGAGTGGACAGTGACGAGTAGTACAGCGTTATGTAATGACAGAGTGGACAGTGACGAGTACGTACAGCGTTATGTAATGACAGAGTGGACAGTGACTACAGCGTTATGTAATGACAGAGTGGACAGTGACGAGTACGTACAGCAATATGTAATGACAGAGTGGACAGTGACGAGTACGTACAGCGTTATGTAATGACAGAGTGGACAGTGATGAGTAGTACAGCGTTATGTAATGACAGAGTGGACAGTGACGAGTACGTACAGTGTTATGTAATGAAAGAGTGGACAGTGACCGTACAGCGTTATGTAATGACAGAGTGGACAGTGACGAGTACGTACAGCGTTATGTGACGACAGAGTGGACAGTGACGAGTAGTACAGCGTTATGTAATGACAGAGTGGACAGTGACTACAGCGTTATGTAATGACAGAGTGGACAGTGACGAGTACGTACAGCGTTATGTAATGACAGAGTGGACATTGACGAGTACGTACAGCGTTATGTGACGACAGAGTGGACAGTGACGAGTAGTACAGCGTTATGTAATGACAGAGTGGACAGTGACGAGTACATACAGCGTTATGTGACGACAGAGTGGACAGTGACGAGTAGTACAGCGTTATGTAATGACAGAGTGGACAGTGACGAGTACGTACAGTGTTATGTAATGATAGAGTGGACAGCGACGAGTACGTACAGTGTTATGTAATGACAGAGTGGACAGTGACTACAGCGTTATGTAATGACAGAGTGGACAGTGACGAGTACGTACAGTGTTATGTAATGACAGAGTGGACAGTGACTACAGCGTTATGTAATGACAGAGTGGACAGTGACGAGTACGTACAGCGTTATGTGACGACAGAGTGGACAGTGACGAGTAGTACAGCGTTATGTAATGACAGAGTGGACAGTGACGAGTACGTACAGTGTTATGTAATGACAGAGTGGACAGTGACGAGTAGTACAGCGTTATGTAATGACAGAGTGGACAGTGACGAGTACGTACAGCGTTATGTAATGACAGAGTGGACAGTGACTACAGCGTTATGTAATGACAGAGTGGACAGTGACGAGTACGTACAGCATTATGTAATGACAGAGTGGACAGTGACGAGTACGTACAGCGTTATGTAATGACAGAGTGGACAGTGATGAGTACGTACAGCGTTATGTAATGACAGAGTGGACAGTGACAAGTACGTACAGCGTTATGTAATGACAGAGTGGACAGTGACGAGTAGTACAGCGTTATGTAATGACAGAGTGGACAGTGACGAGTACGTACAGCGTTATGTAATGATAGAGTGGACAGTGAGAGCGTTATGTAATGATAGAGTGGACAGTGACGAGTACGTAAAGCCTTATGTAATAATAGAGTGGACAGTGACGAGTACGTACAGCGTTATGTAATGACAGAGTGGACAGTGACCGTACAGCGTTATGTAATGATAGAGTGGACAGTACAGCGTTATGTGACGACAGAGTCAACAGTGACGAGTACGTACAGCGTTATGTGACGACAGAGTGTGACGACAGAGTGGACAGTGACGAGTACGTACAGCGTAATGTGACGACAGAGTGGACAGTGACGAGTACGTACAGCGTTATGTAATGACAGAGTGGACAGTGATGAGTAGTACAGCGTTATGTAATGACAGAGTGGACAGTGACGAGTACGTACAGTGTTATGTAATGACAGAGTGGACAGTGACCGTACAGCGTTATGTAATGACAGAGTGGACAGTGACGAGTACGTACAGCGTTATGTGACGACAGAGTGGACAGTGACGAGTAGTACAGCGTTATGTAATGACAGAGTGGACAGTGACTACAGCGTTATGTAATGACAGAGTGGACAGTGACGAGTACGTACAGCGTTATGTAATGACAGAGTGGACATTGACGAGTACGTACAGCGTTATGTGACGACAGAGTGGACAGTGACGAGTAGTACAGCGTTATGTAATGACAGAGTGGACAGTGACGAGTACATACAGCGTTATGTGACGACAGAGTGGACAGTGACGAGTAGTACAGCGTTATGTAATGACAGAGTGGACAGTGACGAGTACGTACAGTGTTATGTAATGATAGAGTGGACAGCGACGAGTACGTACAGTGTTATGTAATGACAGAGTGGACAGTGACTACAGCGTTATGTAATGACAGAGTGGACAGTGACGAGTACGTACAGTGTTATGTAATGACAGAGTGGACAGTGACTACAGCGTTATGTAATGACAGAGTGGACAGTGACGAGTACGTACAGCGTTATGTGACGACAGAGTGGACAGTGACGAGTAGTACAGCGTTATGTAATGACAGAGTGGACAGTGACGAGTACATACAGCGTTATGTGACGACAGAGTGGACAGTGACGAGTAGTACAGCGTTATGTAATGATAGAGTGGACAGTGACGAGTACGTACAGCGTTATGTAATGACAGAGTGGACAGTGACGAGTAGTACAGCGTTATGTAATGACAGAGTGGACAGTGACGAGTAGTACAGCGTTATGTAATGACAGAGTGGACAGTGACGAGTATGTACAGTGTTATGTAATGACAGAGTGGACAGTGACTACAGCGTTATGTAATGACAGAGTGGACAGTGACGAGTACATACAGCGTTATGTGACGACAGAGTGGACAGTGACGAGTAGTACAGCGTTATGTAATGACAGAGTGGACAGTGACGAGTAGTACAGTGTTATGTAATGACAGAGTGGACAGTGACGAGTACGTACAGTGTTATGTAATGACAGAGTGGACAGTGACGAGTACGTACAGCGTTATGTGACGACAGAGTGGACAGTGACGAGTAGTACAGCGTTATGTGACGACAGAGTGGACAGTGACGAGTACGTACAGCGTTATGTGACGACAGAGTGGACAGTGACGAGTAGTACAGCGTTATGTAATGACAGAGTGGACAGTGACGAGTACATACAGCGTTATGTGACGACAGAGTGGACAATGACGAGTAGTACAGCGTTATGTAATGACAGAGTGGACAGTGACGAGTACATACAGCGTTATGTGACGACAGAGTGGACAGTGACGAGTAGTACAGCGTTATGTAATGACAGAGTGGACAGTGACGAGTACGTACAGTGTTATGTAATGACAGAGTGGACAGTGACTACAGCGTTATGTAATGACAGAGTGGACAGTGACGAGTACGTACAGCGTTATGTGACGACAGAGTGGACAGTGACGAGTAGTACAGCGTTATGTAATGACAGAGTGGACAGTGACGAGTACGTACAGTGTTATGTAATGACAGAGTGGACAGTGACGAGTACGTACAGCGTAATGTGACGACAGAGTGGACAGTGACGAGTACGTACAGCGTTATGTAATGACAGAGTGGACAGTGACGAGTACGTACAGCGTTATGTGACGACAGAGTGGACAGTGACGAGTAGTACAGCGTTATGTAATGACAGAGTGGACAGTGACGAGTACGTACAGCGTTATGTAATGACAGAGTGGACAGTGACGAGTACGTACAGCGTTATGTGACGACAGAGTGGACAGTGACGAGTAGTACAGCGTTATGTAATGACAGAGTGGACAGTGACGAGTACGTACGGCGTTATGTGACGACAGAGTGGACAGTGACGAGTAGTACAGCGTTATGTAATGACAGAGTGGACAGTGACGAGTACGTACAGTGTTATGTAATGACAGAGTGGACAGTGACGAGTACGTACAGTGTTATGTAATGACAGAGTGGACAGTGACCGTACAGCGTTATGTAATGACAGAGTGGACAGTGACGAGTACGTACAGCGTTATGTGACGACAGAGTGGACAGTGACGAGTAGTACAGCGTTATGTGACGACAGAGTGGACAGTGACGAGTAGTACAGCGTTATGTAATGACAGAGTGGACAGTGACGAGTACGTATAGCGTTATGTAATGACAGAGTGGACAGTGACGAGTACGTACGGCGTTATGTGACGACAGAGTGGACAGTGACGAGTAGTACAGCGTTATGTAATGACAGAGTGGACAGTGACGAGTACGTACAGTGTTATGTAATGACAGAGTGGACAGTGACCGTACAGCGTTATGTAATGACAGAGTGGACAGTGACGAGTACGTACAGCGTTATGTGACGACAGAGTGGACAGTGACGAGTAGTACAGCGTTATGTAATGACAGAGTGGACAGTGACTACAGCGTTATGTAATGACAGAGTGGACAGTGACGAGTACGTACAGCGTTATGTAATGACAGAGTGGACAGTGACGAGTACGTACAGCGTTATGTAATGACAGAGTGGACAGTGACAAGTACGTACAGCGTTATGTAATGACAGAGTGGACAGTGACGAGTAGTACAGCGTTATGTAATGACAGAGTGGACAGTGACGAGTACGTACAGCGTTATGTAATGATAGAGTGGACAGTGAGAGCGTTATGTAATGATAGAGTGGACAGTGACGAGTACGTAAAGCCTTATGTAATAATAGAGTGGACAGTGACCGTACAGCGTTATGTAATGATAGAGTGGACAGTACAGCGTTATGTGACGACAGAGTCAACAGTGACGAGTACGTACAGCGTTATGTGACGACAGAGTGTGACGACAGAGTGGACAGTGACGAGTACGTACAGCGTAATGTGACGACAGAGTGGACAGTGACGAGTAGTACAGCGTTATGTAATGACAGAGTGGACAGTGACGAGTACGTACAGCGTTATGTAATGACAGAGTGGACAGTGACGAGTACGTACAGCGTTATGTGACGACAGAGTGGACAGTGACGAGTAGTACAGCGTTATGTAATGACAGAGTGGACAGTGACTGTACAGCGTTATGTAATGATAGAGTGGACAGTACAGCGTTATGTGACGACAGAGTCAACAGTGACGAGTACGTACAGCGTTATGTGACGACAGAGTGTGACGACAGAGTGGACAGTGACGAGTACGTACAGCGTAATGTGACGACAGAGTGGACAGTGACGAGTAGTACAGCGTTATGTAATGACAGAGTGGACAGTGACGAGTAGTACAGCGTTATGTAATGACAGAGTGGACAGTGACGAGTACGTACAGTGTTATGTAATGACAGAGTGGACAGTGACGAGTAGTACAGCGTTATGTAATGACAGAGTGGACAGTGACGAGTACGTACAGCGTTATGTAATGACAGAGTGGACAGTGACTACAGCGTTATGTAATGACAGAGTGGACAGTGACGAGTACGTACAGCATTATGTAATGACAGAGTGGACAGTGACGAGTACGTACAGCGTTATGTAATGACAGAGTGGACAGTGATGAGTACGTACAGCGTTATGTAATGACAGAGTGGACAGTGACAAGTACGTACAGCGTTATGTAATGACAGAGTGGACAGTGACGAGTAGTACAGCGTTATGTAATGACAGAGTGGACAGTGACGAGTACGTACAGCGTTATGTAATGATAGAGTGGACAGTGAGAGCGTTATGTAATGATAGAGTGGACAGTGACGAGTACGTAAAGCCTTATGTAATAATAGAGTGGACAGTGACGAGTACGTACAGCGTTATGTAATGACAGAGTGGACAGTGACCGTACAGCGTTATGTAATGATAGAGTGGACAGTACAGCGTTATGTGACGACAGAGTCAACAGTGACGAGTACGTACAGCGTTATGTGACGACAGAGTGTGACGACAGAGTGGACAGTGACGAGTACGTACAGCGTAATGTGACGACAGAGTGGACAGTGACGAGTAGTACAGCGTTATGTAATGACAGAGTGGACAGTGACGAGTACGTACAGCGTTATGTAATGACAGAGTGGACAGTGACGAGTACGTACAGCGTTATGTGACGACAGAGTGGACAGTGACAAGTAGTACAGCGTTATGTAATGACAGAGTGGACAGTGACTGTACAGCGTTATGTAATGATAGAGTGGACAGTACAGCGTTATGTGACGACAGAGTCAACAGTGACGAGTACGTACAGCGTTATGTGACGACAGAGTGTGACGACAGAGTGGACAGTGACGAGTACGTACAGCGTAATGTGACGACAGAGTGGACAGTGACGAGTAGTACAGCGTTATGTAATGACAGAGTGGACAGTGACGAGTAGTACAGCGTTATGTAATGACAGAGTGGACAGTGACGAGTACGTACAGTGTTATGTAATGACAGAGTGGACAGTGACGAGTAGTACAGCGTTATGTAATGACAGAGTGGACAGTGACGAGTACGTACAGCGTTATGTAATGACAGAGTGGACAGTGACTACAGCGTTATGTAATGACAGAGTGGACAGTGACGAGTACGTACAGCATTATGTAATGACAGAGTGGACAGTGACGAGTACGTACAGCGTTATGTAATGACAGAGTGGACAGTGATGAGTAGTACAGCGTTATGTAATGACAGAGTGGACAGTGACGAGTACGTACAGCGTTATGTAATGACAGAGTGGACAGTGACTACAGCGTTATGTAATGACAGAGTGGACAGTGACGAGTACGTACAGCGTTATGTAATGATAGAGTGGACAGTGAGAGCGTTATGTAATGATAGAGTGGACAGTGACGAGTACGTAAAGCCTTATGTAATAATAGAGTGGACAGTGACGAGTACGTACAGCGTTATGTAATGACAGAGTGGACAGTGACCGTACAGCGTTATGTAATGATAGAGTGGACAGTACAGCGTTATGTGACGACAGAGTCAACAGTGACGAGTACGTACAGCGTTATGTGACGACAGAGTGGACAGTGACGAGTACGTACAGCGTAATGTGACGACAGAGTGGACAGTGACGAGTACGTACAGCGTTATGTGACGACAGAGTGGACAGTGACGAGTACGTACAGCGTTATGTAATAATAGAGTGGACAGTGACGAGTACATAAAACAGCTAATACATTAACCATAGTCTCTAACTGAATAAAGCACTCCCACTTTAGACATATTTTATATATCAGAATGTTTACATTTTCTTTTCACTTTGCATTTTCCACAGTTTCTCTGAGATCAGCAGATGACCAGTTCACCTCATCTGTACTGTATGCAACCTCAAAAAAAGCCACACATTTGAGACAAGTTCTCATCCGCACAAGTTTTCAGAGCTTGGCTGGGCTACTAGATGATTCACTCTTCAGAAATTAGATATTCCTTCAAATAGTGGAAAAACTGGGTCAATTTACATTTAAATTCCCTGGTAACAAAGTCATTCACTGACAATATTTTACATCTTTTGCAATAAATCATTTTTGGAAAGTTGGAATTAATTTCCTTCAGAATTGTTTTGCAAAGAGGGAAATGTAATGACTCACGAGAATATGCTAGGAAAGAAGATCAAACCCAAAGACAGCTTCAGAACTTTACCTACCATAGGGGTAGTCCCTTCAGGACATATGGGGTTATCATCACAGCTGCCACAAATTCCCTTAAAAAGAAACAAAATAATTATGATTTGAGCTCATTTATACTGGCATGTGATTATACACAGCATACAATTGAATTAATTTCCAAGAACTGCTTCTCTTGATTTGGCACAAAAATAACCCAAATGAAAACCTTTTTTGATATAAAAGATATTCAAACATCTATTTAGCAGTTTGAGTATGGGAAAACGACATGCATTACTTAATAAAAATAGTTTACTTGATGCTATTCAGAACTACAATATGCATATTACTCAATGTGATTAGTGTGAAAATTAAAACAAAAAGAGAACTAAAACACAATTTTGGAAATAGCTCAGGCAGAATCTGTGGGGAGAGAGAGAGAGAGAGACAGTACTTATATCTCAGATTGGATACATTTCCTTGGTTCTGATACAAAGTTATCAACCATCTCTCTATCCCTCTATGCTGACTGACTAGTTGAATATTTACAGCATGTCCTGATTTTAGTTCAAACCTCCAGCAACCGGTGTTTTGATTTTACAGAATCACTCAGTCATGATTTTGTACTTACATTTATGATGAATTAGAGAATTATTTTACAATAGCAGTGAATACTGTACACTCATTGAATTTGATGTCTGGATCTGCACACCTGTTTCTGGGGTAGAAAATCTATTCCAGTCACACTAACACCACAAAATCCTCAAAGCTTCAATCTCCAAATGGTTGCAGCCTGGAAGAATTAGATAGGGGCTTGCACCTGCAACTTCCCACACATTGTAAGTGCCTGATTTCAATCATACCATTAGGAGTACGTACTTACAAACAAGACACAGAGTATTGAAGGATTAATCTAACTAATTCCTTTCAGTTGTTGTAGAAGAAACTGAAGCTTCCTGGTGATATTTCTTTTTGTTTTACAGCGTGGAATAGGTCCTTCCAGTCCTTCCAGCCACACAGCCCAGCAACCCGTGAGTTAATCCTAACCTAGTTATGGGACCAATTAACCTACACGTTGATACACCTTTGAACTATGGGAGGAAATCGGAGCACCCAGAGGAACCCTGTGGTCATGGGGCGAACGTACAAACTACTTACAGGCAGTGGGGGGAATTGAACCTGGGTCACTGATACTATAAAGCGTTATGCTAACCACTACAATACCATGTCACCCCTTTGCATGAAAACATGATAAAAGGTTAAAAAGTAGAATGACTGAAGCTGCCTTAGTCAACGTATCACATCCAGACAAGTGTGTTGTAGATCCTAGTATCATATCCCAAAGGCATGCTGGTTGTGAGGCTATTTGTTGGTGGGTGAAAGGGCAGTCAAGCTGAAGTTGATAAACATATGAAAGACAATTAGTCACAAGGAAGTAACTCAGGCAATGGGATAAAAGACTGCTTCTAAAAGCTAACATAGACTCCAAGGACAAAGTGGTCTCCGTCATCCCAATAAGAAATTTCAGTGATTCTGTTTGGCTGTCTTGTATCGTGTACCTAATCCATTACAAACTTAGGTATAAACTCCTTTGGCAAGCATTGAGTTATCCTAAAATTCAAAATATTCCAACTGTTCGAAATCTGACAAAAAAATCAGGACATATTGGAAATACTGAACCAATCAGGCAGCATCAGTGGAAGAGAACAACGAATTTTTCAAAGTGATGGCCTTGCATCAGTTTCGAGGAAAGGTCATCAAACTGGAAGAGCTACAAACCACTAATAAATGCAATACATTCATTTTAGTACTTCATACATACAGACATACCTCTACAATTATAGTTTCGTTAATATCACATCTATTTTTCTGTAATTGGAGGACCTGAGTTGTTCCCAACAATATCCCATTTCTTGTCTCGTTGTGAAAGTCGTTTAATAGTACATTATTAACAAAAATCTGGAAAACATATTACATTTTCTATCAGTAATAATGAAAAGACAGTTTTTAATGAAAATTACCATAGTAATTATAATTGTAACAGTAACCAGACAGAGAAACCAGACCAGGAAGTCAATGTGGTTTTCTGAAAGTGAAATAATGTCTGTCCAAGATATGAAATGTATCATGTGCTGAAAGTAAAAGATGATCAATGGATTTACACTACTTTGATTTTCCCTGAAGGTATTTTATAATATGCCACACAAAGGTGTAACGGAAAATGGAAGCTCATAGTGTAGCAAATAACATTTTGGTGTGGATAGTGGGGAGCTGGCTAATAGGATATCAACAGTATATACAGTATAAATGTTTTTTCAGTTGGGAAGACACAATGAAGGCCTCAGCTTATGCAATTACTGGGATGAAAGCACCAAAGGCACCATTGGTAAACTTACTGGTGGCACGGAGATGGCCAGGAAAGTAAATTCTGAGAGGACATAAGACAACCATGAAAGGTTGTAGTTAAGAGAACGACAGAATGAATATTCCTCTTGAGGAGAATCTTAAAGTAGAGGTCACAATTAGCGATAAGAGAGTCACCATCTGAGACAAGTGAGGCTTTGGAAATCTCTTCCTCAGATATTCATGCAACCCTGCCTTAATAATAGTCAAAGTAGTGAACAATTACTGTGGGTGATCAGGAATGTGAGGTTAAGGTCTCAGTCTGAAAATCACAATATGGATTGCCAGAGCAGGCTTAAGAGGCCAACGGCCCAGTTATGCTCCTCATATGTTCTCACATTGGATTGTTGTAAACGTTGTTAACTTACAAATTGGACAGATTCAGAACAAAACTTACAGCTAAAATTAGAGCAAATAAGAAGGCCTTCAGATTATCAATGGGAGCAGAATGGTAACCACCACAATCAACATCCTCAATATGGCGTCTCTCTCAGTCTAACGATACCAATACCCCACATCAAACCAACAAGGTGTGCACTTTGGTCATGACAGAACAACATTAGGTACCACACTAGTGAGGCCACAGCACAGTAATACATGCATGCTAAACAAATGAAGCAGGAATAAAGCTGAATGACTCCAAGACTAATGGATCAAATCAGAATTCTAAGCTTGCCGCATCAAATTGTGAATGGGTGTAAACAAGAAGAATGAAGGGAATGGAGTATACCCTCAGTGATAACAGAGTTCATCAGATCAATACAGGAAGCAAGGCTGAATCACTGGCAAGCATGCTCAACCAGATATCCATCTCACTCTCCTCCTGAGGCCTACAAGATTTCGAAAGTCAATCTGAGAACAACTTGTTTCACAAGGTACAAGAAACAGTTGAGGGCACAGGTCCAAAGTGGACAGTTTGAGACCTGTAGCATTGAAGGTATGCTCCAGAACTAACAAAGCTCCAACCAGTAATTCTGGTACAGATCGAATAATGTTATCCTCTTGACCAAAGAAGATGGGACTGGCTTACCCTCAATGTCTTCTAATGACATTTAGTTCCAAATAGCCCACTCACCAATGCTCAGTTCAGGATCTGCCAAAATCACTCAACTCAGTCATCATGCAACCTTGGTCAGGTAAGAACCACAGTTAAATTTCACAGATAAGTCAAAGTGGCTAAACTTGACATCAAAGCAGCATTTGACCAACTTAAGTCAAGGAGCCCTAATAAAACTGGAAGTCAGGAGAATAATTCCTCAGTGGTGAAAGTCACATCTGATACAAAGGTAGGTGTCTGCGAGTGTTCGAGGCTAATCACCCTAACCCTAATAATGCTACTGAAATTTCCAGAAGTAACGTCTTAGGATCAATCATCTTTAGCTGCATCATCCAAGGATTTCCATCCATCACAATATCAGAAGTGAGGGTGCTAGCTAATAGTTTTAAAGTATTCAGTTCTTCTGCAGCTCCTCAATTCAAGGCTAAGGGTCAAGCATCAAGATTTGGATATTTCTCAGGCATGGGCTGATCATCACGGCTCCAGAACTTGTACCATGTATGGTCAGTTCATTCCACTTGGGTTATAAAGCTGTCATCTTTTCAGCAATATTTACGAAAATCCCAGACAGACCTAAACACATAAAAATTGGCAAATCCAGTATAGTTCATTTCCTGCTAATTTGGAGTGCAGACAGTGACTAGCATTAACCAGGGAGATCCAGCTACATCCCATGACCATCGTTTCATTACAGTTGCCAAGCCCTTCACTGCCAAAATCCCGGTAGGGGATTGCAGGGAGGAATTTTTGGGACTAGGGATGGAAGAGAAATTCACTATTAACCAGAAACTGACCAGCACTACAAATACTGCAGTTCAAGGCAAGGAGTTTATATTCATTGGTGAATGACTCACACCTTAATTCTCTTAAACGCCTCCCCAATCTAGAAAAAGTGAAAATGAGAGTATGGCAGTGCAACTCCAAATACATTAAAGGAGCTTTACAACATCCAAGGCAAAACAATTCATTTGATTAGCATCCTAACCATTACTTAAATATTCTGGGGATACACAATGCTCCCTCTAGGGAGTGCATGTGTGTGCACACATACCTTTTGCTACACAAAAGAATTTAAACTGCTCACAGAAGTTGGCACCCTCTACCTCATTGGCATGTTAAGTATATTTCACAGTCATATACAACTACACTTCCTTTTCTGGTTTTTGATGTGGACACTGTTGGCAATGTGGATTTTGCAATGATTTGTCTGCAGATTTTTAAACTTATTTATACTGTTTTTATTGGAGAAATTATTGATTCACTATGTTGAATTCTGAAGAAACAAGGGGTATGAAGCACAAAAGAACTGCTAGATCATTTAGAGCGGAATGGGTTAATGAAACAGTAGAAACTGTTACACTGAAAGCTCATGAGGTCAGGGACATGCAGCCACAAGAAATCTTTATGTACAGTACAGAACCTCATGTTACCTTCGTGTATTGCCACAAGGCAAAAGTTGCTGGGGAATTTGTAAGTAAGAAGAAGTGGAGTGGTATTTGCAAACTTGACTTTTTAAAGTGATATTTAACAAGCAAATCAATGCAGATGGTATGCAAAAGCTCCAGGGAGAAAATCTTTCATTATACACTACAGGCCTGCTACGTATATTCTGTGAGTATGCAGATAAACAACAGCAAAAATGATTCAACCCAGAGGAGATCAAAGTTCTTATTGACAGTGTTTTGCTAGCTGGTAAAATGAATACCTGTACCTCTATTAAGTTCAGGGAAGTCTACACTGGTGTCCATCCTGCACTTTTCCTACGCTACTTCGATGACTGCATTGGTGCTGCTTCCTGCACCCACGTGGGGCTCGTCGACTTCATCCGCTTTCACTTAAACTTCCACCCTACCTTCAAATTTACCTGGACCATTTCCAACACCTCCCTTCCCTTTCTTGATCTCACTGTCTCTATCTCTGAAGACAGCATATCTATGGATGTCTATTATAAACCTACGGACTCTCACAGCTCTCTGGACTCTCCTGCAGTTTTGGTCTCCAGGGTTAAGGAAGGACATCCTGGCTGAAGAGGAGGTGCAGCGTAGGTTCACTAGGTTAATTCCTGGGATGTCCGGACTGTCTTACGCAGAGAGGTTAGAGAGACTGGGCTTGTACATGCTGAAATTAAGGAGATTGAGGGGGGATCTGATTGAGACATATAAGATATTAAGGGATTGGACAAGATAGAGGCAGGAAATATGTTCCAGATGATGGGAGAGTCCAGTACCAGAGAGCATGGTTTAAGAATAAGGGGTAGGTCATTTAGGACGGAGTTGAGGAGGAACTTCTTCTCCCAGAGAGTTGTGGAGGTGTGGAACGCGCTGCCTCAGAAGGCAGTGGAGGCCAATTCTCTGGATGCTTTCAAGAAGGAGCTAGATAGGTATCTCATGGATAGGGGAATCAAGGGTTATGGGGACAAGGCAGGAACCGAGTATTGATAGTAGATGATCAGCCATGATCTCAGAAAGGCGGTGCAGGCTCGAAGGGCAGAATGGTCTACTTCTGCACCTATTGTCTACAGTCTATTGACTATACCTCTTCTCACCCTGTTACTTGTAAAAACGCCATCCCCTTCTCTCAATTCCTCCAACTCCACCACATCTGCTCTCAGGATGAGGCTTTTCATTCCTGAACGAAGGAGATGTCCTCATTCTTCAAAGAAAGGGGCTTCCCTTCATCCACCATCAACGCTCCCCTCGCCCACATCTCTTCCATTTCACACATGTCTGCTCTTACCCCATCCTCCTGCCCCCCTACCAGGGATAGGGTTTCTCTTGTCCTCAGCTAGCACCTCACCAGCCCCCACATCCAGCACATAATTCTCCAGAACTCCCGCCACCTCCAACGGGATCCCACCACCAAGCACATCTTTCCCTCTCCCCCACCTTCTGCTTTCTGCAGGAATGGCTCCCTATGTGACTTCCTTGTCCATTCGTCCCTCCCTACTGATCTCCCTCCTGGCACTTATCCTTGCAAGCAGAACAAGTGCTACACTTACCCCTGCTCCTCCTCCCTCACTACCATTCAGGGCCCTAAATAGTCCTTCCAGGTGAGGCGACACTTCACCTGTGAGTCTGTTGGGGTCATTTACTGTGTCCGGTGTGGCCTCCTGTGTATCGGTGAGACCTGAGATAGATTGGGAGACTGCTTCACTGAGCACCTACACTCCGTCCATCAGAAAAAGTGGGATTTCCCAGTGGCCACCCATGTAATTCCGCTTCCCATTCCCATTCCGATATGTCAATCCACGGCCTCCTCTACTGTGGCGATGAGGCCACACTCAGGTTGGAGGAACAACACCTTATTATTCTGTCTGGGTAGCCTCCAACCTGATTTCTCGAACTTATGGTAATGCCTCCCCACCCCCCCGCGCCCTTCACCATTTCCTTTTCCCTCTCTCACCTTGCCTGCTCATTCATTACCTTCCTCTGGTGCTCCTTCCTACCTCCCTACCTCCTTTTCTTCCATGGCCTTCTATCCTCTCCTATCGGACACCCTCTTCTCCAGCCCTGTATCTGTTTCACCAGTCAACTTCCCAGCTCTTTACTTCATCCCCCCCCCTCCTATCACCTTGTGTTTCTCTCTCCCCTCCCCATCTTTTTTTCTCCAGTGCTGTTGAAGGGTTTTGGCCCGAAACATCGACTGTGCTTTTCTCCACAGATGCTGCCTGGCCTGCTGAGTTCCTCCAGCATTTTGTGTGTGTTGCTTATAAAGTTCAGCATGCACAGGTTGTCATCATTGTGCAAAAAATTGCACAGCACAAGATTTTTGCACACAATGGTCATTACAAATTAGAGGGACCATGGGTAACACACTGTTCTACAATGTGCATCATCTAACAATGACGCTGGAGCATGTTGCCAAGGCAACGGCATGTCCCACTGAATTAACTTAGGCCATCTAAAACAGCAGCATCGCAGAGTTTCCTTTCACGTCAGAATTCACCTGGGCACAGAACTACATTGTACCTTCATAGTGGCTGACCCACAAGCCTGAAAGCTTGCAACGCCACCAGATGGAATGCTGTCGACCAAGAAGGCAGCTCGCCACCATCTACTCAAGAGTAGGTATGACAATGATGCCTACTAACTCTGAATTGCTCTTTTAATACTCTTGACAAATGTGCTTGATTAATTTTATTATGCAGATTAGCAGACTACACTGGTAGAGCAAATTGCCACAAAAATCTAATTATTCAACAAGAAGCCTCTAAATGACTGCCTCTGGACAGGTATTAAATGGTAGCTTTGTTGTCGATGTACACTTCAGGAATGAGGAAAAGAAAAACTTCAAACATCATCAGTGTCAAATGCTTTAAAGCGGTTCAGCAGCTAATAATCTCCAGAACAACAGTAACACAACTCACTATTTCAAATGTTATTCCCAAATCCTCATCTGTACATAAGAGAGGTGATTGAACACATCTACTCAACCACAGACAGTCTCCTGAGAAAGCAGCTGCAAGGATAAAATCAACCTCCTCCATGTTAAAGAACAGCTGCCTTCTCTTTTGGGACTTCAATAGCTGTGAATCAAATAAAAAAAATACAAATGCAAGGGGCTGAAAAATGCATGCATGGCCTCAACAGGAAACATCAATTAACCTAATCTCGGACCCAATGAGAACAGCTACAACAGGAAAAAATTCCAGTGTGTATCACATCATCAAGATATGCATTATTGGCATGAAGAACTGAACTCTGTTAAAAGGTGTTCACAGCCAAAGTATAAGTAGGTTACAAAGGTATTGAAACTTAATGACTTTGTTTTAAAGAAAATACATAGATTGAGTTTGTATCTACATGGGCTCATTTTATAATTAGCTGAGTGTTAACACATCTTTACCAACTGCCAAAATGCCTCCAGGAGCTAAATCAATTTTTAAAGCCTGTTACACAGGCGCAGCACTAATGTATGTTTGGCTTGTTGACAGCTGAATAAGTACCAAACACAGATGATTTTTAAAGTATTCCTGGTTGTCCTCTGTTTTGACTTCATGATTAGTTGAGGAGAGTGAAGCATGTTGATAGAGTTGTAGCTACGAGCAGAAAGTGACGTGCTACGGATGGCTTTAGTCTACACAGTAGCATGGGGGTATCCCACCTTTGGAGAAGTTAAGTGTGCGGAAGAGGGCAAGGTCATAGAATGAGATCCACCAACACCCATTACTGCTCTAGGGATCAAGTCTGAGACCTGACCTCCTTCAGCCTCAATGAATTTCAAAGCAAAGGTCACAACATTAAGATAACTGGCAGATCCAGAGAGGGTTGTGGGTGAGCAGGATTTTTGGATGCACCAAACTTAGTCAGGAATACATAAATTAAGATGATGGTGGAAAATATTCGAAGTAACTTTTAAAATGAAAAATGAAGGAGGATGAGAGATAATGAACACAAAATACTCTGCAGACGCTGGGGTCAAAGCAACACTCACAACACGCTGGAGGAACTCAGCAGGTCGGGCAGCATCCATGGAAACGATGAGTCGATGTTTTGGGCCGGAACCCTTCGTCAGGACTGTAGGGGGAAGGGGCAGAGGCCCTATAAAGAAGGTGGGGGGAGGGTGGGAAGGAGAAGGCTGGTGGGTTCCAGGTGAAAAACCAGTAAGGGGAAAGATAAAGGGGTGGGGGAGGGAGGCAGGGAGGTGATAGGCAGGAAAGGTGAAGAAGGAATAGGGGAAAACACAATGGGTAGTAGAAGGAGGTGGGACCATGAGGGAGGTGATAGGCAGCTGGGGGAGGGGACAGAGTGACATAGGGATAGGGGAAGGGAGGGGGAGGGAATTACCGGAAGTTGAAGAATTCTATGTTCATACCAAGGAACTGGAGACTACCTAGACGGTATATGAGGTGTGTAATATATTTTATATATTATAATATGAGGTGTATAAGAGATAATGAGAGGGGTGTACAAGATGTTAAGACACATAGGTCAGGAGCTTGAACAGCAGCCTATCAGAGTTTGGCATTCAGTAGCAAGGTAAAATAAAAATAAGGCAGGGGCAAGTGGAGCGGCCATTGTTGGAGCAGGACAGTGCTAGAGAGGGAAGACTTCTGGCTTTGGCTTGGGTGATAACAGGCATGGGCTATGTAAGTATCTGGTAAACTTTTTCTTGCTCATTCTTCATCTGTAGGTGTATAGTTGGGGCAGTGAGAATGGCTCCAGGGGCTGTGTGTGGTTCTTTGTGTGAGATGTGGGAAGTCTGAGAAAGCTCCAGTCTCCCGGATCACCACATCCGCACCAGGTGCACCAAGCTGCAGCTCCTTATAGAACGTACTAAAGCTGCAACTCCATGACTTTCGGCTCATAAGGGAAACTGAGGAGATGATAGATAGGAGCCCCAAGGCAGTCACTCTAGGTTGCAGGAGGCAGGTGAGTGGGTGACTCAGGAGAGGGAAGGGAAATAGGCAGTCAGTACAGAGTACCCTTGTGGCCATTTCCTTCAAAAACAAGTATACCATTTTGGATACTGTTAGGAGGGAAGTGACCTACTGGAGAGAAGCCACGGTGACTGGGTCTCTGGCACTGTGGCTTAGAAGGGAAGGGGGTAGAGGAGGAATGCAGTGGTGATAAGAGATTCATTCCATAGTTAGATGAGTAGGTAGGAGAGTTTGTGAACGTGATAGAGAGAACCAGATGGTATGTTATCTCACAGGTGCCAGGATCAGGGACATCTCGGATCATGTCCACTACATTCTAAAGGGGGAGGGTGAGCTTCCAGATGCATTGGTACATTGGAAAAGGGAGAAGGTACTAGGAGAGAATTGAGAGAGGTGGAAAGCTGAATAGCAGAACCTCCAGGGTAACAATCTCAGGATTGCTGCCTGTGTGACGTGCCAGTAAGAGCAAGAATCACATGATTTGGCAGATGAATGCATGGCTGAGGAATTGGTGCAGGGGGCAGTGATTCCGATTATAGATCAAGCAGCATCTCTAAGAAGAGGTGCAGTCGACGTTTCAGGCCGAGACCCTTCGTCAGAACTAACTGAAGGAAGAGTGAGTAAGGGATTTGAAAGTTGGAGGGGGAGGGGGAGATCCAAAATGATAGGAGAAGACAGGAGGGGGAGGGATGGAGCCAAGAGCTGGACAGGTGATTGGCAAAAGGGGATACGAGAGGATCATGGGACAGGAGGTCCGGGAAGAAAGACGGGGGGGGGGGGGACCCAGAGGATGGGCAAGAGGTATATTCAGAGGGACAGAGGGAGAAAAAGGAGAGAGAGAGAAAGAATGTGTGCGTAAAAATAAGTAACAGATGGGGTACGAGTGGGAGGTGGGGCATTAGCGGAAGTTAGAGAAGTCGATGTTCATGCCATCAGGTTGGAGGCTACCCAGACGGAATATAAGGTGTTGTTCCTCCAACCTGAGTATGGTTTCATCTTTACAGTAGAGGAGGCCGTGGATAGACATGTCAGAATGGGAATGGGATGTGGAATTAAAATGTGTGGCCACTGGGAGATCCTGCTTTCTCTGGCGGACAGAGCGTAGATGTTCAGCAAAGTGGTCTCCCAGTCTGTGTCAGGTCTCGCCAATATATAAAAGGCCACATCGGGAGCACCGGACGCAGTATATCACCCCAGTCGACTCACAGGTGAAGTGTTGCCTCACCTGGAAGGACTGTCTGGGGCCCTGAATGGTGGTAAGGGAGGAAGTGTAAGGGCATGTGTAGCACTTGTTCCGCTTACACGGATAAGTGCCAGGAGGGAGATCAGTGGGGAGGGATGGGGGGGACGAATGGACAAGGGAGTTGTGTAGGGAGCGATCCCTGCGGAATGCAGAGAGAGGGGGGGAGGGAAAGATGTGCTTAGTGGTGGGATCCCGTTGGAGGTGGCGGAAGTTACGGAGAATAATATGTTGGACCCGGAGGCTGGTGGGGTGGTAGGTGAGGACCAGGGGAACCCTATTCCCAGTGGGGTGGCGGGAGGATGGAGTAAGAGCAGACGTATGTGAAATGGGGGAGATGCGTTTAAGACCAGAGTTGATAGTGGAGGAAAGGGAAGCCCCTTTCTTTAAAAAATGAAGACATCTCCTTCGTCCTAGAATGAAAAGCCTCATCCTGAGAGCAGATGCGGCGGAGACGGAGGAATTGCGAGAAGGGGGTGGCGTTTTTGCAAGAGACAGGGTGAGAAGAGGAATAGTCCAGATAGCTGTGAGAGTCAGTAGGCTTATAGTAGACATCAGTGGATAAGCTGTCTCCAGAGACAGAGACAGAAAGATCTAGAAAGGGGAGGGAGGTGTCGGAAATGGACCAGGTAAACTTGAGGGCAGGGTGAAAGTTGGAGGCAAAGTTAATAAAGTCAACGAGCTCTGCATGCGTGCAGGAAGCAGCGCCAATGCAGTCGTCGATGTAGCGAAGGAAAAGTGGGGGACAGATACCAGAATAGGCACGGAACATAGATTGTTCCACAAACCCAACAAAAAGGCAGGCATAGCTAGACCCATACGGGTGCCCATAGCTACACCTTTATTTTGGAGGAAGTGGGAGGAGCCAAAGGAGAAATTATTAAGAGTAAGGACTAATTCCGCTAGACGGAGCAGAGTGGTGGTAGAGGGGAACTGATTAGGTCTGGAATCCAAAAAGAAGTGTAGAGCTTTGAGACCTTCCTGATAGGGGATGGAAGTATATAAGGACTGGACATCCATGGTGAAAATAAAGCGGTGAGGACCAGGGAACTTAAAATCATCGAAAAGTTTAAGAGCGTGAGAAGTGTCACGAACATAGGTCGGAAGCGATTGAACAAGGGGGGATAAAACCGTGTTGAGGTATGCAGAAACGAGTTCGGTGGGGCAGGAGCACGCTGAGGCAATAGGTCGGCCAGGACAGGCAGGTTTGTGGATCTTGGGTAGGAGGTAGAAACGGGAAGTGCGAGGTGTGGGAACTATAAGGTTGGTAGCAGTGGATGGGAGATCCCCTGAGCGGATAAAGTCGGTGATGGTGTGGGAGACAATGGCCTGGTGCTCCTTAGTGAGCTCACGATCGAGGGGTAAATAAGAGGAGGTATCCGCGAGTTGTCGCTGTGCCTCGGCAAGGTAGAGGTCAGTATGCCAGACTACAACAGCACCCCCCTTATCGGCGGGTTTAATAATAAGGTTAGGATTAGTGCGGTGGGAGTGGAGAGCAGAGCGTTCCGAAGGAGTGAGGTTGGAATGGGGACAAGGTGCGGTGAAGTCGAGACGGTTGATGTCCCGTCAGCAATTAGCGATAAAGAGATCCAGAGCAGGCAGAAGACCAGAGCGGGGTGTCCATGAAGAAGAGGAGGGTTGAAGACGGGAGAAGGGGTCATTGGTGGGGTGGAAGAGTCCTTGCCGAAGAAGTAGGCTCGGAGACGGAGACGGCGGAAGAAAAGTTCCGTATCGTGGCGAACACGGATCTCGCTGAGGTGTGGGCGAAGGGGGACAAAGGTGAGGCTTCCTCTACTGTAAAGATGAAACCATACTCAGGTTGGAGGAACAACACCTTATATTCCGTCTGGGTAGCCTCCAACCTGATGGCATGAACATCGACTTCTCTAACTTCCGCTAGGCCCCACCTCCCCCACGTACCCCATCTGTTACTTATTTTTATGCACACATTCTTTCTCTCACTCTCCTTTTTCTCCCTCTGTCCCTCTGAATATACCTCTTGCCCATCCTCTGGGTCCCCCCCCCCCCCGTCTTTCTTCCCGGACCTCCTGTCCCATGATCCTCTCGTATCCCCTTTTGCCAATCATCTGTCCAGCTCTTGGGTCCATCCCTCCCCCTCCTGTCTTCTCCTATCATTTTGGATCTCCCCCTCCCCCTCCCACTTTCAAATCTCTTACTCACTCTTCCTTCAGTTAGTCCTGACGAAGGGTCTCAGCCTGAAACATCGACTGCACCTCTTCCTAGAGATGCTGCCTGGCCTGCTGCGTTCACCAGCAACTTTGATGTGTGTTGCTTGAATTTCCAGCATCTGCAGAATTCCTGTTGTTTCCGATTATAGATCATTGGGATCTCTTCTGGGGAAGGTATGACCTGTGCAAAAGGGACGGGTTATACCTAAACCTCAACAGGACCAATATCCTTGTGGGCAGGTTTGCTAGAGCTGTTGGGGAGGGTTTTAAACTAATATGGCAGAGGGATGGAACCAGAGTGATAGGGCTGAGAACAGGGATGTTGGCCTACAAAGAGAGGTGGTGTATAGGAAGACTGTTAGGAAGGACAGGCAGATGATAGGGCAACATTGCAGTCAGTGGGATGGGCTGCAGTGTAAAAGGAAGACAAAACTGAAGAGGGTGACAAACGTAGGACTGAAAGTGTTATGTTTAAATGCACACTGAAAACAGAATAAAGTAAATGATCTTGTAGCACAGTTGGAGGTTGGCAAGTATGATGTTGTATCACAGATTCATGGCTGTAAGATGATTGTAGTTGGGAGCTTAATTTCCAGGGATACACAAAAAATCAAAAGAACAGGTAGGTAAGCAGGAGGAGGAGGAGTTCACTCTGCTGGGAAAAGATGAAATAAAATCTTTAGAAAGAGGCGTCAAAGGATTGGAAGAATCACTGTAGATAGTTCAGAAACTGCATGTGTAAGACGACCCTGTTGGCAGCTATTTACAGGCATCCGAACAGTAGCCAGGATGTGGTCTACAAATTACAGCAGGAGACAGAAAAAGCACGTCAAAAAAACAATATTATGTTAGTCATGGAATTTCAATATGCATATAGATTGGGAAAATCAAGTAGATGCTGGATCTCAAGAGGGAAAATTTGTGGAATGCCTCCAAGACTGCTTTTTGGAGCAGCTTGTGGTTGAGCCCTCTAGGGGTTCAGCTATTCTCGATGGGTGTTGGGTAATGAACCGGATATGATCAGGGAGATTGAGATAATGGAACCTTAGGAAACAATGATCATAATATGATAGAATTCACCCTGCAATTTGAGAGTCAGAAGCTAAAGTCAGATATATCAGTATTACAGTTGAGTAAAGGGAACTAAAGAGGCATGAGAGAGGGGCTGTCCAAATGTGATTGGAAGGGGATGATAGCAGGGATGATGGTAGGGCAGCAATGGCTAGAGTTTCTGGGAACAATTCAGAAGGTGCAAGATAGATAGTATTTTGAAGGTGAAATGACACAACCACGGCTGACAAGGGAAGTCAAAACCAACATAAAAGCAAAAGTGAAGGCATATAATAGAGCCAAAATGAGTGGGAAGTTAGAGGATTTGGAAATCTTAAAAAACCAACAGAAGGCAACTAAAAAAACATAAGAGGGGAAACAGGTGAAATATAAAGGTGAATTAGCCAATAACATCAAAATTTACACTAAAAGATTTTTCAGATGTAGAAAGAATAAAAGGAATAAAAGGGAGGTGAGGGTAGATATCAGACCACTGGAAAATGATGGTGGAGAGACAGTAACGGGGTCAAGGAAATGGTGGATGAACTGAATAAGTATTTTGCATTAGTCTTCACTATGGAGAATACTAGGAGTATGCTGGAAGTTCGACAGTGTCACTCGGTAGAAGTGAGTGTAGTTGCTATTACTAAGGAGAAGGTGCTTGGGAAACTGATAGATCTGAAGTTAGATAAGTCACCTGGACCTGATGGAATACACCCCAGGGTTCTAATAGAGGTAGCTAAAGTGACCGTGGAGGTATTAGTAATGATCTTTCAAGAATCAATTCCAGAGGACTGGAAAATTGCAAATGTCATTCCACTCTTCAGGTAGGAAGTAAGGCAGAGAAAAAAAGGACATTTTAGGCCAGTTAGCCTGACCTCAGTGGTCCGGAAGATATTGGAGTCGATTCTTAGAGATGAGGTTTCAGAGTACTTGGAGACACATGACAAAATAGACCAAAGTCAGCACGGTTTCCTTCAGGGAAAATCTTGTCTGACAAATCTGTTGGAATTCTTTGAAGACATGACAAGCAGGATAGACAAAGAAGCATCGGTGGATTTGGATTTGTATTTGGATTTTCCGATGGCCTTTAATTAGCAGTACATGTGGCTGCTAACCAAAATAGGGTCCCTGGGTATTACAGGAAAAATACTGGCATGGACAGAGCAGTGGCGGATTGGCAGGAGGCAAAGGGTGCAAAGAAAGGGATCCTTTTTGGACTGGCTGCTGGTAACTAGTGGTGCTCTACAAAAGTACATGTTGGGAACACTTCTTTTTACGTTATTATGTCAACAATTTGGATGACGGAATTGATAGCTTTGTGGCCAAGTTTTCAGATAAGAACATAGAACATAGAACATAGAATAGTACAGCACAGTACAGGCCCTTTGGCCCACAATGTTGTGCCGACCCTCAAACCCAGCCTCCCATATAACCCCCCTACCTTAAATTCCTCCATATACCTGTCTAGTAGTCTCTTAAACTTCACTAGTGTATCTGCCTCCACCACTGACTCAGGCAGTGCATTCCACACACCAACCACTCTCTGAGTAAAAAACCTTCCTCTAATATCCCCCTTGAACTTCCCACCCCTTACCTGAAAGCCATGTCCTCTTGTACTGAGCAGTGGTGCCCTGGGGAAGAGGCGCTGGCTATCCACTTTATCTATTCCTCTTAATATCTTTCACAAATCTATCATGTCTCCTCTCATCCTCCTTCTCTCCAAAGAGTAAAGCCCTAGCTCCCTTAATCTCTGATCATAATGCATACTCTCTAAACCAGGCAGCATCCCAGTAAATCTCCTCTGTACCCTTTCCAATGCTTCCACATCCTTCCTATAGTGAGGCGACCAGAACTGGACACAATACTCCAAGTGTGGCCTGACTAGAGTTTTAAAGAGCTGTATCATTTCATCACGACTCTTAAACTCTATCTCTCGACTTATGAAAGCTAACACCCCATAAGCTTTCTTAACTACCCTATCCACCTGTGAGGCAACTTTTAGGGATCTGTGGACATGTACCCCCAGATCCCTCTGCTCCTCCACACTACCAAGTATCCTGCCATTTACTTTGTATTCTGCCTTGGAGTTTGTCCTTCCAAAGTGTACCACCTCACACTTCTCCGGATTGAACTCCATCTGCCACTTCTCAGCCCACTCCTGCATCCTATCAATGTCTCTCTGCAATCTTTGACAATCCTCTACACTATTTACAACACCACCGACCTTTGTGTCGTCTGCAAACTTGCCAACCCACCCTTCTACCCCCACATCCAGGTCGTTAATAAAAATCACGAAAAGTAGAGGTCCCAGAACAGATCCTTGTGGGACACCACTAGTCACAATCCTCCAGTCTGAATGTACTCCCTCCACCATGACCCTCTGCCTTCTGCAGGCAAGCCAATTCTGAATCCACCTGGCCAAACTTCCCTGGATCCCATGCCTTCTGACTTTCTGAATAAGCCTACCATGTGGAACCTTGTCAAATGCCTTACTAAAATCCATATAGATGACATCCACTGCACTACCCTCATCTATATGCCTGGTCACCTCCTCAAAGAACTCTATCAGGCTTGTTAGACACGATCTGCCCTTCACAAAGCCATGCTGACTGTCCCTAATCAGGCCATGATTTTCTAAATGCCCAGAGATCCTATCTCTAAGAATCTTTTCCAACAGCTTTCCCACCACAGACGTAAGTCTCACTGATCTATAATTACCCGAACTATCCCTACTACCTTTTTTGAATAAGGGGACAACATTCGCCTCCCTCCAATCCTCCGGTACCATTCCCGTGGACAACGAGGACATAAAGATCCTAGCTAGAGGCTCAGCAATCTCTTCCCTCGCCTCGTGGAGCAGCCTGGGGAATATTCCGTCAGGCCCCGGGGACCTATCCGTCCTAATGTATTTTAACAACTCCAACACCTCCTCCCCCTTAATATCAACATGCTCCAGAACATCAACCTCACTCATATTGTCCTCACCATCATCAAGTTCCCTCTCATTGGTGAATACCAAAGAGAAGTATTCATTCTCGCTCACTCCCACAGCCTCCAGGCACATCTTCCCACCTTTATCTCTAATTGGTCCTACCTTCACTCCTGTCATCCTTTTTTTCTTCACATAATTGAAGAATGCCTTGGGGTTTTCCTTTACCCTACTCGCCAAGGCCTTCTCATGCCCCCTTCTTGCTCTTCTCAGCCCCTTCTTAAGCTCCTGTCTTGCTTCCCTATATTCCTCAATAGACCCAACTGATCCTTGCTCCCTAATCCTCATGTATGCTGCCTTCTTCCACCTGACTAGATTTTCCACCTCACTTGTCACCCATGGTTCCTTCACCCTACCATTCTTTATCTTCCTCAACGGGACAAATTTATCCCTAACGTCCTGCAAGAGATCTCTGAACATCGACCACATGTCCATAGTACATTTCCCTGCAAAAACATCATCCCAATTCACACCCGCAAGTTCTAGCCTTATAGCCTCATAAATTGCCCTTCCCCAATTAAAAATTTTCCTGTCCTCTCTGATTCTATCATTTTCCATGATAATGCTAAAGGCCAGGGAGCAGTGGTCACTGTCCCCCAGATGCTCACCCACTGAGAGATCTGTGGCCTGACCCGGTTCATTACCTAGTACTAGATCTAGTATGGCATTCCCCCAGTCGGCCTGTCAACATACTGTGACAGGAATCCGTCCTGGACACACTTAACAAACTCTGCCCCATCTAAACCCTTGGAACTAATCGGGTACCAATCAATATTAGGGAAGTTAAAGTCACCCATGAGAACAACCCCGTTATTTTTGCACTTTTCCAAACTCTGCCTCCCAATCTGCTCCTCTGTATCTCTGCTGCTACCAGGGAGCCTATAGAATACCCCCAGTAGAGTAACTGCTCCCTTCCTGTTCCTGACTTCCACCCATATTGACTCAAAAGAAGATCCTGCTACATTACCCACCCTTTCTGTAGCTGTAATAGTATCCCTGACCAGTAATGCCACCCCTCCTCCCCTTTTTCCACCCTCTCTATCCCTTTTAAAGCACTGAAATCCAGGAATATTGAGAATGCATTCCTGCCCTGGTACCAGCCAAGTCTCTGTAATGGCCACTACATCATAATTCCATGTATGTATCCAAGCTCTCCGTTCATCACCTTTGTTCCAGATGCTTCTTGCATTGAGGTACACACACTTCAGCCCTTCTACCTTACTACCTTTACACCCTTTATTCTGCTTCACTTTCCTCAAAGCCTCTCTATATGTTAGAGCTGGCTTTACTCCATGCACTTCTTTCACTGCTCTATCGCTCTGGGTCCCATCCCCCTCGCAAATTAGTTTAAAACCTCCCGAACCATGCTAGCAAACCTACCTGCAAGGATATTGCTCCCCCTCGAGTTCAGGTGCAACTCATCCAATCTGTACAGGTCCCACCTTCCCCAGAAGAGATCCCAATGATCCAAAAATCTAAAACCCTGCTCCCTGCACCAACTCCTCAGCCACGCATTCAACTGCCATCTTCTCCAATTCTTACCATCTCTGTCACGTAGCACTGGCAGCAATCCTGAGAACGCCGCCCTTGAGGTCCTGTTCTTCAGCCTTCTGCCTAATTCCCAAAACTCACACTTCAGGACCTCATCCCTCTTCCTGCCTATGTCGTTGGTCCCAACATGTATCACGACTTCTGGTTGCTTTCCCTCTCGTACCAGGATGTCGTGCACCCGGTCAGAGACATCCCGGACCCTGGCACCCGGGAGGCAACAAACCATGCGGGTGTCCTTCTCACGTCCACAAAATCTCCTGCCTGCTCCCCTGACTATAGAGTCTCCAATAATGACAGCTCTCCCCTTCTCCGTCCCACCCTTCTGCACCACAGGGTCAGACTCAGTGCCGGAGGCCCTGCCACCGTGGCTCACACCTGGTCGGTCATCCCCGCCAACAGTACCCAGGACGGTCAACTTATTATTCAGGGGAATGGCAACAGGGGTGCTCTGCACTACCTGTCCGATCACCTTCGCTTTCCCCCCCCTCTGACTGTCACCCAACGACCTGCTTCCGACAGCCTAGGTGTGACTACCTCCCTGTAGCTCTCATGTATGACTGCCTCATTCTCCCTTATGAGTCGAAGGTCATCCAGCTGCTGCTCCAGATTCCTTACACGGTCTTCCAGATCGCCCAGCCGTATGCACTTCTGGCAGATGTGACTCTGCAGGAGGGGGGAGTTCCCCCAAGACTGCCACATCTCACATGAGGCACATCACCATCTCCAGGAGGCATTGTAAAGACTAACTGCGAGCAAGCTTGTCCTCCGCCTCTTGTCGTTGAAGCCTCTTGAGTCAAAGCCTCAAAGCTCCACTCCTTCACTGGCCCACTCACTCACTGACCGCTTTCCACAGGCCGGTCCACTTGAGTTATCCCTCTATTTATCTGTTTGAGCCTTTCAAAATGTTTGGTCACCCGACCTCGATTGGCCAATCAGCTGCTTTCTGCTGAGTCTGAGCTATTCAAATCTTGATTGTCTAATGAACGGCTTTCTGCTGATCTATTCAAATCTTGAAGATGGTTGGAGGGGCAGGTAGTGTTGAGGAAGCAGAGAGGTTGCAAAAGGACTTAGACAGATGAGGAGAGTGGGCACAGAGGGGCATAAGGAACACAGTGTCGGGAAGTGTAAGGTCATTCACTTTGGTAGAAGAAAGAGTAAAAGTGTAGGCTGTTTTCTAAACAGGGAGAAAATTCAAAACCGAGGTGCAAAGGGACTTGGGAGTCCTCGTGAAGGATTCCCTAAAGATTGACCCACTGGTGAGGAAGGCAAATGCAATGTTAGCATTCATTTCAAGAGGACTAGAATATAAAAGCGAGGATGTAATGCTGAGGCTGTATAAGGCACCGGTGAGACCTCACTTGGAGTAAGGTGACAGCTTTAGGCCCCTTATTTAAGAAAGGATGTGCTGACATTGGAAAGAGTTCAGAAGAGGGTTCTGAGAATGAAGGGTTATCATGTAAGTAACAGTTGAGGGCTTTGGGTCTGTAATGCTGGAATTTAGAAGGATGAAGGGGGAATCACATTGAAACCTATCAAATGTTGAAAGGCCTATATAGAGTGGATGAAGAGAGGATGCTCCCTTTGGTGGGGGTGTCGAGGACCAGAGGGCACAGTCTTAAAATAGAGGGATACCCATTTAGAACAGAGATGAGGAGAAATTTCTTTAGCCTGAGGGTGGTGAATCTGTGGAAATTGTTACCACAGGTTGCTGTGGAGGCCAGGTCATTGGGTGTATTTAAGGCGGACGTTAATAAGTTCTTGATTTGTCAGGGCATGAAAGGTTATAGGGAGAAGGCAGGAGAATGGTGCTGAGAGGGAAATGGATCAGCATGGTGGAATGGCAGAGCAGACTCGATGGGCTGAATGGCCTAATTCTGCTTCTTTGTCTTATGGTCTTATGGACTGGGTAGCCAAAGATCTTTTCCCCAGGGTGGAAGTGACTAATACTGGGGGAAACACAAGGAAATTTGCAGATGCTGGAATTTCAAGCAACACACATAAAAATTACTGGTGACCGCAGCAGGCCAGGCAGCATCTATAGGAAGAGGTACAGTCGACATTTCGGGCCGAGACCCTTCGTCAGGACTGGGGGATATGACTTTAAGGTGTTTGGAGGAGAGTACAGGTGAGATGTCAGAGGTAATTTTTTTTAAACAGAGTGGTGAGTCTGTGGATTGCTCCACCAGAGGTGGTGGTAGAGGCAGATGCATTAGGGATACTTAAGAAACTCTTGAGATAAGCAGATGGATGGAAACAAAAAGGATGGCTATATAGACGGGCTCCAAGAGGACCACAAACCTGTCGTGGTTTGGAGGCTTGCATGTCTCAATGACCTGGAGAGCGACGTTGGCTGGAGTCAGGGCTTTATGCTTTGGCTCTGGATAGGGTCACCCATGGCAAACAAGACAAAGGGTAGAGGGCAGACGAAGATTGATTCACTAGTCCTCCAGATTCAGGGGTTTCGCTCAGGGCTAACAACGCTGACTGTTCAAAGAAGACTGTTACAGAAACAGCAATGAAGAATCCTTCTACATTTGTGTGCAGTGGTATTCCTGAGTCTCCACCTGGGGCTTGCATGGCCCGGGAGTAGTGAAAACCGAGAGGTAGCTACTGGCATAAAGAAGGTAGCCTGAACACTATGAAAACGAAGACCACAATTGGTTGCTGGCCAAGGACTGACAGAGATGGAAGACCTTCATTACTGCCCTGAATGGCAGCAGGTGTAATGGGCAGTAAGTAATTAATTAGCAGGGCAGGGTCAGATTGATTTTGGAGTAGGTTAAAAGGGCAACACAATATTGCAGGCCTAAGACCCTGTACTTGTCGCAGTGTTCCATGTTTTACGAAGTAGATATATACCTACAATAGAAAATAATGTGCAGAGCATTGCAAAGCTCTAGAGAAATGGTTGTCATTGAATAGATGCAGAACTATAACTTCACTTTGTAGATGTATATCTTGCACTAGTGTTCCTGTAATTGATGTAATGATGGAGAGGAGGCAGGCCCTGATGGATTACGTGGTAAGGCTCTGAAAACTTGTGCCAACCAACTGGTGGGAGTATTCAAGGACATTTTCAACCTCTCACTGCTATGATCAGAAGTTCTCACCTGCTTCAAAAAGGCAACAATTATACCAGAAGAGTAGGGTGAGCTTCCTTAATGACTATCACCCAGGGGCACTCACATCTAGAGTGATGAAATGCTTTGAGAGGTTGGTCATGACTCGACTAAACTCCTGCCTCAGCAAGGACCTGGACCCACTGCAATTTGCCTATCACCACAATAGGTCTACAGCAGGCACAATCTCAATGGCTCTTCACGTGGCCTTAGGTCAGCTGGACAATACAAGCACCCATGTCAGGATGCTGTTCATTGACCATAGCTCAGTGTTTAACACCATCATCCCACGGTTCTGATTGATTAGCTACAGAACTTGTGTCTCTGTACCTCCCTCAACTTCCTAACTGGAAGACCGCAATCTGTGTGGATTGGTGATAATATCTCCTCCCCGCTGACGATCAACACTGGTGCACCTCAGGGGTGTGTGCTTAGCCCACTGCTCTACTCTCTCTATACACATGGCCGTGTGGCTAGGTATAGTTCAAATGCCATCTATAAATTTGCTGATGATACAACCATTGTTTGTAGAATCTCAGCTGGAGATGAGAAGGTGTACAGGAGCGAGATATACCAGCTAATTGAGTGGTGTCGCAGCAACGACCTTGCACACAATGTCAGTAAGATGAGGGAGCTTATTCTGGACTTCAGGAAGGGTAAGACTAACAAACATGAACCAATCTTCATAAAGGGATCAGAAGAGAAAGAGTGAGCAATTTCAAGTTCCCCGGTGTCAAGATCTCTGAGGATCTAACCTGGTCCCAACATATCGATGCAGTGATAAAGAAGGCAAGGCAGCAGCTATATTTCATTAGGAGCTTGAAGAGATTTGGTTTGTCACCTAAAACACTCAAAAACTTCTATTGTGGAGAGCATTCTGATGGGCTGCATCACTGTATGGTAGGAGGGACTACTGCACAGAACTGAAAGAAGCTACAGAAAGTTGTAAACTTAGTCAGCTCCATCTTGAATGCAAGCTTTCTTGGAACCCAAGACATCTTCAAGGAGCGGTGCCTCAGAAAGGCGGTGTCCATTATTAAGGACCTACATCACCCAGGGCATGCCCTCTTCTCATAGTTATTGGCATTAGTGGCAGACCAATCAATTTGAAGAAAGAGAGAGCTTCACACAGGTCAGGGAAAAGAGTTTAAAAAAGGACCGTTTCGTGAGGCTCGGTGCATTAGTGGCAGACTAATCCGGCGATCCCCAACCACCTGGCCACGGACCAGTACCGGGCCGCAAAGCATGCGCTACTGGGCCGCGAGGAAACGATATGATTTGGCGATATGAGTTAGCTGCCCCTTTCCTCATTTCCTGTCACGCACTGTTGAACTTGAGCACATGCGAGGTCATTACCCACGCGTCATCCATGTCAGCGCAGGAAGGAGATCAACTCCTCGAGCTTGCAAATGACAGTGGGCCGAAAAGTATGTTTGACATAACATCTCTGCCGGCATTCTGGATCAAAGTCAAGGCTAAATATCCTGGTATAACCACGAAAGCACTGAAAACGTTACTTTCATTTCCAACATTTTTCTGCGAAGCAGAGTTTTCTGCAATGAATGCAACAAAAACTAAATTGTGGAATAGACTGGAAATAAGGAACCCCCTTCAAGTATCGCTGTCTCCCATCACCCCTCGATAGGACCGTGTTGTTGCAGGAAAACAAGCCCAGGGCTCCCACTGATTCAGCGATATTGGTGTGTTCCAATGATTTTATATGTTCATACGGGGAAAATATGTGCTGTGTGTTTAATATCCAAACGTTACTTAAAATGTTATGATGCTATTGACTTACTTATATCACCATATAACAATTACAGCACGGAAACAGGCCATCTCAGCCCTTCTAGTCCGTGCCGAACGCTTACTCTCACCTAGTCCCACCGACCTGCACTCAGCCCATAACCCTCCATTCCTTTCCTGTCCATATAGCTATCCAATTTAATTTTAAATGATAATATCGAACCTGCCTCTACCACTTCTACTGGAAGTTCATTCAACACTTACTTCAAGCTCTCCTGTCCTCCCCTGATAATTGACTTATCGCTATATTCATGCGAGGAAAATATGTGCTGTGTGTTTAATATTAAATTCGTTAGATAAACCCTTTTAGAAATGAAATTGAGTGTATTAGCCACTTATCACCTATATTCCAGTCAAGATTAACACCCCCCCGCCGAACAGAATCGCCAAAAACGATTTGCAGAAAAAAAATTGGCAGGTACACGCATGCGCACTGGTGCCCGCGCAAGGCTTCATGGTCATTGGAGTCCTTCTTGGGGTAAACACAACGTATTTGACTGCTACTCTTGTCCGTTGGCAACCCTACCCTCCACACCCCCCTACCACCCCGATCCCCCGGTTGGCCGGTCTGCAAGAATATTGTCAATATTAAATCGGTCCGCAGTGCAAAAAAGGTTGGGTCCCCTGGACTAATTGATTTGAAGAGAGGGAGAGAGCTTCACACAGGTCGGGGAAAAGAGTTTAAAAAAGGACCATTTCATGGGGCTCAGCGCATTACCAGCAGACTAATCGATTTGTGATTCATTTGCAAGAGCAAATAAAAGTAAAGCAGGGTCAAAGTGGAGCAGCCACTGTGTGAGTGGGCCAGTGTAGGAGTGGGAGCTTGAGGCTTTGGCTCAAGAGGCCTCGGCAAGGAGGCACAGGTAAGTAGCAAGTAAGACTTTTGTAGTGATTGAATAAAAAAAAATCACTAAATTACAGCTAATTAAATAAAGGGATGATGCAGGATCAGGAGATGTGCTGTAGCTGCATGCTGTGGGAGCTGGTGGACCCCACAGTGATTCCTGGTGACCACATCTCTAGCAGGCGTTGATGTTCGCGGAACTCAGGCTCAAAGTTGATGACCTGGAGTCTGAGCTTCAGGGAGGGGGAAAGTTACTTGGACTCTCTGTTTCAGGAGGTAGTCACACCCATTAGATTAGATGCCTCAAATTCGGTCTATGGTGATGTATAAGAGGGTGTGACTGCGAGTGAGGTGGGTAGTGGGATCCAAGAGACAGTGCTGAAGGAGCCTCAGCCCTCGAGCTTGTCCAACAGCTCTGAGATTCTTGGGGACTGTAGGAAGGACGAGCAACCTAACTGTGGCACCATAGTTCAGGCAGCCGTTCAAGAGTGGGGAGAGAAGAGAAATGTAGTTGTAATTAAGGATCATTTAGTCAGGGGAATAGACAGAGTTCTCTGGCGTGAGGATAGAGAGTCCTGAAGGCTGTGTTGCCTGCCGGGTGTCCGGCTTTGGGACATTTTGTCTGACCTGCAGAGGAATTTGCAGTGGGAGGGGAAAGATCCAGCTGCCGTGGTCCATGTGGGTACCAACAACATAGGTAGAATGTGGGACGAGGTTCGGCTTTGGGAATTGGAGCATCTAGGGACTAAATTAAAAAACAGAAACAAAAAGGTGGTAACCTCTGGATTACTACCTGAGCCACGTGCAAATGGGCATAGAGTCAAGAAGATTAAGAGTTAAATGCGTGGCTCAGGGATTGGTGTGGGAGAAGTGGGTTTGAATTCACGGGAAATTGGCACCAGTATTGGGGAAGGAGGGAGCTGAACCAATGGGACGGGCTCCACCTGAACTGTGATGGGACCTGGATCCTAGTGAATCACATAACGAGGGCTGTGGATAGGGATTCAAACTAAATAGTAGGGGGTGGATTCAACAGATTAGAGAAGTATGGATAAAGCAAAAGAGAAAAGTGTGGATAAAGATAAAGTAAAGGCAAAAGATAAAAAAAGAGAAAAGTAAGAGTGGAGTGAAGAAAAGTCAAGTGCAAAAGAGTAAAAGATTACAAGATTTTAAAAGCACAATAAGTGTAAAGGCACTTTATTTGAAACAAGGTCAGTGAACTTGTGGCACAAATCAGTACAAGGGGGTATGATTTTGTGGCCATTACAGAGATGTGGTTGCATGGTGGAGAGCATTGGGAATTAAATATCCAAAGATATCAGATCATACAGAAGGATAGGCAGGAAGGTGAGGGAGGTGGGGTAGCACTCTTAATTAAAGATGAGATCAGGGTGATAGTGAGAGACAATATAAGATCTAAGGAGCAGAATGGTGAATCCATCTCAGTAGAGATTAGGAATAGTAAAGGAAAAAAAAATATCATGAAGAGTTGTCAATCGGCCACCGAATAATAACATTACAGCGGCACAGGCATAAACGGAGAAATATCTGAGGCATGTAAGGGAACAGCAGTTATCGTGGAGGATTTTAACTTGCACATAGATTGGGTGAATCTAGTTGGTCAAGGCAGTCTTGAGGAGGACTTCATCAAATGCATCCGTGATGGCTTTCTTGAACAGCATGTTACTGAACCTACAAAGGAACCTATCTTAGATCTGGTCCTGTGCAGTGAGACAGGTAAAATTTGTGATCTTGCAGTCAGGGATCCCCTTGGAAAGAGTGATCACAGTATGATTGAGTTTCTCATACAAATGGAGGGTCCAATAGTTCAATCTAAAACTAGTGTATTATGACTAAACAAGGAAGACTCCAATGGGATGAGGGAGGATTTGGCTAGTGTAGACTGGGAACACATGCTATATGGTGGGACGGCTAAGGAACAGTGGAAGACTTTCAAAGAGATTTTTCACAGTGGTCAACAAAATATATATTCCAGTTAAAAGCAGGGACAGTAAGGGTGGGGAGAGCCAGCCTTTGATAACTAAGGAAATAAAAGAAGGCGTCAAACTAAAAGCTTGTGCATACAAATTCGCCAAGAGTGGTGGGAAACTGGAAGATTGAGAAAACTTTAAAAGGCAGCAAAGAACCACTAAGTGAGCAATAACAAAAGAGGTTGTGAAAATAAACTAGCACAAAATATAAAAAACGGATAGCAAAAGTTTTTTTAATTATATAAAGCTGAAAAGGGTGCCTAAAATGAACATAGGTCCCTTGGAGGACGAGAAGGGGGAATGGATATTGGGTAATGAGGAAATGGCAGACACTTTGAATGATGATTTTGTGTTGGTATTCATGGTGGAGGACATGGCTAATATGCCAAAGAGAGATGATATGGATATGATAAGAGGTGAGAACCTTGATACAATATCTATCACTGGAGGTAGTGCTGAGCAAACTTGCGCGCCTGAAGATAGACAAGTCCCCTGGTCCTGATGGAATGCACCCCAGGGTACTGAAAGAAATGGCAGGGGTTATAGTAGAGGATTTGGTGATGATTTACCAAAATTCTCTGGACTCTGGGCATGTCCAGGATTAGAAGACGGCGAATATCATGCCACTGTTGAAAAAAGGATGTAGGCAAAAAGCAGATAACTATAGACCAGTTAGTTTAACATCTGTAGTTGGGAAAATGCTTGAAGCTATCATTAAAGAAGAAATAGTGAGGCATCTGGAAAGAAATGGATCCATCAGGCAGATGCGGCATGGATTCAGCAAAGGCAGGTCCTGTTTGACAAACTTGCTGGAGTTCTTTGAGGATATAACGAGTGCAGTGGATAGAGGGGAACAGATGGATGTTATTTACTTGGATTTCCAGAAGGCGTTCGATAAGGTGCCACATAAAAGACTTATACAGAAGGTAAGGATTATTGAGTTGGGGGGCGATGTATTGGCATGGACAGAGGATTGGTTAACTAATAGAAAGATGAGTTGGGATACATGGGTGTTACTCTGGTTGGCAATCAGTGGTGAGCGATGTGCCGCAGGGGCCGGTTCCGGGCCTACAGCTGTTCACAATATACATTAACGACCTGGAAGAGAGGATTGAGTGTAGAGTAGCTAAGTTTGCTGACAATGCTAAATTGAGTGGAAAAACAAATTGTGCAGAAGATACAGAGAGATACATATCGATAGGTTAAGTGAATGCGCAAGGGTCTGGCAGATGGAGTACAATGTTGATAAATGCGAGGTCATCCACTTTGGAAGGGAAAACGAGAGAGCAGTTTATTATATAAACAGTAAAAAATTGCAGCATGCTGCTGTGCAGAGGGATTTGGGAGTGTTTGTGCATGAATCACAAAAGGTCGGTTTGCAGGTGCAGCAGGCTATCAAGATGGCAAATGGAATGTTGGCCTTCATTGCTAGAGAGATTGAAATTCAAGAGCAGGGAGGTTATGCTCCAAATGTGAGGCCACACTTGGAGTACAGCATGAAGTTCTGGTCTCCTTACTTGAGGAAGGATATACTGGCTTTGGGGGCAGTAAAGAGGAGGTTCACCAGATTGATTCCACAGAAGAGGGGGTTAGACTACAAGGAGAGATTCAGTCACTTGGGACTGTACTCACTGGATATCAGAAGAATAAGAGGTGATCTTATAGAAACATATAAGATTATGAAAGGAATAGATAAGATAGAGGCAGGAAAGTTGTTTCCACTGATAGATGAGATTAGAACTAGGGGACATAGCCTCAATATCTGAGGAGTAGAATTAGGATGAAGTTGAGGAGGAACTGCTTCTCCCAGAGAGTGGTGAATCTGTGGAATTCTCTGCCCAATGAAGTGGTGGAGGCTACCTCAGTAAATATATTTAGGACCAGGCTGGATAGATTTTTGCATAGTAGGGGAATTAAGGGTTGTGGGGAAAAGGCAGATAGGTGGAGATGAGTCCATGGTCAGATCAGCCATGATCTTATTGAACAGCGGAGCAGGCTTGACGGGCCAGATGGCCTACTCCTGTTCCTATTTCTTATGCTCTTATGTTACCAGAAGGTACAGAAGCCTGAAGGCACACACTCAGAAATTAAGGAACAGCTTCTTCCCCTCTGCCATATGATTCTGAAATGGATATTGAACCCATGAACACTACCTCACTTTTTAAAAAATACATGTAACACCAATCCCCCACCCACTGGGCTCATCTGCAAACTTCTGCTAACAGCCACATGACTCAGCAGTAAGAGAACCACCTTTCAGAAATGATATACGTCCAGGATCGTTATGATTTGGGGTTCAACCAAACAGGAACGTTGTGATGTTCCAATTAAGGAAATCTTGATCTGGGTGAACGCTATGTAAATACTGCACATACACAATTCTTGGTCAGCAAGAATTAACAAATCGTACACCGCATAAAATTATAAAGGACGTATACTTACTAATTTCTGCGTGAAAACACCTATCATTCATCCTTCTCTCCCTCCCTGCCCCCTTCCTCCTTGGAGCCATTCATCTGCACAAAGCACTCCTTCCAACAGCATTCTGCAGCATCTTCCCTTCTATCCCACTTCGCAGCTCCTGCCCAGAGACCCCCATCCAGATTACCATCCGTCACAAAACTCCCTCCGCCCCACTCTCTCTGGAACTTTCTCCAGATCCCACCATCCTGATTGACTGACACTGCATCCCTAATTGAACAGCAGACTGTCTTATCTTTAGCCAAAACTTTCTACCAGCAGGACACACTGCTTTCACAGAAAACAGCATGGCAGCAGAAACCTTAACCAGGGCATTTCATATACATTACTTCCGGTTTGTACTATCTTTAATCTAACTATTTAATGTACATATATATATTTATTGTCATTAATTAACTTATTTTTTTTTCTCTCAATATTATCATGTATTGCAATGTACTGCTGCTGCCAAGTTAACAAATTTCACCTGATTCTGATTCTGAAAGGAGTATGCCATGCAGATACAAAGCGCATTCCATACCTGACCTTTCCTTCTGTAGAATATTACTTGATGTGACGATCCCAGCATAGTTTTTCTTTGAATTCCGTCTTTGATTTTATCGTACAGGAGTTTTTCTCCGGGAATGATATGATATTTCACCTGTAGAAGAAAACATCACAGTTTGTGCAGTACGCTCAGCTACCCTCTCCTAAGGTACACTGGAGGCTAAGAGCACAAGATGAAGGAGCAGCATAATGTGTACCGAGACTCTCAGCAAGCAGAGGCTGATGATAGGGCAAAATTGCAGTCAACAGGACGAGCTGCAATGTAAAAGGCAGACAAAACCGAACTAAAGGACTAAAGGTGCTATATGTGAATACGTGCATTACATGGAATAAGGTCAGTGAGCTTGTAGCACAGTTACAGATTGGCAAGTATGATGTTGTAGGCATCACTGAATCATGGCTGAAAGAAGATTACAGCTGGGAGTTTAATATCCAAGGATACAAGTTGTATCTAAAGGACAGGCAGGAAGGCAGAGTGGCTCTGTTGGTAAAAACTGAAATCAAATCATTAGAAGGAGGTGATATAAGGTCAGAAGGTGTTGAATCTTTGTGAATAGAGCCAAGGAAGTGCAAGGGTAAAAAGACCCTGACAAGAGTTATATACAGATCCCCAAACAGTGTTAAGGATGTGGTCTATAAGTTACAATGGGAGATACATACCAAAAGGGCAATGTTAAAAGAATGATTGGGGATTTCAATGTGCAGGTAGATTGGGAAAATCAGGTTGGTGCGGGATTTCAAGAGCAGAAATTTCTAGAAAGCCTATGAGGTGGCTTTTTAGAGCAGCTCGTGGTTGAGCCCACGAGGGGATTAGTTATTCTGGATTGGGTGTTGTGCAATGAACCAGAATTTTTTTTTAAGAGAACTTCAGGTAACAGAACCCCCTAGGGGCAATATGACCAAATTCACCCTGAAATTTGAGAAGGGGAAGCTAAAGTCAGATGTATCAGTATTACAGTGGAATAAAGGAAATTACAGAGGCATGAGAGAGGAGTGACTAGAGATCCAGAGCCATCAAACTCTCCTCAAACACTTACCCTTCCATTCCTGGCATCAAACCTCCTCTGGACCCCCTCCAATGTCACTACAGATATTTTCTTAGAAAAGGGGTCTAAAAATGCTTACAATACTCAAAAAGCAGTCTGACTAATACTTTATAAAGCCATATAACCGCTCTTACAAAGCAGTGATTCAGCTCATGCAGTTACAAAAGCTTATTATTTTATGTTTGCTTTTCACATACTCCCATTAAAAATCCTTATCAAATTGGAATGATGAAGAACATGACAGGATATTTCATTCACACTCTGGCCAGAATCAGCTGTAATAACTGAATCACAAAAGTAAGCTCCCCATCCTTCTCATGAGAGCAGGAGTGTCTCGCTTCCAGTCTGTTTTCCTGCTTTCCTTCAGTTTTCCCTTGCAGAGACTGGGGGTGCACTCTCACCATCCTTTTGCGATCCAGTGGTCAACCAGAAAGTAGGATATTATTGGTCAGGAATTGGCAAAATGTCCTGGGCCATATATCTCAGACCTCATTGCTCAATGTCCAAAGATAAAGAGGTTTGGTTTTAAAACAAACCAGGCTTCATATTTAAATGATGGAGTCACAAACACAGCATTCTGTAGCCAAACTTCACCTGGACAGAAAAAAGTCAGTCAGGAAACATACCAACTTTTCAATACTTTCAGCTCTGTAGTAATCTTCAACTACTGCATCTTCTGGTATCAATACAGTATACTCTTTGGATGCTTCTAGCTCATTAACTAGATGGTATTGCTAAAGAAGAACAAATTAAAATCAGTGATTAATATTGTTGTTCCATTAACATTAAGGTTAAATATGATCAATTCTGCAGCATGAAACAAGTTTTTACACTGTAAAACTTAATCTGCAGTAGGCATTTTGTCAATAACTAGGAGACAAAAGTTGGGAGATTTGCAACTTATGTCAGGCTTCAGAGAGAAGTTCAAAGGTCAAGTAATCAACTAGATCACGAACATCAGATCACAAGAGGTCTGCACTAATGCAGATACTCAAGATACCTCATGTTTGTGGACCATAATAGTGTTTCCTCAGCAATGAAGCTTGTTACAATGCTAGATGATAGTCTCTCTTAGAAGCCATTAGAGAGTTATGGGCAGATATGAATTATGTAAGCTCACTCACTCCCTCCAGCCAGGCTGCGGTAAATCCAGGCTGTGACTTCCAACCGTAGAATCTCTGGCTTGGCAGTGGGCACTGTCTCCATTTGAACCCCACCGAAGACCCTTATAAGACAAGGGTTCCCAACCTGGGGACCATGGGCTCCTTACTTACTGGTGGGAGCTCATGGCATAAAAAAGGTTTGGAACCTCTGTTGAAAGAGAACACAAGGAAATTGTAGGTGGAGGGTACTTGGCCCCTCACACCTGTCCTGTAATTCAGTATGATCATGGCTGATCTGTCCTAGGGCGCACTTACTCCTGTGCAGGTTCCTCAAAGCCCTCATTTCCATGACCTTTTAAACTTTGATCTCTTTACTCTCTTGATGCCCCCAATGTGTTCACTTCCACAAGCCGCTGGAGTAGAGTTTCAGAGATTCAACATGCTTACTGATAAGAAACTCTAACACATCTCAGTTTTAAGTGCCCGCTCCCTTACTTTGTAACTGTGTTTCCTCACCCGGGATTCCCCTACTTCTAGAAACTTCTCAGCATTAACCTTGAAGATCTGTTATCTTTCAATAAGATCACCCTGGTTCTTCTAAGCTCCAGAGAATACAGTCATAGAGCACTACAGCACAGAAACTAATCCTTTGGCTATCTAGTCTGTGCTAAGTTGTCATTCTGCCTAGTGCCATTAACCTACACCCACACCATACCTTTCCCATCCATGTACTTATCCAAACATACTGAACTTTTTTTTTAACCATTCAAAATAGGACAAGCCTCTCATCCTAGGAATTAGCCTAATGAATCTCTGGACCACTATCAATGCTGGTAAAACCCTGCTCAGATGGAGGGCATATTTAAATAATATTTCAAGAAAATTGTACCAGTCATATTAAATCACATTTACATGACATATTTAAAAATGTGCCTTGCAACAGAGAAGTGGGGTTACTCGACCCATGTCTGTCAATGCACAACTTGAACATCAAGTGGCAGTTCTACCACTTCAAAACTTTCAGCCATGACAGGATATTTCATTCATTGGTTTGCAGTTCGTGATGAATCCCAGTACTGTGCGTGGTTAATATTCACAGAACTACAGAATTCTACAGCACAGAATCAAGCCCTTTGGTCCACTACATCTAAAGTCAACTATTGTATCCATCTCTACTAATCTCATTTGCCTTCTACGAGGGGTGATCAATAAGTTCGTGGCCTAAGGCAGAAGGAATCAGTTTTAGAAAACCTAGCACATGTACTTTTCAACATAGTCCCCTCATACATGTACACATTTAGTCCAGCGATCGTGGAGCATATGGATCCCTTCTTTGTAGAAGTGGTCCACAGCAGGGGTGATTGATAGGTTCGTGGCCTAAGGTAGAAGGAGATGAGTTATACAGCTCTTGTTACATGCACGTGCAGTTCAACTCTTTGAGTGAAAATGCAGAAAGTTTGAAGTTAATAACTCATCTCCTTCTACCTTAGGTCACGAACTTATCAATCACCCCTGCTGTGAACCACTTCTGGAGGTCCAAGATTCTGACTTCTACAAAGAAGAGATCCGTATGCTCCACGACCGCTGGACTAAGTGTGTAAATGTAGGAAAAATAAATGTGCTAAGTTTTCCAAAATTGACTCCTTCTCCCTTAGGCCACGAATTTATCAATCACCCCTCCTATGTTCTGACAATTCAAGTGCTTGTTCAAAACTTTCTTAAGTGTTTTAAGAGTATCTGCCTCTGCCAGAATATTCCAGATTCCAACTTCTTTGTGTGAAAGTTTCCCTTCAGATCCCATCTTAAACTCCTTGCTCTCACCTTAGACTTAAGTCCTCTTCTCTTAGACATTCCAACCATGGAAAAAAGATTTTTGCTACCTACCCTGTCTATTCCCCTCACAGTGCACACTATTGACTCAAAGTTCAAGCAAACGGCCATGCCTTAAGACCCCAGGTAGAACTGGTATCAGTACCTCACAGAGCACCATTTTTGCGCCCGTTTCCTAAATGATCATCAGTCTCGAAGGGAATATCTATTGACACCAAAAATGTAATTTGAGATTCAGCATGGAGTCGGCTCTCCTGGCTCTTCCATCTGCTCTGCCCAGCAATCCCCGACTTAATCCCAGCCTGATCACCGGACAATTTACAATGACCAATTAACCTACTAACCAGTACGTCTTTGGACTGTGGGAGGAAACTGGAGCACCCAGAGGAAACCCACGTGGTCACAAGTAGAACGTTTAAGCTCCTTACAGGCAGCGGTGGGAAATGAACCCGGCTTGCCTGTACTGTAAAGCATTGTGCTAACCACTACACTACCATTTTGGGATGATTTTTAAACATTCTAAGATCTCTTATGATTTGTTAATAACCACCTTTTTAAATGACTGGACAGCACATCTCCAATATTTTACTTACATGTTTTCAATTTACCTGTAATAACTGCTTGAAATGAGAGTACTGAGGCAACTGATCTAGAAGTTCCAGCAAACTAGGTGGAAGTGGAGGCAAATCTTCCAAAGGTGGAATCAAAATCTGCACATGAAAAGTTGTAATGAATTAAATAAAGCAGCTTTCAGTAACAGCCATCATTTGCAAAGTGTTTGATATTTATATAGAAAAATGTAATACTGCACATCATGAGAAACAGTAATAACTTGACACAGAGCTGAGCGTGATTGAATTTTAACTTCCAAAATTGCATATTAAGTAGTTAAAATTCAAGAAGTCTCTAACAGGAGCCAAGCTTGTTTCAAAACCATCCCTTTCTGCTATTAAATGCCTATGGCAGAAGGAATAGCAGTGACCAATCAATCAAGCTCGTCAGGCACAACCTGCCTTTGACAAAGCTATGCTGACTATTCCTAATCATATTATACCTCTCCAAATGTTCATAAATCCTGCCTCTCAGGATCTTCTCCGTCAATTTACCAACCACTGAGGTAAGATTCACTGGTCTATAATTTCCTGGGCTATCTCTACTCTCTTTCTTGAATAAGGGAACAACATCTGCAACCCTCCAATCCTCCGGAACTTCTCCCGTCCCCATTGATGATGCAAAGATCATCACCAGAGGATCAGCAATCTCCTCCCTCACCTCCCACAGTAGCCTGGGGTATATTAGATTAGATTAGATTGTGAGGACACGCAGTCCTCTTTTATTGTCATTTAGTAATGCATGCATTAAGAAATGATACAATGTTCCTCCAGAATGATATCACAGAAACACAAGACAAACCAAGACTAAAAAAACTGACAAAAAACCACATAATTATAACATATAGTTATAACAGTGCAAAGCAATACCATAATTTGATAAAGAACAGACCATGGGCACGGTAAAAAGAAGTCTCAAAGTCTCTCGAAAGTCTCATCACCTCACGCAGATGGTAGAAGGAAGAAAAACTCTCCCCTTGCCATGAGCTTCCAGCGCTGCAAACTTGCCGATGCAGCACCCTGGAAGCACCCGACCACAGCCGACTCTTGAGTCTGTCCGAAAACTTCGAGCCTCCAACCAGCCCTCCGACACCGAGCACCATCTCTGCCGAGTGCTTCGACCCTGGCCCCGGCAACAGGCAATAGGTAAAGCCGAGGACTTAGGGCCCTCCCCTCCGGAGATTCTCGATTGCACAGTAGCAACGGCAGCGAAGCAGGCATTTCAGAAGTTTCTCCAGATGTTCCTCCGTGCTTCTCGTGTCTGTCTCCATCAAATCAGGATTGTGCATGGCACCTACTTAACAAATACCGATAACATTTCGGAGCGGCTGCGTGCGCTGCGTCGTGCCGCCATCTTCTCCTCCCCTCCTATCTCGTCCGGTCCCAGTGATTTATCCAACTTGATGCTTTCCAAAAGCTCCAGCACATCTTTTTTCTTAATGTCAAGCCGAAGCTTTTCAGTCTGCTGTAAGTCATTCCTACAATTGCCAAGATCCTTTTCCGTAGTGAATACTGAAGCAAAGTACTCATTAAATACCTCTGCTATCTCCTCCAGTTCCATACACACTTTTCCACTGTCACACTTGATTGATCCTATTCTGTCACGTCTTTTCCTCTTGCTCTTATTATTTCATTTCCCTGGCCTCAAAAACCTAACAATAGACAATAGGTACAGGAGTAGGCCATTCAGCCCTTCGAGCCAGCACTGCCATTCACTGTGATCATGGCTGATCATCCACAATCAGTACCCTTTTCCTGCCTTCTCCCCATATCCCTTGACTCAGCTATCATTAAGAACTCTATCTAACTCTTTCTTGAAAGAATCCAGAGAATTGGCCTCCACTGCCTTCTGAGGCAGAGCATTCCACAAATCCACAATTCTGTGGGTGAAAAAGTTTTTCCTCAACTAGTTTCTAAATGGCCTACCCCTTATTCTCAAATTGTGGCCTCTGGTTCTGGACTCCCCCAACATCGGGAACATGTTTCCTGCCTCTAGCGTGTGCAATCCCTTAATAATCTTATATGTTTCAATCAGATCCCCTCTCATCCTTCTACATTCCAGTGTATACAAGCCCAGTCATTCCAATCTTTCAACATATGACAGTCCCTCCATCCCGGGAATTAACCTCGTGAACCTCCGCTGCACTCCCTCAATAGCAAGAATGTCCTTCCTCAAATTTGGAGACCAAAACTGCACACAATACTCCAGGTGTGGTCTCACCAGGGCCCTGTACAACTGCAGAAGGACCTCTTTGCTTCTATACTCAACTCCCCTTGTTATGAAGGCCAACATGCCATTACCTTTCTTCACTGCCTGCTGTACCTGCATACTTAGTTTCAGTGACTGATGAACAAGGACGCCTAGATCTCGTTGTACTTCCCCTTTTCCTAACTTGACACCATTCAAATAGTAATCTGCCTTCCTGTTCTTGTCACCAAAATGGATAACCTCACACATATCCACATTAAACTGCATCTGCCATGTATCTGCCCACTCACCCAACCTGTCCAAGTCATCCTGCATTATCTCAACATCCTCTGCACATGTCACACGGCCACCCAGCTTTGTGTCATCTGCAAATTTGCTAATGTTACTTTTAATCCCTTGGCTCAGGGAGGGTCAGACACCCTGAGCCAATAGGCCGGTCCTGGACTTATTTCATAATTTACTGGTATAATTTACATATTACTATTTAACTATTTATGGTTCTATTACTATATATTATTTATGGTGCAACTGGAACAAAAACCAGTTTCCCCTAGGATCAATAAAGTATGACTATGACTATGACTATCTAAATCATTAATGTATATTGTAAATAGCTGCAGTCCCAGAACCGAGCCTTGCGGTACCCCACTAGTCACCGCCTGCCATTCTGAAAGGGACCCGTTAATCTCTACTCTTTGTTTCCTGTCTGCCAACCAATTTACGATCTATGTCAGTACCTTTCCCCCAATACCATGTGCTCTAATTTTGCCCACTAATCTCCTATGTGGGACCTTATCAAAGGCTTTCTGAAAGTCCAGGTATACTGCATCCACTGGCTCTCCCTTGTCCATTTTCATAGTTACATCCTCAAAAAATTCCAGAAGATTAGTCAAGCATGATTTCCCCTTTGTAAATTCAGGCTGACTTGGACCGATCCTGTTACTGCTATCCAGATGTGCCGCTATTTCATCCTTTATAATTGACTCCAGCATCTTCCCCACCACTGATGTCAGACTAACTGGTCTGTAACTTCCTGTTTTCTCTCTCCCTCCTTCTTAAAAAGTGAGATAACATTAGCTACCCTCCAGTCCTCAGGAACTGATCCTGAATCTATAGAACATTGGAAAATAATTACAAATGCGTCCATGATTTCTAGAGCCACCTCCTTAAGTATCCTGGGATGCAGACCATCAGGCCCTGAGGACTTATCAGCCTTCAGTCCCATCAGTCTATCCAACACCATCTTCTGCCTAATATGAATCTCCTTCAGTTCGTTTGTTACCCTAGGTCCTCTGGCCACTATTACATCTGGGAGATTGTTTGTGTCTTCCCTTGTGAAGACAGATCCAAAGTACCTGTTCAACTCGTCTGCCATTTCCTTGTTCCCCGTAATAAATTCACCCGTTTCTGTCTTCAAGGGTCCAACTTTGGTCTTAACTAATTTTTTCCTCTTCACATAGCTAAAGAAGCTTTCTCTATCCTCCTTTATATTCTTGGCTAGCTTGCCTTTGTATCTCATCTTTTTTCCCCATATTGCCTTTTAAGTTATCCTCTGTTGCTCTTTAAAAGTCTCCCAATCCTCTGGCTTCCCGCTCATCTTTGCTATGTTATACTACTTTTATTTTTATACTGTGCTTGACTTCCCTTGTCAACCATGGTCGTCCCTTACTCCCCTTAGAATCTTTCTTCCTCTTTGGGATGAACTGATCCTGCATCTTCTGCATTATTCCCAGAAATACCTGCCATTGTTGTTCCACTGTCATCCCTGCTAGGGGATCTTTCCAGTCAACTTTGGCCAGCTCCTCCCTCATGGCTCCACAGTCCCCTTTATTCAACTGTAATATTGACACTTCCGATTTTCCCTTCTCCCTCTCAAATTGTAGATTAAAACTTAACATATACCTCCTAATGGCTCCTTTACCTCGAGTTCCCTTATCAAATCCGGTTCATTACACAACACTAAATCCAGAATTGCCTTCTCCCTGGTAGGCTCCAGCACAAGCTGCTCTAAGAATCCATCTCGGAGGCACTCCACAAACTCCCTTTCTTGGGGTCTGGACCAACCTGATTTTCCCAATCTACTTGCATGTTGAAATCCCCCATAACAACCGTAGCATTAGCTTTGCGACATGCCAATTTTAACTCTTGATTCAACTTACACCCTACATCCAGGCTACTGTTTGGGGGCCTGTAGATAACTCCCATTAGGATCTTTTTGCCCTTAGAATTTCTCAGTTCTATCCATACTGACTCTACGTCTCCTGATTCTATGTCGCCCCTCGTAAGGGACTGAATATCATTCCTCACCAACAGAGCCACCCCACCCCCTCTGCTCACCTGTTTGCCCTTTCGATAGGACGTATACGCTTGAATATTCATTTCCCAGCCCTGGTCCTCTTGCAGCCATGTCTCTGTTATTCCTACAATGTCATACTTGCCAATTTCCAACTGAGCCTCAAGCTCATCCACTTTATTTCTTATACTCCGTGCATTCATATACAATACTTTTAATCCATTACTCCCCTCACCTTACACATCGACTCCTATTGCACTTGGCCATACTCTCCGACCCCTTCCTGAACTTTCTGCCCCGTTAATTCTGTTGTCTTTCTTAACTTTACTTATTCTCTCATTTCCTTTAACTCCATCCTTATATTTCCAGTTCATCCCCTCCCCCCATTATTTAGTTTAAACACACCCGTGTAGCAGTGGCAAACCTGCCTGCCAGAATGCTGCTCCCCCGCCTGTTAAGGTGCAACCCGTCCCTTTTGTACAATTCATCCTTACCCCAAAACAGATCCCAGTGGTCCAAGAATCTAAATCCCTGCTTCCTGCACCAGCTCCTCAGCCACACATTCAGATTCCACACCTCCCTGTTCCTGCCCTCACCAGCACGAGGAACTGGAAGCAAACCGGAGATAACCACCCTGGAAGTCCTGCTTTTCAGCCTTCTTCCGAGTTCTCTGAAGTCACGCTGCAGAATTTCTTTCCTCCTCTTCCCTTATAAACTAAAGGAGTTGAGAAAGGCTGAATCTATTGAAATCATTGCCTATGAGCCAAAAAGAGCAGAAACATTTTCTCCAGGAAAACTCTCTTTTTCCCACTGCAATCTATATTTGCTCTGCAGCCCCTCATTCAGCCCTCAACATAATCACCTTCTAACCCACCTCAAATCAATCTACAACTGCTTCTTCATCCACCAGATAGATCTTGGTCCAGCTCTTACACAGTACAAAGTTCTCACTCCGCGCCTGTTGGATTATTAGTCAAGGCAACTGTGCGCAAGAAACCAGGAAAGGAGCATTTGGAGAACTCTGGAAATCTGTGCTTTCCAAACTCAAACAAATACCCATCCATCCCCTCACTTTGTATTCCTTATTCTCACAGAAACATTTCACTTTTCTATTCTTTTCTCCCTTGTCCACTATAATGTACCGTGACAGGCTTCAGTACAGGCTACTCCATTTAATGAGCTGGGTATGAATGATGGAATGAATGTTAACAATTCCTGCCCTTGATGAAACACAGTTGTCAGTTTTCAAGGGAATAGACTTTGGAAAAGAATTCCTTTGTCACTACAAATCGGAAGTTACTATGGTAAATCTCCCCTTCTGAATATCACATAGCCCCTTTGTGATATGCTTGATTCATGGAATACAGGCAAGTCCAGAGTCTTAAATTTTACCATCAAATCTATTCCAAAATGTTGCTATTAAAACACGATTGGTTCACTGGATGATCCACATTTCACTCTCCCCTTAAAGCAGGGGTTCTCAACCCTTTTTTTTATGCCACGGAGCCTTACCATTAACCGAGGAGTCAGAGGACCCCTGGTTGGGAACCCCTGCACTAAAGGTATTGTTAACCAGGCAGAAAGGGCTTCACACTGCATCAGCCAGAATAAACAGTGTGAGTTAGCAATGAACAATGAAAGTAGAAAAATCTTTCTCTCTACTTCCGATTTCTTTCTCTCTACTTCCGATTTCTTTCTCTCTTGAAAAAGTTATATTTTAATATTGAATCTTATAAAATGAGAGAAATCTGCCATCAAGGTACTTCCCTATCTACATAAGGAGGCTGAAAATATAAACCTTCCACTTCTCATTGACAGGTGACATCTGAAGGGCATATTGCGTCAGTCCTGAGAAACCACTGCCATTGACCAATGCAGCTCTATAAAGCTGCTTTCAATTAGTCACGCACTTTTTATGACAAGTTGAATCTGTCCAAAAGGAATGGCAGTATATTTGGTTACTAAAGAATGTTAACAGTGTATGGGGGGGTGGGGTATGTCACATCGTCTTGCAGTGAAACCCAAAATCTCACAGCTGCCTTCCAATCTTGATTTATTCCCTTTTGAAAAGTGTTATGAAGCTTCCATTTAAACACAGTTCTCTAAAAGTAGCCTCCGTCACTTCAAATCTTTTAGAAACATAGAAAACCTACAGCACAATACAGGCCCTTCGGTCCATAACGCTGTGCCGAACCTGTACTTACTTTAGAAATTACCTAGGGTCACCCATAGCCCTCTATTTTTCTAAGCTCCATGTACCTATCCAGGAGTCTCTAAACAGATCCTATCGTATCCGCCTCCACCACCGTTGCTGGCAGCCCATTCCACACAGTCACCACTCCCTGTGTAAAAAACTTACCCCTGACATCTCCTCTGTACCCACTTCCAAGCACCTTAAAACTGTGTCCTCTCATGTTAGCTATTTCAGCCCTGGGAAAAAGCCTCTGACTATCCACATGATCAATGCCTCTCATCATCTTATACACCTCTCATCCTCCACCACTCCAAGAAGAAAAGGCCAAGTTCATTCAACCTATTCTCATAAGACATGCTCCCCAGTCCAGGCAACGTCCTTGTAAATCTCCTCTGCACCCTTTCCATAGTTTCCACATCCTTCCTGTAGTGAGGTGACCAGAACTGAACACAGTACTCCAAGTGGGGTCTGACCAGGGTCCTATATAGCCGTAACATTACCTCTCGGTTGTTAAACTCAGTCCCATGGTTGATGAAGGCCAATGCACCGTATGACTTCTTAACCACAGAGTCAAGCTGCACAGCAGCTTTGAGTGTCCTATGGACTCGGACCCCAAGATCCCTCTGATCCTCCACACTGCCAAGAGTCTTACCATTAATACTATATTCTGCCATCATACTTGACCTACCAAAATGAACCACCTCACACATATCTGGGTTGAACTCCATCTGCCACTTCTCAGCCCACTCTTTACCTCTGTGGGCAAGCCAATTCTGGATCCACAAAGCAAGGTCCCCTTGGATCCCATGCTTTCTGACTTTCTCAATAAGCCTTGCATAGGGTACCTTATCAAATGCCTTGCTGACACTCAACATCAGTAAGATGAAAGAGCTGATTGTGGACTTCAGGAAGGGTAAGATGAAGGAACACATACCAATCCTCATAGAGGGATCAGAAGTGGAGAGAGTGAGCAGCTTCAAGTTCCTTGGTGTCAAGATCTCTGAGGATCTTACCTGGTCCCAACATATCAATGTAGTTATAAAGAAGGCAAGACAGTGTCCATACTTCATTAGGAGTTTGAAGAGATTTGGCAACAAGTACACTCAAAAACGTCTATAGATGTACCGTGGAGAGCATTCTGACAGGCTGCATCACTGTCTGGTATGGAGGGGCTACTGCACAGGACCGAAAGAAGCTGCAGAGGGTTGTAAATCTAGTCAGCTCCATCTTGGGCACTAGCCTACAAAGTACCCAGCACATCTTTAGGGAATGGTGTCTCAGAAAGGTAGCATCCATTATTAAAGACCTCCAGCACCCAGGGCATGCCCTTTTCTCACTGTTACCATCAGGTAGGAGGTATAGAAGCCTGAAGGCACACACTCAGCGATTCAGGAATAGCTTCTTCAAGTCAAGTCAAGTCACGTCACTTTTTATTGTCATTTGGATCATAACTGCTGGTACAGTACACAGTAAAAACAAGACAACGTTTTTCAGGACCATGGTGCTTCATGAAACAATACAAAAACTACACTGAACTATGTAAAATAACACAAAAACTACACTAGACTACAGACCTACCCAGGACTGCATAAAGTACACAGAGCAGTGTAGGCATTACAATAAATGATAAACAAGACAAAAGGCACAGCGGAGGGCAGTAGGTTGGTAGTCCGACGGCTTGGGGGGAAAACTGTTACATAAATAAACAGCTGACTAGCGGTGTCCGGGATTCCGTCCATTTCTGTACTCCCGCCGAGTACTTCTTTGGAGTCAGATGTAGTCCAGTTTAATGTCCATTGGAGAGCAGAATGGGAGAGCCGGCTGGCTAGGGCTTGCTTTTTCCTGGCACGGACTCCTGCCCTCCCACCTTACTTCCGCTTCCTCGCACACTGCTTGTGACATCTCCACCTCCAGCCACTGGCATCAGGCGACTTCGAGGACTGCAGGCCTGATTCTGTCAGCAAGCCGAGGCCGCGCATCCCCTCTGCCATCCCATTCCTGAATGGACTTTGAAGCTTTGGACACTACCACACTTTTTTTAATATACAGTATTTCTGTTTTTGCACAGTTTTAAATAATCTATTCAATACATGTGATTGATTTTCTTGTTTATGTTTCATTTTATTTATTATTTTCTCTCTCTCTGCTAGATTATGTAATGCATTGAACTGCTGCTGCTAAGTTAACAAATTTCAAGTCACATGCCGGTGATAATAAACCTGATTCTGATTCTGATTCTGATATTCTCAAAAAATTCAATTAGGCTCATAAGGCTCTACCTGCGTTTGACAAAGCCATGCTGACTATTCCTAATCATATTATGCCTCTCCAAATGTTCATAAATCCTGCCTCTCAGGATCTTCTCCATCAACTTACCAACCACTGAAGTAAGACTCACTGGTCTATAATTCCTGGGCTACTTCTCCTCCTTCTCTTCAATAAGGGAACAACATCCGCAACCGTCCAATCCTCTGGAACCTCTCCTGTCCCCATTGATGATGCAAAGATCATTGCCAGAGGCTCAGCAACCTCCTCGCTTGCCTCCACAGTAGCCTGGGGTACATCTCGTTCGGTCCTGGTGACTTACCCAACTTGATGCTTTCCAAAAGCTCCAGCACATCCTCTTTCTTAATGTCTATATGCTCAAGCTTTTCAGTCCACTGTAAGTCATATGCGACCTAGTGCCAAAGCACTTCCAAGCTATACTACACAGATAATTTGAGAAACCGCAATTTGAGATAAATATGCAAATTCTATATTAAGTGATTGAAAGCTAATACAACTTCATGGGTAAAGAGCGTACCTTATCAATAATATGGATGTAGCCATTCACAGCTGGGATATTAGGCGTTACAATTCTTGCTCCTCCAATGATTAGACTCTAAGAAAGACAAATGAATGTTTCAACTCCTTATAATTCTGAAATGACAAATTAGATCAAAGTTATCAATTCCACTATTTCCTTTACAACACCAAAAGGAAATGATAATATAAAGACCATAGAACCAACTGTCGAGTTGTCTTTAATTTTTTCAATTTAACTATATTTTAAGGGCTGATCTGGTATCTTATCCAGTTCCATCACAGGGCTGGTTTAATTTAAATCCTCTCTGCACTCAGCTGTATTTTTCAAACATAAGTAGATTTATTTGCATGGTTTGCTGGCCATGCTCATTATGCTAAGCATAACCTACTCCCATGGGCCAGAAACTGAGAGCAAGTTCCCTAACCCTAACAGGCAGTGTATCTGGTGAAAAGGGGAGCAGCAGTGGAGAAGTTTTAGTGCCATGAAGGTTTCAGTCCTGGAGCAGTGAAGGTCTGGTTTGCCCCAAGGTTGGTTACATATATTGATTTATTACTGCCTCATGTACCAGTGGAAACCTTTTGTTTGTATGCTGCTCAGATGGACCATTCCATGCGCAACTTCATCCAGGTAATAAGGAAGGAAACAGAATGCAGAATATAGTTTCACAGTTCCAGAGGAAGTACGGTGCAGATAGACAGGTAAAGTGCAAGGGCTACAGCAATGTACACTGGGAGAACAAGAATTCGTCTTTTAGCATCAGAAGGTCCTCCTGCAGCACAGATGTAACTTTGTGAAGTTCCTTGACTGGACAATGAAGGACAAAATGAGCCCTATATTTTAAATTCATATGGCACGGGACAGAATGAGGTAAAAATAGCGGAACACATTGAAAGGACGTGGGTTCAGATAGAGAGGAGTACAACTAAATATTCACCTTGCCTCGTTAAACTAGAGGGCAGCTGGAGTATTTCTCGGGGAATAATGCCCTTTATGCTCTTAATTCATGCCAGCTGAGACGCTCCAAGGAAACCCTCCAAATTCTATCAAACTAAGGGTTGATTTATGCTGGTCAGGGGCAGCTTTAATTGTCATCCCAACAAAGATTCAGCAGAACTGTTCTAGACTGTGTGTCATGAAATTATCCTTGCAACCTCACTCAAATCTCCACACAGTTCAAAGTGGGATCTTCCTCTTCAGGAGTGGGCAGCCAGGAATTCTACTTGGATCAGTTTTCACTGGGGGAGGGTGGTCCCTGAAATTTCAGGTGTTTCATGTCTTAAGAACAACAAGAAGTGGAATTATTTTTCACTACTTCATTCCGAAAGATTTCCAATAAATAGTGATGGTGAGTTACGGCAGTTAAAGACCTGTAATTGATAAACATTATAGGATAGGCACTAGTAATTAATGAGGGCTTCTGATACACAAAAAAATTCTCATAGAGCTCATTGCTGGCTCGATGTTTTCATGAAGGAAATGAAACTGCTGAAATAAATCCTGCAAAAATTAAAACTTATTTATATTGTGACCCACAAACCTTTCAGAAACATGAAATACAACAACCAGGTTTAACATAAACATTTGAGCAACTATAAACTGCATGCAATTGATCAAAATGTATACAGCCAGATAAGGCAGTCACGTCAGCCAGTGGAATCTTCCCAATGGATTAATGTGATTCTGATTAGATTCCAAGTTCAATTACATTCACAGTTCAAATGAATCAGTCACCCATACAAACAGCAAATCCTCTTTCAGCAAAATATATCATAGTAAAAATTGTGGAGTAGTTTAACTTCTGTCATATTCTGCACTGTCAAAATTCTTTCTTATTACAATTTAATCATTCAGGAATACTTGCAAACTTTTTAATAATAGAAGACACAGGTTAGCCCATATCAGGAACTAGGAAGTATCATGGGAAGATTCCTGACAGGAACAGTTTCTTGGCACAAGTAGTACTCAGGAGAATGCATGGAAAGAAAGGTAAAAGTTAAGAAGACTGTAGGATATATATGTGCTGCTAAACTCACAAAATTATAATTCATGTTGTTTTAGGCTCCACAAAGCAGTTTGTGTTGTTTGCAAAAATTAAACCCATACAACAAACAGCATCCTTTCACTATACTAGGCTTGCACTGAGTAAATTTCAGATACGGTTATTGCAAGTGGGCAATTAAACAACTAACCATATTCACTAAAATGAATACTGAAAATTTTAAAACACGCTAATTCTGTGAAGTGCCAGTCTCTATGCAGCTATAGCGGTTACTACAAACATAAGAATAAATATAAACTCACAGTAGGCATAGTCATGTCAGGCAATGGAATCTTTCCACTGAGTCATCATTAGTCTATCAAATGCCAGATTCTACTGCACTCACAGTCCATAAACTGTGAAAGTTACTCTGCTCAATTTAAAGTGACTGAAGTATGTCAGAGAGCTCGAAGTGTGGGGAGATTGTTGGGGAGAGGGCACAGTGTGGCTAGATAATACCTTATTGTCTTTCATGGAAAGAGCTACAAACTAATCATATGTTAAACATGAAATGCAAAAAAATCATTTGCTCACCCCATTCTCATTCTCGATTGGCAACCTGATAAATATGTTCATTGTTGATAAGTTGTGTCCTTCGAACTCTTTCAAGTCATCAATGGTAAGTCCACCCATAATGAAATGTGACCTAAAGGTACCAAGTACTAGAATTACGCAGTTGCAAAGCTTCTTGTGTGCTTTGTTTTCCCTTCTGAGACGTAACCAAGATTACATCTATGAGAGCCCAAAACACCAGTAAAACATTTCAAAGCAATTAGCACTGAACTAGAAGGAGTCTTACGCCTTTTTCAGTGAACAATATAATTGTTTTGTCAGTGTAAGCAGCTACAGGGAGGAGGAGGAAGGGAAGGAATTGCAGATATTTTGGGTTGAAGCGCCATGTCAGGACCCATTCAGTGAGAGTACTGAAATGCTGACCCTTCCACTGTGAATTGTTGCTTTAAATCATGCAGACAGCTGTTTGTTTCATTGGAAGCAAATTTATTATTATTGTCTTATATGATATAAAACTTGTTTTACAACAGCAGTACAATGTAAAGACATAGGATTACTGCAAAATACTAAACAGATAAAACAGAAAAAGGAATAATGAGGTAGTGTTTATTGATTTGCCTAACGCCAGCCCCCTAGGCCTGAGTCAATGTTGTTGTTGTAGTATTATTATTATTATATTGGTTAGTGGGTACCTGGCCAAGTGGTTAAGGCATTCAACTAGCGACCTGAAGGTCGTGAGTTCGAGCTCCAGCCGAGGCAGCGTGTTGTGTCCTTGAGCAAGGCACTTAATCACACATTGCTCTGCGATGACACTGGTGCCAAGCTGTATGGATCTTAATGCCCTTCCCTTGGACAACATCAGTGTCGTGGAGAGGGGAGACTTGCAGCATGGGCAACTGCCGGTCTTCCATACGACCTTGCCCAGGCCTGTGCCCTGGAGAATGAAGACTTTCCAGGCGCAGATCCATGGACCCGCAAGACTAACGGATGCCTTATTATTAGTATATTGGCTCACAGACCATTCAGAAATCTGATGGTGGTGGGGAAGAAGTGGTTCCCTCTGATGTAAATTACTTACATGACTGTAAGTGATTTTATATTTCACTTAACAATTAATGCAAATTCTTAGCCTAAAGAAAAATTATGCACATTAAAATGATAAAACAATGGCTAAATTACATTCTCTCTAATGTTTTACTCAAAATGTCTTGCTCACTAATCTATAAATTTCAGCAACAAATACTAAGTGGCTTTGCAAGGATAATTTGATTTTAAATGTGTGAATAGGTCTGTGAAGGTTACTGTTGCATCAAGGCTGTAACTATTTCGATACTTATGTCAATTACATGGTTGCATGAACAGGTATTCCTTTTAGAACAGTGAATCTTTTGTTTGAAACAGCCTTTACTGTACTGGCATAGTCAGTTTGTCTACAAAACATTCTACATTAAAAGGTTTAATCTAATTCATTCATGTGGATGTCAGCAACAATTTATAAACTGTCAACAGAATCCTTGTACTATTTGGGAATCTAAGTTCTGAATCCACAAAACTTATATGAATGGGGAGTGAAGCAGGTTAATTGTAGAAGTTTTCACTGATTGACAATTTAATTGACTGTTTTAATCAACCAGTACTATACATTGCCACACCTTGTCCAAGTATTTGAACCACATAGTTCCCCAATTAGTTTTTATTCTTAATATATTTAGTTCAAAATTTTCCTAGTATCTTAAAAAATTGCTTAACTAAATGTTTTCCTGGAACATAATCCTTTTATAAATCAAAGAATACATGTATTTTTCACACACACAGCATGGCAAGTTTCAGCCCTTCCATCATAAGAAATACTTGAAAATATACAAAATGCAGAAAACTATCAATGTGTTAATAGCATCTGTTAGAGTGATGTTTGGGTTTAGCATTTTTACAGTTAGCAAATGACTTCTCAGCTACCAATCTTCAAATCTGAGGCTACGTCCACGCTGCGCTGGATAATTTTGAAAACGCCGGTTTCGAGTAAAAACGACAGGCGTACACACTAAGTGCTTTTCAAAATATCTCTGTCCACACTAACATGGATATTTGGGCGAATCTCCTCTACTGGGCATGCGCAGGACACACAGAAAACAAGCAAAGAGGAAACGGTATACTTGGTGCGCGTTTGTCCAGTTACAGAGTAGAAAAACTTCAAAGGAATTGCTCTTGGCTATCGCACAGGAGGACTTAAAACTAAAAAAAACAAATACTGGAGCAAATGGAGGCAATCAACAGGGAGTTCACAGACAGTATGACCCGGCTGACGACGAACTTTGAAAATCTGACTAACTCTGTTGCATTAATAAAGCACCTTGTTAAATGTGTAAAACATGTCTGCATCAGCATTACATTTCCATACAATGTTACGTTAGGCTGTTACACATCTATTCTCAGAGAAGTACTTTCATAAATAGGTAAAGCACCTTCATACAAGCAAGGACAGAAAACAGGGCAAAGTGAGTATATTTATTTATTCAGTAAGCTATGGGTCAAAGTATTTGGTGAGTACATTTCTAACTCTTCTGGCTTCAGTCTCGTTGCCACCTGTTCTGAAATTGTTAGGTTCTGTGGGGGGTTGTGTTCAAGAAAACAACGAAATGCCGCGCTGCCGCCATCTGTTCCGGCACGTCATGACAGCGTTTTTAAATAGTCAAACAAGCTCACTTTACAATTTAACTCTCACGCCGTTCACACCGACTGCGCGTTATAACAGCCGTCCGGCAGTGCTTGCGCAGTGCCAAGCAGAAGCAGAAAAAACATTGTTGTTGTGGCGTTGTCATGACAGCGTTTTTAAATCTCTCCGATATTAGGCGTTTTCAGATTTATTCACTCTGGAGACTGTTTCTGAAAATCTCCGTTTTCAGGGGATGAAAACGACGCTTTAGTGTGGACGGAGGGTCAAAACGAAGAGAAAAAGCTTCGTTTTCAAAATTATCCGGCGTAGTGTGGACGTAGCCTGAACGTAAGTTGTAGACTTAATTTAAATGAACAATAGGTTCCTAAAAGCCATGAATCACAGACCAGACAATGCTGATCAAATTTAAATATCTGTGTTGTGGTTGCAAATCAAGAAGTTTGTGAAGTTTGTGCGTGGTTTCAAAGAAAACATTGTAAATGCGGAATTTTCTTTGATGTTCAGCACATAAAATGTGTGTAGTGCTGGCATAGGCAGACCCTTCAACCAAAATCATCTCCATATGATGCTTGATCACAAATGGGAAAATCATCAGATGTGGATATCCAAGCAACACACAAAATGCTGGAGGAACTCAGCAGGCCAGGCAGCATCTATGGAAAAGAGTGCAGTCAATGTTTTGGGCCGAGACCCTTCATAAGGACTGGAGAGAAATAAAATATGAGGAGTCAGAGTAAGAAGCTGGGGGGGGAAGAGAGGAAGAAACATAGGTGATAGGTGAAACCAGGGACGAGGAGGGCAGTGACAGGTGAGATAAAGCGCTGGGAAGCTGATTGGTGAAAGAGATACAGGGCTGAAGAAGGGGGAATCTGATAGGAGAGGACAGAAGGACATGGAAGAAAGAAATGGGGGAGGAGCACCTGAAAGAGATGATGGGCAGGTAAGGAGATAAGGTGAGAGAGGGAAAGGGAAAAAGGGAATGGTGAAGGGGTCGGGGGGGGGGCAATTATCAGAAGCTGGAGAAATCAATGTTTATGTCATCAGGTTGGAGGCTACCCAGAGAGAGTACAAGGTGTTGCTCTTGCAGCCTGAGTATGGCCTCATCACAACAGTAGAGGAGGCCATGGACTCACACGTTGGAATGGAAATGAAAAATGGGATCAAAATGGGTGGCCACTGGGAGATACCACTTTTTCTAGCAGATGGAGCATAGATACTCAGCGAAACAGTCTCCCAGTCAATGTTGGGTCTCACCGACATACAGGAGGTCACACTGGGAGCACCAGAAATGGTAGATGACTCCCAACAGACTCATAGGTGAAGTGTCACCTCATCTGGAAGGACTGTTTGGGGACCTGAATGGTAGTGAGGGAGGAGATGTAGGGGCAGGTGTGGCACTTGTTCCGCTTGCAAGGGTAAGTGCCAGGAGGGAGATCAGTGAGGAGGGATGAATGGACAAGGGAGTTGCTCAGGAAGTGATCCCTGGGGAAAGCAGAAAGTGAGGGTGGGGAAGGGAAAGATGTGCTTGGTGGTGGAATCCTATTGGAAATGGTAGAAGTTACGGAGAACTAGAGGCTGGTGGAGTGGTAGATGAGGACAAGAGAAACCCTATCCCTGGTGGGGTGGTGGAAGGATGGGGCAGATGTGTGCAACATGGAAGAGATATGGTTGAGGCAGCATTGGTGCTGGAGGAAGGGAAGCCTCTTTCCTGGAAGAAGTTCTGGAATGAAAAGTCTCACGCTGAGAGCAGATGTGGTGGACACAGAGGAATTGAGAGAAGAGATGGCATTTTTACAAGTAACAAGGTAGGAAGAGGTATAGTTCAGGTATCCGTGATTGGGAGCACCTACACTCCATCTGCTAGAAAAAGTGGGATCTGCAGTGGCCACCCATTTTAATTCCACTTTCCACTCCCATTCCAACAGGTCAGTCCATGGCCTCCTCTACTGCCGTGTTGAGGCCACACACAGGTTGGATGAGAAACACCTTATATTCTGCCTGGGTAGCCTCCAACCTGATGGCACGAACATCGATTTCTTGAAGTTCTGGTAATGACTTCCTTCCCCTTCACCATTTCCCTCTCTCACCTCGTCTCCTTATCTGTCCATCACCTCCTTTTGGTGCTCTTCCCCCTTTTCTTTCTTCCATGGCATTCTGTCCTCTCCCATCAGATTTCCCCTTCTCTAGCCCTTTATCTTTTCCACCAATCAACTTCCCAACTCTTTACTTCACCCTCCACTCCCCCCCGGATTCATCTATCATCTACTACCTTATATGTCTTCCTCTCTTCTCCCCACCCCCCCACCGTCCTACTCTGATTTCTCATCCTTTTTGTTCTCCAGTCCTGATAAAGGGTCTCGGCCCAAAATGTTGTCTGTACTTGTTTCCATAGATGCTGCCTGACCTGCTGAGTTCCTCCAGCATTTGTGTTGCCTCCATACGATGCCTGCTGTATCTTGTTTTGCTGCTTCATAGCTGCCAGTACTTTTCTCCGGTGACCTCATTCACAACATCGTCAATTGCAAAATGAGCAGAAGCAAAAATCACAAATACTTTCTTCAAAATACGTGGCACCATTGCTGAGAAATTGAATTTAGGTGCAAAAAAATATCACTGCATACAATGCAAATCCCAGATCGTAACCTCTCTACACTGGAAGTTCTTTGAAAGTAGACTGTTATATTTCCAACCAAGAAATAGTAATTCTCTCGCTACGTGTTGGTCACGCATTAAGTTTTCTTGTGCATGAAGTGTTTGCAAATGTTGCACTGCTCTCACACTCTTCAATGGGAAGAACTTAGATCTTAAAGGACTTCTCCCCATGCCAACCTCAAGACCAGCTACATAATACATGGAGAGGAGGAAAACCTTAAGGGACATGAAATATGGCAACGTTTCATGCACATGGGTGGTCCCCAGGAATGTGAAATGCTCTCAGTCACAACGCGCTGGAAGATCAGTAAGGGAAAGATTACGCTATGTTGCACTGACGTACATATAGTTAAAAGACCAAAATCATTGATGATCGAAATACCTTTGTCACTGCACAATGAAGCTGGCGCAATGTTAGAATACAAAAAAAAAGCTCTTTGGTGCCCTTTAACATACTTTCCTCCTTTTTTGTGAGTTTCATTCAACAGCCATTCTCTTGACATGGGAAGTCCAATTTTGGTTGGTAAGGGGTGAAGGATTCTCAACATAGGATGTTATTTCATGGACATCTGATGGCAAGTAAAAGAAGAGTCCATTCCAATTTTGTGACTGATGTAATTTCACATGGAATCTTGAATTTGAACATGGAAATCCTTGCCAGTGGGATAAACTCAGATAAAATGTGTGCTTTGCCAGCTTAATAATTTATTTCCTCCAATGGAGTTCCCTCAATGAAATAACATGTGCTGCATGAAACTGAACCATAAAATAGGTGCTCTAATTTTCTGATATGTGCTAATGTACCTTATCTTAAAGAAGATGCCAATTTGTACATTTAAAATACCTTCAATCTACTCAGTAGAGATCAATCAGTCATTGGATAAACTTGCTAAGCTGTTAAGGAAAGCAAACAGAGAAATTTCAAAGCTAAGTAAAATGGCAAACTCTTACTTTACTATCATTGGCAGGTACTCTTTACTTTTCCAAGATTCTATTACAGCCTTATCCACATTGCCTATGGCTGCTTCTGAAGGCACGAGAACAGTCACATTAGCTCCTGCGGGGATTTCCACTCCTTCCTGCAATTTCTGTTTTAAAAGAAAAAATGGCAAGCATCTCAGACTTCATCATCTGATCTACAAAATTTTCTCTCCAAACAAAGGTTAATTCCTATACTCTGACCTTCACTCACGTCACCTTCTCATGTTTAAACTCAAAATCCTTTCCCATTAATAAGTTAGAGCCCCTTATGAACTGTAATATAATTTTACCCAATATAACCCTGTGCTTAATGTGAAATGCACCTTCGCTCCATTCACCAAAAACAAGATTTGCCAGTGGATAACCAGTTTAATTCCAAACTCCATTCCCATTCCAACATGTCGGCCAATAGTTTCCTCTTCTGCCATGACGTAGCCACTCTCAGGCTGAAGGTGCAACAACTCATATTCCATCTGGGTAGCCTCCAACCTGATGGCATGAACATTGATTCCTATAACTTCCATAAATGTTTCCCCCTCTCCCTACCCTGTTCCCTCTTCCATTCCACACTTGCGCTCCCTCCCACCTCTACTCTTCTCTTCAAATGTCTATCAAGTCCCCTGGCATTCTTCCTCCTTCCCTTTCTCTGGCGGACCACTCTCCTCTCCTAGATTCCTTATTCTTCAGCCCTTTGCCTTTTTCACCTATCACATCTATGTGGCTTACTTCCTGCCCCTGGATTTACCTATCGCCTTCTAGTTTGTACTCCTTCCCCCCCCCCACCTTCTTATTCTAGCTTCTTCCCCCTTTCTTTCCAGTCCTGATTAAGTGTCTTGGTCCGAAATGTCTGTAGATGCTGTCTGTCCTGCTGAGTTCCTCCAGCATTTTCTGTGTGTTACTCAAACTAAGAGCAAGAAGGCTAGAAGGCTGCGAGTGAACGGCTGATTTTTGGAGCCAAGGCAGTTTTTACCGCTCAGGGTAAAAGAGAGGCAAGACTGCACAGGCGCGTGATGTCAGCCAGTAGAGCGCGAAAGGTTTAAAAAGATGACCACCATATCCAACGGGCAGTGTTAGGAGTGGGCAGCGAAGTGAGAGGCAGTAGAGTGATAGGGCCTTGGCTCAACGGGCTTTAGCGGTAATGGGATGAGGCGAGGTAGGTTTACCGGTGTTATTTACGGAAAGGAGGAAGTATGTGTGTGAGGCCGGTTTTCTGTGCTCAGTGTCAGATATGGGAGGTCCTGGAGACTACCAGCCTCCCGGACGGCCACATTTGCACCAGGTGCGTCGAGCTGCAGCTCCTGAGGGACCGTGTTAGGGAACTGGAGATGTAGCTCGATGACCTTCATCTGGTCAGGGAGAGCGAGGAGGTGATAGAAAGGAGTTATAGGCAGGTGGTCACAACGGGGCCACAGGAGACAGACAAGTGGGTCACAGTCAGGAGGGGGAAGGGGAAGAGTCAGGTACTGGAGAGTACCCCCGTGTCTGTCCCCCTTAACAATAAGTACTCCTGTTTGAGTACTGTTGGGGCGGGAACAGCCTACCTGGGGGAAGCAACAGTGGCCGTGCCTCTGGCACAGAGTCCGGCCCTGTGGCTCGGAAGGGTAGGGAAAGGAAGAAGGCAGTAGTGATAGGGCACTCTATAGTTAGGGGTCAAACAGGCGATTCTGTGGACGCAGGAAAGAAACACGGATGGTAGTTTTCCTCCCAGGTGTCAGGGTCCAGGATGTTTCAGATCGTGTCCAAGATATCCTCAGTGGGAGGGAGAACAGCCAGAGGTCGTGGTACATATTGGTACCAATGACATGGGTAGGAAAAGGGAAGAGTTCCTGAAAACAGACTACAGGGAGTTAGGAAGGAAGTTCAGAAGCAGGACCACAAAGGAGAAGATGGCGCGACGACAGTGCGCATGGCCTTTCCGGTGATGAATATCTGCTATCTGTCAAGTAGGGGACCATACACAATCCTGATTTGATGGAGACAGACGTGCGTGCATAGCGGAACATCTAGAAAACTTCTGAAATGTCTGCTTTGCTACCGCTGCTACAGTGTGGTAACCGGAATCTCTGGAGCTGAAGGCCTCGAAATCCTCAGCTTTGCATGTTTCTGCGGCTGGGGAGAGGTCGAAGGCGCTCAGCAGAGGATGGCGCTCGGGAGGCTGTATCGGAGAGGCTGCTCGGAAGCTCGAAGTTTTCGGATGGATGGACTCAGTGTTGGTTGTGGTCGGCTGCTTCCAAGGTATCGGCAAGTTGTCGGTGCCTGGAGATTTATGGCAGCGAGTTTCCCCCTTTTGCCACCACCATCAGGGACTCAGGAGTTGATCGACTCGGGACTTTGAGACTATTTTTCTTTACAGTGTCTATGGGTTGTTCTTTATCAAATTATGGTATTGCTTTGCACTGCTGTAACTATATGTTATAATTATGTGGTTTTGTCAGTGTTAGTCTTTGGTCTGTCTTGTTTTCTGTGATATCACGCCGGAGAAACATTATATCATTTCTTAATCCATGTATGCATTTCTAAATGACAATAAAAGAGGACTGAGTGTTCTCGTAATCTAAAAAGTAGTCATCTCGGGACTACTGCCTTTGCCACGTGACAGTGAGAATAGGAATAGAATGAGGTGGAGGATAAATACGTGGCTGAGGGATTGGAGCAGGGGGCAGGGATTCAGATTTCTGGATCATTGTGATCTCTTTTGAGGCACATGTGACCTGTACAAAAAGGATGGGTTGCACCTGAATCCCAGGGAGACCAATATCCTGGCCGGGAGGTTTGCTAAGGCTACTGGGGAGAGTTTAAACTAGAATTGTTGGGGGGTGGGAACCGAACTGAAGAGACTGGGGAAGAGGTGGTTGGCTCACAAATAGAGAAAGCTTGTAGGCAAGTGCGAGAGGGATGATAGGCAGGTGATAGAGAAGGGACGCATTCAGACTGAAGTATTGAGATGCGTCTATTTTAACACAAGGAGTGTTGTGAACAAAGCAGATGAGCTTAGAGCGTGGATCAGTACTTGGAGATATGATGTGGTGGCCATTACAGAGACTTGGATGACTCAGGGACAGGAATGGCTACTTCAAGTGCCAGGCTTTAGATGTTTCAAAAAGGACAGAGGGAGGCAAAGGAGGAGGGGGCATGGCACTGTTGATCAGAGATAATGTCACGGCTGTAGAAAAGGTGGACATCATGGAAGGATTGTCTGCTGAGTCTCTGTGGGTGGAGGTTAGGAACACGGAAGGGTCAATAACTTTACTGGGTGTTTTTATAGGCCGCCCAATAGTAACAGGGATATTGAAGAGCAGATAGGGAAACAGATCCTGGAAAGGTGTAATAATAACAGTTGTCATAATGGGAGATTTTAATTTCCCAAATATCGATTGGCATCTCCCTGGAGAAAGGAGTTTAGATGGGGTGGAGTTTATTATTTGTGTTCAGGAAGGTTTCCTGGCACAGTATGTAGATAAGCCTACAAGAGGAGAGACTGTACTTGATTTGGTATTGGGAAATGAACCTGGTCAGGTGTCAGATCTCCCAGTGGGAGAGCATTTTGGAGATAGTGATCATAATTCTATCTCCTTTACAATAGCATTGGAGAGAGACAGGAATAGACAAGTTCGAAAGGCGTTTAATTGGAGTAAGGGAATTATGAGGTTATCAGGCAGGAAATTGGAAGCTTAAACAGGAAATACATGTTCTCAGGGAAGAGTATGGAAGAAATGTGGCAAATATTCAGGGGATATTGTGTGGAGTTCTGCATAGGTACGTTCCAATGAGAGAGGGAGGTTATGGTAGAGTACAGGAACCTTGGTGTACAAAGGCTGTAATAAATCTAGTCAAGAAGAAGAGAAAAGCTTACAAAAGGTTCAGAGAGTTAGGTAATGTTAGAGATCTAGAAGATTATAAGGCTAATAGGAAGGAGCTTAAGAAGGAAATTAGAAGAGCCAGAAGGGAAGGGACCATGAGAAGGCCTTGGTGGGCAGGATTAAGGAAAACCCCAAGGCATTCTACAAGTATGTGAAGAGCAAGAGGATAAGATGTGAAAGAATAGGACCAATCAAGTGTGACAGTGGGAAAGTATGTACGGAACTGGAGGAAATAGCAGAGGTACTTAATGAATACTTTACTTCAGTATTCACTATGGAAAAAGATCTTGGTGATTGTACTGATGACTTGCAGCAGACTGAAAAGCTTGAGCATGTAGATATTAAGAAAAAGGATGTGCTGGAGCTTTTGGAAAGCATCAAGTTGGATAGGTCACCGGGACCATTCGAGATGTACCCCAGGCTACTGTGGGAAGTGAGGGAGGGGATTGCTGAGCCTCTGGTGATGATCTTTGTGTCATCAATGGGGACAGGAGAGGTTCTGGAGGATTGGAGGGTTGTGGATGTTTTTCCCTTATTCAAGAAAGAGAGTAGAGATAGCCCAGGAAATTATAGACCAGTGAGTCTCTCCTCAGTGGTTGTTAAGTTGATGGAGAAGATCCTGAGAGACAGGATTTATGAACATTTGGAGAGGTATAATATGATTAGGAATAGTCAGCATGGCTTTGTCAGGGGCAGGTTGTGCCTTACGAGCCTGATTGAATTTTTTGAGAATGCGACTAAACACATTGATGAAGGAAGAGCAGTAGATGTAGTGTATATGGATTCAGCAAGTCATTTGATAAGGTACTCTATGCAAGGCTTATTGAGAAAGTAAGGAGGCATGGAATCCAAGGGGACATTGCTTTATGGATCCAGAACTGGTTTACTCACAGAAGGCAAAGAGTGGTTGCAGACAGGTCATATTCTGCATGGAGGTCTGTGACCAGTGGTGTGCCTCAGGGATCTGTTCTGGGACCCTTAATCTTCATGATTTTTATAAATGACCTGGATGAGGAAGTGGATGGATGGGTTAGCAAGTTTGCTGATGACACAAAGGTTGGAGGTGTTGTGGGTAGTGTGGAGGGCTGTCAGAGGTTACAGTGGGACATTGATAGGATGCAAAACTGGGCTGAGAAGAGGCAGATGGAGTTCAGCCCAGATAAGTGTGAGGTGGTTCATTTTGGTAGGTCAAATATGATGGCAGAATATAGTATTAATGGTAAGACTCTTGGCAGTGTGGAGGATCAGAGGGAACTTGGGGTCCGAGTCCGTAGGACACTCAAAGCAGATGCGCAGGTTGACTCTGTGGTTAAGAAGGCATACGGTGCATTAGACTTCATCAATCGTGAAGTTGAATTTAGGAACCGAGAGGTAATGTTGCAGCTATATAGGACCCAGGGGTGTATGGGGTGTCCGGGAGGGGTAGCACCTCTGGTGGGGGAACATGTCGTGTCCTTTTCAGGCGGTTAGTCCACCTTTGGTCCCCACCTGGCACTCAGCTCTCACCTGTGGCTCCCCGTAGCTGTTTGCATGTGACAGCAGCCACACCCCGGGCAACGGCTTCGACAAGCCGGCTAAACCAGGTGAGGGTAGCCGACGGGTCTCAAACCCTCGGTGAGATAGAGAGTTGTCTATCCCAGCATGTGAAGACAGACTCCGGCGGATTGAGCGGACGAGACCAGTGGAAGGCCCAACGGTCAAGAAGGCGGTCTCTGCAAGCGTCGTGGAACGTGTAGAGCAGGACAAGACAGAGAAGACATCCTGGTCATCCACTGCGCCTAGTCCCATCTCCAGCCGTCTCGACTCTGTCTTGCCACTGGATCCAGATGGGAATTGGGAAGAGAGAGTGAGGCTGACGCTGCGCAACTCTCCCTCACTTAAATCCAAGTCACGCGCTAGTCTCGACACCATCATAATGGTGTCGAGGTCCTCATCGATGTCAATGATGGACGAACAACCATATAGGACCCTGGTCAGACCCCACTTGGAGTACTGTGCTCAGTTCTGTTGCCTCACTACAGGAATGATGTTGAAGTCATAGAAAGGGTGCAGAGGAGATTTACAAGGATGTTGCCTGGATTGGGGAGCATGCCTTATGAGAATAGGTTGAGTGAACTCGGCCTTTTCTCCTTGGAGCGACGGAGGATGAGAGGTGACCTGATAGAGGTGTATAAGATGATGAGAGGCATTGATCGCGTGGATAGTCAGAGGCTTTTTCCCAGGGCTGAAATGGTTGCCACAAGAGGACACAGGTTTAAGGTGCTGGGGAGTAGGTACAGAGGAGATGTCAGGGGTAAGTTTTTTTACTCAGAGAGTGGTGAGTGCGTGGAATGGGCTGCCAGCAACGGTGGTGGAGGCAGATACGATAGGGTCTTTCAAGAGACTTTTGGATAGGTACATGGAGCTTAGAAAAATAGAGAGCTATGGGTAAGCCTAGTAATTTCGAAGGTAAGGACATGTTCAGCACAACTTTGTGGGCCGAAGGGCCTGTATTGTGCTGTAGGTTTTCTATGTTTCAAACTGAGAGCATTGTTCTGTATTCAGTGGGCGAAGCTAGAGAAGGCACCAGAGTACGCATGCTCCCAGCTAATCAGTCAAACAGTTAAATTCTTACTAATCTAATGTCACTACTTTTCTTTTCAGGGCAGCTGGGGTCCCATTGGGATCTTTGATCTACAGCTGCACCCAAAAGCTACAGTTCTGCACAGCAGCATGTTCCTGTTCTTAGAGTTTGCCAAGGGGCTGTCTTTCAGTACATCCAGGTACAGCCTGAAGTCGGGTGCCTTTCACAGCCTCCGTGGACACAATTTCTCACTGGTGTCGCAAAATTAAGCATAGTGGGAGCCAGAACATTGAAGACAGTGAGAGCGGCTGTCAGAGGGCATAGCACTCAGGATCAATCACTCTCTCTCTTTTGATGATGAGGGAGAATTTGCTGCCAGTTCTTAATCAGGGAACTCAAAATAAAAAGCAATACTTCAGAGAGATGGTAACATTGAAACAGTGACTTCCGTCTTCCCTGTCGCTGTGGAAGGAGCGCTATCCGTCTCTCTCTTGTTAAAGAGAGAGAGAGCCTGACAGATATCGAATTGTTGGAATGAAGAGTTAGTTTCTGATGTACTGTAAATCATGGTCTCTCTTTGAAGCTTTACTGTTGGGTGGTGGGAATGCTGATGCTTTATGCTGGAATAAGTGGGGGGGAGGCTTGCACATGGGAGGGGGCAGGGGGCTTTGGGGTTCTGACATTTTTTCAGTCATTCATTCTTTGGGGGTTTTCATCTGTTTTGAGGATGTCTGCGGAGAGTGAGAATTTCAGGTTGTATATTGTATACATTCTCTGATATTAACTGGAACTATTCAACTATTGTATTTCATGTATAGGACACTTGCTTTCTTGTAACTTCTTGAGAAAACATTAGGAAAAGAAATTCAATCAGGACTTGATTCTGGTTAAAAGCTGCAGAGCTGATTTATTACAAGAGATCAGCGACAGCAATGGTCACGATGGCAGACCGGGTAACAAATAAAACTAGAGTACATAAATCAGACTTCAAGAATTTTCTCAGGAATACAATAACAGAATGGAGACCATAACAGAATTTATTTTAGTGCCTGAAAGTAAAGTATTAGATATTCAAAAATGCACGGAAATAGGTGGGGATGGCTGCAGGTTTGCCAAAGGCATCCACTGAAATTAACATTTAGGGTCATTGGATTTGTTCAACAAAGGGGACAAAATCATCCAGCTCACCGTCTGTAGTTTGATGGTCAGCTGATGCACATGTGTATCACAGGATCACAGAATTGTTACGGAAGAGGAGGCTGTTCAACCAGTCTGCTTTATACCAGTTCCTAACACAGAAATCTATTTGGTTCTTTTCCTCCATTTTTCACTACAATTCTCCATTTCCCCCATTTTTCACCACTGCAATTGCCTCTTCTTCAAATGCCTCCCTAGTTCTCTTCTGAAAATTCTAACTGATTCTCTTTCTACTATCCTCATGTGCAGTGTTGCAGATTATAAATACCTTATGAATAAAATAGTTCAATCTCACCTCTCCTTTGTAACTTGTACCCTGAATTTTTAACTCCTGCTACTCAACGCTGAATAAAGGGAACAGTTTCCTTCCTCTTATCCTAGCTAAACTGGACATGGTATTGTATACTGGATTGCACCTCTTCCTAGAGATGCTGCCCGGCCTGCTGCGTTCACCAGCAACTTTTATGTGTGTTGATGGTATTGTATACGTGTGACCAGACCTCTTCCCTTCTACATGCAACTATTCCATCAAATCTTTTCTGTACCTTTACAAAACCATTGTTATCCTTTCTAAAGCTAGGTGAGCAGAATTGAGACAATGCTCAGTTGGTGCTCATACTGGGTTTTATAAGGGTTCACCATAATTTCCATAATTTTGGCACTCGATATATGAATCACTGAATCACAAACCATTCTTTTAACACAGCCTGCCATTTTAATGTGTATTAACACTCAGGTCTTTCTTTTTCTGTACATCCTTTAGATTTGTGCCAATTAGCTTATATAGTCTCTCGTTCTTTCTGCTAAAGTGTATAATTTCACTGCTCTCCATATTAAATTTCATTTGCCAATTGAGTTGTTCAAAATGGAAATCTATCTCCAACAAATTATTCAAATTCACAGTGGTCCTACTAAGCGATCAGGCTGTCCTCATTTGTAGGAAAATACAAGATGATAGTCCCAAAATCTGACTGACTTGAAGGGCTAATAATTATGTATGCAGCTATATGAAATGTACCAGGGGCAACATAAATTGATTTGTCCTTGCTTACTCGGACTTGATGGATTCAACAAAGAAACACAAATAGATAAACAAGATGATTATAAATACATTAATAAATTATCACCATCTTGACTTTATATTTTTGGGATTCTGTGTACTGTTGGAAATGAGCTAAACCAGTGAGTGAAATGTAAATAGGACAAGTCAGTCTCCAACAAAACTCGTAGCAACTATGCAAACTTTCTTAACCTGTTATATAATAAAACGACCTATTCATTGTGGCTTAAAGCAAAAAATCGTGTTTGATGTCTTAGTAGAAACTTTAATGGAGATTATCCTTTGCCTCATTAGTGGTTAGCATGGAGCAAAGTTTGACTGCGACAGGATACAGGATAGATTGTAGTGGATGGACAGAATGCACATCACTTGGGCTGAAGTGTACAACTTTCCTCTAGCTGGCTCAGGGAGGTTTGGTCAAAGGGGAAGAATAAATGACAGCAGTTTACAGATTGGGAGATCCACAACTATATCACTTAGCACCTTGCAACAAGACAGGATCTCAGCAAAAGATGGCAAGTCACTTTAATACTTAAAATAAGTAACAAAAAATCCATACACAAGGACAAAAAAAGGAAAGGAACTACAAAACAATATAGACTTTTTAAAAAAATAAATTCAAGCTGTATTTCTCTTTGTAGTGAGTTGGTTACATACCTGGAGCCAGTTATTAAATCCTGAAAAGTATGCACTTGATGCCAGCTCCTTTAAAATGAATGAAGAAAAAATTCAAAATGGCAAAATAAGTGACGATACTAAAAATATATACAAATAAGAGACCAAAATAATTTGGAAAAAAAAGGAAGTTTTCATTAAACAGTTCTTTTGAACAAATGAATTATTGTTGGATACACATAATTGTTATTCTACTTACTGTTAATATATCCCCAAAGCACATAATCCCATCTCCAGCATAGCCTTCAGGGCAGGTACACATCCGGTTTCCATCCTCAGTGCGTTCACATTCAGCCTTTAGGTAGAAACAATTAACTTCCTTAGCAAGATGTCAAATTACTCTTTACATAAGTGACCAATTTTATTAAGCACAAATGAAAATTGGGCATATCAAGGTTCAGAGATTCTGTGTTTCAAGTCCCAACCTTACTTTTTTTTCCATGCAGCAATTCTTGTTAGGCATTTTCTTAGATCTTGGCTGAGTGATAAATTGTGACGTTCTGCAATAATGTGCTATTTACTTTTAGGAATATAATGTAGATGGCCTATAAATCTGCTTCTTAGTACAGAAGCAATGACTTTGTATGTTTCGATGCACACACAATGAATAAACTTGAATCTTTCCTATGGATCCTCTCAGGGTGGGTAGAGAAGGTGGTTAACAGGGTATACAAAATATTGTCCAAGACACAGAATACAAGAAAAGGAAGGTTAAGTCATACAATTTAAGCAGCAACTATAGCTTTGCAGCAGAGTGTCATTTCACTGTAGAATTAATCATGAATAGCCTGCGAGGGAAGATGATGAAGTTTCCCGCTGAGCATCCACCAATTCTGTATTCTCACTTCTCTTTTTTAAAAAAAATCAATAAATTGCCTAGATTGTGCATGATTAAATCACAATTTAGTCAAGAATTATTGGTTGGAGATCCACCACTATACACACTGGGGCAAATTTCCTGAGACTTTATTCTCAAGTAAAGCACAAAGACTTCAGCACTGATTCTGAGAACTTTACTCCTAGGAAGCTACTTTACAAGTGGAATAATGTGACTCCGTTTGCCTTGTAATCTCTCAGCAGAACTAAACGGCTTCCAGCAACTATGCAGTAACCTGAAGGCTGAAACAGTGAAGTGTCAGCTGGGAATTTATATTGGTGACAATTGTAATAACAATGAAAATATATAATGTTGTTTTACCAATGCATGGCATCCACCATTCTCTTCTAGGCATGGATCAATTGGACTGCATATCTTGCCATCACCAGCAAACCCTCTCTTACAGACACAGTGACTCTAAAGCAATGAGATCAAAAAAAATGTTGGTCAATGGATTTTTTTTGCATTTTTCAAGGGTTGTTAAAATACACTAACAAGCAAAGGAAAAGCTAAGACTTCAATGTTGAATGTTGCAACCAAACTACACAATGCAATATCGCTGTGACTGTGTGTGTTTACCCTTATTCCAGTTTTCTTCATCACACCAAAGAAATGCTGGTTGTTAGATTAATTAGCTCCTGTAAGCATAGAATGTGGAACCATAAGATATAGGAACAGAATTAGGCCATTTGGCCCATCAAGCGTGCTCCGCCATTTCATCATGGCCAATCCAATTTTCTTCTCAGCCCCAATATCCTGCCTTCTCCCCATATCCCTTCATGCCCAGACCAATTAAGAATCTATCAACCTCTGCCTTAAAAATACACAAAGACTTGGTCTCCACAGTTGCTTGTGGAAAAGAATTCCATAAATTCACCTCTCTTTGGCTAAAGAAATTCCTCCTCATCTCCATTCTAAAAGGACACCCTGAGCAGTGGGATCAACAAGCATGCAACAGCGCACTCTAATGCCTTCACCACCATTTTGGGAGATTTTAACCAGGCCAGTCTGAAAAAAAAATCACTAAGCAATTACCATCAACAGATCACTTGCAAAACCGGAGGAAACAACACACTGGACCATTGCTACACCACCATCAAGAATGCCTACTGTGTTATTCCATGCCCTCACCTTGGGAAGTCTGATCACCTGGCTGTACTTCTACTCCCCGAGTATAGGCAGAGACTGAAGCCTGCAGCACCAGTAGTGAGGACCAAGAAGGTTTGGACAAGGGAAGCACAGGAGCACCTACAGGACTGCTTTGAATCGGTGGACTGGACTGTATTCAGGGATTCATCTTTGAACCTGGATGAGTATGCTGCAGTTGTTACCAACTTCATTAAAACCTGTGTAGATGAGTGTATGCCTACAAAGACTTATTGTATATTCCCAAACTGTACCATAACCAGCCACGTTGTTCTTTGCCTTCCTCTTCTTTTCTTTCCCTCCACCTTTCCACATAGCAAGTCCAACAAGATGTTATCTCTCCACGTAACGTGTCCACAATAAGCAACTGTTAACTTCATGATCTTCTTCAGCAGTATCCGTGTCTGTGTTCTATCAACTTCCGACAAAACTCTCTCATTTGAAACTTTCTCTACCCAGCTGATCTTCAACATTCGTCGATAGCACCACATTTCAAAAGCATTAATTTGTTTCATGTCATCCTTCTTCAGGGTCCATGTTTCTGATCCATACCTCAGCACTGACCATACATAACACTCGAGGAAGCAGATTCTACTTTGGATGTCTACCTTCCGATTGCATAGTAGATCTTTTAGCTTCATGAACTGGATCTTAGCCATACCTATTCTCCTTCTGATCTCAACTTCACATCTCCCGTCATCTGTCAGACAACTGCCAAGATAATCAAACTTCCGCACCTGTTCAATGTCTTGACAATTCACTTGTAACGATACCATCATCAATGAGTCTTTAGTGTTTGGTTTTCGTAAAGGCGCAGGAACAAGGAAGGAATATTTGCATTGAGAAACATCATGGAGAGATGCATTGAGGCACAAAAGACCATCTACTTATGCTTTATTGACTATGAAAAGGCTTTTGATAAAGTAAGACACGAGAAAGTAATAGAGGTGTTGAACAAGTACGCTCTGGGATGGGAGAATGTGCAGATAATAAGGAACTTGTATTGGAAGCAGAAAGTGGCAGTCAGGGTAGAAAATGAGCTATCACCATGGGCATGTATTAAACCAGGCATAAGGCAAGGCTGTGTTGGCTCGCTGGATTTGTTTAACCTCTACAGAGAAAGGATTTTTCGGGAATGCAACCATCAGGAGACAGGTATTCCAATCGGAGGCCGGAAGGTGGATAACATCAGATATGCGGACGAAACCATGTTGTTAGCTGACAGCGAATGCGAACTGTAAATTATGCTGAATAGAGTGAATGAGAAAAGCCTTGACTACGGACTAAAAACCAACCCTAAGAAAACAAAATGGATGGTGGTAAGCAAAACAAACACTAAAGACTCATTCATGATGGTACCATATAACTTACTGTATAATATAGGACTACTTTATGTTGTACTAATACATTGCATTGAGCATGCACTATTAGGCGCATATTGATCTGTATATATGTATTCAGTTCGGGTTCCGAAAATAAAAGCCCCTGTTAACTTAGCTCCAGTCTCTAGCGTTTTTACTAATAGCATTGTTGTGTAAACGGCCACATACACAACAAATTGGCGACAAGGTTAATGAACCTGCATCGTATCGGAATGCCGTGTTTTAATTGATAACGGCACTCAGAAGAGGCAGAGTGAGGCCAAGAGTCTAAAAGGAAGCGGGAGTTCAGCCGGAGTCGGGAACGTCGGGAGATTGAAAGACACTGTCGGAGCCGCGACGCGTCCAGGCGAAACCACAGCCGGCGCTGACCCCAAGGCTGAGGGTCTGCCTGCCTCAGTAGGGAGATAAAAGAAAAAGGAGCGACACATGCATCCAGCCAGAATGCGCTCGCAACGCTCGCAAAAAAAAAGGTCTTGTGAGTCAAAAAGAAAACAAGGGACCGAGGCTAAATTGACATAACAAGGATGGCGTTAATTGAAACCATTACAACATTTGATAGTGGCATTGAAGACTGGGCAACTTATATTAAAAGAAAAGAGTTATATTGTGATGCTAACGATGTTAATGAAGAAAAGAAAGCCAGCGTCTTACTGCGGCTATGACCATACTAGATCGGATAAATCCATAACCGAAGCTTTTTCTCTTCGTTTTGACCCTCCGTTCACACTGAAACGGTGTTTTCCTCCCCCAAAAACGGAGCTCTTCTCAAACGCTCTCCAGAGCGTGTAAATCTGAAAATGCCAGTTGGGCAGTGTAGTGTGTATGGGGTAACCAGCTTTTTCAAAATGCTGTCATGATGTTGCAGAACAGATGGTAGTGGCAGCGCGGCATTACATTGTTTTCTTTAACGCAACCTGCAACGCCACAACAACAATGGCCGACGGCTTCATGCGTGTGTTGTTTACTTTATTGTCTACGTTAATAGCTTGTTTGGAGTTAAACATAGCTTTGTAGTCGCCTGTAACTCGCAGAAGCAGCTCAACTTCAACATCTGTCCAAACGAAGAAGTCCAGTCTGCTTTTTCCAGCAGAGGTTTTCTTTGTATTCCTCGAAGACATTGTTGAAAACTTTCTTTCACTGTTGTTGTAGGTACTCGTTTTTGACCAATGGAAATAGCACAACGCTGCTGCGGAAACGGAAATAGTATACAGTTTCCTTTTCGCTTGTTTCCTGTAGATGTGTCCTGCGCACGCCCAGTAAGAGGAGATTTGCACAAATTCCCATTTTAATGTGGACGGAAGTAATTTCAAGAATGCCTGGTGTGGACGCCTATTGTTTTTATGCGAAACCGGCATTTTCAAAATTATCCGGTCTAATGTGGATGTAGCCTTAGTGTAATGGGCGCGAAAACATATGACCTGCTACGGAGCTTGTTAACCCCTGAAAAGCCAGCTGACAAAATGTTCAAGCAGATAGTAGACACTATCCAACAGCATTTAAACCCCAAACCATTGGTCATTGCTGAAAGGTTTAAATTTTACAATTGGAATCAGAGCAAAAATGAAAGCATTTCTGAATATGGTGCTGAATTGCGCAAATTATCAGAACATTATCAATTTGGAGCTGGTTTATCAGTCGCATTGAGGGACAGGTTAGTGTGTCGCATGCACTTTGAAACCTCACAGAAGTTGTTCCTGTGTGAAAAAGATCTTACATTAGAGAAAGCGCTAAACATCTCAATATCATTAGAAACAGCCGCACCAGGTGCTTCAGAGATACAACAAAAATCTCTGGAATATGCTACGAATAAAATGTCACTAAGCAGAAATGAAGGAAAGAAATGTTACCGTTGTGAGAACAGGTCACATGACCCTGATGACTGTTGGTTTAAAGACAAAGAATTCCGAAACTGTGGCAAACAGGGCCACATTGGCAGAGTATGCAAAGCTAGTAAACAGCAGAAAAAGGGCAAAATGCAGAGAAACAAGAAACCTCAGCAAGGAAATGTGCACAAGATGAAAGAAAGCAGTTCTGATGAAAACGACTCAGACGAAAGTGAATTGTCTTGCCTGCAACTTCACAGCGTGAAAGAGACAGATGATCGTAGAGTAATATGGATCACTCCACAAGTGGCAGGCGTGAGACTGAAAATGGAGTTGGACACAGGCTCAGCTTTAACAGTGATCTCTGTACACGACTACAAACGACTGTTTTCGCACATACCTCTGAAATGAACTAAACTACTGCTAAAGACTTACACAGCACAGAAAGTGTGTCCAAAGGTAAAATTAAAGTGACAGTGACCTACGGAGGTAAAACACAGCAGCTGAACCTCTACGTACTGAAAAATGGAGGACCACTGTTGCTGGGACGTGAATGGCTCAGGAAAATCCAGTTGGATTGGCACACCATCACTAATTGTGTCAACAAAGGAGGGCAGCTCGGCGGGGAAGATGTCTACAGTTCTCCTCTCACCCATTGTCAACTATTACAATGATGAGGAGGAACTAGACAGAGTCAATGATGAGGACGAACACAGTATCCATGGTCCCGACTCAGATGAAAATACAGAGGATGCAAGGGAGACAGATATTGCCAATAAGCAGGATGATGAAGACTACCTGGAAGTAAAAGAGCAGATGTACCAGGAGAAATTGACATCTCTCAAAAGACAGCTACAGCAGTTCAGGAAGGCACTTTGCAGGAGTATCAGAAAAGGTTGAAGAAACTAGATCAACAATACAAGGAAGGAATACGAAATGCAGAGCTTTTTCTGCAACTGGAGACAGAAAAAGTGGAAAGGAATTATATTAGAGAGGAGAAAGAAGCAGAGAGAGTGCAGGAGCCCCCACCTTAGACCAGCCCGAGCCGCAACCACCTCGCACAGCCTGTCAACAGCATGAGCAAGGCCGAGACGGAGCAGCAATCCAAACAGCAGCGGCAGCAACAGGCAAACAAACCCAAATCCCGCGGGGAGAAGAAAGTCATCGCAACAAAGCTTCTTGGAACAGTAAAGTGGTTCAACGTATGAAATGGATATGGATTCATCAACAAGAATAATACAAAGGAAGATGTGTTTGTACATCAGACTGCTATAAAAAATAACCCACGGAAATACCTCCGCAGTGTTGGAGATGGTGAAGCTGTGGAGTTCGACGTAGTGGAAGGCGAAAAGGGTGCCAAAGCAGCAAACGTAACACATAACTGGTCCCGGAGGAGTTCCAGTCAAGGAAGCCGATATGCCGCGGTCGAAAATCGTTACCGTCACTACAACCCTCGCCGCCGAGGTCCACCATGTAATTACCAACGGAACACTGAAGGTGGAGAGAAAGGAGATGGACAGACACAGCAACAGCTGGAGAAAGCTAAGGTTATCAAGATCAGCAACATCACCCTCCCTACAGAAGACAGTGTTACCCGCCTTACCTTGTTCATCGTCACTATGGTCACCGCCCACAATATAGCGACCAGCCTCAGGGAGAAATTGCTGATGGTGGTGAAATAAATGAAAACCAGGTTGCTGGGTTAGAAGGTAAACCTAACAGAGGATAAACTCAATTCCATTCAAACAGAACAGCTTTCGCACAAGGTAAATCTCGAACCAATCATTTCCTCCATTGAGAATCATACATGTCATCCTTTGCAAGGAAGTTTCTTTTGCATGTACATATTTTGAATCCTCAGCCAAGGTGTCTTGTTTTTCACAAAGAAGTTGGGAAATAGCATCAAAACAGAGGCGAATTCTGGCAACAAACTGCAAGGGCTCTATTGTATTTTCACACTTGTGCTGAATGCGCACCTGAAGGAATTCTCCCTCTCGAGCCAGACAGATAGCACTGCAGGTAATCCTTAATATCAGCAAAACTGTACTTTAACAGCAGCTTAAGAACAATGGAACGAACAACAGGATTTCAATCAACTGTGAAATCAAATGGTGAAAGATTACTGGTAAAGTACTGATCTTTCTGTGAGTCATTGGATTGTCCCGACTTTTGAATGACTAGCAGAGACAGCAGATCACCAACCACTTCTTTTGTTGGTGGCAAGTCACCTTTGAAGCAGACCACGGAAACTCCCTAAGCTCAGAGGTCAACTTTCATGACTTTTATATGAAAATCTGTATTAAAACAAACAAGTTTATTGACAGACGTTACCCAGAGGGACAGAGAAGATCCCCTCCAGAGACTCGAGTTATAATTATTATTATGTTACCTTATTATAATTTGATATTATTAAGTTACTAAGTAAATAATTGGTAAGTATTTGTATGTTAAGGGTACACATATTGTTTAGCGTAGTGCCCCCAGTAAAAAAAAACGGTTGATACACTATTAAAATAAAAGGGGAGGAGTGTACCATATAACCTACTGTATAATATAGGACCACTTTATGTTGTACCAATACATCGTATTGAGCATGCACTATTAGACGCATATTGATCTGTATATATATGTTCAGTCCAGGTTCCGTAAGTAAAAGCCCCTGTTAACTTAGCTCCAGTCTCCAGCGTTTTTCTTAATGATATTGTTGTGTAAACGGCCACATACACAACACAAACCAAAAGCCGTGGATGAATCAGGAGGTACGTCATCTGCTGAAGGCTAGATCTGTGCCATTCAAGTCTGGCAACCCAGAAATGTACCAGAAAACCAGGTATGATTTGCGGAGGCCTATTTCAAGGGTGAAGAGACAATTTTGAACAAGTTTGGAGGAGATATCAGATGCACAGAAACTCTGGCAGGGTCTGCAAGACATTACTTCCCACAAAGCGAAACCCAATAGCATGTATGACACTGATGCTTCACTATCAACTGAACTCAACACCTTCTATGCCCGCTTTGAAAGGGAGAACACAACTACAGCTGTGAATATCCCTGCTGCACGTGATGACCCTGTGATCTCTGTCTCAGAGGCTGATGTTAGGGTGTCTTTAAACAGGGTGAACCCTCGCAAGGCGGAAGGTCCCGATGGAATACCTGGTAAGGCTCTGAAAACCTGTGTCAACCAACTAGTGGGAATATTCAAGGACATTTTCAACTTCTCACTGCTACTGGCAGAAGTTCTCACTTGCTTCAAAAGGGCAACAATTATACTAGTACCTAAGAAGAATAATGTGGGCTGCCGTACTGACTATCGCCCAGTAGCACTCACATCGACAGTGATGAAATGCTTTGAGAGGTTGGTCATGACTAGGTTGAACTCCTGCATCAGCAAGGACCTGGACCCATTGCAGTTTGCCTATTGCCACAACAGGTCAACAGCAGATGCAATCTCAATGGATCTCCACGTGACTTTAGCCCACCAAGACAACACAAACACCTATGTCAGGATGCTGTTCTTCAACTATAGCTCAGCATTTAATACCATCATTCCCACAATCCTGACTGAGAAGTTGCAGAACCTGGGCCTCTGCACCTCCCTCTGCAATTGGATCCTCGACTTTCTAACCGGAAGACCACAATCTGTGCGGATTGGTGATAATATCTCCTCCTCGCTGACGATCAATACTGGCGCACCTCAGGGGTGTGTGCTTAGCCTACTGCTCTACTCTCTATATACACATGACTGTGTGGCCAGGCATAGCTCAAATACCATCTATATATTTGCTGATGATACAACCATTGTCGGTAGAATCTCAGATGGAGACGAGAGGGCGTACAGGAGTGAGATATGCCAACTAGTGGAATGGTGCCACAGCAACAACCTTGCAGCTACTTTTGATGGGAGGGCTTTTGCACCTTCTGCGGAGATGCAATGGTTGTGAGCGTCAATGTTTGACAATCCATCCTGGCATTTAACCAGTTGGTAATCAACCCGTCTTGGCTTAAGTGCTCGAAAAGTGTATGGAGATGAGATACGTGTTCGGATTTGGATGCACCGACAACATGTATGTCATCTAGGTAAACAAAAAGAAAACCTAAGTCTTTTAATACAGAGTCCATTCGCCATTGGAAAGTCTGTGCTGCATTTTTCAGCCCAAACACAATGTGCAGAAACTCAGAGAGGCCAAGCAGGATTATCACTACCACTTTGGGAATGTCCTCTAAGTACACAGGCACCTGATGGCAGCCCCTAACTAGACTGACTTTGGGAAAAATTACCTTCCCAGCTAAATGTGCTGACAAGTCTTGGATGTGTGGGACTAGGTAACACTCTCATTAGGGCGTTGGTATTCTCCACATGGACATCATTGGACTTAGGGACCATATCGAGGGGCTGAAGCAACACTCACAACACGCAGGAGGAACTCAGCAGGTCAGGCAGCATCCGTGGAAACGATGAGTCGATGTTTTGGGCCGGAACCCCTCGTCAGGACTGTAGAGGGAAGGGGCAGAGGCCCTATAAAGAAGGAGGGGGGAGGGTGGGAAGGAGAAGGCTGGTAGGTTCCAGGTGAAAAACCAGTAAAGGGAAAGATAAAGGGGTGGGGGAGGGAAGCAGGGAGGGGATAGGCAGGAAAGGTGAAGAAGGAATAGGGGAAAACACAATGGGTAGTAGAAGGAGGCAGAACCAAGAGGGAGATGGTAGGCAGCTGGGGAGGGAGCAGAGTGAAATAGGAATAGGGGAAGAGAGAGGGAAGGAATTACCAGAAGTTGGAGAATTCTATGTTCATACCAAGGGGCCGGAGACTACCTAGACGGTATATGAGGTGTTGCTCCTCCAACCTGAGTTTAGCCTCATCATGGCAGTAGAGGAGGCCACGTATGGACGTATCTGAATGGGAATGGGAAGCAGAGTTGAAGTGGGTGGCTACCGGGATATCCTGTCTGTTGTGGCGGACGGAGCAGAGGTGCTCGACGAAGTGGTCCCCCAATCTGCGTCAGGTTTCACCGATGTAGAGGAGGCTGCACCGGGAGCACCGGATGCAATAGATGACCCCAACAGACTCACAAGTGAAGTGTTGCCTCACCTGGAAGGACTGTTTGGGGCCCTGAATGGTGGCAAAAGAGGAGGTGTAGGGACAGGTGTAGCACTTACGCTTACAGGGATAAGTGCCGGGTGGGAGATCCGTGGGGAGGGACGTGTCGACCAGGGAGTCGCAGAGGGACCGATCCCTGCGGAAAGCGGAGAGGGAAAGATGTGCTTAGTGGTGGGGTCCTGTTGAAGGTGGCAGAATTTGTGGAGGATAATGTGCTGGATCCGGAGGCTGGTGGGGTACTTCTCTCCCCTTTCTCAATCTCTCGGTCTCCATCTCTGGAGACAGGCTGTCTACTGACATCTTCTACAAGCCCACTGACTCTCATAACTACCTCGACTATACCTCTTCCCACCCCGCCACATGCAAAAATGCCATTCCCTATTCCCAGTTCCTCCGTCTCCGCCGCATCTGCTCCCAGGATGAGGCTTCCCGTTCCAGGATATCTCAAATATCCTCTTTCTTTAAGGATCGTGGTTTCCCTTCTACCGTCATCAATGATGCCCTCACCCGCATCTCCTCCATTTCCCGCACTTCGGCTCTCACCCCATCCTCCCGTCACCACTACAGGGACAGAGTTCCCTTTGTCCTCACCTATCACCCCACCAGCCTCTCCTACTGCCATGATGAAGCTAGACTCAGGTTGGAGGAGCAACACCTCATATACTGTCTGGGTAGTCTCCAGCCCCTTGGTATGAACATAGAATTCTTCAACTTCCAGTAATTCGCTCCCCCTCCCTTCCTCTATCCCTATGTCACTCTGCCCCCTCCCTCAGCTGCCTATCACCTCCCTCATGGTTCTGCCTCCTTCTACTACCCATTGTGTTTTCCCCTATTCCTTCTTCACCTTTCCTGCCTATCACCTCCCTGCTTCCCCTCCCCCACCCCTTTATCTTTCCCCTTACTGGTTTTTCACCTGGAACCTACCAGCCTTCTCCTTCCCACCCTCCCCCCACCTTCTTTATAGGGCCTCTGACCCTTCCCTCTACAGTCCTGACGAAGGGTTCCGGCCCGAAACGTCGACTGATCTTTTCCACGGATGCTGCCTGACCTGCTGAGTTCCTCCAGCGTGTTGTGAGTGTTGCTTTGACCCCAGCATCTGCAGAGTATTTTGTATATCGAGGGGCTGGTCAGCCAGCGAAGAACATCATGTCTTTCTAAGTTGGCAAACTCAGCCTTTGCAGTTGGCAGCTTTTCTAGGTCCAGTCTACGCATGTGGGCATGGACTGGCAGGCCAGTTGTGAGAATGGCCCTGTGACTGAAGTGGAGGATGTGGGTGGTGAGGTTTGGAAATTCACCCAGCCGTCAAGTAACTCACATGCAGTGACGTGCATGCTTGACAGTCATTGTGAGGACTTGCTGGGGAGCAGGGTAATGATCCGAAGTCTTTGACATCCATAAGCTGGCAGTTCTTAAGATTGACTAATGGGAAATCCTCATGGAGCAGAGGTCTAGCAAATTCAGCCAGGACGAAGTCCCATGTGTAGCGTTGCCCACTGAAGCAGAGTGTTATGTCACCTGTTACGTCTCGTATGTCTGGATCCTGCGGTCATTGGAGGCCTCCAGCAAGGTTCTGTTGCTTTTTGCCTTCTCATCAATAGGCAATGCTGGCAGCACAGGCACCTGAGCCCCGTGTCACACAGGAGGCGTCGCCCTGAAAGGGTGTCCGTAATAAACAGTAGACAACTGGAACCCGCAGTCTTCACAGACCTCTGACGTCCTGATGCGTTGGCACTGTCAAAGTTGTAAAGTGGTCAGCACATCCCAGTATCTGCTAAGAACACAGACCCAGCGTCGTCTGTTTGGCAGCTGTTGGGGGCCTTGCTGACCAAGCTTATAGGGGTAAGAAAGGAGGAGGAATGATGCACCACTGCCTAGCTGAGTGTAGACTGTCAGCCATTTTAGCAAGCCCCTATGGTCCTTCACATGTGGGTTAGTGAGGGCTATGCAAACTTTATCAGGCATTTGCTGCATGAAGAGCTTTTTAAAAATAAAACAAGGCTGGTTATCTCCCAGGAGAGACAGCACGTGGTCCATTAGCTCCAACAGCTTAGCATTGCCAAGGCCGGGCAAGGAGAGCAACTGTTTGCTGTATTCAGGCTCTGATGGTCCAAAAGTCTGTAAAAGGTGAGTTTTCCGCAATCGGAATTAATCGTGTTCAGGCAGGTGTTTTAGTGGACTCATCGCTCTCACAGTCATGTGGTTACTGAGCAGCACTACCACATAGAAATACTTGGTGTTGTCGGCTGAGATTTCTGACAGCACGAATTGGGCCTTGGCTTGTGGAAACCAGGCAATGGCATTTTGCTCCCAAAACTCTGGCAGTTTCAAAGTGATTGCATTGGCCGACATGGAATTGTCCCAGAGCATCGGGTTCACCAGTGTAGGTTTTTACAAATAAAAATGGCAGAGGCATTTATGTTTAAGAAAAACAGTAGTAGCTCATTTATTGTGCTCCAAACGCTGAATACAAAGCATGGTAACAGTACTTCACATAATTACGTCATCACGTCAGAACAGCCTCTTAAAGTGACCCCCAACTCAATGTCGGTGGCTGTGAGTTATGTATGTTTCCAGCTATTACGTTACCCTACAATGGAAACAGCAATGAAGAATCCTTCTCAATCTGTTTGGCCAAGGACCAACAGAGATGGAAGATCTTCAGTGTTGTCCTAAATGCCAGTGGCGTAATGGGCAGTAAGTAAATAGGCAAGATTAAGGTCCCAAGACGTGTCCAAGGAGCTTGAGGATAACAAGAGAAAAATTGTGGAAACTACATACATGGCCCCTTGACTTTAACATAGGAAGATTTGGTTTAAATTGACTGTTTCTTTCACATTTAGAAGCCTAAAGCTCACATTGAGGAAAATAGTGAGTATCACTCTCGAATAACAATGTTGACCTCACCTCCTACCCTTGGAGGGCTCAGAGTAAAACTTTACGCTTTATGTAACAGCACCCTGGGATAAGGTCGTGATCGCGTGGCTCAGTACTTAGCCCAAACCAGAATTTTTTGTAGCTTACCACAACTGCACTTTGTTTGGCTGCACAGGTATTGTCTACTTGTGCTGAATACATGCCAGATCACAGACCCATCCCCCTCCGCCACCCTCCTAGTGAAGCTGCAAAGAATCACCCTCTTGTCTTTTGCGTCAGGAATCTCAATTCCCAGCCCTGAATGTTCTTTCTTATCAAAGTAATGCCTGTGTGAGGTAGCCAGGTGCTCTGCTCTCACAAGACAACCCATCATTTATTGTCCTCTGCAGATGTACACATTTTCCCCTTCACCAGTGTCTGATATAGTTTTTTGGCAAGATATTTTATCTCATACTTTTCATAAAACAAGTGGAAAGCTCCATAAAGTTTACCTGTCCAGGTCCAATATACTGACAATCAGCATTTTCATCACAACCTCCTCGCGTGCTCAATAAACATTCATTTATTTCAGTGCAGACTCGCCCATCACCAGTCCATCCCATGTTGCATTGGCAGGTTACCTTTCCAGGGCCTAGATTTAAACATTCTGCCTGTAATAGAAAAACATACGTAAAGGTTGCTGACAAGAGAAAATTTGCAGATGCTGGAAATCCAAGTAACACACACAAAATACTGGAGGAACTCAGCAGGCCAGGCATCATCGGGTAAAACAGTCAACGTTTCGGGCCGAGACCCTTCATCAGGACGGATTTTGTGTGTGTTGTAAGGGTTGTTGGACCATTACCTACGGTAGCATTGTAACCCTCCCATTATGCTCAATTAGATGAATCATTTCTGATCTCAGTTGCTGTCACTAAAGGGGTTTATTAGCCTCACTCTATTTGCCAATAGCTGTTACAGTTAGTTTTAAATGTGGCTCATTTACTCAGTTTGCAGTGGAATGGCAGAACAGAATGTTATGAACTAGCCCAGAACCTAACAGCAACAACTAAGTTCAAGGCATGCTCACATCAGGCCAACTTAACCACAACAGTCATCACATGCCAAACTAAATATTGTGTGAAAAAAACAGATCATAGAGGAAATCTCAGCTTTGTTTTTTTGCAATATTTTATATTGATGCTGAGAATGAAAAGAGGAAAACACATTGCCAATATTCAGAATGTTCAAAATCCAATATGCAAGAAAATAAAAACATCTAGGTCTATGGAGATTGCTTACAGAATCCAACTTTTGTGTAAATTCTAGTCAGAATTTGGGGAGATATGGGAAGAGTGTTGCTGTTGCACAATCATCCATAGGTAATGCAGAATCCCAGGAGCTCTAAGATTTGGAATTATCCATTAGAATTTTACCTCACAATGTAACTTTGCTCTTAAGTTATAACTCTAGGAAAGAAAAACACCTATTATCCCAGCCATCAGGAAGAGTATCAGATTGGCTTGGAGTCCATGGCCTCTACTGTCTTTGGGCAAGCATATGTTCATTATTTGCATCTACCCAAAAATATGAGGAATGCAAAGCTCACTGTAAATGATCCACTCACATTCAAAAACTGTAGTTAGTCTAGACCTTCAAAAGAACAAACGTTTAAGAGATGGTCGATTTACCATAGTTTATTTCATAGTTTTTGATGGACCTTTCCCAGAGTGAAACACAGTAATGACATTTCTGTGTTATTTAGTACCCCTGCAGAAATTCAACCAACCACATCTTTGCAAGACTTCAGCTCCAGAAGGAATGTTGCTGAGGAAATTACCTGTCACCATGCATTTCCAGGATCATACTGCCCTGAACTGAGACTCACTTACCTTTAATCCTTCTGTCCCCTATTCTCACCATGAGACTACCAATGGATTCCAACCCCACTGTTCTCCATTAGGTCTGATCTCCCAATTCATTTCAACCCACAACTTCCTGACTCCCCACTCAAACTCTTCAATTGGCCAAATTCTTTAATCTTCTGAACTTCCCAATCACTTGATTTTCCTAATTCCCCAACCTACACAATTACCTCATCCCAAGTCAGAACCACACTCTGATAAGGCACCGATCTCCAGCCAACAGAGATTTACCTTACCTCACTCATGCTAAGCATTTGCAGTCCACTCCACCTCCTCCTTTCTAGCAGCCCCATTCAATCCTCATGAGTGGCACTTCTTCCAACTCCCTGGACCAAGCCTCAATCCTAAAACCTATATTTTCTTTGTGCAAGGTACAAAGGAGCTCCATGCATTGGCAGTTCAATGGTGCAATATAAAGTCACGAAGGTCTTTTACACCACGCAATAACTTAAAACTTGCATTGCTAATTAATAATTATTTTTTACAATCAACTCAGCTTCTGAACTTGACCAAATCTCACAGTGTCCTCTTCACCAATTTTCCACTCTTCATTAGACACCAATTGCAATTTGACCAAAACTTGCCCATACACATCTTATCCCACACTAAGACTCAATACCCATGCACAGGCTTAACTTTAGCTCTCAAATCCTAACCCCTCTACATCCTTGCCCTCATTTACAAATAATGCTGATTTACAAACCAAATGCTGATAATGGAATTAGTATAGATAGGACTTGCTGGATGGCATGGATGTCACAGACGTTTGGGCTCTATGGCAGCGTAGAGATTAGCATGTCCCTATTACAGCTTGGGGTGTCAGAGTTCAGAGTTCAATTCTGGCATCCTCTGTAAAGGATTTGTGGGCGATTCTTCAATTAGAGCTAGTTTGACTGCTTGAAATTCTGAAAAATGGAATTTTGTGAAATTCTGTTTTGTTTATGTCATAACCTTTATTTTTTGACTCTGGAATGAAGACCAGATCAACTTTTGATCAACTTTTTAAGAGAACTTTTATACTTTAAGGCATTTGTGCAGAGTGACATTCATGGGAGAATGTCAAAACATTGAATTTAATTTTAAATTAAATGACAAACAAGGGTTTCAAAGTTAACCCTACAAATAAAAACCATGCCCTTTAATAAATTTGTTTAACCCATTTTTAAGTACATTCAGGATATATTTTTGAGACACATTTTCTTAAGTGTGTCAGTCTTTTCCTTGGCTAAACATAAAACATTTGTTCACTAATTAGACTATTGGAATTTTAACCCTTTTTGACAGAATGCTGATTTTGGCATCAAAGTACTTGACTCCAGGCAGTTGAATTCAAACCAATATTTCCCATTATATTTCCCATCCAAATATGCACTGTGATGGTAATAACAAACTACTTTTGACATTGTCAAACAATGGCTTTAGTTTAACTTTAACTGACAAAACATCTGTCCAACTAGAAAAAGCAACACTTACAATTAAAAACACATCCTTACACTCTGTACTATTTAACAAAATTTCATAAGAAATCACAGTTTCTGAGGCTGGCGGCTAGAGAACCTTGTTAAAAACATGCACATAGAGCATGAACATAGGCAGCCCAGCTAAGCTAGGCGTTGTCTAGTCCTGTAAAATATAATGCTTACAAAACAAAACATCTGCCTAATCCTCCCCAACTCTGGAACAAGCAGCAATTAAAATTTCAAACAGATTATTGAGATCATTATTTTTCAACTGTCCTTTAGAGAGCACTTTAAAACAAAAACACTGACAAAACATTTTCTCAATCCACTATACACTTTTTTTTTAATCAGTAAGGCTTATGAAACATTCACAGAAATCTCAACAACTGTAAAAAACAACATCTGAAATTTAAAGCACTATCTTACAGTCTCCATTAGTGCAAAGGTGAAGCCTCAGGAAGACAGAAGTTATTCTGCTCTTGTTGCTGGCCTACAAGAGATTCTGGTGGGCATTTCTCTGCTATAAAACTTAGTATTTCTTATTAGCAGCCCTTTTGTTTCCTTGATTAACTCTCCACTGCCATCTCTTCAGTCTCTGCTCGTGCATTGGTAATTGTGAAATGATTTTACGTTTTCTTGTCTCCCTTCTTTGTTTGCATTTCTCTCTTTCTCTTTCAAGGTACTGCTGATATTTCTCTGGTTCTTCTTTAATTATGTCTCTGCATTTGTTTTTGATTGGACTGCTGATGATTTTGTGGCCATCTTAACAACTTCACCACCAGTTGTGTGATGGTAATGACATAGCCAACATTTTCTTTAAAGAGTGAAAAAAGACTAGCACTTGCTAACTTGACTGGATAGCTAGCTTGTAACTGTAATTTAAATATACAGAAATAAAGTGAAAACTCATTTGGTAGTGTCACATAATAAACATACTTGCAAATTAGGGGGTATAAATCTTTAAATTACTCACATTTCTGGACATCAAAATGACATGACAGACACATGCTCCCCTGTCACGTCTCATTTCCATGTTAACCACATAAGCAGTTGTTTGAAAAAAACTTGATTGGTCTCTAAATTGTGTTGCATGTTGGTAATCACAGAAGTGTTGGGGACTACAGATCTTTGTCATAAAAAATGCACAAGTTGTATGAAAAATAACCCTCATGAATTTTACATTTGTTTTTAAAAGTCCTTGTGAGAAAATAAAAACTAAAAGTTTCATGAAGTTAGTACTTATTATCAGTTTATTTTGAAGACACAGTTACAGAGTCTGGGTAGAGGACAAGCCCAATATAGTAAAATACCAGCACATTCAAGTTTTAAACTCACTTAATAATTAAGAAAATATTATTTATGAAGTATAGTGTAAGAAGTTTAGGGTTACTATTACCTAACTTTTAAAACTACAGTACATGTTTTTGTAAATACTACCTTTTTCTTGAAAATCTTCCCCAGGGACAGAAAAGTCACCCTAATTAAAGAATCACCCTTGTACATCCTCCCTCTGGGTGCTCCAGTTTGTTCCAACAGTCCAAAGACATATGGGTTAGAAGGCTAATTGGTCATTATAAATTGTTCCGTGATTGGGCTAGGGTTACCCCAGGGGTTGCTGGCTGGTGCGGCTTGAAGGACCAGGCAGTCCTATTATGTGCTATATCTATAAATAAAAATAAACTAGACAATGGGGTGACCCGTTGGGGCACCCTTTGAGAGAAGGGTAGTGCAGTCTGATGTGACCAGAATGAACATTAAATTTTCCTGAATGCTATTGGTATCACTTTGCTTTGGAAACCGAAGTGGAAAACCTCAGTTTATTAAAGAAGAACAACGTGTAGTAAAGCAAATATAGCTGCTCCTCATTTAATGAAGGACACTTTTGATGGCATTATTTCTGGTTTAACTGCCACCCTTTTGCCTCTCTGTCATTCAGGAGATGTGCAGTCCTTTCATCCCCCGTCTCTTCATCTCTTCTGCTGTTTGTTGTTTGTCTCTGATCCTGGAGACGTGAATGCCTCTGTTCCTCTGTCTCTGTCTTCCTCTGTCTCTTCTTCTCTCATCTGACTCTTTGATCCTGGAGTCGTGTGGCCCTGGCCTCATCTGATTCTTGTTCTCTCCCTCTCCTTGCCGCTTCCCGATGACGTTTGGTGTCATCTCTTGACCATAATGTCCCCTTTCCCTTTCCACGAGGCATAATTAGGCTGACCATTTTTTTTACCCTAATGCTGGATAGAAGATACGAAGCACAACACCAAAGGATGCTGATTATTCTTGATGATGTGGTTGGCGCTCTCCTAAATGGAGGTGATATAGTCATCGCTGTCCTTTGACTGCAGCAAGGGGTTTTATGGGTGTCTCGAAATACGTCATTACAATAAGATTTAATTATCTCCTATTGATGGGTGGCAGTTAGATCTGTCCCAATCCTGCACATGCCGATGTGATTAGCAGAATGTGATCCCTCGAAATAGAGCTGCCCTGCCCTTTTGCTCCAGTAGATGTCGCTGCTGAGGCTGGCCGTGCGCATGCGTCGGGCTGTCGCATCCCAATTTCCATGATGGCCGATCGGGTCTCGGGTTAAAAGGGAGCCTGTTTATTTTGGCCAATGAGCAATTTTTTATATATATATATCCCTGAACTTTGCCCGCATTCTGTAAGTTAGCGCATTTTAATTCGATTTAGCCAAACAAGGTGCCGCTGTAATGCACCGTTTGCACTAATTGGAGGTCACAAACAGACAAACAGACAGACAGAGCACGAGAGTTTTAGTAGTATATAGGTAAAGGGCTTCTTTCAATGTTCCATTAGTCCGTGGCTGTATAACTCCTTTTATTGTTCTGACCTTTAGCTCTGCATCTGATTAGTCTTTTACTCCCAAGCAGTACTTACTGGTTCTTCTCTCACCTTATTCCTGCCAAGTGCATAAGCTGATCAATTGTTAATGCATAGACAGACAACAGAGATGGTGGCCTTGCTCACATTCTCAGTACATCCTCCACGGTCAGGCTTTTGACAGAGATCCTCGGCTTCACAGGAAATTCCGTCACCTTCATATCCATCCTTACAGAGGCATCTAGAGAGATCACAAAAAGCTTAAATTTAGAGCTTATTCGAAACAAACGGTGCTGGATCTCCAATGATATCGAAATCCAGTCTTTCAGAAAAAGCAGGGGCTGAAGAATTGGCAGATGGAATTTAGTGCAGACAAGTGTAAAGTGTTGCAGTTTGGGAAGACCAACCAGGATAGACAGGTCCTACACAGTGAGTGGGAGGGCACTGTGGTAGAACAAAGGGATCCGGGAATACAGGTCCAAAATTCATTGAAAGCGGCATCACAGGTAGATAGGTCATAAAGAAAGCTTTTGGCACATTAGCTTTCATAGATCAAAGTACTGAGTAAAGAAGTTGTGATGCTATGTTGAAGTTCTATAAGACCGAACAATAAGGGCTAATTTCTTCTACTCCTGTACTTCTACTCCCCGAGCATGGGCAGAGACTGAAGACGGCAGCACCAGTAGTGAGGACAACACTACTTCACTTTCTTCAATATATATTATTTTTGTTTTCCACTATTTTTAATCTAACTATTCAATATACATATATATATACTTAATGTAAAAATGTACTTATTTTCTTTCTTTCTATATTATCACGTACTGCATTGTACTGCTACTGCGAAGTTAACAACTTCCACAACACATGCTTGTGATAATAAAGCTGCTTGGAGTATCGTGTGCAGTTTTGGTCACCTTCCTGCAGGAAAGATGTAAACAAGGTTGGAAGAGTGCAGAGAAAATTTACAACAATTTTGCTGGGTATGGAGGGCCTGAATCATATGGAAAGATTGAATAGGTTAGGACTGTATTCTCTAGAACGTAGAAGATTGAGGGGAGATTTGATAGAGGTATAAAAAATTATGAGGGCATAGAGTCATAGAACATACAGCACAGAAACAGGCCCTTCAGCCCATCTAGTCTATGCCAAACCATTTAAACTGCCTCCTCCCACTGATCTGCACCAGGACAGCAGCCCTCCATCCCCTACTATCCATGCACCTATCCAAACTTCTCTTAAATGTTGAAATAGAGTTCGCCTGCACCACTTGTGCTAGCAGCTCGTTCCACACTCTCACCACCCTCTGAGCGAAGAAGCTTCCCCCCACGTTTCCCTTAAACTTTTCACTTTTCACTCTTAACCCATGACCTGGCTGTATTCCCACCCAAACTCAGTGGAAAAAGCCTGCTTGCATTTATCCTGTCTATACCCCTCATAATTTTGTATACCTCTATCAAATCTCCCTCAGTCTTCTATGCTCCAAGGAATAAAGTCCTAACCTATTCAACCTTTCCTTATAACTCGGGTCCTCCAGTCCCAGCAACATCCTTGTAAATTTTCTCTGTACTCTTTCAACCTTATTTACATCTGTCTTGGTTGTTTTGACTAATAATGCAAAACAATGCATTTCACTGTGTGTTTCAATCTATATGTGACAAGTATATCCGAATCTCACTAACGCAGACAGGGTAAATGCAAGCAGGCTTTTTCCACTGAGGTTCTGTGAGACTACAACCAGAGGTCATGGGTTAAGGGTGAAAGAGTGTGAAGCGAGCTGCCAGTGCAAGGGTGGATTGCAACGTTTAAGAGAAGGCTGGATAGCTACATGGATGGGAGGGGTACGGAGAGTTACTCCGTACAGATTGATGGGACTCTGCAGCTTAAGTGGTTTGGCACAGACTCAATGGGCCAAAGGGACTATTTCTATGACTCTATAAAGCATGATCTTTCAACTTGGCATCTAATACCTGGAAGGAAATGTCCTGTCAATGTAAACTGCTGGATACCTTTCAACTTACTACCCACAGCCAATCAGATCACTGGATCGTTGCCTATACGCCAGGAAGGTCTGGAGTGCTGGGTCACAGCAGAGTGGTGAACAGCGCAGGTGCTACGGCTGTGTTGATGACTATGGAGGGACGGGTTGTGCACTGGAAAGGCAAGCAGTGGGCCACAGCTGATCAGAGCTGAAAAGGAGACATGACTAGAGTGCTTAACTACAAGATGGTGGGCAGTGAACAGGTTGTAAGGGAAGCTTTGCTAGGAAGTTGCTGCTCTCTCTGACCTATAAGTGGCACCAGTGATGATGTATGGGCAAACACCTCCCTCATGCATCTCACCTGCCAGATTATTTAGGGAGAACTAACCAACTGTATTAAAAGTAGAATTGCTAATAAAGTGAAGACATGTGGCTGTATCCGAACAGTTAAATGCCAACTGACCTCCTGAGAACATACAGAGGCCATTGCATCCATAAATGTGTAATTTCAAATGGGATGCACTAATGTTTCAGATCCTTAGGTTTTTAACCGTTTTAAGGCTGACAAACAACCAATGTATAAACGAAGATAAACCGCGCAAATACAAAAACAAACCTAATGAAACCTCCTTTTACCCCCCTGTCTATAGACGCGGCTTGTCAGCTCTCACTAACAGCCACCGGACCCAGCGGTGAGAAAACCATCTTTCTCAGGCTCCCTACACCTAGGGCAGACGCGACTTGGGTCCCACTATACCCAGGAAGTTGGGATGTCTCGCCCACCGGAACCCCGGTCTGTGTGAATACTGTGTAAATACTGCCCTCGTGCAATTAGCCATCAGCAAGAAATAACAGATTGTACACTGCGTACAATTATAAAGAAAGTAAATTTACAAATGTCGCTTTATCAAACAGTTAGTAGAAAAAAGGAAAGAAAATAAAAAGGGCCCATTAGTTAACCCAGTCCACAGTCTCACATAAGTAAGTTGTCTCTGACTTGTGCGCTGGACCCACAGTCTGCGTGAAAGCACACACCACATTCCGAATGTCGCTCGAAGCCCATCTCTAACAAATGGGCTCCCCCACAGGAGTGTTGGTCCTTCCTCCTTGAAGCCATTCATCTGCACAAAGCATCTTGTGCAACTGGGTCGGCATCCTCACCCATCTTCCTCCTGTCTTCTCCCTGCTCTCACCATAAAGACCTCGACCCACACCAGTTCCGTCACAAAAACCTCGCCGCCCAGCATTCTCTAGGACCTTCTCCCAATTCCACCATCCTGACTGGATGACGCTACATTCCTAAGGTGAACAACAAAGCCCCTTATCTCAGCTCAAACCCATGCAGGCTGAAAGCAGAACAGACTGCTCTTACAGATCTGCTAAAATGAAATATGTACTTACAGCATAGCAGTAAAAATCTGAACCAGGGCATCACACTAATGATAGAAAAATAAATAAATAATGCTGAGAAAATGAGTTGTTGAATCTATATGTTGCGGAGTCAGTTCAGTGCTGAGGTGAGTGAGGTTATCCACGCTGGTTCAGCAGCCTGATGGTTGAAGGGAAATAATTGTTCCCGAACCTGGTGGTGTGGGACTTATGGCTCCTGTAATTCCTTCCATACGGCACCAGTGAGAAGAGAACATGTCCTAGATGCTAGGAATCCTTGATGATAAATATTGCTTTTTTGTGGCAGTGCTCCTTGGAGGTTGTGCTCAATGGTAGAGAGGGCATTTCCTGGGATGGACTGGGCTGCATTCAATACTTTTTGTAGACACCACACGCAGATGCTTCTTTCAAATGGGCCTTGAATGGATACAAATGTGCCCAGTACACTTTCCAAATCTGTATAGAGCCCTGGGGTGGGAGAGGGTTTATTGTAAAAGGACATTGATAGGCAGGCTCAATGGGTGGAGGAAATGTGATGGAGAAGTATGAATTTGTAGTAAGAATAAGGAGAGAGAATATGGGTGAGTTTCAATAGCCCCAAGGGATTTGTAGGAATTGGGGAACGTGGTCTTACCTGTGCACAAATCCTTGAAATTGGCATGACATATTTAGATTGATATTGACATAGTTTAGATGGGGCAAATTGGGAAATGCCATTACAATGCGCAAAGAGTTAAGATACTGGGAACACGTATATAAAGTTTTGGTCAAAAAATGCAAGGGGATTGTTTCAGAGAGCACTCATAACTTGGAACTCATGAGGAGGTTTGGCACGGCTTCGTGGGCCAAAGGGCTTGTATTGTGCAGTAGATTTTTCTATGTTTCTTTTTTCTATGAGGTGTATACAGAATAAAACAAATCCTTCAAAGGGAATAGGATAGGCAGTCATAAGGGAATAATTAAGATTTTTGAGAAGCAGCAGGGGAATGGGTCTGGCAGAATTAGTTCTGATGAATTCAGATATTTTAACCTTGCTCCACAATAATTCTATAAACTAAACAAAACACTAAATTAACTTAAATTAAATCAATCAATTAAAGATATTGTAAATAATCTGTTATTTCGTTATCTTCCTCACTGACAATGAAATTAATGGAGCCACTAGAAGTCCAGCATTCAGATGCCACAAATTGCACGCTAGGAATTAGCAGGAAGTCCATGCTCCAGCATCATGCGGCACGAGGTGCTTTGCAACTTTGGATGTTCAGGTTTGTCAGGGTTTGCCTATGAGTCCCAAACTTCCGCACAGTTAGGAAGATAAGAGCCAACTGCTTTGTGTGGAACAGCCAGATTTTAAAGCAGATTTCAACTCGTTATCTGCTTATTAGCTCTTTGCTGCTCATGGAAGCACATTTTACACAAATTTGTTGATGTGTCTGTTTGATACTTAGTCAGAAACACACCAGATATACATAATTCACTCCTTTTAGACTCGCTAGCATGAAACACTGCAAGTCTTTGGTTATTTTCAGCCATTAAAAGAAAGAAAACAAAGAAAAATTGCCAGTTGAAATGTAATTCTTGTTTGTCTTACCTGATTGTGTCATTGTTGTATTCACACACAGCAAATGCATGACAATACTGGGATAAACCAATTGGACCACAAGGCTCAGTCTTCCTGTCACAGAATGTACCCATGAATCCCTCTTTACATGTGCCAGGCTGGCAAATCCCACCGTTTTCAGGTCTGTTATCGCAAATCCCATACAGACAAGGGCAATCTACAAAAGGCGTGCAAATATATCACAGGTAGAAATGATACATGCTCTCTGATCAGCAAACTTGCACCCTCTCTACTTGGGTAGATTTATCTTCAGTTTCATCGTCCTTTTCCTCAAAATTTAACCCAGTTTTTGTAAGCCACCATGCTTGAATCCCTTCAATCGGCTTTACCTCTACCACAGTACCCAAACAGCTCTATCAAAACCACAAATGACAGCCTGTGACAAGGTTGAACCATCATTCTTTGTTCTTCCCATCCTGTCTGTCACATTTGAATCTTTTGACCACATTCCCTTTCCCTCAAACTCTTCACCAAAAAGAAGGAAATACTTTCCCTTGATTCCATTCTTACGTTTGGCCCCAAAGTAAACTCTATTCTTCAACCACTATCCTAATTTCTGTCACTTTTTCTAACCTCCAATTGTTCATAAATTTGACCCCACAATTGACTGAGGTAACCTTCTGACACACATCTGCTCCTCACTGACGTTGCTTATTTTTACTGTAAGGTTACCTGATCAAGGCAGCTGGTAATTCAATAATAGGGTGTTGCATTAAAAAAACTAGAAATGGTAATGGTAACTATAGAAATAAAAATGTTGTAATAATGGAAATGAATATGTGCAGTTTTGCTTGCCGCATTATCGGAAAGATGTAACTACACTAGAGAGAGTACAGAAGAGACCCATCAGCTGTTGCCTGGATTGGTGGACTTTAGTTATGGGGACCGATGGCTGAGACTTTTTTTCCTATGGTAAGGTATCAAAACTAAGAGTGCACAAGTTTAAAGTGAAAGGAAGAATTTTCAAGGCATCTGAGAATGTACCTTTTTTTTGTAACTACAGAGTAATTCATATCTACAATATGCTGCTAGAGAAAACGATGGAATCAAATACAAGTCATTTGTTTAAGAGCACTTGACCAGCAAAGCGTAGAAGGATACAGTCCTAATGAGATGTGGGTGAAATGGGCAAAAAGATCAGTAGGGACATGTAAATGCACTCTACCACTCTGCAACTCAACTATTTTGATGTCTTTCAGGGAAGAACACCGAAAGTCTTAACCAAATCTGGTCTTTATGTGATTCTTTCTAAATGGGGAACTTAAATATCGCCTGAAATTTGCTTAGCAAGATAAAATTAGGGGAGGAAATGAAATGCTAGCATTAGGTCCCTCACCACACAGCTGAAAACAGTTATTACCCCTCAACCATCAGGCTCCTGAGGAGTAATAACCAGATTTATCACTCTTTAAGAAAGGAGGAAGGCAGCAGAAAAGAAATTACAGACCAGTTAACTTGATGTCAGTGGTTGGCAAGATGTTGGAGTCAACTGTTAAGGATGAGGTTATGGAGTACTTGGCGACACAGGACAAGATAGGACAAAGTCAGCATGGCTTCCTTAGGGGAAAATCTTGCCTGATATACCTGTTGGAATTCTTTGAGAAGATTACAACTAGGATAGATAAAAGGGATGGAATGGATGTTGTATATTTGGACTTTCAGAAGGCCTTTGACAAGGTGCCACACGTGAAGCTGCTTACCAAATTAAGAGCCCATGGTATTACAGGAAATTTATGGCATGGTTAGAGCATTGGATGAGTGGTAGGAGGCAATGAGCGGGAATAAAAGGATCTTTTCCTGGTTGGCTGCCAGTGACTAGTGGTCTTCCGCAGGGGTCAGTGTTGGGACCGCTTCTTTTTATGCTGTATATCAATTATTTAGACAATGCAATAGATGGCTTTGTTGCCAAGTTTGCAGATGATACAAAGGTTGGTGGAGGTGCAGATAGTGTTGAGGAGACAGAAATGCTGTAAGAAGGACTTAGACAGATTGGAAGAATGGGCAAGAAAGTGGCAAATGAAACATAATGTTGGCAAATGCATGGTCATGCACTTTGGTAGTAGAAATAAATGTGTGGACTATTTTCTAAACGGGGAGAAAATCCAGGAATCTGAGATGCAAAGGGACTTGGAAGTCCTTGTGCTGAACACAACTAAAGGTTAACTTGCAGTTTGAGTCAGTGGTGAGGAAGGCAAATGCAATGTTAGCATTCATTTCAAGAGGCCTAGAACACAAGAGCAGGGATGTGATGCTGAGGCTTTATAAGGCATTGGTGAGGCCTCACCTTGAGTATTGTGAACAGTTTTGGGCTTTACATTGAAGAAAAGATGTGCTGGCATTGGAGAGGGTTCAGAGGAGGTTCACAAGGATGATTCCGGTCGTGAAAGGTTTATCATACGAGGAACGTTTGATGGCTCTGGGTCTGTACTCACTGGAATTCAGAAGGATGACAGGGGATGTCATTGAAGCTTCTTGAATGTTGAAAGGCCTAGACAAGAGTAGAAGTGGAAAGGATGTTTCCCATAGTGGGAGAGTCTAGTGCAGGAGGGCACAGCTTCAGGATGGGGGGGGGTGGAGGGGGGGTTGTCCATTTAAAACAAAAATGCGGAGCCATTTCTTTAGCCAGAGGGTGGTGAATTTGTGGAATTTGTTACCACAGGCAGCTGTGGAGACCAGGTGTACTTAAGGCAGAGCTTGATAAGTTCCTGATTGGACACGGTATCAAAGGTTACAGGGAAAAGGCTGGGGAGCGGGGCTGAGGAGGGAAAAATGGATCAGCCATGATTGAGTGGCGGAGCAGACTAGATGGGCCAAATGGCCTAATTCTAATCCTATGTCTTATGGTCTTCTGGACAACTTCACTCACCCCAACACTGAGGTCACAAATAATTCCACAACGTAAGAACACACTTCTAAGGATTCTATAATTCCTGTTCTCAATATTATTTATTACTTATTTATCTATTATTATTATTATTATTTTGTTTGTCTTTCTGTATTTGCACAATTAATTGACTTTTGCACATTTGTTCTTTGTCAGTCTTTGTTTTTCTCATTGATTCTATTGTGCTTCTTTGTATTTATTGTGAATGCCTGCAAGGAAATTAATCGTAGGGTAATATATAGTGATATCTATGTACTTGGATAAATAAATTTACTTTGAACTTTGAAAGCAGTGCCCATATTGCATTAGAGAATCAAAAATCAAAAAGGGGCTGTATACATTGAAGCAGATGGCTGCACATTGTATTAATAGCTGAGTTATTGAACCTTAACGCTAAGCACAATTGTTAATACTAGCATTTGCAGAGGTAATAAAATATATTTCTCTGATGATTAAAATCCAAATCCAAAGGTTTTAACACAAAATCTCTGCAATACTACGAAAGTTTCTATCTTTCTGGTGAAATGTTAAACTGGTGTTATGGCTCTCATATCTTGGAGGTTAAGAAATCCCATTCTGATATGTTGAACTAGGGCAAAGGAGTCCTGGATAAAACATACCCTCTAACTGATATCAATACAGCAGATGATCTGGCCATCAGCTCATTGTCATTTGTAGGAAATAATTGTGCATAGATAACCTGTTGTTTTTCACACACCACAGTTAAGGCAGTGTCTGCAATTTATTTGAAGTGCATTGAAAGTGACATAAATGCAGTTATTTTTTAAAATGCTGTAAAGGTCAACAGTTAAAGATCTGATTTTGTTTCTTTAGTGGCAGCACTCCCTATTTAACACTCTGTTTGTCAATAGAGTTGCCTCATGACTGAATTTTATTCTGGATGTTATTGTTTTATTTTCTAGCATGAGATTTAAGTCAAATGAGACAAATTGTCATTTTGCCCAGAGCAAATTTGCACATCCTGCATACATTTCAGGCAATACGGCCACTCAAGTAAACTGCTGCCTTGTAGTTTAGAAGTTATAGAGATGAAATACCACCCAACAGTTAGCAAATATAAAATTAACAAAATTAGGGGTATTGTAACCTAACTCACCATGAAACCCGAGAGATTGGGTGCAACACTGAATTTATATTCCATTTGATTTCCCATTCATCAGATCTACCTCACTATTTTTTGGCTAGGGTATAAAAACAATTCTGCCACATTCTCATCTGATAGGCAAGATTAAAATTATATTCCTTGTACCAATTTATACAGATCCACCAGCCCCATTTGTTAGTTACAATATAGTCATGGACTATCCATGATTACAATGAGAAACTCTACATAACGTTATTGTGAAACATGTCACATTTTTGCTTTAGTTTAAATCCTTATTAACACTACTAGTTTAGTACATCACTGACCTTGGGTGCAGTTTTCACCATGTTTATTGTGTCCAGAACAAATATGACAGGCAATTCCTTTAAAGTTTGAATGGCATTTGCATGAACCATCTCCTTCTATTCCATCAGAGCACTGTGAAAAACAAAAGTGATATGTTTATTGTGTTTTATTTATACTGCATCGGATTTGGAGTAACAATCATTGTGTTCTCCTTTAGACTCGTACTGAAGAATGACAATAAACAGACTTGAACATTGAAAATCAATCATTCTTATTATAGATAATCATTCAAAGATTCTTCTGTTAATTTTACTTTCATTTAAATTACTTTGTACTTCACCTTTTCAGGAGATGTAGAATAAGCAATCCATTTATTGCTACAGCAGGACTCAAATTTATAGAGTGCCTGTCACATTTCAGGGATGAACACAAAGTTAGTGAATATGAAGTAGTTGTCTTTGTGGGAAAATGACACAATTTGTTCATTGGAGAAATTGGCTGAAAGATTAACATTGGGGAAATTCCTTCCCAATGGAACATTTACAACATGATAATGGCGAAACAAGATGGGTGAAGAAGAGGGAACCTGCATTTATGTAGGGTTTTCATATCCCATCACAATATCTCCATCTCATTGCAGCTGAAATGCAGAAAGCGCAGCAAACAATTTGCAACCAACAATATTCCATATCAACAATTTTGAGTGATGGGCATATTTTGGCCAAGAGAACAGAAGAATCCTTAGCTCTTTTCAAAAAGAGTGAAAGATTTCCAAAAAGAGTAGAATTGGATTTTAAAAGATCCTTCTGAAAGAGCAGACAATGCTGTGGTTTAACATGTCTTCAGAAGGGCAGCACATCAGAACAAACGGGACAAAGCTTCTCAATGGAAAGTCAGAACAGATTTCTGTGTTGATGTTGCAGGAAGGGGACTTGAAGCCACAGTCTTTCAACCTGGAGACGGAAATACTGACAAATGAATGCACACTGTTTAATCACCTCAAATGAAATGGTGATGCACAAGAGGATGAAATCAGAACAACACACCAAATACAAAAAGGTTACAGGAAACTAAATCATGGAGGCATAAAAAGATAAAATTTTAACATTGAGGCAGGAGATCAGGTGCCAAACAAGTCCTTAGGATGATAAGTTATAGACCTGGAAGTCTTATAGGTCAAGGGGATGGCTGACTAACACAAGGCCGGAAGGTTAATTTCAATTTCTTCTTGAGCCTGAAACTTTGTACAGTCAGCACCTGTCCAAGGTCCAAACGTGCTCAGAGTCCTACAAAACAATGAATTGAGAGAAGTAGAATGAACCGAAGCTTGAATTATGACCTGCCTGGACATGGGGAAAATAGCCTCCTTTTGTATTGTGCATTTCAATGGTAGCAAATACTTAAAGGCTTTAATCAGTTTTCTTAATTAATTAATTTAGAGATGGAGGTTGGTAGCAGGCGCTTCCGGTCCAACACGCTGAACCGCCCGGTGATATCCCCGTGACCAATAAATCTACTAATCCCCATGTCTTTGGAATGTGGGAGGAAATCAGAGCACCCAGAGGAAATCTATGTGGTCATGGGGAGAACGTACAAACTTTTTAGAGACAGCTGCAGAAATTGAACCTGGTTGCGGGCATTGCAATAGCATTATGCTAACTGCTATGATACTGTGCCATCCATAATGAAGCTCAACAACATACAAGTGTTTTGATAGTTCCTTTACTGGTTTTTGGTTAAATAATTAACCTTACTCTCAATTTTTCATCAACTTACTTCTCCGTGTCCATAACATGGATTTTGGAAACCACCTAAACAAGCCTTGCAATCTGGTCCGTAGAAGCCCTTACAGCATTTTGGTTTCTAGACAAAACAAAATTGACCACATTTTAATTTATTATAAAGATCTCTTCAGGAACAATACGCTTTTATTCATGTTTAATATTAGTAACATGGTGTAATGACAACAATATCAACAAAACCAAAGAGCTGGTCATTGACTTCAGAAAGGAGGATGGTGCACATCAACAATACCAAAATTGGAAGAGTTGAAAGCTTCAACTTCCTAGGAGTGAATATCACCAACAGCCTGTTCTCTTGCAACCACATTAACACCAATGTCAAGAAAGCTTGCCAGTGCCTGTACATCCTGAGAAGGCTGAAGAAATTTAGCGTGTCCCTTTGACCTTCACAAATTTTTATTGATGCACCATAGAAAATATCCTATCCGAATGCATGACAGCATGGTATGGCAACTTCTCTGCTTGAGAATACAAGGAACGGCAGAGAATAGAGAACACAGCTTAGCACATCGTGGAAACCAGCATGGACTCTGTCTATACTTCTCACTTTCTCATTAAAGCAGCCAGCATTACATTCTCTTTTCTTATCCCTCACAGGGCAGAAGATTCAAAAGACTGAAAAGCATGTAATACCAGATTCTACCCCACTGTTGCAAGATTATTGATTGACTCATGTCTTCACAATCTACCTCCTTATGACCTTGCACCTTATTGTCCAACTGTACTCTGTAACTGTAACACTCTATTCTGCACACCTTTTAGTTTGTACTATCTCAATGCATTGTTATATGAATCGATCTGAATGAACAATATGCAAGACAAACTTTTCCACTGTACCTCAATGCCTGTGACAATAATAAACCAATTTAAAGCACATTAATATCATTATCCCCTATCTCCGGCAGAAATATATTACAATGGATTTTAAGCCCTAGGTAGGAAGCTAATCTTGGGACATTATTAGTGAGGTATCTATAACCTTCTGCCCTGTAGTCTCCATGAAAGACATCTGATGACTAAGTTCTTTTCTATCCGGTAGGAATTCTGCTCTCCCTTAATAAGCATAAACAGTAAAAGATAGTAAGTCTGAAGTCTGATTTGTCAACCAGAGAAACTATGGGAGTTGTGAGATCAAAGCCACTAAAAGATAAATTAACCGAAGGGGTAAATACCCATTTCTTCTGTATGGAACCTGGAGAAATTGTAGCTCCTCGAGCCTACGAGGGAAATCTTCCACAGATCACCTCCTCCTTCTCCAGCTTTTACTAGCCTTCATTGGGCAGCACTACAGGAGCTCAATTCACAAATATTAATCAGCTTCCTGCCAGTCAAATGGACGCTAGCTGGATACAAACTAAGGCTCCAATTTAAATGGGAAGGATGGAAAATGGATGTAGCCGCCTGTAAGAACATTGGGCTTGTCTTGATCTAATCAGAGGAGCACATTTAATACCAACAATCTCCCTGTCACCCATACTTCCCCAGCTTTTCTTCTCTTTAGATGATATGTTTAACACACCAAGAAAATAGATAGACAACTTGTTTTCTGGAATAAAAACAGGAAGTGCTGCAAATGCTCAGTATGTCAGGCAGCATCAATGGAGGAGGAAAGAGAGTTAACGTTTCAGGTCAGTGTGGTTCTGATAAAACATTAATTTTGTTTTTCTGTCTCTAGATATACTGCCTAACCTGATGAATATTTTCCACTCTAATTTTATATTTCCAGTATCTAATGTTTTATTCATTTTTTACCTGCTTCTCTGGCCAGATCATTGGCCAAATGATTACCAAGGCTTGACACAGCCTTCAGCTTCTTGTTTCATTTCTCCCTTCTCTCCCAAATACCCAGCCAAGATGGAAAGGCAATACGGGAATTTGGGACCCAATCTCAGAGTCAGTATTGGAATCAGGTTTATTATCACCAGCATGTGTTGTGAAATTTCTTAACTTAGCAGCAGCAGTGCAATGCTATACGTGATAATATAGAAAGAAAAAATCAATCAATCAATCAATTACAGTAAGCATATATGTATATTAAATAGATTAAAATAGTGCAAAACATAAACAATATATATAAACAAGTGAGGTGGTGTTTGTAGGTTCAATGTATTTAGGAATCGGATGGCAGAGGGGAAGAAGCTGTTCCTGAATCACTGGGTGTGTGCCTTCAAGGCTTCTGTATCTCCTTCCTTACATTAACAATGTGGAGAGGGGAAGCCCTGGGTGATGGGGTCCCTAATAATAGATACCTCCTTTCTGAGGCACTGCTCCTTGAAGATGTGTTGGATACGATGAAGGATTATACCCAAGATGGAGCTGAATAATTTTACAATTTTCAGTCCTGTGCAGCAGCCACCCCCACACCCCACCCCCAACACCCCATACCAGACAACGATGCAGCCGGACAGAATGCTGTCCACGAAACATCTGTAGAAGTTTGGGTGCCTTAGATTGCAAACCAAGCCTAATGAAATATAGCCACTCATTTCCTCCCTGTTCATGTTCACCCCTTGAGTGGTGCTAGCAACCTAAACTAATGCTTACAAATTTCTTTGTTGTTGGGAGCCACTTATATTGTTGTAAATAACCACTTGTTATTCATATCCAAAACAGAACAAAAAGATTTCCATGTTTCACTGAAATTGTAAATAGTTGTAAACAGCACTTATCAAAAGAAAAAAAAATTTAGAAAGAGTATCATAAAATTAATTTTTGGGGAACTTGGGGAACAAGTAAAATTAATCATCTGATCCATTATAAATTTCATTCAATATTCCTTTCATAGACATGATAATTTTATATTTTTTATGATGTGTGTGATGCCAGTAATGCCGACATTTCTTATCCATCACAATCTGCCCTCAAAAAGGTGATTATGTGTCATCTTAAATTGTCATAGACTACATAGTAAAGATACCCCTACAATGCCAATGGTGACACAAGCCCAGAGTTCAGAGTCAGCAGTTTTGAAGGACCAGCAATATATTTCAAAGTCAAGACGGAGCAGAACTTAGACGGTGATGTTTCCATGGATCTGCTGCCCTTGTCCTTTTCATAGGTAGAGGTTACAACTTGAAGAGCAGTTCAAGCTGAGTGATCTCAGTGCATTTTGTAGATAGCGCTTGCTGTAGCCACTGATTCAGAATCAGATTTAACATCACTGACGCATGTTATGAAATTTGTTGCTTTGTGGCAGTAGTACATTGCAATACATAAGAAGTACTGTCAATTACAATAAGAAATATACATATTAAAAGATTAAATTAAATAATTAGCACAAAAAGAGAGCAAAAATATTGAGGTTGTGTTACTTAGTTGGTTCAAGAAATCTGATCGTGAAGGGGAAGAAGCTGTTCCTAAAACATTGAGTGTGCATCTTCAGGCACTGGGGGCACGTCTTGGGTGATGGGAGTCCTTAACAATGGATGTCACATTTTTGAAGCAATGCCTTTTGAAAATGTCCTCGATGCTGGAGACACTAACGCCCATGAGTTTACAACCATCTGCAGCTTTTTCCAGTCCTGCGCAGGGGCCCCTCCATACCAGATGGTGATGCAACCAGTTAGAACGCTGTCCACGGTACATCTGTAGAAATGTGTTCGATTCCTTGGAGACATATAAAATCTCCCCAAATTCTTAGGTTTTATACACTAGCATGAACATTTAGTGTGGTGCAGAGCATTGCCAATCAAGTGAGCTGCTTCCCCCTGTCACACAAGGTGTAAAACAGCCACTCTACCAGGTAACAGTGTGTCTGCTGCATATCATTGCCAAAGTTAAAACAGCACATAATTTGCTTGTGATCCTATTATGTTTCTGATGCTGCACCATCATCCTGCAGAGGGAAATAAAACAGTCCAATAATCTTCCAGTGTAATACAGGCTAAGCGGGTACTTTGAGCAGCTGTTTTACTTGCCCCATAAGTAGCCCAAACATAAATTTTGGTGCTTATTCACATTAACTCCAATAATGCCAATAGAGTTTACTTTCTATTGACAATTTAATACATCCAATGTCATTGGGACCAAAAGAGTTGACTGGAAGCTTTATAAAGGATATATTAGAATTAGATATGAAATTCTAATTGGCCATTTCAGAATCATTACTAGTATTATGTACCAGAGAGGAAAGGAGGCAAGCATCGAGTATATCATAGACAGAAGCCGAAAGGGCGGCCACAGATGACCATGCCAATGGCATGTATTCTGAGATAGAAGAGAGCCCTACACATATGATGACATCATCTAAGCCACCAACATGATCTGAAAAGAGCTGTGGAAAATGACTTAAACACAAGACGGAGATGGGCGAGATTCAGTGTTAGGACAAAGTAATCCAAAAGGAAAGTTTTAAAGATTACTGAGATGCATACTGGAAAAGACAGAGAAAGTACAGGGAAATGTAAACAGAAGCACACGAAGCCGGGGTCTCTATAACACATAACATGTATGTGCGTAGACCTGGGTTCTATAATCCAGGTACAGTACACTGCACTCGGATGCCACTGTTTCATCGACTCAGCGGGCCAAATGAGCTCCTTCTGCACCACAACAATTTGTGATTCCACTTTCACTTGATGTCTATCCATCGTAGGCAGTGTCAGGAAATAACGCACTTGTCACTTAAGTAAAGTGAACCAATAAAGCCCCGCGGTGGATAAAAGAAAAAATTCTCAGCAAGAACATGGGACAAAATGTCATATTGTTTATCGGATGCTGCAAAAAAAAAGATTAAGAGCAGAATATGCTGAATGTATTCACCAAAGGAGGCAGGATCTGTGGTACTCAGCATGTCAGGTCACGTCCAACAGCAGAGATATGGCCTCACTTGCCATATCTGTTTCCTGTCTTTATTTTAGATTTTCAGCGTCCTTAGTTTCTCCGATTTTCAGTATCTGTGGCGATGTATTTTCTGATTTTATTTCAGACTTCCAGCATCTGCAGTTATTGCTCACGATGCAAAAAAAAAGTCTTACAAAAAACAGCATTATCTACCTACCTTTAGGAAGTTTGCTTCAACAGCACAGAGCCCAGGATCCCAGAAACACCCATTTCAACAGGGCAAGCAATACGCTGTGGGCAGTCCCTCACCACCAGTTCAAAGTTCAGGCAAGGGGCCTAATGTAAATTAAAGTGGCAGAGGCGCATGCTGGAGGTTTTGGCCCTGAAATTGTGCAGTAAGAAATCAGGTATTCTGCAAATGAATGTGTCCAGGGAGGTTTCCCCACACAACAAGCATCTCAACCAACCTCTGCCCCAAGGCTGTCCATGGAAAGTTTAATTTAGGATGATTGTTAACACAGAGCTTCATTTGAAAGCAAGTGGGGAAAAAAAAACTTGCAAAGTAAGAATATAAAAGGAAAGAAAGGTTGAGGAAACATGATTAGAGTGGGAAGCCCCAGTAGGAGAGCTGGCACAAACCTAAGGGGACAAATAGCCTCCTGCGGTTCTGTATATTACACGAGTTTACAATCTTCATGGAAATGAAAGAGCCGATAATTTACAGCAAACATTCTTTGGCCTTTATTTAGCTACAACTGAGCATTCACTGCAGCTACTTCCTATGTAGTGAAGTAAAATAAGCTGTCTCACACTCCATCAATAAAAACACAACAGGTGAGAGACATCATCTTTCCCAACTATCCTCCATATAGTGGCTCACAATTGTTGTTCAAAACCCATTTACAATACTCTAAGCTTCTAGAAATATAAAATAACACACTTACTTTCATCAGCATTATACCCTGAGGTTATCATTTAATAACACTGAGGCTATTTGATTTACTGCATTGTAAACCACAATTGAAACATTATTCTCTTTTAAATCATCACATTTTAGAATTTTTAAGGCACAAAGACACGTGAATAGAATGCAACTCAAAGTTGTCCATCATATTAAATACAATAAAAATTAAAGTACTTACAACAACAGTCTGGTTGCAGTGTCTTGCACAGCCAGTGTCACTTCTATAGATAAAATCACCTACTGACATATAGTATACACAATTTTGTTCATACGATTCCTGTGGATACAAAATGATTACTGTGAAGAAAGTATAAATAAAGCAGATCTCAAAATGGTACAAAATTATAGGATATTCAAGACTGATTTGTGATATTTAAATCATAATGGATATATTCAATCACAATGTAATGTAATAAAATTAAAATTTATAATTCACAAGTTATTGTAGTCCATCAAAAGGAATTATGACTGTTCTTTTCACTGATTTATTTTGTGGTGTTCAATTTTCCAGTGCATCAAATTGGCTTGAAATTTTGATGTGCAATACAAATACACTTAAATGAAATTCTTCCAGCAGATATTAATTTGATTACCAATGATTTCTTTTTTAAATGGCCATAGGAACTTCATATTACTAGGGGAGAATTTTAACTTGGATAACAAATAATAAATAGGTGCAGAAGTTATTAGATTCTGATTTGACCCCCAGCAGTGGAAAATAGTCAACGTTCCCAAAAATACCTGCTTTATATTGATTTTTTCCTGTGATCTTCATACCATGCAGTATCATTAGCTAATTTAATAAATCAATGCAGTACCACCCTATCTCTCTTGTGCCACTTTAAAGCCAAGAGTTAGAAGACTTCACTCCATTATGCCAGCTTTCCATCCCCAGTTAACTCCTGCAGTTAAAGTCACTGAGAACCGTTCAAGATCTCTCCTTAACACCACAGCTGACAATGACAATCCCAGTGAGGAGTTAAGTATGGAAACTATGACATTGAACTCGGCAGACCTTCAGAATAAGATGCAGTGCTTCCCTCTGCCCATTATTTCTGCATGGCATTTTATGAAATTGGGTTGTAAGTTGGAATCCTTGCCTGAAGTTGAACTCCAGCATCAAGAAGGCCATTCAGGCTGCTCAATATCACCTCAGACTTCTATGAATCCAACAGCAAAACAAAACTGACCCTTGATGGACTTCAGGAAAAGATGGGAGCCAATTAGTTTACCACTCACAACATTCAATGATGTGCTACTCTATTTTAGTGTTGTCTGCAAGATGCACTTCTACACAGTTCACTTGGAGAATCTTTTACTCTTCCTTGAAAAGCATCAGAAAGTGTTTTTTATATAAGCAGAAAATGGGCCCTAATTTCCTCTACACCCATTTGATGCAACAATTGACAATTGCCTTGCCATTACTTTGAAGTTTTGGACTGGATTATGTCTTCATGCCTCCGATCGGGGCTTGAAATATAATGTCTTTTTTTAAAATTCAGAAGCAAAAGCTCCACTCTTGAATACAACATATGTCCAATTTAACTAAATAGAGACTGTTATCTATACAGAGCACATCTGGTACACAGTAACTCACTGACCAAACACCTCCAATACCCATCACAGTTGCCCCCCTACCCCAGACTACTAACACTGTACCCCAAAACTCACTGCACCTAAAATCCACATCAGACAAACTCCAAATCACTAAATCCCACACCTTGAATAAAAATCATTTCCTCAACTCAACCAGCCCTGATTTCAATTATTAATTGTACCCTGGAAATGAATAACCAGCTACTGACTAACACCAAGCTTCCTGTTTTATTTATTTATTGTACCCCTTCCTATAATGAATTTTCCTCTTTCACCAGCACCTTTATTTTATTTATTTATCATATTTAGAGATACAACATGCTATAAGCTTCCGACCATCTAGCAACACACAGATTTAACTCAACACTGCCAACCCTGATTCTCAATCGTCTTCTCCGGCTTAAAGACCCCAAAGCTGACTGCTGATTTTAACCCTGGCATGACCAGCCACAACCCCGATTTCTGACTACGACCCTACATTGCATGGCCCTACAGATTTGCCGAGCTATTTTTGTGTGAATTGCAACCTGAAGGAAGGGCCATTCCTAGTGCTGCCAATTCAACCATACACAAAGTTTTAGCCTTTGTAATTTAACGAGTTTCCTAATCCTAGCTTGCAAACAAAGCTTTCCTTGGCACTTTGTGCAATTACAAACCAACACACAATTTCAAATGTGTAATAACACATATTACAATAACATCTACCAAGATAATGCTGAATGTGAGAAACTTGGAATGAGTACATTTACTTGAGGGGCACAGCATCTCTTGTGATAGGTCCTTTAAGTCCCACTTATATAAGTCTGATTAATGTTTTTGGTCAAAGGCCTCTCTTCAGGACACTTGCTCACATTCATCAATTTGAAATGTTGACTGCTTTTATTTCTACACATCTGCTGGACTTGAGTATTTTCAGCATTTTCTGTTTTTATTTCAGAAATTTGCAGATATTACCACAATATCTTGGCATCTCAATGAGACTCAGTCAGCATATCTGCTGACGGGTTTAAGAACCAAAGGGGACTAATATTTCAGGGAGCTACTAAGTTACTTCACTGGAACTTATGACATTGCAAGCATTCCACTCAGTCAATTAAGTTTGAGTGCATATGGTAAGGTATTTGTGGCAACATATGATACAACATAATGCCCACAAGGTTTTGCCTGTTTGACATTAAAGAACATGAGCCTGAATTCTATTGCTGACCAGTAATGTTTTAGCTGGCATTCTGCCATGGTTGTGGTGGAGGTGCCAGAACTGGTCTTCTGAATGGGCAGGCAGGGCAATGATAAGTTTGAGCTCCTATGCCTGATAGCGACTATGTGTCCTGGAACTCTGGTAAGAAGAAAACAAGCTAAATGAAATCTTGCTCATAATCTGAATACTTTAAAAGCACACATATTCACATTTTTTCCCCAAAGGGAAAGATTTGCAGAGGTGAAGAACAAATTGGATTTCTCCTTCAAGGATCCACGACAGAGACAAATGAGCTCCTTTGGTGCTGGATGATTCCATGACTCACAGATCAACCAGCAACATATGCAGTAAGTAGAAGTATTGAAACAAAATTCAAGGTGAAACTATCAATTTAGTCTTTTGTTTAATTAAAAGCCATAGGGAAGTTCAGGATCCTCATGACTTAAAGTGCTTGAACTTCACTCGTGGTTTATGACTCAATTAAACTACAACAACTACTCATCTACTAATATTATTCCAAATGGATCACATGTCAGAGAAGTCAAAGTTTTCAGATTTACCATTGGCGTGCTTCCATTCGGGCAGAGACTATTATCTAGTGAAGAGCAATGTCCGCAGGGAGCCTGGAAAGCAGAGAAGATTAAAGCTGTGATGTTAGATAGAGCCCAATATTAATATGTACAATTTAGGATGCAGCTTGATATCAGAAACCAGTGCACAGTGCCACGTAGGTGGCAATGTAGGTAGAGGGTCGCCTGGAGCAAACCATGGCCAAGGCCTACTTGACAATGCTAACGAGTAGAGGAGTTAACACTTGCCAGTATATCAGCTACTAATCCTGGAGAATGAGAACAAGGAAGAAAATTAGAATGAGGCTTGGAACAGTCAGCAGAAGCCTTTAACGGGCACCATGGAGGTGTTCAAAGTGCGAAGTAAATTTATTATCAGAATAGATACTGTACATGTCACCATACACAACCATGAGATTCATTTTCTTGCGGGCATACACAGTAAATCCAAGAAACACAACAGAGTCAATGAAAGACCACTCTTAACAGGGCAGACAAAAAACAACTTTGCCAATCTGAACTGACTGGGGTGTGCAAGTGAGGAAATCAAGGATTACACAAGGAAGTATTAAGGCCAAGGTCTTGAAGCTTATTGATTAGTGTTGAGGGGATGATGGTATTGATTGCTGAGTTGCAGTCGATAAAGGGCATCCTGCTATATGCACCTTTGCCATCTAAATATGCCAGGGTTGAGCAAAGAGCCAATAAAATGGCATCTGCTATGGACCTGTCATGGCAGTAGGCAAATTGGAGTGGACAAGTCATTTCTCAAGTAAGAGTTGATATGCTTCAACGCCAACCTCTCAAAGCACTTCATCGCATTGGATGTAAGTGCTGCTGCTGGATGATAGTCATTGAGACAGGTCACCACGTACTTCTTAGGCACCGCTATAATTGAAGCCTGCTTGAAGCAAGAGGTTAAAAATCTCAGTGAGCAACTAGTTGATTGGCATAGGTGTTTAGTACTCTACCAGGTAACCCATCTGTGCTGGATACTTTCTATGGCCTCATCCTGCTGAAGTATACTCTCACATTGGTGACTGAAATCACTGGGTCATAAGAAGCTGTGGGAGTTTATGAAGACTCCTCTGTGTTTTGATGGTCAAAGTGAGCATAGAAGGCATTGAGCTCATCTGGAAGCAAGCCCTGTTGTCACTTATGTCGCTTGGTTTCACTTTGAAAGAGGTATGAGCATTCAGCTCTGCCACAGCTGTCAAGCATCCCCCAGTGACCCATAATTGGTCTGTAATCACCACTTTGCATGTGAGATGGTTTTCTGGAGATCCATTCTGGACCTCTTGAATCTTATTTGGTCACCAGACCTGAATGCCACTGATCTGGCCCTCAGCATATTGTGAATCTCATGCATGGTTGTGAAAGACTGTTAATGATCTTGCGGTGACACACTGACAACCATGGACACAGAGTCACAGAGAAGTACAGAACAGAAACGGGATCTTCAGCCTATCTAGTCCATGCTGAAACCATTTAAACTGCCTACAACCATTGACCTGGATTGGGACCATAGCCCTCCATAACACTACTATCCATGTACCTATTCTAACTTCTCTTAAACTTTGAAATAGAGCTCACATGCACCACTTGTGTTGGCAACTTATTCCACATTCTCACGACCCTCTGACTGAAGAAGTTTCCCCTCATGTTCCCCTTAAACTTCTCAACTTTCACCCTTAACCCATGACCTCTGATTGTAACTCCACCCAAGCTCAGTGGAAAAAGCCTTCTTGCATTTACCCTTTCTATATCCTTCATAATTCTGTACACCTCTATCACATCTCCTCTCAATCCCCTACGTTCTAAAGAAAACACTCCAAACTTATTCAATCTTTTCTTATAACTTGGGTCCTCCATACCCAGCAACCACAAGATACAGAAGCAGAATTAGGCCATGTGGCCCATCCAGTCTGCTCCACCATTTTATCATGGCCAATCCATTTTCCTCTCAGCCCCAATCCCCTCCCCCACCTCCATATCCCTTCATGCCCTGACTAATCAAGAATCTATGTCTATTTAAGGCAGCAGTTGATAAAGGCTTGGCCTCCACGGCTGCTTGTGGTAAAGAGTTCCACAGATTCACTACTCTCTGGCTAAAGAAATTCCCCTTCATCTCCATTCTTAAAAAACACCCTTCTATTCTGAGGCTGTGTCCTCTGGTCTTAGACTTTCCCACCATAGGAAACATCCTCTCCACATCTACTCTATCAAGGCTTTTCACTATTCAAAACTCTTTTCAAATGGCAAGCCATTTAATCCTGTATCATTTTAGTGAAACTCATTTGAACCCTCTCCAGTTTCACAGAAACATAGAAACATAGAAAATAGGTGCAGGAGTAGGCCATTCGGCCCTTTGAGCCTGCACCAGAATTTATTATGATCATGGCTGATCATCCAACTCAGAACCCTGTACCAGCCTTCCCTCTATACCCCCGATCCCTTTAGCCACAAGGGCCATATCTAACTCCCTCTTAAATATAGCCAATGAACTGGCCTCAACTGTTTCCTGTGGCAGAGAATTCCACAGATTCACCACTCTCTGTGTGAAGAAGTTTTTCCTAATCTCAGTCCTAAAAGGCTTCCCCTTTATCCTCAAACTGTGACCCCTCGTTCTGGACTTCCCCAACATCGGGAACAATCTTCCTGCATCTAGCCTGTCCAATCCCTTTAGGATTTTAAACGTTTCAATCAGATCCCCCCTCAATCTTCTAAATTCCAACGAGTACAAGCCTAGTTCATCCAGTCTTTCTTCATATGAAAGTCCTGCCATCCCAGGAATCAATCTGGTGAACCTTCTTTGTACTCCCTCTATGGTAAGGATGTCTTTCCTCAGATTAGGGGACCAAAACTGCACACAATACTCCAGGTGTGGTCTCACCAAGGCCTTGTACAACTGCAGTAGTACCTCCCTGCTCCTGTACTCGAATCCTCTCGCTATAAATGCCAGCATACCATTCGCCTTTTTCACCGCCTGCTGTACCTGCATGCCCACTTTCAATGACTGGTGTATAATGACACCCAGGTCTCGTTGCACCTCCCCTTTTCCTAATCGGCCACCATTCAGATAATAATCTGTTTTCCTATTTTTGCCACCAAAGTGGATAACTTCACATTTATCCACATTAAATTGCATCTGCCATGAATTTGCCCACTCACCCAACCTATCCAAGTCACCCTGCATCCTCTTAGCATCCTCCTCACAGCTAACACTGCCGCCCAGCTTCATGTCATCCGCAAACTTGGAGATGCTGCATTTAATTCCCTCATCCAAGTCATTAATATATATTGTAAACAACTGGGGTCCCAGCACTGAGCCTTGCGGTACCCCACTAGTCAGTGCCTGCCATTCTGAAAAGGTCCCGTTTATTCCCACTCTTTGCTTCCTGTCTGCTAACCAATTCTCTAACCACATCAAAACCTTACCCCCAATACCGTGTGCTTTAAGTTTGCACACTAATCTCCTGTGTGGGACCTTGTCAAAAGCCTTTTGAAAATCCAAATATACCACATCCACTGGTTCTCCCCTATCCACTCTACTAGTTACATCCTCAAAAAATTCTATGAGATTCGTCAGACATGATTTTCCTTTCACAAATCCATGCTGACTTTGTCGGATGATTTCACCGCTTTCCAAATGTGCTGTTATCACATCTTTGATAACTGACTCCAGCAGTTTCCCCACCACCGACGTTAGGCTAACCGGTCTATAATTCCCCGGTTTCTCTCTCCCTCCTTTTTTAAAAAGTGGGGTTACATTAGCCATCCTCCAATCCTCAGGAACTAGTCCAGAATCTAACGAGTTTTGAAAAATTATCACTAATGCATCCACTATTTCTTGGGCTACTTCCTTAAGCACTCTGGGATGCAGACCATCTGGCCCTGGGGATTTATCTGCCTTTAACCCCTTCAATTTACCTAACACCACTTCCCTACTAACATGTATTTCACTCAGTTCCTCCAACTCACTGGACCCTCTGTCCCCTACTATTTCTGGAAGATTACTTATGTCCTCCTTAGTGAAGACAGAACCAAAGTAATTATTCAATTGGTCTGCCATGTCCTTGCTCCCCATAATCAATTCACCTGTTTCTGTCTGTAGGGGACTTACATTTCTCTTTACCAGTCTTTTCCTTTTTACATATCTATAAAAGCTTTTACAGTCAGTTTTTATGTTCCCTGCCAGTTTTCTCTCATAATCTTTTTTCTCCTTCCTAATTAAGCCCTTTGTCCTCCTCCGCTGAACTCTGAATTTCTCCCAGTCCTCAGGTGAGCCACTTTTTCTGGCTAATTTGTATGCTTCTTCTTTGGAATTGATACTATCCCTAATTTCTCTTGTCAGCCACGGGTGCACTACCTTCCTTGATTTATTCTTTTGCCAAACTGGGATGAACAATTGTTGTAGTTCATCCATGCAATCTTTAAATGCTTGCCATTGCATATCCACCGTCAATCCTTTAAGTGTCATTTGCCAGTCTATCTTAGCTAATTCACGTCTCATACTTTCAAAGTTTCCCCTCTTTAAGTTCAGAACCTTTGTTTCTGAATTAACTATGTCACTCTCCATCTTAATGAAGAATTCCACCATATTATGGTCACTCTTACCCAAGGGGCCTCTCGCGACAAGATTGCTAATTAACCCTTCCTCATTGCTCAAAACCCAGTCCAGAATAGCCTGCTCTCTAGTTGGTTCCTCGACATGTTGGTTCAAAAAACCATCCCGCATACATTCCAAGAAATCCTCTTCCTCAGCACCTTTACCAATTTGGTTCACCCAATCTACATGTAGATTGAAGTCACCTATTATAACTGCTGTTCCTTTATTGCACACATTTCTAATTTCCTGTTTAATACCATCTCTGACCTCACTACTACTGTTAGGTGGCCTGTACACAACTCCCACCAGTGTTTTCTGCCCCTTAGTGTTACGTAGCTCTACCCATATCGATTCCACATCTTCCCGGCTTATGTCCTTCCTTTCTATTGCGTTAATCTCTTCTTTAACCAGCAACGCCACCCCACCTCCCCTTCCTTCATGTCTATCCCTCCTGAATATTGAATATCCCTGAACGTTGAGCTCCCATCCTTGGTCACCCTGGAGCCATGTCCCTGTGATCCCAATTATATCATAATCATTAATAACAATCTGCACTTTCAATTCATCCACCTTGTTACAAATGCTCCTTGCATTGACACACAAAGCCTTCAGGCGCTCTTTTACAACTCTCTTAGCCCTTATACAATTATGTTGAAAAGTGGCCCTTTTTAATGCTTGCCCTGGATCTGTCGGCCTGCCACTTTTACTTTTCTCCTTACTACTTTTTGCTTCTACTCTCACTTTACACCCCTCTGTCTCTCTGCACTGGTTCCCATACCCCTGTTGTGAACTAACCTCCTCTCGCCTAGCCTCTTTAATTTGATTCCCACCCCCCAACCATTCTAGTTTAAAGTCACCTCAGTAGCCCTCGCTAATCTCCCTGCCAGGATATTGGTCCCCCTAGGATTCAAGTGTAACCCATCCTTTTTGTACAGGTCACGCCTGCGCCAAAAGAGGTAAGATATGGGCCCAAAAACTGCTCACAATACTCCAAATGAGACCTCACCAGTTCCTTATAAAGTCTCAACATTACATCCTTGCTTTTATATTCTAGTCCTCTTGAAATTAATGCTAACATTGCATTTGCCTTCCTCATCACAGACTCAAACTGTAAATTAACCTTCAGGGAATCCTGCACAAGGACTCCCAAGTTCCTTTGCATCTCAGATTTTCTCTCCATTTAGAAAATAATCAATCCTTTCCTTTCTTCTACCAAAATACATGACCATACACTTCCCAACACTGCATTTTATCTGCCACTTCTTTGCCCATTCCCCTAATCTGTCTAAGTCCTTCTGTAGCCTCACTACTTCCTCAAAACTACCTGCCCTCCACCTATCTTTGTATTGTCTGCAAACATTGGAACAAAGCCATCAATTCCATCATTCAAATTGTTGACATATATTGTAAAAAGAACAGGTCCCAACACAGGGCCCTGTGGAACACCACTAGTCACCGGCAACCAACAAGACAAGGGTCCCTTTATTCCCACTCTTTATCTCCTGCCAATCTGCCTTTGTTTTATCCATGCTGGAATCTTTCCTGTAATACCATGGACTCATAGCTTGTTAAGCAGTCTTAAGTGTGGCACCTTGTCAAAGGCCTTCTGGAAATCCAGGTACACAACATCAACCGATTCTCCTTTGCCTATCCTGCTTCTTATTTCTTCAAAGAATTCCCAAAGATTTGTCAGGCAAGATTTTACCATGAGGAAATCATGCTGACTACAGCCTATTTTATCATGTGCTTTCAAAGTACCCCGAAACCCAATCCTCAATAATTGACTCCAACAACTTCCCAACCATTGAGATCAGACTTCTGTCTCTGTCTCTGAATTTGTGATTCTTGAAAGATCATTACTAATGCCTCCCCAATCTCTTCAGTCATTTCTTTCAGAACCCTGGGGTTTACACCATCTGATTCAAATGACTTATCTGCCTTCAGACCTTTCAGTTTCCCAAAATCCTTCTTTCTAGTAATGGTAACTTCACACACATCATGACCCCTAACACCTGGAACTACCACTATATTCCTAGTGTCTTCCACAGTGAAGACTGATGCAAAACACGTGTTCAGATCATCTGTTATTTCCTTCTCCCCCATTAGTACCTCTCCAGCATCGTTTTCCAGCAGTCCAATATCTAATCTCACCTCCCTTTTACAATCTTGGAATACAGTTCAACACCATAATTCTCTCCAGGCTCGACAAGAAGATCAGGGGCCTTCACCCTGCTTTGTGTAGCTGGATCCTGGACTTCCTGTCATATCACCAGTAGGTGGTAAGAGTGGGCTCCCTCACCTCTGCCCCTCTGATCCTCAACATAGGTGCCCCTCAGGGCTGTGTACTAAGCGCCCTCCTTTACTCTCTGTATATCCATCACTGTGTTGCCACCCACAGCTTCAATCTGCTAATTAAATTTGCTGATGAGACTACACTGATTGGTCTGATCTCAAATAATAAAGAGACAGCCTACAGAGAAGACGTCTTCACCCTGTAACAGTGGTGTCAAGAAAACAACCTCTCCCTCAATGTCTCAAAAACAAAGGAGCTGGTTGTGGACTACAGAAGGAATGGAGACAGGCTAACCTCTATTGACATCAATGGATCTGGGGTTGAGAGGGTGAACAGCTTTAAGTTCCTCTGCGTAAGCATCACTGAGGATCTCACGTGGTCTGTACATACCGGCTGTGTGGTAAAAAAGGCACAACAGCGCCTCTTTCACCTCAGACAGTTGAGGAAGTTTGGTGTGGGCCCCCAAATCCTAAGAACTTTCTATAGGGGCACAATTGAGAGCATCCTGACTGGCTGCATCACTGCCTGGTATGGGAACTGTACTTCCCTCAATCGCAGGACTCTGCAGAGAGTGGTGCGGACAGCCCAGTGCATCTGTAAATGTGAACTTCCCATTATTCAGGATATTTAGAAAGACAGGTGTGTAAAAAGGGCCCAAAGGATCATTGGGGACCCAAGTCACCCCAACCACAAACTGTTCCAGTTGCTACCATCCAGGAAACGGTACCACAGAATAAAAGCCAGGGCCAACAGGCTCCGGGACAGCTTCGACTACCAGGCCATCATAATGACACAACTGTATTTCTATGTTATATTGACAATCCCATTGTATATAATATTTATTATAAATTACTATAATTGCACATTGCACATTTAGATGGAGATGTAATGTAAAGATTTTTAATCCTTATGTATATGAAGAATGTAAGTAATAAAGTCAATTCAATCTATGTATCTGAAGAAACTTTTGGTATCCTCTTTAACATTATTGGTTAGCTTACTTTTGTATTCCATCTTTATCATCTTAGTGACTCTTTGAGTAGCCTTCTGTTGGTTTTTAAATCTTCCTAATCCTCTAACTTACCACCAATTTTTGCTCTATTATATTGCTTCTCCTTGGCTTTTATGTTGGCTTTGAGTTCCCTTGTTGCCTTTAGAATACTTCTTTCTCTTTAGGATGCGTATATCCTGTGCCTTCTGAATTGATTCCAAAAATTCCAGCCATTGCTGCTCTGCCATCATCCCTGCCAGTGTTCTTTTCCAATCAATTTTGGCCAACTCCTCTCTCATGCCTCTGTAATTTCCTTTACTTCACTGTAATACTGATTCATCTGACTTTAGCTTCTCCTTCTCAAATTTCAGGGAAATGTATTTTGGCTTTGAGTAAGAGAAGGAGCCATGGTGTCCAACTTAGGAGTGTGTGTCAGCCAATCAGGATTGTGGGATGTGAGAGAAGGGGAAGTGCTGTGGTGAAGGGTTTTCTGAAGGACAGTAGTCTAGTTTGTGTCTTTTGGCAGGGGTTGTGGAGCAGGACACAAGGGAAGATGTCGTGGAATGCCACTGAAAGAATAGTCACCATTGCAAGAAGTGCTTTGTACAGATGAATGGCTCCAAGGAAGAAGGGCCAATACTCCTGAGAGAGCCAGTTCATTCCAGATGGTCTTTGAGGGGAGTTCAGAATGTGGTGGGTGCTTTCATGCAGACCATGGGTCCAGCATGTGAGTAAAGAGACACACCCCGACTACTCCAGTATGAGCTCCAACGTTAGGTGAACATTGGACTGGTTTAACTATAATGGGCCCTTCTATTTTTCTTTTCCTTTTCTGTAATTATTTGTTAAAGCTGAAAATTTGGTAGATATAATTTCTTTATAATTTCACGCTGGTGTACGACATGTCATTTCTGAGCTACCGATAACTGTGTATAGACAGTATTTACACAGCATTCACTCAAATTGAGGTTTCTTTAACCAGAACATCACGATGTTCCTGTTTGGTTGAACCCCAAATCATACTGATCCTACATGTATATTGTTTATGAAAGGGGGTTCTCTCACTGCTCGTTTACGTGGCTGTTAGCAGAGCTAGCGAACGAGTCAAGTCTGTATACCAGCCCCGGTGAGAAGGTTATGTGTACACATTGAGTGTACAAACACTTTAATAACTCTGTAAACATTGCCTTATCTCCATGTTAATTCCTGGTTGTATCACTTATTTATATATGGGATAAGGGCACAGATGACAAGACCAGTATTTAATAATAGTAATCAATAAATGCACCTACCTTACAATTGAAAATACTCAAGTATACAATATCAAATGGCCAACATAACATTGCCATTCTAACTCTAAATAACTTTACCGTTATTACATGATACTGAATTCCATCACATCTTTTCGGCAGGATGGGGATAATCGAAGGAGGAATCAGGATGCCATCCAGAGTGTGAATGATGCCATTGGAAGCAACAATATCCCTTTTGTGCAAAGGAACCCCTGCATCACCCAGCAAAATCCGGCCCTATGAACAGATTAAAGGAGAATATCATTTACTCAAATTCAATTCAAACTTAGCATGGCTTCACAGAGTGATGGTTTACATTTTTGCTCAAAGAATTAAGTTAAAAACAAACTATTAACTGTAATTAGGTGAGAATCTTATTGAGCCAGAGTTGCTCACTTCCTGTGCTTTTAATTTCAAGAAGTTTCTCAATAAGTACTTATGTTCCAGAAATAATATCTGACATGCTTCTCAAGTTGCTAGAAAACATAGTGCAAACACATTTCATAAAACAGTAGAAACTCTGCAGATGCTGGAATTCCAAGCGACACACAGAAAATGCTACAGGAACTCAGCAAGCCACACTGGTCCTGCTGAAGGGTCTCGGCCAGGAACGTCGACTGTTTACTCTTTTCCATAGATGCTGCCTGACCAGCTCAGCTCCTCCAGCATTTTATGTGCAAAGTCATTTACTTGGATATTGGACAATCCAGTCCGTGCTGGTGTGGGGGCTCTCCGGTCCGGTCCACGCCAGGGGTGGGGCTCTCCAGCCCGGTCTGCGCCGGGGGGTGGGTGGGGGGGCCCGGTCCGCGCTGGGGGGTGGGGCTCTCCGGCCCGGTCCACACTGGGGGGTGGGGCTGTCCGGCTCGGTCTGCTCAGGGAGTGGGTTCACTGTCCCCCTCCCCACGACCTGTGCTGGGAAATTGATTCACAGATCCAGTCGGTCAGTGCTAATTGTACATTCGCTTATCCAGTCTCTGGTGAGGAGTTCATTTAAATCTGAAGCACAGGAAATGTGGTTAGATTCCTGCGTATCTACATGATGTTTTTCTGAGGTAGTCATAGCTGAAGGGTGGTAGTGGGGACGAGCTCCCACTGTTAAACAAATGCTCTTCATGGCGTGCGTCTCAAACAGCCTCTGACAACCGAGTCCAACTCCTGGCCTTCACGTGTGGCATAGTTCTTGTGCCCGGCAGAGCTGTTCTCACTGACAGGAGAAGGGGCAAAGGCGGGCCACTGGCACCTTAAAAACCAGTTGCTCAGGGCAGATGGGGCTCGTTAACCATGGATGGTAGCTCATCTAGGAGAGGGAAACTCCGATTTCAAACCTCCACTGCCTTGCGGCTATACCTGCTAGGGGAAAGGCTTTGGGAGTAAATCCGGAGTCGGAGTCCCGAAGGCGGCTGACTGCTGTACCCAGCACCGGCACGGCAACTCCTGCCATGCTGCTGGCACTAAATGTGTATCGACTTTCGTCGTTCCATTGGACCCGTCATCAGCATGGAGAGGGGGGTCCCACTGCATGGGCAACAGATGGATCTCCATATCAAATCTGCCCTGGCTTGCACCCTGGAGAGGCCACTCCAGCTTTGCTTGATAGCATTGGACAAACACGGGAAGCCGCAGTTACTGGTTATAAGTCATAATGCTTGATTAGCGTACAGCATGGAGCCAGGGGTTGCTTCCGACGGTGGGAGAGACCGTCGCGTTTCACTGGACAGCGACCGCCCGCCTGAAGCTGGGCAGCCCCCTGCCAATAAGGTGCTGTCCCACCACAGTCAGTCTTCCTCACTGAGTGCATGGGGATAATGGATTATTCCACGAAGACCTGACTGTAACTACTGCACCAGACAAGAAAGAAAGCAAATCGAATAAGACAACACCCATCAAGCTGGGATGTTGGAATGTCCGCACAATGATGACTGGACTTGACCAAAACCTCAAGGATATCGATGATGCATGGAAAACCAGTGGTCATTAACAACGAGCTACTAAGGCTCAACGTAGATATAGCTACCCTACAAGAAACACATTTGGCGGATTCAGGTACACTGAAGGAAAGGGACTACACATTTTTCTGGCAGGGAAAGAACCAAGATGAGCCCCGCGAGCATGGAGTGGGTCTTGCCATTAGGAGCTCCTTGTTGCAAATGGTGGAGCAACCAGAAAATAGATCAGAACGACTTACAACCCTCCACCTACTCACCAGTCACAGCCCAGTATCTCTCGTCAGTGTGTATGCCCCTACCTTGAACTCCACCTCTGAGGCAAAAGACATGTTCTATGACAAATTAGAAGCTGTTGTCAGGAATATTCCCAGTGATGATCACCTCGTTCTCCTTGGTGACTTCAACGCCAGAGGGGGAGCCGATAACGATTCCTGGCCATCTTGTCTTGGCCACTTTGGAATTGGCAAAATAAATGACAATGGACAAAGTCTCCTGGAGTTCTGCTCCTATCACGGCCTGTGCATAACTAACTCCTACTTTCAGACGAAGTCGCAGTATAAGGTCTCATGGCGATATCCAGGGTCTAAACACCGGCGCCAGCTAAACATGATCATCACCAGGCGCTCTTTCACCAACTCTGTACTAATCACCCGCTCACACCACAGTGCAGACTGCGATACAGATCATGCTTTAGCATGCTGCAAGATCCATCACTCCAAGCATACTGGAACACCTCGTATCAACACAACAGAGATGAAATAGTCAGAAAAGGTTGATCAGTTTGCCAAGTCAGTACAGGGTGCTATGACTACCTCCTCACAAGGAGATAGTGCGACAGAACAATGGTCATACCTTTCTGACACCATCCACGAATCAGCACTCTCCAACTTTGGGAGAAAGACCTCAAAGAGCAGTGACTGGTTTGAGGCAAAGTCCAACATCCTGACTACTGTCATCGAAGCCAGATGTGCAGCTCTCACAGAGTACAAGCGCTCACCATCCGACCAAACCCTCCAGGCACTTCGAGCTGCTAGAAGCAAAGTGCAACAGACTGCAAGGCAGTGTGCAAGTGAGTACTGGCTGCAGCCCAGTGAGGACATTCAGACAGCAGCTGTGACAGGCAACATCAGATCAATGTATGATGGTATCAAGAAGGCCCTTGGCCCATCACAGAGCAAGACAGCACCGCTGAAGTCATCCACTGGTGAAATAATCACTAATAAAAGCAAGCAGACGGAACGCTGGGTAGAACACTACTCCGAGCGCTACTCGAGGGAAAATGTTGTTGTTAGCTCAGCCACTGATGCCATCGATTGTCTACCAGTCACGGATGAACTCGACTTTGAACCAACCATTGAGGACTTCAGCAAGGCAATTGACAGTCTGGACCCAGGGAAAGCTCCTGGCAATGATGGGATTCCTCCAGACCTGATCAAACACCGCAAGAGCTCACTCCTCCAACCTTTACACGAGGTTCTCCGTCAGGCTGGAATGAAGGAGCCATACCACAGGATATGCGCGACTCCAAAATCGTCACTTTGTACAAGAACGAGTGATAGGAGCGACTGCAACAACTACAAGGGTATCTCCCTCCTGAGTATTGTCAGCAAAGTCTTTGCTCCTGTAACTCTGGCACGTCTACAGACTCTGGCAGAACAGGTCTATCCCGAGTCCCGATGTGGTTTTCGTGCAAGGAGGTCAACTCTCAACATGATTTTCTCACTCCGTCAACTCCAGGAGAAGTGCAGGGAACAACAGAAACCCCTCTATGTCATTTTCATCGACTTGACCAAGGCATTCAACCTTGTCAGCAGGGATGGGCTCTTTCAAATTCTCCTCAAGATTGGCTGTCCCCCGAAACTCCAAAGTATCATTAAGCTATTCCATGACAACATGAGGGCTACTGTTCAGTACGACAGCAGCTCATCAGAACCTTTCGCTATTCGTAGTGGAGTTAAACAAGGATGCGTGTTGGCCCCAACATTATTCAGCAACTTCTTCTCTCTGCTATTGAAGCACGCGTTTTGGACGTCAACAGACGGCATCTACAGGTCTGATGGGCAGCTGTTCAACACTGCGCGCCTGAGAGCAAGAACAAAGATGCGAAGGATCTTAATACAGGACATGCTCTTTGCCGATGACGCTGCTATAACCTCGCACACCAAGCAGCAACTACAAACTCTCATGGACCGTTTCTCTAAGGCATGCAAGGACTTCAGGCTTACCATCAGCCTAAAGAAAACAAATGTTCTTGCCCAGAGCGTAGTGGAGACACCAGTCATTACCATCGACAATTACGATCTAGAAGTGGTCCATGAGTTCACATACTTGGGGTAGACCAATAGCGACACTCTCTCTCTCGATGCTGAAATCAATAGGCGTATCGGCAAAGCCGCATCGCTCCTTGCTTGACTCTCCTCGTGGGTCTGGGAGAATCCGAAACTCACTACAAAGACCAAGATTGCTGTGTACAATGCATGCGTTATCAGCACCCTCCTGTATGGTAGTGAGACTTGGACCATCTACTCCAAGCAGGAGAGGAAACTCAATAGTTTTCACCTGCGCAACCTTCGCCGCATCCTTGGCATCACCTGGAGAGACAAAGTCCCAGACTCTGAGGTCCTCTCCCGCGCTGGACTTCCCACAATGTTCACGCTTTTGAGACAACGCTGACTGCGCTGGCTGGGCCACGTCCGTCATATGAAGGGTGGTAGACTGCCAAAGGACATCCTCTACAGAGAACTAGCAACAGGTAAGAGGAATGTTGGTAGACCCCAGCTTCGCTTCAAGGAGCTCTGCAAGTGCAACATGAAAGCCAGTGCAGGGAGGATACAGCAGGTGACCGCAACAAATGGCAAGATACTCTTCAGCAATACCTAGAGCAGGGCGAAAGAGTGATCCTGAGTCAGTTTGAGGAGCGAAGAGCTAAACGGAGAGCACAGCGGACAACAATTCCGCGACGCCCTACACATGCAGCAACTGTGACAGAGCCTGCCATTCCAGGATCAGCCTCAATAGCCACAGTCAACGCTGCTCGACAAACCAGTGACTACCAGAGGCGCAGTACCCATGGTCGACCACGACCGACGGAGGCCACACACACCATCTTTTTCTGTTCATGAATTAAATTTGTACAAGATATTTTGTAATAAGGCCATTTTTGATTGCAGTCTTAATTTATAACTAAAATGCTTGTCACTATCCTTACTTAGAGTAACATGGAGAGAGATTCTTTGGGCCATCAAGTCATACACCCAATTTCCCTAACACCATATTAATCACATTCTATTTTCCTCCTGTTCCCATCAGTTTCCTCCAAATTTTAACTCTCACCTACACTTCAATTTTAACTGGGGGTGTATTATTGCCAAATGACCTACCAGCAGGCATGTGGCAGTGAACTGGAGCACCTTGTTGTAACCCATGCAATCACAGGGGTGGAGCACTAACTCCACAAAGACAGCACCTGGGGTCAGGATTGAACTGTGAGGCAGCTCTGCAAGCTGCATTGCTGTGCAGCTCAAAGTTGACCAATGCATTCAGACATTGACGGCCTTACACACAAGGTGACAGAAGAAAATATTTGCATCCATTTAGTATCTTTACGTGTCTTTGAAAGATACTACAAACAGATTCACACAAACTCGTTCTGTAATTGAAGTGAAGGCAAAAAAGGAAAAGTACCCATGTTGGTGATGTATCAGGTGGGACTTTCGACTACTATATTGTACAATTCAAAACCAGCATCTTCCAACTTACCTTGTTTTGACTGAATCAATGGGTACATCGCTGTTCATATATTGTACTTACATTGGCGGTCACATTGATGGATATTATCTGGTTGGCTTTTGTCAAGATTCGAGACATGGTTGACAATCTATCCACTGCCAACTAGAAATTTAAATGACAAGTTATGGAAATTCCTTGAGAAATTAGTACAATGTATTAAGATCATAATTCTGTGAGCAACAGTCAAGGTTATTTACCAAAAGACCCTAAGACATAGGAGCAGAATTAAGCCACTGGGCCCATCGAGTCTGCTCCAATATTCCATCATGGACAATCCATTTCTCTCTCAACTCTATTCTCCTGCCTTAATCCTATTCCACTGACACCCTGTCTAACCTATCAACCTCCACTTTAAGTATACTCACTGACTGGGCCTCCATAGCTGTCTGTGGCAATGAATTCCACAGATTTACCACCCTCTGGCTAAAGAAATTCCTCCTCATCTCTGTTCTAAAGGGATGTCCCTCCATTCTGAGGCTGTGCCCTCTGGTCCCAGACTCAACCACTATAGGAAGCATCCTCTCCACATCCACTCTGTCTCTGGATTTCTGTGAGATCCCTCCTCATTCTTCTAAACTCCAGCAAATACAGGCCCAGAGCTACCAAACCTTTCCATTCCTTAAATCATTCTTTCAATCTTAATTATAGTGACCTTCTTCGCCAGCTTGTCTGTTGCTCATGTTAAACTGCAGCTGTTGTGACAGTTGTCAGTGCTCCTTAGCCAACAGGGAACACTCTTGCAGGTCAATAACAATGCTGCCTACCTGCGTCTACTTCTGGACTACAACAGCATTCCATTCTGGCAGGTCAGCAAGGTGTAACAAACTTTCTCCATATGAGAGAAAAATTCAAAGGTCAGATGAAACTTCCATTTGAACACCAACAAGGCCCCAATATTCAACTGCTCAATTTTCTCTTTTAATATTTCTTTCAAAATATTTAGAATTTACTTACATTGCCTGATGCAAAGATATGATGCTTCACTAGCTCTTGAAGTTTTGGCCGACCCTTATTTTAAGAAAACAAGAATACAGGTAACGCGGAAGCCCTGATGAGTTGGGAAGTTCAGTAATTAATTGATAACTCAACAGACTATTTAATTTAGCTCCTTTTTTAGTTACAAAAACAAATGAATTTTTGTATCCTACTTTAATTTGCAATGATTAATATTGATCCTAGCTTCCTTTTTTTGGACAGTTTTCAATCCAAAGAAATCGGTTTTGTACTCTTAGCCTAATGCACTTTATTCTCAACCATAGAAACAAGAACAGCTTTTAAGCGTGTGCGAGGAGGTGGGAGTCTTTGTTCATTTTTACAACCATTTTGAAGTTCAAACAATGCAGATCTAATTCACAGATATGAAAATGGCAAGCATGCAAATTTGTCCAGCGTTAGAACATAGGACATTACAGTACAGTACAGGCCCCTCAACCTTCGATGTCATGCCCATCTTTTAACCTTCTCCAAGGTCAACCCAATTCTTCCCTCCTACATAGCCCTCCATCTTTCTGTTATACATGTGCCTGTTTAGGTGATTTAAATGCCCCTAATGTATCTGCCTCTACCATTCCATGCACTGACCACTCTGTATAAAAGTTAACTTTGGCACACCACTATACTTTCTCCAGAAATGTCCCTTCATTTTAGTCATTTCTGCCCTGGAGAAAAATCTCATTTAATTTATGCCCCTTATCACCTTGTACATCTCTATCGGCACCTTCTATCTTCCTTCACTTTCTAAAGATTATAAAGCTCCTCATCAACTTGATCAGAGCGATTCCAAACGAAAACCAGCTATAATTCACATGGCTGTTATATTGAAAACAAATAGTGTGCAAGTCCTGTCCTGAAAAGGGCTCATTTCCACAGTAACTCCAAACCTAAAAGAAATTCTGTGCATTACCCAGTTATATGATTTTAGATTCTTCCCTTGGAGAAAAGAACAAAGTTTTATAAGCGGTCACACGTCGATTAACAGTTTAAAACTACAAATTGGTTTAGTGGATTCACGAAACTATACTGGTCCATAAATTGGTAATTCCTAATCAAGATTTCCCTCATTATTCCTCACAAAGCCAATTTCTTTTTTTAGCTAGGCTCACTGGGAAGTGCGACATATTGGAGACATGACTGCCTAAAAAAATGAGACCCTTTCGTGCCAGTCTTTAATGTGTAATTTATGCACTAAAGCCTTTCTGCATATATTAGACTGTGTGAGTGTTCATTTCTGGGTCAATTAGCAAACAGCACAAAAGCTGCAGAGATGCTTCTTTGCACAAATTCCCTGAGCAAGACTTAAGTTTGCCTGTTGCCATTTGTGCACCTAATGATATCATAACTTTCTGCCTTTTTCACCAAAGCTTCTTTGCTGATTGCAGCCTTAAAAAGAAAAAAAATCACTTGTGATCCAGTGCACAGTAATCACCACCTTTTTGGCAGCCGGCAGTTCACAGTGGACTGGGGCCCAGTGGAATGCAACATGGTGTAGGGATTGCCCGATCACAATGATGAACACCAGATGCACCCTTCCCCAGTGTTTCTCCTCACTTCCATGGCAACCATATGTTCAGCTGTATGGTGGTTGTGTCAGCTCTGCCTGACAGCCTCAACATTCTGCACAGAGTTAATGCTACAGCTATGAACCAGTAGGTACAACATTTCTACATAATTTAGAGTGAAAACACTTAATGATTGTTTAATTGGCTTTTACACCTATTTTCAAAATAAATGCCATTATAAATCCAGGATAAATAAAGGTTGATCGGTGTCTGGGAAGTATCAACATAATCAGAGAGGAAGGGAAAAATAAATAAGTTAGACTTCAATTCTCTAATGAGCTGCTGGAAAATTCATTCCTTTCTGTTGGAAAAATAGCTATTTCACTAAATATCTAACATTGGTCACCAGCACTAAATATGCCGTAATGGGCTGGCTGTGTGCTATTCTCTACTTCACAAGTTCAGGTTTAACTGTCATTCATCCATACATGAATACAGCCAAACAAAACAGCATTGCTCTGAGGCCAAGGGGCAAAACAGCCATACACAGTCATACACAACACGAGGCACGTATAAGACAGCAGTAATACAAGTCAGACAAAATATATTTAGTCAGCTCCCTGAGTCCATGAAGGTTGCAGCAGTCTGCAAACACATACAGCTTGTCTTCTACTGAGCAAACAATAGAGGGCATTACCAGGGCCAGCATGGACTCCGCACCACACCACACCACACCAGGCCGGCATGGACTCCGCACCACACCACACCACACCAGGGCCGGCATGGACTCCGCACCACACCACACCACACCAGTGCCGGCATGGACTCTGCATCTCACCACACCACACCAGGCCGGCATGGACTCCGCACCACACCACACCACACCAGGGCCGGCATGGACTCTGCATCTCACCACACCACACCAGGGCCGGCATGGACTCCCCACCACACCACACCACACCAGGGCCGGCATGGACTCCGCACCACACCACACCACACCAGGGCCGGCATGGACTCCGCACCACACCACACCAGGGCCGGCATGGACTCCGCACCACACCACACCAGGGCCGGCATGGACACCACACCACACCACACAAGGGCCGGCATGGACACCACACCACACTACACAAGGGCCGGCATGGACTCCACACCACACCACACCAGGGCTGGCATGGACACCACACCACACCACACCACACAAGGGCCGGCATGGACACCACACCACACCACACCAGGGCTGGCATGGACACCACACCACACCACACCAGGGCCGGCATGGACTCCGCACCACACCACACCAGGGCTGGCATGGACACCACACCAGGAACGGCATGGACTCCACACCACACCACACTACACAAGGGCCGGCATGGACTCCACACCACACTACACAAGGGCCGGCATGGACACCACACAGCACCACAGCAGGGTCGGCACTGAATCCACACCACACCACACCAGGGCCGGCACTGATTCCAAACCACACCACACCACACCAGGGCCAGCATGGACTCCACACCACACCACACCACACCAGGGACAGCATGGACTCCGCACCACACCACACCAGGGCTGGTATGGACTCCGCACCACACCACACCACACCAGGGCCGGCATGGACACCACACCACACCAGGGCTGGTATGGACTCCGCACCACACCACACCACACCAGGGCCGGAATGGACTCCGCACCACACCAGGGACAGCATGGACTCTGCACCACACCACACCACACCAGGGCCGGCATGGACTCTGCACCACACCACACCACACCAGGGCCGGCATGGACACCATACCCCACCACACCACACCAGAGCCAGCATGGACTCCGCACCACACCACGCCAGAGCCAGCATGGACACCACACCACACCACACCAGGGCCAGCATGGACTCCGCACCACACCATACCAGGGCCGGCATGGACTCCGCACCACACCACACCAGGGCCGGCACTGATTCCAAACCACACCACACCAGGGCCGGCACTGATTCCAAACCACACCACACCACACCAGGGCTGGCATGGACTCCGCACCACACCACACCAGGGCCAGCATGGACTCAGCACCACACCACACCACACCAGGGCCGGCATGGACTCCGCACCACACCACACCACACCACACCAGGGCCAGCATGGACTCCGCACCACACCACACCAGGGCCGGCATGGACACCACACCAGGCCCGGCATGGACACCACACCACACCAGGGCCGGCATGGACACCACACCACAACAGGGCCGGCGTGGACTCCGCACCAAACCACACCACACCAGGGCCGGCATGGACTCCGCACCATACCACACCAGGGCCGGCATGGACACCACACCACACCACACCAGGGCCAGCATGGACTCCGCACCACACCACACCACACCAGGGCCGGCATGGACTCCGCACCACACCACACCAGGGCCGGCACTGATTCCAAACCACACCACACCACACCAGGGCTGGCATGGACTCAGCACCACACCACACCAGGGCCAGCATGGACTCCACACCACACCACACCACACCAGGGCCGGCATGGACTCCGCACCACACCACACCACACCACACCAGGGCCAGCATGGACTCCGCACCACACCACACCAGGGCCGGCATGGACACCACACCAGGCCCGGCATGGACACCACACCACACCAGGGCCGGCATGGACACCACACCACAACAGGGCCGGCGTGGACTCCACACCAAACCACACCACACCAGGGCCGGCATGGACTCCGCACCATACCACACCAGGGCCGGCATGGACACCACACCACACCACACCAGGGCCAGCATGGACTCCGCACCACACCACACCACACCAGGGCCGGCATGGACACCACACCACACCACACCACACCACACCAGGGCCGGCACTGACCCCACACCACACCACACCAGGACCAGTATGAACTCCGCACCACACAACACCACACCAGGGCCGGCATGGACTCCGCACCACACCACACCACACCAGGGCCGGCATGGACACCACACCACACCACACCACACCAGGGCCGGCATGGACACCACACCACACCACACCACACCAGGGCCAGCATGAACACCACATCACACCACACCAGGGCCGGCATGGACACCACACCACACCACACCAGGGCCGGCATGGACACCACACCACACCACACCACACCAGGGCCGGCACTGACCCCACACCACACCACACCAGGACCAGTATGAACTCCGCACCACACAACACCACACCAGGGCCGGCATGGACTCCGCACGACACCACACCAGGGCCGGCACTAACTCCACACCACACCACACCAGGGCCAGCATGGACACCACACCACACCACACCACACCAGGGCCAGCATGAACACCACATCACACCACACCAGGGCCGGCATGGACTCTGCACCACACCACACCAGGGCCGTCATGGACTCCGCACCACACCAGGGCCGGCACTGACTCCACACCACACCACACCAGGGCCAGCATGGACTCCGCACCACATCACACCACACCACGGCCAGCATGAACACCACATCACACCACACCACACCAGGGCCGGCATGGACTCCACACCACACCACACCACACCAGGGTCAGCATGGACTCCGCACCACACCACACCAGGGCCGTCATGGACTCCGCACCACACCACACCACACCAGGGCCGGTATGGACTCCGCACGACACCACACCAGGGCCGGCACTGACTCCACACCACACCACACCAGGGCCAGCATGGACTCCGCACCACATCACACCACACCAGGGCCAGCATGAACACCACATCACACCACACCAGGGTCAGCATGGACTCCGCACCACACCACACCAGGGCCGGTATGGACTCCGCACCACACCACACCAGGGCCGGCATGGACACCACACCACACCAGGGCCGGCATGGACTCCGCACCACACCACACCATACCAGGGCCGGCATGGACACCACACCACACCATGGCCGGCATGGACACCACACCACACCACACCAGAGCCAGCACTGACTCCACACCACACCACACCAGGGCCGGTATGGACACCACACCACACCACACCACACCAAGGCCGGCACTGACTCCACACCACACCACACCAGGGCCAGCATGAACTCCGCACCACACCACACCACACCAGGGCCAAAAAGGACTCCGCACCACACCACACCACACCAGGGCCGGTATGGACTCCGCACGACACCACACCAGGGCCGGCACTGACTCCACACCACACCACACCAGGGCCAGCATGGACACCACACCACACCAGGGCCGGCATGGACACCACACCACACCATGGCCGGCATGGACACCACACCACACCACACCAGAGCCAGCACTGACTCCACACCACACCACACCAGGGCCGGTATGGACACCACACCACACCACACCACACCAAGGCCGGCACTGACTCCACACCACACCACACCAGGGCCAGCATGAACTCCGCACCACACCACACCACACCAGGGCCAAAAAGGACTCCGCACCACACCACACCACACCAGGGCCGGTATGGACTCCGCACGACACCACACCAGGGCCGGCACTGACTCCACACCACACCACACCAGGGCCAGCATGGACACCACACCACACCAGGGCCGGCATGGACTCCGCACCAAACCACACCAGGGCCAGTATGGACTCCGCACCACACCACACCGCACCAGGTCTGGCATGGACTCCACACCACACCACACCAGAGCCAGCACTGACTCCACACCACACCACACCAGGGCCGGCACTGACTCCACACCACACCACACCAGGGCCAGCATGGACACCACACCACACCAGGGCCGGCATGGACTCCGCACCAAACCACACCAGGGCCAGTATGGACTCCGCACCACACCACACCGCACCAGGTCTGGCATGGACTCCACACCACACCACACCAGAGCCAGCACTGACTCCACACCACACCACACCAGGGCCGGCATGGACACCACACCACACCACACCAGGGCCGGCATGGACTCCGCACCACACCACACCAGGGCCGGCATGGACTCCGCACCAAACTACACCAGGGCCAGTATGGACTCCGCACCACACCACACCGCACCAGGTCTGGCATGGGCTCTGCACCACACCACACCAGGGCCGGCATGGACTCCGCACCACATCACACCATACCAGGGCCGGCATGGACTCCGCACCACACCACACCATACCAGGGCCGGCATGGACACCACACCACACCACACCATACCAGGGCCGGCATGCACACCACACCACACCAGGGCTGGCATGGACACCACACCACACCAGGGCCGGCATGGACACCACACCACACCAGGGCTGGCATGGACACCACACCACACCAGGGCCGGCATGGACACCACACCACACCAGGGCTGGCATGGACACCACATCACACCATACCAGGGCCGGCATGGACTCCGCACCACACCACACCATACCAGGGCCGGCATGCACACCACACCACACCAGGGCTGGCATGGACACCACACCACACCAGGGCCGGCATGGACACCACACCACACCAGGGCTGGCATGGACACCACATCACACCATACCAGGGCCGGCATGGACTCCGCACCACACCACACCATACCAGGGCCGGCATGCACACCACACCACACCAGGGCTGGCATGGACACCACACCACACCAGGGCCGGCATGGACACCACACCACACCAGGGCCGGCATGGACACCACATCACACCAGGGCCGGCACGGACTCCGCACCACACCACACCAGGGCCGGCATGGACTCTGCACCACACCACACCACACCAGGGCCGGCATGGACTCCGCACCACACCACACCACACCAGGGCCGGCATGGACTTCACACCACACCACACCAGGGCCGGCATGCACACCACACCAGGGCCGGCATGGACTCCGCACCGCACCACACCACACCAGGGCCGGCATGGACTCCCCACCACACCACACCACACCAGGGCCGGCATGGACACCACACCACACCACACCACACCAGGGCTGGCATGGACTTCGCACCACACCACACCAGGGCCGGCATGGACTCCGCACCGCACCACACCACACCAGGGCCGGCATGGACTCCCCACCACACCACACCACACCAGGGCCGGCATGGACACCACACCACACCACACCACACCAGGGCTGGCATGGACTTCGCACCACACCACACCAGGGCCGGCATGGACACCACACCACACCACACCACACCAGGGCCGGCATGGACACCACACCATACCACACCACACCAGGGCCAGCATGAACACCACATCACACCACACCAGGGCCGGCATGGACTCCGCACCACAGCATACCAGGGCCGGCATGGACTCCGCACCACACCACACCAGGGCCAGCACTGACTCCGCACCACACCACACCACACCAGGGCCAGCATGGACTCAGCACCACACCACACCACACCACACCAGGGCCAGCATGGACTCAGCACCACACCACACCACACCACACCAGGGCCGGCATGGACACCACACCACACCACACCACACCAGGTCCGGCATGGACACCACACCACACCGCACCACACCAGGGCCGGCATGGACTCAGCACCACACCACACCAGGGCCAGCATGGACTCAGCACCACACCACACCAGGGCCGGCATGGACACCACACCAGGCCCGGCATGGACTCCGCACCACACCACACCAGGGCCAGCATGGACTCCGCACCTCATCACACCACACCAGGGCCAGCATGGACACAGCACCAGGCCCGGCATGGACTCCGCACCACACCACACCAGGAACGGCATGGACTCCACACCACACCAGGGCCGGAATGGACTCCGCACCACACCACACCAGGGCCGGCATGGACACCGCACCACACCACACCAGGGCCGGAATGGACTCCGCACCACACCACACCACACCAGGGCCAGCATGGACACCACATCACACCACATCACACCACACCAGGGCCGGCATGGACTCCGCACCACACCACACCACACCAGGGCCGGCATGGACTGCGCAACACACAACACCACACAAGGGCCGGCATGGACACCGCACCACATCACACCACACCAGAGCCAGCATGGACTCCACACCACATCACACCAGGGCTGGCATGGACTCCACACCATGGCCAACATGGACCCCACATCACACCACACCACACCATACCAGGGCCAGCATGGACACCACATCACACCGCACCAGGGCTGGCACGGACTCGGCACCACACCACACCACACCAGGGCCAGCATGGACACCACATCACACCACATCACACCACACCAGGGCCAGCATGGACTGCGCACCACACAACACCACACCAGGGCCGGTATGGACACCACACCACACCAGGGCTGGCATGGACACCACACCATGGCCAACATGGACCCCACACCACACCACACCACACCATACCAGGGCCAGCATGGACACCACATCACACCACATCACACCACACCAGGGCCGGCATGGACTGCGCACCACACAACACCACACCAGGGCCAGCATGGATACCACACCACACCACACCAGGGCTGGCATGGACACCACACCATGGCCAACATGGACCCCACATCACACCACACCACACCATACCAGGGCCAGCATGGACACCACATCACACCGCACCAGGGCCAGCATGGACTCCGCACCACACCACACCACACCAGGGCCAGCATGGACACCACATCACACCACATCACACCACACCAGGGCCGGCATGGACACCACACCACACCAGGGCTGGCATGGACTCCACACTACACCACACCAGGGCCGGCATGGACTCCACACCACACCACACCAGGGCCGGCATGGACTCCACACCACACCACACCACACCAGGGCCGGTATGGACTCCGCAACACACAACACCACACCAGGGCTAGCATGGACACCACACCACACCAGGGCTGGCATGGACTCCACACCACACCACACCACACCACACCACACCACACCACACCACACCACACCACACCACACCAGGGCCGGCATGGACTCCACACCACACCACACCACACCAGGGCCGGCATGAACGCCGCACCACACCAGGGCCGGCATGGACACCACATCACACCAGGGCTGGCATGGACTCCACACCACACCACACCAGGGCCGGTATGGACTGCGCAACACACAACACCACACCAGGGCTAGCATGGACACCACACCACACCAGGGCTGGCATGGACTCCACACTACACCACACCACACCAGGGCCGGCATGGACTCCACACCACACCACACCAGGGCCGGCATGGACTCTGTGCCTCTCTGCTGGATAGCTGCAAACAGGCGACACTGCAGCTGGAGGCCTAATCCTCGCTACGGCCCAGACCACTCAGTCCCCCGGCCTTGCAGCATTCTATATTACCAATGTCCAACAATCACAAGAAAAGCGACTAAGACATCATTCACTGTTAGACTGCACACTGCCATCTCTGTAGCATACTGCAAAACTAGGTCCAGCTCCTTCGGTTTCCCCGCCAATGAGGAACTCGCTGAGGGGTAGACCTGCAGTACTTTAAATTCTTAATTTCTAGCAGGGTCTTAAGATCATAAAAAATGCTTTTGACAGAGAGAAAAACACTTTTAGTTGGCTGCATAAAAGCTGTGCGTACAAGCGTGCCACCATCTTACCAGAAGAGTATTCTGGATATTCAGTTCTATTGGATTCGCTTGAACCAAATCTCAGAGGCTGAGCAGTATGCTAGTACACCCACTATTAAACTGCATATTTGACTCTATTACTTAAGGAAAAATGTCTAGTGGATTGGTTTATAGAAAAGAAAAAGTATGACCTCTGTAAATTTACAATTCTGACAATTATCAAGTATGATTCTTAAAACTATTTAATTATTTACTTACCTCACCAAACATATAGAATAAAGTTCCATCTCTTAGCTTGTCCACTGCCTCGTTACTTGGAACAAAGACTGTGTAAGGTCCAGGACCATCCAGTATAAGAGGGAGATCGCAATTCTACAAGGTTAAATAATAGCATTCTTACAATCTCTTAGCAATGTTCGGTGGGGATTCAGCAGAATCATAAAATAAAAACTATGAAATACGTTTATCTTAGGACATTTTAAAGTAAGTTATGGGAGTAATCACGAAAGCAGAACATTTTGTTTAATTGCCTAGATGTACCCTAGTCTAAGAATAGATCTGACATTTAAAACCTTCCAAAATATGATTTTATATCATCGTTAGTGTATACTTTTAATATTAAAATTGAGCAATATTAATCAGTGCTAATGTTGATTTTATTGAGAATAAAAGAAAATTACAGATGTTGAAAATTAAAATCAATACAAAATGCTGGAAACTTTCAGCTGGCTATCCTGCTAAGCATTTTCAGCATTTCTGCTTTGATTTTATTGAGGTAGCATTGTCATATTGCCAACTGCACTATTTTAGGTAAATATTGATTCTTTCTCATCTAAACTAGCTTTGTCAGATAACTTCCGGTAGAGAATTCGAAAGGAATTTACAAAAAAATATAACATCACTAGAAACTGATCGAATAGTGGGACCACTAATGATAGAAAGTGGCTTTTTCCAACTGGTGCTATGGAGGTTTGGAAAATGCATATTTGCCAGGATTTAAGCAAGTCACTTGAGCCACTATTTTGCTTATGTTCCATATATTAGCTGCTGCAAAACTTGTTTTCAAGTGCCAGCTATTACAGATCTTGTCACTTTGGAGCCAAAGTGCATATTTTTCAGGAACTGTTTTCCATACAGCAGAGGCTGGAAGAGGGGTCAGAGTGATAAAATCATTTCAGCCAACAACCAAATGTAAAACACATGGGTTTAAAGATACATTTACACAACTTAAAACAAAATCGTGCTGTGCTGTTAAAAATTGGGTTGACCAGAGTAGAGCAATTTTGTGCACATGTATGAGCTTGCTCAGTACCCTATGGAAATCCTCCTCCTTTTGTGGGGGGTCTTCAAATACTCCAGTTCCTTTCAACTGATGTAAAACTCACGTAAATGACATCACTATAGCTCTACACACAAAGTTCATTTCTAATGAGATTTTCTACTTCACAGGCCTGAAAAATAACAATTCTTATTTACTCACAGAACAAAAAGCATTTACTAACCCCTTTACCCCTAAATGGTGCCATTCAAAGGGCAATCTCTCAAACCACATTCTTTGTCATCACTGGGATCTTAAACCTTCTGTGTGACCCAGCTGCAATTGCCGTTGAGGTGAAGGTCACCATTGCTCCCATATTTCTTGCCTCAGTGCCATCCCAGGCTGAGGGTTCAGATCTCTGCCACACTCACAGTTCCTTACTCACTGCTACACTATGAAGGTTGCCTAAACTCCAAGCCCACAAAGAATCCACTTTTCTCCATGCTCACATCTACTTTTTCTTCAGCTCATGGAAGCAAGTAAAGCAGGCGAAGGCAATTGTTTGCCCTGTGTGAATCCCTACAATGCAGGCATTCACCTCCTCAATTGCCAGGTCTCCCTGGCAATTTTCTGAATGTGGACCAACCAAGAATTTGTTCAGTGCACCTCTCTGTAGAAAAGAACATAAGACAGAGGAGCAGAATTAAGCAGTTTGGCCTATCGAGTCTGCTCCACCATTCAATTATGGATCATTTACTTTCCTTCTCAACTCTAGTCTCCTGCTTTTTCGACCCATCAACTTCTGCTTTAAACAAACCCAGTAATCTGGCCTCCACAGCTGCCCGAGGCAATGAATTCCACAGATTCATCATCATTTGGCAAAAGAAATTCATCCTCATCTCTATTTTACAGGGAAATCCTCCTATTCTGAAGCTGTGCCCTCTGGTCCTAGGCCCTCCCATTATTAGAAACACCCTCTCCACGTCCTTTCTATCTGGATCTTTCAATATTCGGTGGGTTTCAATGAGATCCACCCATATTCTTCTAAACTCAACCAAATACAGTGCCATCAAATGTTCATCATATGTTAACCCTTTCAATTCCTGGGATCATTCTCATAAACCTCTTCTGGACCCTCTCCAATGCAGCACATCATTTCTTAGATATGGGGATCATAATTGCTCACAATACTCCACATGTGTTGACCAATGCCTTACAAACCTCAGCATTACATCTTTGCTTTTATATTTAGTCCCCTCAAAACAAATGCTAATATTGCATTTGCCTTCCTTCTTTCCAATTCAACTTGCAAATTAACGAAAAGAAAAATTCTGCTCTCAGACTCCCAAGTCCCCTTGCACCTCTAGTTTCAGGATTTACTCCCCATCTGGAGAATAGTCTATACCTTTGTTCCTTCTACCAAAGTGCATGACCATACCCTTCCCTACACTGTATTTCATCTGCCACTTCTTTGCTCAAGGCCAACTTGCGTAGTAAAGAAAACAAATGCAATTTTAGCGTTCATTTCAAAAGGACTAGAATATAATAGCAAAGATGTAATGCTGAGGCTTTATAAGGCACTGAGTAATAACATTTGGAATACTTTGAGCAGTTTAGTGCCCCTTATATGAGAAAATGTGCGTTAACATTGGAGGTCCAGAGGAGATTTACAAGAATGATCCCAGGAATGAAAGGGTTAACACATGAGAAGCATTTGATGGCTACTACTACTACAACTACGTCGACTCAAGCCTAGGGGGCCGGCGTCGGGCACGATGACGGACTCTCCACTTCTCCCTCTCCCTCATCAGTGTGTTCAGTTCATCTACATTAGCCGCGCCGCTGTCTTCTAGGAGCGTGTTGACCATAGTCTTGGGAGGGCGCCCAGGGTTCATCCTTCCATGCTTGGGCTCCCATATGATGACTAGGCTGGCAGGTAGCTTGGGGTGGCGTAGACAGTGCCCCGCTAGTCGCGGTCATTAGATGGCTCTGGACCTGTAGTTGCTGAAGTTTAGAAGAATGAAAGGGGGATCTCATTGAAGCCTACTGAATATTGAAAGGCTTTGCGTACATGTATAGATATTTTTCTCAGAATCAGAATAATGGGAGAGTCTAGGACCAGCAGTCACAGCCTCAGAATAGAAGGACATCCCTTTAGAATGGAGAAGAGGAGGAATTTCTTTAGCTGCAGGGTAATGAATCAAGGAATTCATTGCCACAGAAAGCTATGGAGGCCAAGACATTGGGTATACCTGAAGGGGTGGTTTACATGTTCCTTATATGTAAGTGTATCAAAGAATACAGGAAGAAGGCAGAAGAATGAGGTTCAGAAGGAAAATAAATCAGCCATGATCAAATGGCGGAACAGACTGGTGAGGCCAAACGTCTTCATTCTACTCCAACATCCTATTTTCCAAAGTGATCACTGCTACGTATGTATAGAACAGGAATTTTGCACTTTCAGTAGTCTTGCTTTTCAACACCCCTTTCTTCAAAGGACTGTGGTAAAGTGACGGAAAATTTGATCATTGACTTCAATAGTTACTGAGGGCTGGCTCTATGTTGTCCAGGGCTATGAGAAGTGCTGCATGCTTTCCAGGGTCTTCCCATAAATGTTCATTTTGACAGTTGTGTAGAGGGTACAGTTTGGTACAGGCACCTTGGTTTTGGGTATGTTGACGCAAGGCTCAGCCTCTTGTATGCTTTGTTAAAAACTTTAAAACACCGTAGAGCTCAGCGCAGAAATACAATCATCTACGTACTGTAGTTTGACCATTGAACTGGAATTGATTTTGGTTCTGGTGTGGAGGTAAGATAGGTTGGGCAGTTCTCATTTGACCTGCAGATTGGCTCCTTGCATGAGGGAATTTCAGTGGATTTAAGGTGTGGTATTGTCAAGAAAAACTGAAAAAAGAACACTACCAAGAAAATGAGACAACCTTGTCTGATGTGGACTTCACTGGTTGTGGCTTTGTTGGTTCTGACCATGATCTCCAACATACAGACAAATATCTATCGCCAGCAGGATTTGAGGAAATTGCTCCAGATTCCAATTCCTACAGGCCAATGGAGTCAAAATCTTCAGTGGCAGACAAAAAGAACAAGCCTTGTAGGCTATGGTTATGCGCCTGCTGCTTCACTGGAGTATTCACGTTGTGAAGAAATCCATGCTGCAACTCCCTGCGAGTGGGTGGTTGAGAAAAGGGTGCAGGCAATGCCTTTTACTATAGCAGATCTGGAGGTCAGCAGGTGTAACAATTTTAAAGTTGCTAACAGAATGACTGATGGCCAGCTCCTTATATTAACAGCAGTCCTAAAGCAGGTTCCCCATACCTTTTTCACTGTCATTGACTGGAAGGGAACACTCACACAGATGACGGGAGAACAGCAATGGCTAAAGTTACTTTGAGCAATTTGGAAGGTGCAGAATAGATACATCCCAAAGAAGCTGTAGTATTCCAAAGGCAGGATGACACAACCATGGCTGACATGGGAAATCAAAGACAACATAAAAGTAAAAGACTGGGCATATAATTGAGCAAAAATTAGTGGGAAGTTACATCATTGGGAAGCTTTTAGAAACCAATAGAATGTAACTAAAATGCCCTAAGGAGAGAAAAGATAAAATATGAAGGTAAGCTAGCCGATAACATCAGAGTATACCAAAAGATTTTTTCAGATAAATAAAGAGTAAACAAGAGGTGAGAGTAGATATTGGACTGCTGGAAAATTATGCTGGAGAGGTAGTAATTGGGGACAACGAAATGGCAGATGAACTGAATAAATATTTTGCATTAGTCTTCACAGTGGAAGACACTAGAAGTATGCCGGAGGTTTGAGTGCATCGGGGGCAGCAGGGAATGCAGTTGCAATTACTAGGGAGAAAATGCTTGGGGAACTGAAATTTCTAAAGGTGGATAAGTCATCTGGACCAGATGGACTACACCCCAAGGTTCCGAAAGAGGTAGCTGAAGATATGTGGAGAACAAGAATCACTAGATTCTGGAATAGTTCCAGAAGACTGGAAAATTGCAAATTTCACTCCACTCCTCAAGAAGGGAGAGAGGCAGAAGAAAGAAAATTATAGACCAGTTAGCCTGACCACAGTGTCTGGGAAGATGTTGGAGTTGATTGTTAAGTATGAGGTTTTGGGGTACTTACAGACACATAATAAAAAAGGCCAAAGTCAGCATTGTTTTCTTAATGGAAAATCTTGCCTGACGAACCTATTGAAATTATTTGAGGAAATAACAAGCATTATAGATAAAGGGGAATTGGTGGATGTTGTGTAGTTGGATTTTCAGAAGGCCTTTGACAAGGTGACAGACATAGGCAGTTCGACAAGCTAAGAACCCATGATAGTACAGGGAAAAAAACTAGCATGAATAGAGGATTGGCTGACTGGCAAGAGGCAAAGAATGGGAATAAAAGGCACCATTTCTGGTTGGCTGCCGGTGACTAGTGGTGTTCCACATGGGTCGGTGTTAGGACCACTTCTTTTTATGTTTTGTCAATGATCTAGATAATGGAGTTGTTGGCTTTGTGGCCAAGTTTGCAGATATTATGAAGATAGGCGGTGGGGCAGGTACTGGTGAGGAAGCAGGGAGGCTGCAGAAAGACTGAAGACAGATTAGGAGAATGGGCAAGGAAGTGACAGACGGAATGCAGTGTCGGGAAGTGTATGGTCATGCTCTTTGGTAGAAGCAATAAAACCACAGACTATTTTCTACATGGAGAATCACAGATGCAAAGGAACTTGGGATTCCTTGAGCAGGATTCCTTAAAGGTTAACTTGCAGGTTAAGTTGGTGGTGAAGAAGCCAAATGCAATGCTGGCATTTATTTTGAGAGGACTGGATTATAAAAAGAAGGATGTAATGCTTTTCAGGCATAAATGAGGCCCAATTTGGAGTACTGTGAGCAGTTTTAGGCCCCTTATCTAAGAAAGAATGTGTTCACATTTGAGATGGTTCAGAGGAGGTATACAAGAATGATTCTGGGAATGAAAGGGTTATCATACGTGGAATGTTTGATGGCTCTGGGCCTGTACTCACTGAAATTTAGAAGATTGAGGGTGGATCTCATTGAATCCTATTGAATGGCCAAGATAAGTATGTAAGTAGAGCAGATGTTTCCTATTTTGAGGGAGTCTAGGTCCAGAGGGCACAGCCTCAGAATCCAGGGATGTCCATTTGGAATGGAGAGGAGGAGGAAATTCTTTAGCTGGAGAGAGGTGAATCTGTGGAATTTGTGCCATGGGCAGCTGTGGAGGCCAGGCCACTGGGTGTATTTAAGGTGGAGGCTGATAGGTTCTTGATTAATCAGGGCGTGAAAGATTATGGAGTGAAGGCAGGAGCATGGGAAGGGAAGATGGGTCAGTCATGATTAAATTGACTCAATAGGCCTAATGCCCTCAATCTGCTCATGTCTTATAGTTTTAAGGTCCAAATATTCCTAGAATTAACATAGTCACACAGAAAAACTGTGGTGAGCAGACATGAAGTCAAGATTTACAACTTTACTGTTATAGCTAGGTACTGAAGTATGCCATTAAATGAAACAGGAACCGACAGTACAATAAAATTCAACACAAAAGCAAGGCGTACTAGTCAATGTACTTGAGTGCACTTGAACAAAAACTCACACAGTGTAAAATTTTAGAAGGTAAAGTACTTTTTAGATTACCTCAAGAATAGTTTCAAATCTACTAAACAGTTGTCCATTGGCAAGGATATCAGCAACAGTTTTCTGTTTTGAAAATAAATGCAAAGGAAAATGAAAGATTCACTTACAATTGTTATACTGTACACCAAATTAGAGCACTCAAAGAAAAAAAATTGGATAAAAAAAATTAACATCTAAAGTAAATGATGGTGGGGGGGGTTGTTTTGGAAATCATATATATTAAAAAAATTGATGCTTGAAATAATAAATTACCCACTGGCCTATAAAAGTTACCTTTTAAAAAAGGTTCAAGCAATTTAGTTTCTGAACTGTGAGGGTCGAATTCCTTCTTTGATATATTAAGGGTGGGTTTGATACACTTAATATAAAATGAAAATAAAACTCAAACAAAATCTTTGAACTTACCTGTCTAGAAAAATAACGAGTACTTCTGCCAGCTAATACTGACAAAAGAATTCATGTTATTACTTCTTAATATTTTACACTAATGTCAAGACCTTAATAACCCAAATGGAATTTAATCATTTTTTGATATGCTGTTCTATATTTTTGTTATGACAATATGAATTTTTCCCCTCAAGATCACCTACCTCTTCTTAATGGATCCTAGTCTTTTGTGCATTGATGGTTCACAATAGTATTACTGTGGGTTCATATTGAACTAGGTGTCTAGACACTAATGTTAACCAACTAGCTTGCAGGCTGAATCACCTTAGGTATATTGGAAGAGCAAGTAGGAAGTGTCTGACAAGGTGTGATACGCACTCCTTCCCCACATTGACATGTATAATAGATGGTAGGAGTTAGAGATAGACAATCTTGGCAGCACAAATGAATAAGATTTATTCTGTAATACTGCTTACATGCTTTACAAGGACTTCTATCCTTGCCTGGACTCATTCTGGACTATTGCCCCGCTAAACCATTTAATCTGTATCCAACTATTGACTACTCATGTTCCCCTAGACAGCTGTGTACCTCATCTCATTCTATTCGTAACTTCCTGCTGCTGTGCAGACCTTTATTGTGATTGAGTATCACGTGCTCCATTCTGAATCTGTGGATGTGGGCACGTCCTGGTTTAATAGCAACTCCAAGAAATTAACTTTTAATAAGCCTAATTCTAGTTTGCAGCCACATAATAATGCAATATATAACAATGGCATACTTATTTGTGAATTTTTAAAGATTGTACTTGGAAAAATTAAGTAATCAGCATTGCATACAAAATTATTCTAATACCTCACATCTGCAAAACTGAATTTATAATGTAGTTACCATCCCCAGAGGAGAAAAGGCCTTCAGCCACAAATTTGTAAATTAATTCGTAAACAATGAAAGAACTTATATTCCTGGCACCAAGCTGGAGGCGTATGGACAATTATTCAGAACTACAGATGAAAAATCTCCCAGATGATCACAAATTGGCCACAATTCATGTGGGTAATAGGCAATCTCCCTCTGGACACAAGTTGAGAAATAAGTGTCATGTTTGTGTGCTAACCACACAGCAAAATATATAAAAAGCAACAAGTACATGAAAATGAGCTGGTTTATGTAAAGCAATGTGATTATTTGAATTTACATCTACCTGTGCATCTCCAAGATTCTCAGAAATTCTGGGTAGAAACTGGTCAATGACGTGAATGACACCATTTGATGCGACTTTGTCTCCTCTCAGTACGTTGTAGGTTTTGTTTTGAAATAGAAGCTGAAAGTACTTACACAAAGAAATAAAAAGGAAACATTTGTGAACACCATTTTTTTTCTAATTATACATCTTGTCAAGGCCAGCAAATATTATTGACCAGTTACCTTTGAGGTGCTGGTGAGTCACCTCCTTGAACTCCTGTGGTCCTTGTGAAGAAGGCTGATGATATATTACCATATGTGCTACTTAAAGGGGAACCAGCTACTTGAAAGGGTTATGTTCTCATGGAAGTGCTCCACTTACCCTTCTGCACGTTTGGAAGCTGCTGTTAGCATAAGGTATACAAGTAATTGCAGTTCATTTTGCTGGAGTGAATTAATGTTTAGGGTGGCAAACAGGTTGCCAATTTGGCAGCCTACCTTCATCTGAGCAACACACATCAAAGTTGCTGGTGAACGCAGCAGGCCAGGCAGCATCTCTAGCAAGAGGTACAGTCGACGTTTCAGGCCAAGACCCTTCGTCAGGACTAACTGAAGGAAGAGTTAGTAAGAGATTTGAAAGTTGGAGGGGGAGGGGGAGATCCAAAATGATAGGAGAAGACAGGAGGGGGAGGGATGGAGCCAAGAGCTGGACAGGTGATTGGCAAAAGGGGATACGAGAGGATCATGGGACAGGAGGTCCGGGAAGAAAGACGGGGAGGGGGGAACCCAGAGGATGGGCAAGGGGTATAGTGAAAGGGACAGAGGGAGAAAAAGGAGAGAGAGAGAAAGAATGTGTGTATAAAAATAAATAACGGATGGGGTACAAGGGGGAGGTGGGGCATTAGCGGAAGTTAGAGAAGTCAATGTTCATGCCATCAGGTTGGAGGCTACCCAGGCGGAATATAAGGTGTTGTTCCTCCAACCTGAGTGTGGCTTCATCTTTACAGTAGAGGAGGCCGTGGATAGACATGTCAGAATGGGAATGGGATGTGGAATTAAAATGTGTGGCCACTGGGAGATCCTGCTTTCTCTGGCAGACAGAGCGTAGGTATTCAGCAAAGCGGTCTCCCAGTCTGTGTTGGGTCTCGCCAATACATAGGAGACCACATTGGGAGCACTGGACACAGTATATCACCCCAGCCGACTCACAGTTGAAGTGTCGCCTCATCTGGAAGGACTGTCTGGGGCCCTGAATGGTGATGAGGGAGGAGGTGTAAGGGCATGTGTAGCACTTGTTCCGCTTACAAGGATAAGTGCCAGGAGGGAGATCAGTGGGGAGGGATGGGGGGACGAAGGACAAGGGAGTCGCATAGGGAGCGATCCCTACGGAAAGCAGAGGGGGGGAGGGAAAGATGTGCTTAGTGTTGGGATCCTGTTGGAGGCGGCGGAAGTTACGGAGAATAATATGTTGGACCCGGAGGCTGGTGGGGTGGTAGGTGAGGACCAGGGGAACCCTATTCCTAGTGGGGTGGCGGGAGGATGGAGTGAGAGCAGATGTACGTGAAATGGGGGAGATGCGTTTAAGAGCAGAGTTGATAATGGAGGAAGGGAAGCCCCTTTCTTTTAAAAAGGAGGACGCCTCCTTCGTCCTGGAATGAAAAGCCTCATTCTGAGAGCAGATGCGGCGGAGACAGAGAAATTGCGAGAAGGGGATGGCATTTTTGCAAGAGACAGGGTGAGAAGAGGAATAGTCCAGATAGCTGTGAGAGTCAGTAGGCTTATAGTAGACATCAGTGGATAAGCTGTTTCCAGAGACAGAGACAGAAAGATCTAGAAAGGGGCACAGCGACAACTCGCGGCTACCTCCTCTTATTTACCGCTCAATCGTGACCCCACTAAGGAGCACCAGGCCATTGTTTCCCACACCATCACCGACTTTATCCACTCAGGGGATCTCCCATCCACTGCTACCAACCTTATAGTTCCCACACCCCGCACTTCCCGTTTCTACCTCCTACCCAAGATCCGCAAACCTGCCTGTCCTGGCCGACCTATTGTCTCAGCTTGCTCCTGCCCCACCGAACTCGTTTCCGCATACCTCGACACGATTTTATCCCCCCTTGTTCAATCCCTTCCTACCTACGTTCATGACACTTCTCACGCTCTTAAACATTTCGATGATTTTAAGTTCCCTGGCCCCCACCGCTTTATTTTCACCAGGATGTCCAGTCATCAGGAAGGTCTCAAAGCTCTCTGCTTCTTTTTGGATTCCAGACCTAATCAGTTCCCCTCTACCACCACTCTGCTCCGTCTAGCGGAATTAGTCCTTGCTCTTAATAATTTCTCCTTTGGCTCCTCCCACCTCCTCCAAACTAAAGGTGTAGCTATGGGCACCCATATGGGTCCTAGCTATGCCAGCCTTTTTGTTGGGTTTGTGGAACAATCTATGTTCCGTGCCTATTCTGGTATCTGTCCCCCACTTTTCCTTCGCTACATCGATGACTGCATTGGCGCTGCTTCCTGCACGCACGCTGAGCTCGTTGACTTCATTAACTTTGCCTCCAACTTTCACCCTGCCCTCAAGTTTACATGGTCCATTTCCGACACCTCCCTCCCCTTTCTAGATCTTTCTGTCTCTATCTCTGGAGACAGCTTATCCACTGATGTCTACTATAAGCCTATTGACTCTCACAGCTATCTGGACTATTCCTCTTCTCACCCTGTCTCTTGCAAAAATGCCATCCCCTTCTCGCAATTCCTCCGTCTCCACCGCATCTGCTCTCAGGATGAGGCTTTTCATTCCAGGACGTGGGAAATGTCCTCCTTTTTTAAAGAAAGGGGCTTCCCTTCCTCCACCATCAACTCTGCTCTCAAACGCATCTCCCCCATTTCACGCACATCTGCTCTCACTCCATCCTCCCGCCACCCCACTAGCAATAGGGTTCCCCTGGTCCTCACCTACCACCCCACCAGCCTCCGGGTCCAACATATTATTCTCCGTAACTTCCGCCACCTCCAACGGGATCCCACCACTAAGCACATCTTTCCTTCCCCCCCTCTCTCTGCATTCCGCAGGGATTGCTCCCTACGTGACTCCCTTGTCCATTCATCCCCCCATCCCTCCCCACTGATCTCCCTCCTGGAACTTATCCCTGTAAGCGGAACAAGTGCTACACATGCCCTTACACTTCCTCCCTTCCCACCATTCAGGGCCCCAAACAGTCCTTCCAGGTGAGGCGACACTTCACCTGTGAGTCGGCTGGGGTGATATACTGCGTCCGCTGCTCCCGATGTGGCCTTCTATATACTGGCAAGACCCAACGCAGGCTTGGAGACCGCTTTGCTGAACACCTATGCTCCGTCCGCCAGGGAAAGCAGGATCTCCCAGTGGCCACACATTTTAATTCCACATCCCATTCCCATTCTGACATGTCTATCCACGGCCTCCTCTACTGTAAAGATGAAGCCACACTCAGGTCGGAGGAACAACACCTTATATTCCGTCTGGGTAGCCTCCAACCTGATGGCATGAACATTGACTTCTCTAACTTCTGCTAATGCCCCACCTCCCCCTCGTAATCCATCCATTATTTATTTATATACACACATTTTTTTTCTCTCTCTCTCCTTTTTCTCCCTCTGTCCCTCTGACTATACCCCTTGCCCATCCTCTGAGTTCCCCCTCCCCCTTTTCCTTCTCCCTGGACCTCCTGTCCCATGATCCTCTCATATCCCCTTTGCCAATCACCTGTCCAGCTCTTGGCTCCATCCCTCCCCCTCCTGTCTTCTCCTATCATTTTTGGATCTCCCCCTCCCCCTCCCACTTTCAAATCTCTTATTAGCTCTTCCTTCAGTTAGTCCTGACAAAGGGTCTCGGCTCAAAACATCGACTGTACCTCTTCCTAGAGATGCTGCCTGGCCTGCTGCGTTCACCAGCAACTTTGATGTGTGTTGCTTGAATTTCCAGCATCTGCAGAATTCCTGTTGTTTACCTTCATCTGATACTTTTTTTACTCTTTCTTTTAATATAACTTTTTTCAGGATAAATTTGTACATCAGTTCCCATCAGGGTTTAATATCACCATTCTTCGGGGAATAACAGACCATTAGACCAGTCAATGATACTGTAAACAATGGCTGACAGGAGTAAGAGTCAAATCTACTGTCTCCTCCCTCATAGTGTCAAGCGTCATTCTAGCCTAAAACTCCCTTTTTTCTTACTTGATAAGAAATAAGTATCAAGTTATCCACCAATAAAAAGTATATCATTTTTAAAACACATGTAACTAATCTTGTGATAAACTACATATAAATATTCTACCTTTTCTGCCTGGAGTACTTCAACTGTATCACCAGCCAATGTTTCAAAGGTCGTAGTGTTCACTAGGTCCTTGAGCAGCAGAACGCCAGGGACAATATGTTGTTTGCATGAAAACTTGTCTCCCTCTTCCATCTTTATTTGAATACAATAATTAGAAAACAAAAATATAGGAAAGGACAATATCAAGTTTGAATCCTGGTAACATTAGCATATAATATTGTAAATGTTCAGATTTTTGGGCTTTGCTCCATTAAAATTAGCTTTTAGAATGCAGTTTTCAGCCAATTTAAAGACGCACTTGTGTTTCTTAGTCAAGGAGAGTCAAAATGATTTTAGGATGCAAGAAAGCTAATGGTAGCGGCTAATTTTCTCATCTGGTCAAGGTACTGAAATCGCTCTTGGTTTTGTCTTTCAAAGTAAATATATGTCAGCATACACTACCATAAGATCCATTTTCTTGCGGGCATTCACAGTAAGACACAGAAACACAGTAGAATCAAACAACTGCACACCACAAAGATGGACAAAACAACCTATGTGCAAAAGATAGCAAATTAAGCAAATGTAAAAACCACCAAAAAATAAATAAATAAGCAATAAATATTGAAAACTTGAGTGGAAGAGTCCTTGAAAGTGAGTCCATAGGTTGTGGAATCATTTCAGTGTTAGGGTGAGCTCAAGACCCTGATGGTTGAGGGGTAATAACTATTCCTGAACCTGGTTGTGTGAGTCTTGAGGCTTCTGTACCTTCTTCCTGATGGTTGAGGGGTAATAACTGTTCCTGAACCTGGTGGTGTGGGACTTGAGGCTCCTGTACCTCCTTCCTGATGATTAAGGGGGTAATAACTGTTCCTGAACCTGGTGGTGTGGGACTTGAGGCTCCTGTACCTCCTTCCTGATGGTTGACGGGTAATAACTGTTCCTGAACCTGGTGGTGTGGGTCCCGAGGCTCCTGTACCTCCTTCCTGATGGTTGAGGGGTAATAACTGTTCCTGAACCTGGTGGTGTAGGTTCTGAGGCTCTTGTACCTCCTTCCTGATGGTTGAGGGGTAATAACTGTTCCTGAACCTGGTGGTGTGAGTCCTGAGGCTCCTGTACCTCCCTCCGGATGGTTGAGGGGTAATAACTGTTCCTGAACCTGGTTGTGTGAGTCTTGAGGCTTCTGTACCTCCTTCCTGATGATTAAGGGGGTAATAACTGTTCCTGAACCTGGTGGTGTGGGTCCTGAGGCTCCTGTACCTCCTTCCTGATGGTCGAGGGGTAATAACTGTTCCTGAACCTGGTGGTGTAGGTTCTGAGGCTCTTGTACCTCCTTCCTGATGGTTGAGGGGTAATAACTGTTCCTGAACCTGGTTGTGTGAGTCTTGAGGCTTCTGTACCTCCTTCCTGATGGTTGAGGGGTAATAACTGTTCCTGAACCTGGTGGTGTGGGACTTGAGGCTCCTGTACCTCCTTCCTGATGATTAAGGGGGTAATAACTGTTCCTGAACCTGGTGGTGTGGGTCCTGAGGCTCCTGTACCTCCTTCCTGATGGTTGAGGGGTAATAACTGTTTCTGAACCTGGTGGTGTGGGTCCCGAGGCTCCTGTACCTCCTTCCTGATGGTTCAGTGGTAATAACTGTTTCTGAACCCGGTGGTGTGGGACCTGAGGCTCCTGTACCTCCTTCCTGATGGCAGCAGAGAGAACACATGGCCAGGACGGTGGCACTTCTTGATGATGGATGCTGCTCTTCAGTGGCAGTGTCCCTTGTAAATGTGCTCAGTGGTAGGGAGAGCTTTACCTGTGATGGACTGGGCCATATTTACTATCTTCGTAGGCTTTTCTGTTCAAGGGCATTGCAGATTTCAGGGTAAATTACATAAAGGATTAAAAGTTCATTAACCTTGTGCAACAATTGGTGCACTGAGTGAACAAATTATGTTAGTTTTGTAGAATATTGCAGAAATAAAGTCACGCTACAGGAGCTATGAAAAGATTCAAAAACTCATCTGTGCATGGTACCTACGTACATGTGCTATGTGGAATGGGCATGGAAATCATTCATAACAGCGTGCTTGATTGAAGCTTGCATTGGGCCCTTTTTTCCCAGTTTAGACATAGAAACATAGAAAACCTACAGCACAATACGGTGCCAAACATGTGCTTACTTTAGAAATTACCTCGGGTTACCCATAGCCCTTTATTTTTCTGAGCTCCATGTACCTATCCAGGAGTCTCTTAAAAGACACTATTGTATCCGCTTCCACTACCGTCGCCAGCAGCACATTCCACGCACTCGCCACTCTCTGCGTAAAAAACTTACCCCTGACCTCTCCGCTGTACCTACTTCCAAGCATCTTAAAACTGTGTCCTCTTGTGTTAGCCATTTCAGCCCTGGGGAAAAGCCTCTGACTATCCACACGATCAATGCCTCTCATCATCTTGTACACCTCTATCAGGTCACCTCTCATCCTCCGTCACCCCAAGGAGAAAAGGCCAAGTTCACTCAACCTATTCTCATAAGGCATGCTCCCCAATCCAGGCAACATCCTTGTAAATCTCCTCTGCACCCTTTCAATGGTTTCCACATCCTATCACAAGCTAGTCAGAGAGATCAGGACTTTCCTCATGCTCCGTTGCTGAAGCCAAGTCATCGCACCCACTGCACACAGTGGAGCATTGCACTGCACTGCAGCTCCATCAGGGAAGGCCAGGGTTGTGGCCCAAAACATCAACTGTTTACTCCCCACCATAGATCCTGCCCGACTTACAGAGTTCCTCCAGCATTTTGAGTGTGTTGCTCAACGTTTCCAGAATCTCGTGTTCATTAACACTACCTGAAAGGTCTTTTCAGAGACCCACTTTACCCGAACAATGACACTCATGTGGCTTTGGTAATAATGTTAAAATGCAATGGTAAGAGTGCTGTGTGTTACTCAGACCTCTCGCTTCAAGTACAGTGGTGTTCATCATTATCAAAACCAACAGTGAGTCAATATTGCATTGATTGCTGTAGCCTGCGGCATCTCACTTCTGCTCTGGAGACCATCCTGACACACAGTCTGCACAACATTTCTCTCAGCATCTCCACCCATCCCATCAATATTGATCAACGTGGGGGCCCCACTCTGTGCACATCTGAAAATTTAATGCTGTCATTTGTCTGTAAGGCACCAGAAGAACTTCCAGGAGTGAGGAGTCTTAGAGATGAGGTATCCTTTAAGCATGGAGCCCTGGTGTTAATTAACGAAGGACTGAGTACACATATGCACTGGATTTGAATTCTAGGAAGTGATTACTGTACAATAACAAGGTAAGTGATGTAATGTGTGCTGCCAAATACACACTAATAGTGTGAAAGAAAAATGAATCCCAATGGCACCAGCATGTTTCCTGCTAACACAGAATTACAGAGCTTATTTAAATGCAGAGCAATTTCTAGCCTGGAAACTTTGCATTGAAGTAAAATTAAAATAATAAAATTAGAAATGAAGGCTGAATGGATGGTGATATGGATTTTACATTTGTTTCAGCTGAATAGTATGAGTTGAAGTAATAAACTAGAATTAGTTAGTGATTGCACAGCCTACAATAGTTTGTTACAGCATTGTACAAATCATCCTGCTTTGGGAACCCGGGAATTAGAAGTACATCAGTCAAGAATGTTTCAATATTTACTTACAATGGAGCTCTTGGCTATTCATGTGAAATTAACTTAATAATGAACAGTATAAAAATTCTTTGAAACACCATCCAATGGAATGTAGATTTTGGAATAAACATTCCAGTGTCTGCCCTATGAAAATATTTTTGCATGCTTAAGTACTAATAAATGAAAATTACTAGGAATAGTTGAAGAACTGAGTGCTGAATCAAAAGATTGATGTGTTCCTGATACATGCCCAGGATTATTCGATTTCCTTGACTCGATCCATTTGAGAGCACTTTGAAGCTGGAAAACAGCAAAGCTGATTACCATCAAAAGCAGAAAGATTTCAGGATTTATTTCTTCTTCACCGGCTTGTCTCACCTCTCACATCCATATTTGAAATGTACCTAGAAATGAACCTATTGTATCAAAATAGGTGAATGCCCTCTTGAATTGAGATGAAAACAGGTGTCAAACGTGAAGAAGTGTCTGCTATCTCTCAAACTAAGCGGCTAAAATAATCAAGATGTTTGGTATTGAATTCCAAACTGCATAGGGTTACCCAGTCATACAGAGGTTGTCAACTTTGCTTTGCAGATACTGGGTACAGCACACTGAGGAAATACAGATCCACTGACTTCAAAAAAAGTGGATGTGTGAATACAAGAAGTTACCAAGACTGAGATTGTTCGGAAGTAGAATTCCAAGGATTATACATAAACAGGAACAAAATAAAAATCACCAGAATGTGTTTTTCAATTAGTAAAAGGCATTGTTTCAACCAGAAAGTGACATTGTGTGTGCTTGGTTAAATAACAGATGACTGGATCCAATGGATAACCCACTACAAAAGGTGCACACGAGATTTTGTTATGAAGTAAAAGCTTAAAGGGGAAAATCTAACCAGAGTTTCTCAAAACTTCGGTTATGACGGGTAGATAGTGGAAGATTATTTGTACAGGAGAAATACACAGAGGCCGAAACTCCAGATAACCACCAAAGGTCAGTTCCTCCCACACCCCCGCCCCCCCAAACTGAACGTAACTAGAAAATGGAGACAGAAACTACCACAACATTACAATTCAGAATTTGCAAAAAAGAAATACATGGAAATCAAAGATGAATTAGACCAGAGTTGAAAAGCTTAGTCTAGGGCCCAAATCACGAGGGGAGACTTTGAACTGCTGGACACTTCCTGCAAGAAAAACAGCCAACCAGCCAATAAAACCCCACTGGAGATGCTATAGGTCCATTTACTCACCTGGACGATTTTTCAGACAGGCCCGTTCATGTCTGTCTAGCACTTCTACCAGCACAGGTAAAAGGCTATTTACTTATTCAAATGTTTCAACTGTAACCATATAACCATATAACAATTACAGCACGGAAACAGGCCATCTCGTCCCTTCTAGTCCGTGCCGAACTCTTACTCTCACCTAGTCCCACCGACCTGCACTCAGCCCATAACCCTCCATTCCTTTCCTGTCCATATATCTATCCAACTTAACTTTAAATGACAACATCGAACCTGCCTCAACCACTTCTGCTGGAAGCTCATTCCACACAGCTACCACTCTCTGAGTAAAGAAGTTCCCCCTCATGTTACCCCTAAACTTTTGCCCTTTAACTCTCAACTCATGTCCTCTTGTTTGAATCTCCCCCACTCTCAATGGAAAAAGCCTATCCACATCAACTCTATCCATCCCCCTCATAATTTTAAATACCTCTACCAAGTCCCCCCTCAACCTTCTACGTTCCAAAGAATAAAGACCTAACTTGTTCAACTTTTCTCAATATCTGAGGTGATGAAACCCAGGTAACATTCTAGTAAATCTTCTCTGTACTCTCTCAATTTTGTTGACATCTTTCCTATAATTCAGTGACCAGAACTGTACACAATACTCCAACTTTGGCCTCACCAATGCCTTGTACAATTTCAACAATACATCCCAACTCCTATACTCAATGCTCTGATTAATAAAGGCCAGCATACCAAAAGCTTTCTTCACCACCCTATCCACATGAGATTCCACCTTCAGGGAACTATGCACCATTATTCCTAGATCCCTCTGTTCTACTGCATTCTTCAATGCCCTACCATTTACCATGTATGTCCTATTTTCATTAGTCCTACCAAAAGGAACTACCTCACATTTATCAGCATTAAATTTTATCTGCCATCTTTCAGCCCCCTCTTCTAACTGGCCTAAATCTCTCTGCAAGCTTTGAAAACCTACTTCATTATCCACAATGCCACCTATCTTAGTATCATCTGCATACTTACTAATCCAAATTACCACCACATCATCCAGATCATTAATGTATATGACAAACAACAATGGACCCAGTACAGATCCCTGAGACACACCGCTACACACCGTCCTCCAATCTGACACACAGTTATCCACCACTACTCTCTGGCATCTCCCATCTAGCCACTGCTGAATCCATTTTACTACTTCGATATTAATGCCTAATGATTGAACCTTCCTATCTAACCTTCCGTGTGGAACCTTGTCAAAGGCCTTACCAAAGTCCATATAGACAACATCCACCACTTTACCCTCGTCAACTTTCCTCGTAACCGCTTCAAAAAATTCAATGAAGTTGTCAAACATGACTTTCCACGCACAAATCCATGTTGACTATTCCTAATCAGACCCAGTCTATCCAGATAATTATATATACCATCTCTAAGAATACTTTCCATCAATTTACCCACCACTGACGTCAAACTCACAGGCCGATAATTGCTAGGTTTACTCTTAGAACCCTTTTTAAACAATGGAACAACATGAGCAATACGCCAATCCTCCGGCACCATCCCTGTTTCTAATGATATTTGCAATATTTCTGTCAGAGCCCCTGCTATTTCCACACTAACTTCCCTCGAGGTCCAAGGGAATATCCTGTCAGGACCCGGAGACTTATCCACTTTTATATTCCTTAAAAGTGCCAGTACTTCCTCTTCTTTAATCATCATAGTTTCCATAACTTCCCTACCTGTTTCCCTTATCTTACACAATTCAATATCCTTCTCCTTAGTGAATACCGAAGAAAAGAAATTGTTCAAAATCTCCCCCATCTCTTTTGGCTCCACACATAGATGTCCACTCTGATTCTCTAATGGACCAATTTTATCCCTCACTATCCTTTTGCTATTAATATAACTGTAGAAACCCTTTGGATTTATTTTCACCTTACTTGCCAAAGCAACCTCATATCTTCTTCTAGCTTTTCTAATTTCTTTCTTAATATTCTTTTTACATTCTTTATATTCCTCGAGCACCTCATTTACTCCATGCTGTCTATATTTATTGTAGATATCTCTCTTTTTCTGAACCAAGTTTCCAATATCCCTTGGCTCTCTCAAACTTATAGTAACCAAGTGCAATTTGGAAAGGATGCTCAAGAAGAGCCACCTATTTGAGGACCACAACTTAGTTACAAATCTGAAAATAATTCAGGTCTTGGGCACAAGGCGTCAAGCATCATTGATGTTGCTATCATTTAGCCCCCAAATTAGAGGCCAGCCCACAGGTTTTAGACCATAAAACTTAAAAGCAGTCATGGACCATTCAGCCCATTGAGTCTGCTCCATTTTATAATTCCATACAAAGCTGATAGCTTTATAGAGATATAACAAAGTACCAAAAAGAGTTTCAAACATGAGTTTGCAAAACTCTCTTGCACACTAAGTTTCAATCTCCCTTTCTCTTCTTCTCTGCTTCGACTTTGGTCAATGTGATAGGCAGATATACAAGTGTACTAATAAATTGGAACACCAATTCGTGGTGGTGAAGGGCGAATGCTATGTAGGTCAGGCTGAGTCTCGTTTCCTATTGATTCAACTATTGCAAAAGGTTGCTGCAACGCTGGATTTAATCTCAAATGGTTTGCAGTCCTGATATCCTAATACGTCATTCAACTACAGACCATCTATCACAGCATCAACACAGATGTTTTGGTTTGAACAGAGCCTAGTACAAAAACGTCAGTCTGGGATTTTAGGAGAAAAACATTTTTTGGTACAGGTGCATATTCCTTTATCTGAAATTCTGAAATCCGAAAAGCTCCAAAAACCGAAGTTTTTTTTGCCAACAGCTGACATCACTCAGCTGTGACGTGGCAGCATTAGCAGAGGCCGCCAGACGTCAGTTGTGGCTCAGCGCTCGGACTGGTTATACGTGCATTTGCTGTTCGCTGAAATTTTGTGTTCACTGTTGACTTTGTGTTTAATTTCACTGTGAAAATGTCAAAAAGAGCTGCAGATACCCCTGTGGGTAACAATGAGAAAAAGAGAAGGAATCTTCTCTATCAATAACGCAGAAAGTGGAGTTATTGCAGAAGCTTGATCGTGGTGTGTCTGTGCGGCGTCCTACTGAAGAAAATAGTGTCAGAACTACTACTGTATATGAGTTAAATAAACAGAAAGACAAATTACTGAAGTTTTATAGTGACAGTGACGTTCTACATTTATTCCAATAAGCCATTTACCATGTGTTTGATTCGGTTCGTTTGAAGCTGTATATTTTTATGTTTTATTGAATGTTTTTGTTGTAAATAAAATTTCTTCTTGTCATTATTCCCTAAACAATACAGTTTAACAATTATTTACATAGCACTTACATTGTATTAGGTATGATAAGTAATCTAGAGATGATATAAAGTATACGGGAGGATGTGCGTAGGTTTGGTGCGCCACTGGGTCCTAAACTCCACCGCACTGAGACAGGTTAAATAAGGGACTTGAGCATACGTGTTTTTTGGTATCGGTGGAGGGGGGCACGGGAGGTGGTCTGAAATCCAAAAAATTCTGAATTCCGAAATGCAACTGGTCCCAAGGATTTCGGATAAGGGATTGTGGAACTGTATGAAGAGGAAAAATATTCATTGTTCATGATAACTTACCATCTTCTTTTGGTTTTTGACAAGAGGAAGAAAAACTGTAAAAGGCCCCATTTTACTCAATGTTAACAAACATCCATTATCTGAAAAGATAAATAAAAAGATATATAGTGTGAAGATACTTCTTAATTCAAAATTAACAAAATGGATTTATTTCCATTACAAAATGAACAGAACATTATAATGAAGCTATTTTTTGAATTAATATTAGCACAGAATTTGCTGTCAAAATGACCATAAGACTAATGATCGTTTTTATACAATCAGCAGTTTAAACAATATGATTGGTGCATGCAGAGGAGATGATGACTGGGCTCGGTGCTGAGAAGGACAAAGACAGGGATGAAGGATTGCAATGCAATGGTGAATGAGCAGAGGTGCGTTGGGAGGAATTGTGGGAGTATTCAAACTACCTTAAGCAATATTCTTCAGTAGGATGGCTCTTTTACTAGCTTTGTAGAATGCCTGAACCCTCTGGAATTCATGGTACATCAAATGCAAAGAATTTTGTGCAAGAGATGCAAACCACACATTGTATGCCTGTTAATGTTACCAGGCAGCAGCAATGGAAATGCATATGAAGGATCTGATCCATAATCTGGAAATTCACTGCGGACACACAAACTATCCCATTGCGATTGGATTAAGGTACAATGCACTTGTGTAAGTAATACTTCAAAATGTTGGAGAAGTAAGCGAATCTCCAGGTCAGTGTCTGACAGCGTTTACAATGACTCCAGTTCCCATAAGTACAGTGGCTAGATGGAGCACCAGGAGTCAGCACTATAGTTTAAGAATACTTGAGAAAATTACCAAACATTGTAATTGGTGCAGTGCTATACTGGTAGGGGATTAGATTTTCGATCATCTCTCTTAAGGAACCAATGCACTTCCGTCCATCTCCAATTTGATCTGGTTTGCAGACACACCTGAGAAATAAGAAAACAACAAAAAATAAAACCAATTATTGTGAGCCAATGAAAATATAATTTATATGCTGCTGAAAAAACCAACAAATGCTTCTTCCATGCGTAAGCTAAAAATATGTTACTTAGCGAATTCTGACACTCTTATGAACAATGTTAATACAATTCCTGAATCTAGCCAAAGCAAATTTAAGTAATTGTCTGGAAAATTAAGAGACCACAGATGCTGGGATTTGAAGCAAAAAAAACAAGCTGTTGGAGTAAACTCAGTGGGTCATAAAGCATGGGTGCAGGCAAAGGTATGTTCACTTTTACAGGTAAAGACCCTACATCAGGACTCAGGGTTTCAACCTAATACACTGACCATCCCTTTGCTTCCAATGATGCTGCTCAGAACATAGAACAGTCCAGCAAAGGAACCCGGCCTTTTGCCCAAAACGTCTGACAGACCTTAATGTCAAATTAAACTAACAACATCTGCCTGGTCATGATCCATATTCATCAATTTCCTGCACATCAATGTGCCTGTCTGTTAAATTCTCCTGTCATGTCTGCTTCCACCACGGTCTCTGGTAGAGCATTCCAGGCACACACCACTCTGTGCAAAAATACTTGCCTTGCACATCTTTAAACTTTCAAACTCTCACCTTAAAGATATACCCTCCAGTTTCTGATATTTCTACCTCAGGAAAAAGATGGTCTACCCTTTCTATGGCTTATTATAATTTTATAAACTTCTACTAAATCTCCTACTAACTTCTAATGCTCCTGAGAAAACAATGTGAGTTTTTACAACCGCTCCTTATAGCTAGTAAACTCTAATCCAGGAAGCATCCTGATGAATCTCTTCTGTACGCTCTCCAGAGCCCCCACATCCTTCCAATAATGGAGCACAACTATACAAATGCTTGACTTGATAACTTCTTCTAGCAGTTTATTCTTTGCTCAAAAATCTATCTGTGGGTGATAAAAGGAAAGAAATTCTTCATTTCGAGCATTAACATAAATTCATTACAAATGACAGAGTAAAATACTTCATGAGTGCATAATGGGGTGAATTCTGTACAAATGTGATATAAACTTGAGGTCAGCTTTTTTCACAAACTCTTGAAAACCAGGAAAAAAAAGTTCACACAAAGCTTGTGTGAGCTATATAAAAGATCTCTAATATGCTTCTCTTGGCTGACAAAACTCTTAAGATTTGCCATACCTTGTGATTCAGTTTCACTGCAGAATACAGAGGATTTTCTGCCAGTTCTACAGAGGTATGTATTTTCTGCACATTAATATAACACACCAGAATGCACAGAGGTCCTAATGGCATGCAACAAATGCCTGGACCTTATTTCTATGACTTTAGACCACACACACTGACTATGGACACTGTGGGTCATTATAGTCATTCATTGGACTGTGAATGCAACTTCAGTAAAGGGGACATGCCAGACTGTGGCTAAAACCAGGATTCCAGAGAAGGGAGGGAAGTAACTCTTCAAGTTAAATACTCCATGGTAAATCACCAATCTGCTGACTGATCTCTCATTAATGCCATACTGATTTCTCCACCCCAACCCTCACATAGATACACCCAATTCCACACAAACTCTTAGCAGCTAATTGTAATCCAGAGCACCTATAATCTCATTTCCAATCTCCACCAGTCCTGGAACACCCCTCCCCCCATTGATAACAATAGTCATCTTCTCTAGCCGATAACCTTATCTGCTGCTCCAGGTCCTAACCACCTCCAAACGATTCAGCCCCATCCACCAGCCAGTTCCTTTAGCTTCAGCCCATTCTGGGCTGTCGAACCATGACCCCACCAACCCTGTGACCCAGACCGATATTAACCCATTTTCTTCATGTTGTCTGCCAAGAATGGAGTTCCTGAGTTCAACGCCTGTACAAAACAACCTTCTGGACCTCACGCACTACTGAATTTTGCGGTCACGATCCTTAATTAAAATTTTCATTCACTCTAATTTAACTATATCAAGATGCAATGCTATAGGTATTAGGATTGGTTTATCAGTGTCACATTAACAGAGACACAGTGAAAAACTTAAGTTTGCATGTCATCTAGACTGACCATTCCATACAAAAGTAGATCAAGGTTGTAATAAAGGAAATCAAAATGCAGAATATAGTGTTGCAGCTACAGTTACAGGGAAAGTGCGGTGAAGATAGATAAATAAAGTGCACATACCAGGATGAGGAAATCCAAGAGGTCATCATTGAGAGAGTGAGAGCTACTAGCGAGACCAACATCTACTGCCCAATCTTAATTTCCATTAAGGTGGTGGAGAGCTATATTCAACAATTGCAGTCCTTCAAGTAAAGATACTCAGACAGTGATATGGGAAGAGGATTCCAGGACTTAGGTCCAACATAGCAATATACTTCTGAACATTCCGGAGGTTGTGCTCACATGCAGCTGCTGCCTTTCTCATTCATTGTGGTAGAGGCTGCATATTTGGAAGGTGCTTGTCAAGTATTGCATTTTCAGGACAGCACACCCCACAACCACGGGGCTTCAGTGGAGAAAGGGACAAAAGTTTATGATTGTAGACAGAGCACCAAGCAAGTAGGTGCTGCATAGTGTTGAGCTTGGTGAATGTAATTGTCTCAGGCAATTGAAGATGCTGAAAAGACTGAGATATCTGAAAGGCATGTTATTGCTACATTATGCCCAGACTCTGATATGTTTTTGTAGGTGGCTGGTCCAGCTGAGAATCTGATAAAAGGTGATCCCCCATTAATGGTGGAGATGGTAATTCCATTGAACATCAAGGAGAGGTAGCTACAGTCCTTCTTCTTAGAGATAGTTACAGTGTGGTTCTTGTGTAATCTTCAGAATAGATCATCATCATCATCATCAAGTGCCATGCTCAGTTTGAGCTTTGACTGCCATGGCCCACACACTGCTGTTTCGGGTCAAGTGGATCAATTCATTGGTATTCATTTCCAGTTCTCTGGCTATTGTCTCCATCATCATTTGTCTTTGTCTTCCTCTTGCTCTCTTCCCTTCAATCTTTCCCATAATTACCGTGCATTCTAACTCCTCTTTCCTAATCACACGTCCAATGAAGTTACGTTGCCTTTTCATGATCTCATACATTATTTCTCTTTCTGTGTTTGCTCTGTTCACGACATTCTTGTTAGATATTCGTTTCGTCCACGATATTCTTTGCATCCTCCTCAAAAACCGCATCTCTGCTGTTTCAATTCGTTTCCCCATGTTACTAGATACTGTCCAACATTCTGAGCCATACAACATAACTAGATAAAATGTAACACTTCAGTACTCTAAGGTGGGTTGTCATGCCTAGTTTAGTTTTGGTCATTATACTCTTCATTCTCGTAAAGGTATCTTTTGCCATCCCTATTCTTCTTTTGAAGTCCATGTTGCACCTGCCATCTGATGCCACCCAGCTTCCTAAGTAGCAAAAGTTCTGCACTTGTTTTATGTCTTCCCCGTTTATTCTCAGCCTGCAGATAGGATTCTCCTTTTGGGATATCACCGTACATTCTGTCTTTTTGCAATTGATAGATAGACCCATTTTTGCACTTTCTTCAACAATTATATCAATTAAGTTTTGTAGTTCTTCCTCTGTAATTGCAATTAACAGTGTCATCTGCATATCTGAAATTAATGATGTTTTCACTGCCAACTTTGATTCCCAAGATATCTCTTATTTTTTGTAATATTACTTCTTTGTACACATTAAACAAATCAGGGGAGAAAACACACCTTTGTCTAACGCCTCTCTTGATTTTCATAAATTGATTCACTTCTCCATCTATTCTTACAGCAGCCGTTTGTTCCCAGTACAGATTTCTGATTAGGCGGAGGTCTTTCGAATCTAGATCTAGAGTTTTCTGTAATACTTCAAATAACTTATTGTGCTTCACTTTATCAAATGCTTTTGTGTAGTCGATAAAACAAACAAACAAACAAATCTTTTTGCACTTGAATAGCTCGTTCTGATAGTATCCTTAACATCATATTGCATTTCGTGTACCTTTATCTTTCACAGAACAACATTGTTCTTTATCTACTTCAGCTTGCATCTTACTTTTAGCTCTTGTCATCAAAATTCTTAGAAGTATCTTGGTGATATGACTCATTAAACTTATGGTCCTATGTAAATCATATTCATTGCTCCAGGTTTCTTAGGAAGAGTGATAAATACTGATTTTTTCATCTCTTCTGGTATTATTCCAGTCTCATAAATGTCATTGATTAAATCAGTAAGTATTTCAATTCCATAATCTTCAAGGGTGATAATTTGTTCTATTACTAATTTATCAGGACCTGCTGCCTTTCCTTTCTTCATCTTATTTATTGCATTACGAACTTCAGATTTTAAAATACTTGGACATTCAATTTTTTCTTAATTTCTGGTTTTTCACCTCAATCGTCTTCAAACAATTCCTGAATATACTCAGTCCATCTGTTCATAATCTCATCTTTTTCCATGATAATGGTATCATCCTTTGCTTTCAAACATCCTCCTGAAGAACAGAGGAGCTTTTTACCAGTGATATTCTTGATTTGTTGATGTAACCTTTTTGGATCGGTAATAGGGATTCTTTCTATTTGCTCACATTCCTGGTTTAACCAATCTTCTTTGGCTTTTTGACATAAGCTTTTAACTTTTTTATCTAAGGACTTATATTCTATAGAATTTGCTTTCTTCCATCGCCTTTCTTCCATTTGATTTTTGATTTCATCTGTCATCCATTTATTCTTTGTGCTTTTTTTCTTTTTTAGGAATCACGGACTTTGCTGATTCTACCAAGGCATCCTTTAGAGAGTTAAACTTCATTTCTACATGATTGCTATCATCTTCAACAGATTCTATTTCTAGACTTTGAAATCTATTCCTTACTTCAATTGTAAATTTTTGTCTTAAGTTTTCCTCTGTAATTAATTGCAAGTAGTCAAGGCATTGCTCAGGTTTTTGCGTCTTTAGTTTTTTAAGTTTTACTTTTACATGATATACTACTGGGTTATGGTCACTATTACAGTCTGCACCTGGATATGTTTTGCATTGAGTCACTGAGTTTCTAAACCTTTGGTTTATAGTAATAAAGTCAATTTGATTTCTAGTGTTATCACCTGGAGTTTTCCAGGTCCACAAGTGTCTTGGATGGTTTTTAAAGTAGGTATTCATGATGACCTGATTATTCATCTTACACCATTCTACCCATTTCTCACCTCTTTCATTTCTTTCCCCTAGTCCAAATTTTCCTATGGTATTTCCATCAGCACCTTGTCCTACTTTAGCATTTAGATCTCCCATGACAATAACAATATCTTGAGATTTGCATCCATTCTTTGCTTGTTCAAGCTCTTCATAGAATTTATCTATATCCTCATTTGTTCCATCTGTTTTAACAGAATAGATAGGGAAGATAATTAAGGTGTGGAGGGAGGTGATGAATAGCAGACAGTTGGAAGGATGCAGCACTGGAAAGAGAATATATCCTGAAGTGAAATCTATCTATAGATAAGAAAAATAGAGAAGCTGTTATAGTACAATTGTAATATCTGATGATAAGAGCAAATCTGTACAGAAATTACAAAGCTGTGGAAAAGCCACAGTTGTGATAATAGATCTTCAGTTATTCTGATGTGAATTGGGAGTAATATTTGAAATTTGTTCTGAAGAGTTTTCTATAACAATCTACTGTATTTCTGACCCAATGAGAAGAAAGGAATTTCTGGACTTGGTTCCAGGGAGTAAAGCAGGGGAATGAAGAGAGAGGGAAGTATTAGCAGGGGAACATTTGCAAAACAATGATAATCGATTCATGAAGTACAGAACTGCCATGCAAATATAATCTGTTGAAGAACAGCCACTGTCAAAAGAATGAGTATAGATTTGACCTGGGTAAACTGGAATGAAAGGTGGGTGGGTGAAACTGCAAGGCAGCAATGCATAGATCTCAGAGAAGTGACTCAGTTCGAGCCGTGGTTCTGGTGAGGAAAGAAGTAGAAACGGAAAGCCAGTGCTCAGTGGATCAGAGAAGAAATAGGAAATAGAATAAAAGGATCAAACACATGCCAGACATCAACTTATTAATAGAAGAAAGATCTATGCTGGTCACAGAAAGTTTAGAGGGGAAGTAGAAAGGAAATCAGGGGATAAAAACAAACCTTAATCTCTGCTGTAGGCATGGAACAGCAAAATGGGACTAATCAAGGACCAACAATATTAACTCATATTATTATACGAGTACTGACATTGAATTTTCCCATGAGGGAGACACTGCTGAGGTCTCAGCAAATCAAGATATAGTTGAGATTCTGTATAACATAAGTTTGACAACGAGGAGGTGCTAGAAAGTTCAGCATTTTTTGTTTTCGTTTCAATTGGCAGATAGTTCAACTACCAAAGAATGCAAAATAAAGGTTACGGACACAAAAACAAAGTGTTATTACCATATACTACTTCCCTCCCCATAGCAGACGGCTGTGATTGGATTGCAAAGCAAAGAGGGGTACTGAAATCAAACTGAATGCTCAAAGGGGACTTGGATGGGTTCCTAAAAGGAGGAAAATTGCACAACCATGAAAAGAAAGCCACACTGCAGGGAGAGGGCAGGGGAGGTGGTCTTGCTTAGTGCCAATGTACAATTGATTGAGCTGATTGCCCTTTCTCTAGGCTATAGCTATACCCTGACTCTGTGAATGTGACTGGCTATTTTATCAGCTTTTGTCTAGGCTGTGTTACATGAAAGCTCAGACTGCTTCACTTTCTGAGATCTGCCAATGAAAATGATCATTGTGAAATCTTCAACAAACCTCCCCAAGTCTAACCTGTTGGGGAAAAGTTACAGGCTCAGTAGCTGAATACATTGAAGCCTCGGACACAGCACGGACATCCTGGGACTAACAAATTGTCCTCTATCAACCGCGGACATCCTGTTTTGTGCTAAGGGACTACAACCATTGTGTGTTTGTTCTCATGGCCCAATGACTTCAATGGCATATTTCTCATCACCATATTAATCAGCTTTTACTGGTGTCAATAAATGTTTTGCAAAGCCATAGTCCAGGGATATCTTAATGGCCTTTGTTTAAGATGCTTTGCATATTCCAGCCATTTCTCCATGAAATCATCATCTGTATAGCACAACTGAAGTAGGATCCCAACTGATTTGCAGCTTCACTCCTGGCGCCAATTTAGAATTCAATCTCACGGGCAAATCAGAGCCCACATTCCCAAGAATTTTGCTCTACCTGTCACTCATTTCCAAATATGCAAATTCCAACTATTGACAATTTGTCACCCACTCCCCTCTTTCAGTCATTGCTTACTATGACTCAGTTCTGCATTATACCTCTGAATATTTAAATAGTGTGATGGATTGGTTGTCCATTGTATCCAACTACAACGGTTAGATTTTATATGGCTCATTACTTGTAGATAATACTTACTTAAAGTTTCCAGGTGATACTGTTATGCACTTTGCTGAATTATTGCAGAGAGATGGCTTGCAAACTTCTCTCAGGGCGCAACCTTCTGAAGGATTGTTGCCAATGAATCCATCTTTGCACTTGCAAGATGACTTTAAAGAAAGGAAAATTCTATTGTAATCTTTAACTCTGATAAATAGAGCAGAGGCTACAGATTTATAATCTGAAGTCACACATGTACCACAGAGGTTCTTAATTCTCATAGCTCTCTTCCAAGTACCTCAGGTGAAGAATATTTTCTACTACCCCATGGAAGTAGGCATTCTTTTAGTGTGAGCCTCAGGGTGGATAGAAGGTAGATTTTGGGCGATCTCCATCTTTCCCATGTCTGTCATTACTCCTGCACAAATGCAGTTATTGCCATCCTCCACAGATCAGAGCAAGTAAAGTCAATTCCTATTTCTCCCACCATCTCATTGCTCCTAATCTATAGATTAAATTTAGAGCTTTCCAATCTCAGTGATTTCAATGATATGTTTCTGAACAAAGTTGCAGGAAAGTAAATCAAACAAGCTCAGCTAAATTATATCAGCTCACAACAACAAATTTAAACTTAGTGAGCAACCAACATCTCAATTCTATAACTGAAAAAGTTGTTAACGCGCAAATCATACAGTAATGAATTAAGTGTACCTGCCCTGGACCTTCATACTTGCAACTGGTAGAATTTTTAGGACAGCCACCATTGTTTATGCTGCAAGGGTTTAATGGCAAACACAGCTTTCCATTTCCATGGTAACCAGGATGACAGATACATTGGTATTTTCCTTCATCGAAGTATTCACACTCTGCATTCTCGTCACAGATATTCATATTACATGGATTTAGCACTAGAGTATGGAATCAGAAATAAAGGATTTTACATAAAATGCTGAACATTATTAAAGACTAAAAAATGTTTTGCTAAAATATGTTAATATCAGAACTGGAGTAGCCCGAAATGGAAGAAAGAGTTTATACAGTATCATAATTTCACCATAACAAAATAGGGCCAATGGTTACCACTATCTGCACAGTGAATCATAGAAACATACAGTACAGTAGCAGCCTCTTTCAGCCCACCTCACCCATGCTAATGATGCTGTCTGACTATGCTAATCCTATTTATCTGAATTAGGTCTGTCTCTCTCCTGCCTTTCCTACCTACGTGTAGGTGCTTCTCCAAATACATCTATTATTTTCTCTGGCAATTCATTTCAGATATTTACCACCCTATGTGGAAAAACTCCTCAGATTTCCATGAAATTTCTCTCCTCATACTTACGTCTTCTGGTTCTAGACTCAACTAGCCAGAATAGAAAAAAGATTTTGACTTCTACCCTTTTTATGCATCTCATCATTCTATAAACCTCTGTAAGTTCACCATCACCCTCCAATAGTGAAGCAAAAATAAATCCAGCCTATCGAATCTCTCTGTATAACTACAGCTCTTCATGCCAGGCAACAGACTTGTGAGTCTCTTCTGTACTCTCTTTATTACTACCATGTATTTCATGTAATGTATTGACCAGAACTATACACAGTACTGTTAGGTGCAGTCTAACCAATATTTTGACATTAATACTAACCAGTGGATTATCATTAACTTAAGAGAAAGCATGCTCTAGTTCTTACACTGTGGTATCTCCTTTATCCAAACATGGTCTATTGGCATTATATTTTCAGAGGCAAAAAAAAAGTCTTTGAAGTAGATAGAAAATTTGTTGAAATTTCAGTAAAGACAACAGGCATTTCATCTCCTGTACTGTATGTGATAATGAACCTATTGAACATCTGCCTAATATTACAAATCAACTCTTTCCTTAGGCCTTTTGATAAATTTTTCCCCTTAGGTGTTTACGTAACCCCAAAGCACAAACAGTGACACCCATCAACTGGTCCTGAACCTATTCAGCTCAACAAAAGACCCCTTTTGTTGCTCTTCCAAAGCAAATATCAGACCACAACTGAACATTTTGGACGTCCACAATCCAAGAGATTGGATCACTGAACTTTGATGCAACTACCTCAAAGACTCTACAGGAAAGGCCACAGCTTAACAGTTCCTTTCTGTAACACAAGATGATTTAGAGTCTGTCAAAAGTTCTAGTGATGTGCATGTTAAGGAAATAACTTCTGTCCTGATACAAACTTAATTTTACAATTTTGTTGTCTACTGAATAATGTTTCCTACAGTAAACATAGATATCCAATATTTTCTTTTATTATACATTTGCAAATTTTATGGATAAAGGCATCTCTGGAAAAAAAAATATGCAATTTCCTCTTAAACTATCACAATGAGTCAATTTCAATACCAGAGATTGCAAAATCTTATCAAGTTTCTGGCTGTATTTTTGCAAAATTCCCTCTGTTTTCATTATTTCTTTATTCTTCCTGTCAACTTAATGCAAAGCTCTTCCTGAACTTATTTCTTTCAAGTAAGGGAGGGAGAGCAGCCAGATCTCTTGGTACCAGTGACGTAGGAGGGAAAAGCAATCAGGTCCTGAAGAGAGGACTTTGAGAGCTAGGTAGAAAGCTAAGAAGCAGGCCTTCCAGGATAGTAATTTCTGGATTGTTACCTGTGCTACGTGCAAGTAAGGGTGGAAACAGGATGATGTGGCAGATAAATGCATGGCTGAGAAGCTGGTGCAGGGGGCAGAACTTCAGGTTTTGGATCATTGGGATCTCTCCTGGGGCAGGTATGACCTGTACAAAAAGGACAGGTTGCACCTGAACCTGAGGAAAGCAACATTTTCGCGGGCAGGTTCATCCAGGTCATTTATAAAAATCATGGAGAAGGGGTCCCAGAACAGTAATGATCCAGAGGTGATTAGGGAGTTTAAGGCAAAAAGAACCCTTAGCAGACAGTGATCACTATATGATTTGAGTTCAACTTGAAATTTGATAGGGAGAAATTAAAGTCTGCCGTAGTATTTCAGTGGAGTAAGGGAAATTACAGTGGCATGAGAGAGAAGTTGGCCAAAGTACATTTGAAAGAAATGCTGGCAGGGATGAAGGTGGAGCAGCAATGATGCGAGTTTCTGGGAAAAATGAGGAAGGTGCAGGACAGATGTATTCCAAATACAAAGAAATACTCCAACGGCAAAACAGTACAACTGTAGCTGACAAGGGAAGCCAAAGCTAATGTAAAAACAAAAGAGCGGGCATACAACAAAGCAAAAAAATTAGTGGGAAGATAGCAGATTGGGAAGCTTTTAAAAACGTACAGAGAGCAACTGAATGAATCGTCAGAAGGGAGAATATGAAATATGAAAGCAAGCTAGCAGACAATATCAAAGTGGATAGTAAAATCATTTTCAAGTATGCAAAATCTATGAGAGATGAGAGTGGATATAGGACCACTAGAAAATGAGGCTGAGAAATAATAATGGGGGCCAAGGAGATGGCAGATGAACTAAATGAGTATTTTGAATCTGTGGAAGACACTAGCAGTGTGCAAGATCCTGTAGTATGTGAAGGAAGAGAAGTGGGTGCAGTTACTATTACAAGAGGGAAGGTGCTCAAAAAGCTGAAAGAACTAAGGGTACATAAGTCACCTGGACCAGAGTCACCTAGGATTCTGAAAGAGGTAGTGTTAGAGATTATGACGACATTAGAAATGATCTTTCAAAAATTATTGAATTCTGGCATTGTTTCAGAGGACTGGAAAAGTGCAAATGTCACTCCACTCTTTATGAAAGGAAGAAGGCAGCAGAAAGGAAATAACAGACTAGTTAGCCTGACCTCAGTGGTTGGGAAGATGTTGGAGTCAATTATTAAAGATGAGGTTATGGACTTGGTGACACAGAACAAGATAGGACAAAGTCAGCATGGTTTCCTTAAGGGAAAATCTTGCCTGATGAACCTGTTGGAATTCTTTGGGGAGATTACAAGTAGGATAGATACTTTATACTTTACACTTCATTGTTGCCAAACAGTTGATACTAGAACGTACAATCATCACAGCGATATTTGATTCTGCACTTCCCGCTCCCTGGATTACAAATCGATAGTAAATATTAAAAATTTAAATTATAAATCATAAATAGAAAATAGAAAAATGGAAAGTAAGGCAGGTCCGGGTATTTGGAGGGTATGGCCCAGATCCGGGTCAGGATCTGTTCAGCGGTCTTATCACAGTTGGAAAGAAGCTGTTCCCAAATCTGGTCGTACGAGTCTTCAAGCTCCTGAGCCCTCTCCTAAGCCCTCTCCTGGAGGGAAGAGGGACGAAAAATGTGTTGGCTGGGTGGGTCGTGTCCTTGATTATCCTGGCAGCACTGCTCTGACAGCGTGCAGTGTAAAGTGAGTCCAAGGACGGAAGATTGGTTTGTGTGATGTGCTGGGCTGTGTTCACAATCCTTTGCAGCTTCTTCCGGTCTTGGACAGGACAACTTCCATACCAGGTTGTGATGCTCCCTAGAAGAATGCTTTCTACGGTGCATCTATAAAAATTAGTGAGGGTTTTAGGGGACAGGACAAATTTCTTTAGTTTTCTCAGGAAGTAAAGGCGCTGGTGGGCCTTCTTGGCAGTGGACTCTGCTTGGCTGGACCAAGTCAGGTCATTTGTGATATTGACCCCGAGGAACTTAAAGCTTTCGACCTGTTCCACTTGTGCACCACCAATGTAAATTGGGTCGTGCGGTCCGCTACTCCTTCTGAAATCAACAACCAATTCCTTCGTCTTGCTGACGTTGAGGGATAGGTTATTGTCTTCGCACCATGTCACCAGGTTCTTAATTTCTTCTCTGTACTCAAACTCATCATTACCTGAGATACGGCCTACAATTGTTGTGTCATCAGCAAACTTATATATTGAGTTCGATGGAAACTTGGCTACACGATCATGGGTGTACAGTGAGTACAGCAGGGGGCTGCGTACACAGCCTTGTGGGGCACCGGTGCTCAGAGTGATTGTAGAGGAGAGCTTGTCCCCTATATTTACAGCCTGGGTCCTGTCTGTGAGGAAGTTGAAGATCCAGCTGCCGATCTGAGTGCTAAGGCCCAGGTTCTGGAGCTTAGGAATCAGTTTATTTGGAATGGATAAAGGTTATGCAGTGGATGTTGTATATTCGGACTTTCAGAAAGCCTTTGACAAGGTGCCACACATGAGGCTGCTTACCAAGTTAAGAGCCCATAGTATTGCAGGGAAGTTACTGGCATGGTTAAAGCATTGGCTGATTGGTAGGAAGCAGCGAGTGGGAATAAATGGACCCTTTTCTGGTTGGCTGCCAGTGATATTGGCGCTCCGCAGGAGTCAGTGTCGGGACCGCTTCTTTTTATGTTGTACATTAATGATTTAGATGATGGAATAGATGGTTTTGTTGCCTAGTTTGCAGTTGATATGGAGATTGGTGGAGGGGCAGGTAATGTTGAGGAAACAGTAGGCTGCAGAAGGACTTAGACAGATGAGGAGAATGGGCAAGAAAGTGGCCGATGAAATACAATGTTGGAAAATGCATGGTCATGCACTTTGGTAGTAGAAATAAATGTGCAGACTATTTTCTAAATGGGAAGAAAATCCAAAAATCTGAGATGCAAAGGCACTTGGGAGTCCTTGTGCTGAACACAACTAAAGGTTAACTTGCAGTTTGAGTTGGTGGTGAGGAAGCCAACTGTAATGTTAGCATTCATTTCAAGAATACAAGAGCAAGGATGTGATGCAGAAGCTTTATAAGGCACTGGTGAGACCGCACCTTCAGTATTGTGAACAGTTTTGGGCTCCTCATCTAAGAATAGATGTGCTGGCATTGGAGAGGGTCCAGAGGAGGTTCATAAAGATGATTCTGGTAATGAAAGGTTATCATACGAGGAATATTTGATGGCTGTATGTCTGTACTCTCTGGAATTTAGAAGGATGAGGGGGGATCTCATTGAAACCTTTCAAATGTTGAAAGGCCTTGACCGAGTAAATGTGGAAAGGATGTTTCCCATGGTGGGGGAGTCTAGGACAAGAGGGCACAGACTCAGGATAGAGGGACATCCATTTAAAATAGATGAGGGAAATTTCTTTAGCCAGAGGGCAGCCACAGGCAGCTCTGGAGGCCAGGTTGTTGGGTATATTTAAGGCAGAGATTGATGGGTTCTTGATTGGACATGGCATCAGAGGTTACAGGGAGAAAGCCTGGGAATGGGGTTGAGGAGGGGTGAAAAGGGATCAGCTATCATTGAATTTTGTACAGATGGTTTGGTCTAGTAAACAGCCATTTTGTTGGAAATTCAATCACAGAGTCAGGTGAACATGCAAGAAGTTTTACAATTAGTGTTAGTTGTAGTTGCTCGGAAATTCACTGAGTGGCCACTTTAGTAGGTACGGGAGTGGAACCCAATGTGGTCTTCTGCTGCTCTAGCCCATCCACTTCAAGGATTGACATGTTGTACAATCGGAGATGCTCTTCTGCACTTCACAGATGTAGAGCATGGTCATTTGTGTTACTGTCGCCCTCCTGTCAGTTTCAACCAGTCTGGCCATTCCCATCTGATCTCTCTCAAAAACAAGGTATTTTCACCTGCTCACTGGATTTTTTTTGGGGAGGGCAGGGTTTCACACCATTCTAGGCAAACTCTAGAGAATCCCAGGAGATCAACAGTTTCTGAGAGAGTCAAACCACCCCACTTAGTACCAGCAATCTTTCCACAGTCAGTCACTTCGGTCACATTTCTCCCTATTCCGATGTTTGGTCACTACAGCAACTGAACCTCTTGACCATATCTGCATGCTTTTACGCATTGAGTTGCTGCCACATGATTAGCTGGTCAGGTATTTGCATTAATGAACAGGTGTGCAGGTCTACCTAATAAAGTGGCCACTGAGTGTACCTTACCAGTGTTCATGATTAAGAACTGATGAAACCCCTAACTACCCTAAATGGGAATCAATCTCTGCTTGTGCCTATCCAATTATTTGATACCCTCTGGAAGAAAATGCCAGGATTTAAGGTTACTTAGCTGTCTTCAAAGTAATTCACCAGTTAATCCAGGTACTACGGGCAGAGCTTTGTCTGAAATATAAAAGGCTGTTGGGTTTATCAGCATAATGGCTATCTTGTCTACTCAACATGTCCTTCCAGTAACGGAGAGATAAGTTTGCCCTACCATCTTAATATCGATTTATTTTCTAATGTTTGTTTGATTGTGCTCTATGGCACCTTTTGCCTTGACAACATTAGGCCGAGAATGTTACAATCGAAAAAGGATATCACAAAATTTTAAAAAATACCAGAGATACTCAGGAGGGTGGGCTACATCTATGGTAAGATAAAGAGAGCTAACATTTCTCCAGCATTTTGTGTTTTTATCTTACATTTCCAGGGCCTTCTGTATTCTTTTAAATTTTGTGGCTATCCTGTCTCTGAATGCTCCTCCCCAGCCCTTTCCCTGAATCTTCCGTCTTTTAAAAAAATATTTTCTTTTTTTTCATTGATTTTGCTTCTACTTTTGTTCACAGCCTTCCATTTCCCGACTTTACCACTGACATTTTTTCACTTTATCAGTAACTTCCCATTACTTAGAACACTTTGATTAATCTAAAGAAATGGAGGTCACTAAACAGCTTTCCTGGCATAGACAAGACGAATAGCAACTGAGTTAAGTATTTGCTCATAGCATAGCAGCCAAACAGTAATTTGAATTATCAAGATCTATTGCTGAAAAGCATAGCCACCAGAAAAGGGAGATAAGAAATGAAGGATGAGGATAATTCTGATGAATGTATCTAGTTACAGCCTACTTCCAACAGGAACATCATTTTAAAAACAAAATAGGAAATTTGCCCAAAAGTTAATTTCCACTCCTGAACTTTCAGTTAAATTCTGCAAGAGGATCAGGAGGATTCAAAGTTCTTACCCACGCACGTTCCTGAAATGTTCTGAAAACCAGGCATACATGAACAAATTAACCTTCCAGACTTTTCTTCTATGCACTGTGTGTTTTTTCCGCATTGCAGAGCCTTGCAAGCAGGCATTTCTGCAAAAAGTCAACAGACAATTATTGTCAACCTTTTAACATTGAATTGAGTAATAGAACATAAAAGGAACCAAATGTCCCACCAGATCAGTAAGACAAGCTCTTTGAATTTTGTGCTGTTTTATGCCATTAGCAAAATAATCACATTGTTCATGAAAATAAACAGGGTCCGGGTTATTCTACTTAATATTATAAAAGATGAAAAATCTTAAATTATCAGTCAACCTGGATTTATTTTAATCCCAAGATGTTGCACATGAAGCACAAGATCTCTTACAGCAAGATTTTGCTGGTTATTTTTTGTTTTTTGTACAATCATTGTGCTGAGGGGTGCTGGTAACAAAACACAATATCTCCCATTTCAACCAACCATTTCCTAGACCAGGCATGGCAAGGCTACAAGATTAAAGTTCATTCTACATCTTTCTTACAATATCCGTCTATTTCTTCATATGAAGGCCATTAAATAAGACTTTCCATATCTGTCTCAAATGTAACAAGCTGGAATTTTGTTTTACTTGGTACATTCACCAGAGGGAGAAGAGGTAGCTTCCTGCTCACGAGTCTTCAGATATTTATTAAAAGAGTCTTGAGCACCAACCTGATGTGAATGTTTCTAATATATCATAATATTTAAATCTCATTAGTGCTTTCTAGTAAGCTTAAAAAAGTAGAGTAACCCTTGCTACCCTCCTACAAAGATTAAAATCAATTATTAACAATTTTCAGTATTTTGGGACCTAACCTACAGGAAAGACAGAGTGTGGAATTAAATAGGCACTCAAAGGAATCATGCAGTTTATTCTGAAAGGTGCACAGTTTAAAACAACTAAACCAGTGGAAAAGAGGGAATTCATAAACAGTGCTAATAAAAATGTTCTCTCAGATTCAATTCATTTAATAATTGCAAACATTTCCCCCATTCATTGGCCAGTGATTATTGCTTAACCCTAATTGCCTTTGAGAAGGTGATGACAACCAATTCCATCTCTCTAAATCCTTGCAAGCCTAGTAACTTAGTGATTGTGCCCCATTCAAAAGCAAAATTTATCAGTGCAAATTAGACATTATCCTGTTTTCTGTCAGTTTCCTGATAGTTTAACATTGAACTGAGTGATAGAACACAGAGGCAATGGCCATGCTTCGAAATCTGAATTTTAAATCCAACCTCCGCTAAGAACGAATGCTTACCTTGATCACATTTTGGCCCAGTGTAACCAGAAAAACAAATGCAGCTTCCATTTCCAGTAATCCCATTGTTGCAAATTCCATGTATGCATTTGCATCCTTTGGATAAACAATATAGTGAAACATGGTGAATATTATTCTAAGTATTAATTTCTATTACCATCACCAATTTCCATTTGCACAATCTTCTGTGCATTTCAGACAAGCCTTTACCTTATTATTCTCCTAATTGACACCATTTTAAAATTTATAGCTATTGCTATATAGCACAATTAGGTTATCAATCAGAGGTCAAATTCTAAGCAGTAGACTGCATTATGGTTGACCTAAATAGATCAGGGAAAGAAGGGCTTCGATCACCTACTTACAGGCCAGTGTGAATCAAGATTCTACTGTTAGATTCAGAGCAGATGATAAAGCAATCTGAGATTACATCACATGGATCTGGCAAGACACAGCCTCACTATCTTCATCATTTTGGACCACATATAAACAGTCTTCAGACCAGGTGGGTTTTCATTCAAAAGCTTTCACATCACACTCGGTTGGCCTCATCATTAGACTGCAAAGTCTCACACAGGGTACCTGCCTCAGTATATCCTCTTAAAGTAAATTGCTCAGCTGTCTTTTGGAACTCTTCAACTTCCAGATTTCAACCCTTATAATCCCGTTCATGACACCTCTTGAACATTCTGCACCAATTTGCCTCCTCAACCAATGTGGTACCAGAAAACCACTGCAATCCTTATGCCAAAACCATCAACTTATCCAATGTCTAAACACTCTCCAAACTGATTCCTCCCTGGCACCCCCCCTCGCAACAGCCTCCAACCAATTTGCCATCCAGTCTCCCGGAGCGTATAATTAATCTGAACTATAATCAGATCATGTGACTGTCTGATGTTGGTATTGTTCAGCTCCTTAACCCAGGTGATCATAAATTTCAAAACCTTTTCTGATTTTACTTTCCTCTGAAAAATACATTGTAGGATTTTTAAAATATCAACAATGCTTGACCACAAGTGGACAGAAAAGGAAGTAACTTGCATTTTTGCTGACTTTCTAACCCAAGGACACCACATAACACTTTGCAGCCTAAATATATACCTTAGCAAGATCAGTCACTGCCAGGTAGCCTGTAGTGTTAAGGAGAAATCATTGGCCATGAGACCATGAGAGTTTCCCTGCCAGAGACACAGGATAATTTACAGCCCAGTAAGATGACAGACATGGGCTTGGTACTTGCCTTGCCTGAAAGCAGGTATGCTGGCAGTGCAATATTCCATAAAGAATGTGCTGCCAAAGTCATGCAGGGCAGAGCATTTCAAAGATACACTGTGTGTGAAGAAATTTCACCATCATAGACCCAAGTGACTTTGACGTTAACCTAAGATGTGACTCTGGGTCAAGACTCCGAGAGAAGAAACAACTGCATTGAGACTGTAAACATTTTGTAAGTTTCAGTGAGATCACTCTGCATTTGCCTAGACTCTGGAGAGCATAGGCCTATTGCACTCAGTCACCCCTTTAACGGCAAACCTGCCAATCCTGGAACCAGCCTCATGTGCCAGTTTATGCCAAGGGAAATCAACATGTGCCAAGACCTTTAAAAAAAAATTATAATTATCGCTCCTCCATATGTTGATTGTATCAGCAATGATTCTATTGAATGGAAAGTACTGCATACACTGGTAATTTTAAAACAGAAACTGCTCATCAGCAAATCAGTCAACACCTGTAGAGAAATGAAAAGAGATTAACTTTTCAGGCAATTGATCTTTCAACAGAATGTTCAGCACGTGCAGCAGATTCTATTGATGAGATATGTGCCGATAAATAACATTAAACCTGAAGCACCTTCAATTACTCCAAAAGACTGAGGTTTGGTAAGAATACTGAAAGGCTTTTATTCGCTGTACAATACAACCTCCACAGTGAGTGTCTGCCCCCGGACTGAGGGGGAGGGGCAAGGCGAACACCTTTATACAGGACTCTGTGGGAGGAGCACAGGGACAGTCAGCAGAGGGGTGGGTCCAGACAGGTAACCGAGTTACAACATATATACATGGTTTACCACAAAACCAAAGCACAAATTGACATCCTCAACATTGCCAAAAGCTCTGGTTCACCAAATCAACATCAGCAGCAATTACTGTGGGAGTGAAAACTGAATCAGCATAAAACAGGCCCTCCTGCCCAAATCATCCATGCTGACCAAAATGTCTGTCCGAGCTAGTCCCATATGCCTGACTTTGACCAATATCCTTCTAAAACTTTTCTATCCATGTATATGCCAGAAAGCACACGGTATTGGGGGTAAGGTATTGGTGTGGGTGGAGAGTCGGTTAGCAGACAGGAAGCAAAGAGTGGGAATAAACGGGACCTTTTCATAATGGCAGGCAGTGACTAGTGGGGTACAGCAAGGCTCAGTGCTGGGACCCCAGTTGTTTACAATATATATTAATGACTTGGATGAGGGAATTAAATGCAGTATCTCCAAGTTTGCGGATGACACGAAGCTGGGTGGCAGTGTTAGCTGTGAGGAGGATGCTAAGAGGATGCAGGGTGACTTGGATAGGTTGGGTGAGTGGGCAAATTCATGGCAGATGCAATTTAATGTGGATAAATGTGAAGTTATCCACTTTGGTGGCAAAAATAGGAAAACAGATTATTATCTGAATGGTGGCCGATTAGGAAAAGGGGAGGTGCAACGAGACCTGGGTGTCATTATACACCAGTTATTGAAAGTGGGCATGCAGGTACAGCAGGCGGTGAAAAAGGTGAATGGTATGCTGGCATTTATAGCAAGAGGATTCGAGTACAGGAGCAGGGAGGTACTACTGCAGTTGTACAAGGCCTTGGTGAGACCACACCTGGAGTATTGTGTGCAGTTTTGGTCCCCTAATCTGAGGAAAGACATCCTTGCCATAGAGGGAGTACAGAGAAGGTTCACCAGATTGATTCCTGGGATGGCAGGACTTTCATATGAAGAAAGACTGGATGAACTGGGCTTGTACTCGTTGGAATTTAGAAGATTGAGGGGGGATCTGATTGAAACGTATAAGATCCTAAAGGGATTGGACAGGCTAGATGTAGGAAGATTGTTCCCGATGTTGGGGAAGTCCAGAACGAGGGGTCACAGTTTGAGGATAAAGGGGAAGCCTTTTAGGACCGAGATTAGGAAAAACTTCTTCACACAGAGAGTGGTGAATCTGTGGAATTCTCTGCCACAGGAAACAGTTGAGGCCAGTTCATTGTCTATATTTAAGAGGGAGTTAGATATGGCCCTTGTGGCTACGGGGGTCAGGGGGTATGGAGGGAAAGCTGGGGCGGTGTTCTGAGTTGGATGATCAGCCATGATCATAATAAATGGCGGTGCAGGCTCGAAGGGCCGAATGGCCTACTCCTGCACCTATTTTCTATGTTTCTATGTTTCTAAATCGCTTTTAAACATCAGAATGGTACTTGCCTTGACAAGCTCTTTAATTGTTAAAATCAAGATTAACGCCAGAAAGCTGTAAAGTAGCAAACAGAAAAACAAGTGCCTAGAAATCTAATTTTTGGGGGAGGTTTGAGTAGCATATGCCGTATCAGGTCCCCCTCCAAAAGAAAAAAAATTGGGAAACTTGTAAGAAGTCAGATACATAGCATTGCTAGCATGTTTTCCACTAAGTACCAAACTGCAGCTTACAAGGTGTCCTGCTAGACCATCCCATGTACACTGCAGCTGCCAACACTTGGTTATACAGCAGGCAGAGAATGGTTTCCACCTTTAATGGCAGACAGGCCACAAGCAGCAACACATACCATGGGCTCCATGGAAGGAGAGAGAAATTACAGGAAAGTGCTTTCAGATATTCTCAGAAGGGACACTGAAGGACTCATAAGTGAGTCAGGAAGGTGGTTGTGTATGCCAGTGCTGGTGAGCCAAGTGAGGCATGTAACAGAAAACCTGCTAGAAATACCCTGGATTTTCATCTTGTCAGTGATGTTCCAGTTATCTCCTAGAAATATCACTCCTTGATGGGACAGAATTGTAGGAAGTTACGTTGACATCACCAGATGAGTTCCACATTTGCCTTCTGTAACTTATAGACTCCCACACACCCAATTCCAAATCTCAAAGGCATTTGCCATATTCACCCTATGCATCAGTCAAGTCTTTAGATATAAGATAACTTATGATTTATTAAATACCCTCATCTCCTCTAATTGGGTGACACCAGTTGAAAACAAAGGGGAAACCCCCGTGGTGGGAAAGGGCTTTGTCTCAAGTATAGTGTCTCACCTGGCTGGAGGCAAGGCCCTGTATGCTGAGAATGAAGGGACCACAAATGAGGTAACATGGAATCTGCCTGGTATGCGCCGTGTCACAGTTTCATCATGAACACTATGTACCTCTATAATGATAAGTATAAACCTTCATCACTGCTGCAGCTCTGTAAAGTTGTTTTGGCATAGCTTAGTGATTATGAGGAGGTAAGAACATATGATATAGGAGCAGAATTAAGCCTTTTAGCCCATCGCCTGCTCTGTCATTTCATTCTGGCTGATCCATTTCCCAGCTCAGCCCCAGTCTCCTGCCTTCCCCCCATATCTCTACATGCCCTGACTAATCAAAGTAGATACCTACTGTTTCTTTACCATTTTTACAGCTAAAATTGGAGTAGGAGGAGGTGGGGGGGGGGAGGGCTAAAGAATGTAATGATAGCTGCCATCCATGATATTACCTCATTACATGGCACTATGGTAGATCAGCAACACGGTACAGAAGGATTTGTGTCTCTTTAAAACCTATCAGGCAATAGGCACCAGAACTTGAGAAATGTGAGCAGGAACAGGCTAGCCCACCCTGCTATGCATCAAGATCAAAAGTTTAACATTCTATTAACTTAGGACTCAAACTCCCTTTCAACATGTAATGAAAAGTCACAGTGGTTAGTTACTGGTTGAGCCTCTGGTGAAGCTTCGTGGTGTAATGAGGTTAATAGCATGCCATTGGGGTCAAATGACACAGTCATAATGGCTAGTTTTAAGCCAGTGAAGAATAATTTTCAAGTAATATTGAGTACTTCTCTAATGCAAAGCACATGAATGTGAACTACCGTAAGTAAATCTCCTGCCATATCAACCCAGTAATGATGAAGTACAACATCTGATTTTAACTTGATTCTTCTGATGTACTGAGCTTGGCCTTCAAAGTTCTTTAATGATTCTCTCTGAAAGAGATTTCCTCTTTCAATTCATCTCCCAAACACATACCTGATAAACGGCTAAACATATCGAGACAGCTGGTATTCCAAGATGCATTAGATACAACAATGATTACTGAGGTCAATCAATAAACTAAAGTATGAAATAGTTTGACCATTCATAACACTAGAGGAATGGATCCCACCTCAAGGAAAGTAAATTGTATATAGACTTCAGAGTGCAAGAGCACTTCAAACGATTTGCAACCCTCAAGTAATTGGTGCTCTGCAAGATATTAACTTAATAGGAACTAGGGTTAACTCCTTAACATGTTACAAGCAGAGAAAATAGACCTGAAAAGTAACAGGACGACGAAGTTACACACACAAAATGCTGAAGGAACTCAACAGATCAGGCTCCATCTATGGAAAGGAGTAACAGTCGATGTTCCAGGCCAAGACCCTTCATCAGGACAGAATGAAATGTCTTGGCCTGAAATGTTGACTGTTTATTTCTCTCCAAAGATGCTACCTGACCTGCTGAGTCCTTCCAGCATACTGCAGTGTTACTCTGGATTTCCAGCCTCCGCAGAATCTCTTACGTATATGAAGTAAGAAGATGCCTCATGTTATATCAGAGTATTCCGGAGGTAAATGAAACAGGAACATGGGGAAATTTGCAATATTTTTGAGAATTTTCTCTCCGTATGAGAATTTTGAACAGCACAGGCACACATCCTATCTGTCCCGTGTAGAATGAGATAGTCTCAGACCTGTCCTTGTGCTCCTGCATCTAGTTACACCGTTAGAATGGCTAGTTTCCCTCTGGTGGAGACAGGAGAGGGGAGGGTTGAAATTTTGTCCTTCTATTAAGCCAGGCGACAGAACATGCATGAAGTTGCCGCAGTGTGATACATTCAATGGTATCCCATCTTCAGCAGGTCATTACTGACTCCATTGTACTGTGACATCAGGGCAGTGAGGTTTGGCCATCGTGGTGGAAGTACACACATAGGTGTCAGAGGCCAGGAAAGTAGTGGGTAGCCTACACCAGATCTATCTCTTGGTGTAGTGGTATCTACTAAGGAACTTTTAACAGTGCAAGCTCCCAGAAAACATTGCCATGAGAAAATTCTTGTTGCGGCATTAGGTATCTTCAGTGCCAAATCTTTCTTCTGCTGGTGCTTTTGAGGGGAACTCCTATGGGACCATGACTGTAATCAATGGCAGGCTTGGCTTTAAGGAAACCAGCAATGTTTCCAATTCCCAATGCGCAAGATGCTACCTACTCATTAAAAATCAATTTCCTCAATAGATCAAAATGAGAATGCTTTTGGAGGCAGCAAACTGCAGAACATGGGAAGGATCAACAGCAGCTGCTTGGGATTGATCTTGAGGCTCAGAAGTTGAGTCACCATACCTTTGGCCTCCACAGTGAAGCAGTCCAGGCCAAAGAGCATGGCCAAAAGTTGTCCAACAAAATGTCACAAATTTCAACCACTGAGGACATATTGATATTGCTGCTTATTGAGATAGATGAAGCATATAGCATCTATCAACAATCTCTGAGGGCAAGGAGTGTGAATATGGATCCTGTCCAGTGGTCTCGGATACCCACTGGAGTCATTATAATGCTTCAGAATTGCTGCTATTGACATGTTAGATTCCACAGCATCCATTTCATGCTACTTCATGGGCCAGAAGAACTTTGGGGGGTGTTGGTTAGATGACAATAGTCTGCTGGAGCTGAGAACTCTAATTTATGTTGGGGAGGAACTGAAACACACATTGCACAATGACTGATGTGGAGAAATTTTGCCCAGAGTGACAAACATAATTTATCCTAGAGTGAAATTAGCTTTGGATCATAAAGCACTAAAAGAAATAATATACCATATAACTTCAAAGCAGTGGTGCTCTTTTTCAAGTGTATTTTGAGCTTTTTTGGAAAATGTACTTGAGTACAAGCACGAGAGACTTTGTCTACTTCACCTAACCAAACATTCTAATCTTGAACAATTTATCTCTTAACTTCACTGCCTCCATATACAAGGTTTTACTTTCATTGAATTTTACACTTGTTTTAAAGTTATTTTTCATATGTGACGTTTCCCATTTCCCACAAAAGGTTATCAATTAGCCCCATGTTTTTCGCTCCCCAGATGCTTCCTGATTGACCAAGTGTTCCCAGCCTTTATTGTTTTCATTTCTAATGAATGGAGGTTGTCACTTCATTACTTTCTTAACGGTTATATTAATAAACTGAGTATTGTTCATTCCAACTCAGGCAGGAAACCAGAGGCTAATGTCTCAGGCTCCTTAATTATATTTACAAGAACATATTTGTTTTTTTTTGTTTTTTCCCCCTCAACACAATGGTAGACTCAAACATCAAAAACAGAGTGACCATTACGAGACCATTTTGTGCTATGTTGGAGCAATAAAATCATGGTGAAACTAACTGCCCCATTTTCTTTTAGTTTGTGTATTTTGCCAGCTAAAATTCAATCCAACTTGTGCTTCTCATTAGATTTCAATGGCAACCATGCCTCCAAAGATGGGCCTTAATCTCCCTTACATGCTACGGACACTAAAGTTTTGCTTAGGCCTTCACTAGCCTTGAGCTCCAAGGCAGGTCAGTCCTTTACCTCATACACCTGATCACTACATTTAAAATACACCTATTTTGAGGAAACGGCAGCCAGAAGAGGCTGCAAGTACTGAAATATGAATCTAAAAGCAATATGCAGGAGGAGCTCAGCAAGTTAGGTAGAACCTATGGTAAAGAAAAATGGACATTTGATCTATTAGGTGGAGATCTTTCATCTGAACTGAAAGGTTAAAGGGCAGAAAGCCACCATAAAGAAGCAAGGGGTTGGGGTGGAGCAAGAGCTGGCCAGCCCTCTTTTTGCCGGCCGTCTTCCCTTTACTCTCAGTTCAGATGAAGAATTTCAACCTCATAAGTGGATGTGAGGGGGAAATTGCCTGCTATGCTGTGTCCTTAAGCAAGGTCACTGCTGTTGCTACAGGCAAGTGCTTTGAAGTTCAGGTTTTGCCTGCCAGCATTTTGTCTTGAGCTTTTGCCATCCCACAGATTCCACCCCCCACCCCCCATTGATGCCTTTTTGCTGAAGTCTGGGGTTTGGCACTGACTTCAGGACTTCCTGAAGTCCCGGTAACTCAACCTCAGCACGTGCCAAATCCAAGTGGATGGAAATCCCATTATAAGGCCTTCAGAGATGAACAAGAATGGCCAATTTATCAAGCCGCACCACTGTCAGGTTCAACAACATTGCAGATGGGATAAACATAAAATCCCATTGCCTACTGACATAAAAGGTACATGCGTGCAAGGGAAAAAGAAGCACAATCATCCGCTAAAGAGGCTCCTGCCCATGTGAAGCATTCAATGAAATCTCAGCACACCTTGCCACCTCAGCAACACATCCTGCCCTGAATCTGAAGGGATTAAAGCCATTCTAAATCATGTTATCTCCATTCTCCTCCAGATGTTGGTTTGTTTGTATTCTACACAGTTAATATCTTCACTGAACATTTCCAGCAATTTTCAACTCATTATTTATCTTCTTTGTTGTGGGGAACTCTGATCTTGGTTTCTGCTAGGCCCAAATGACATAGGCTGCTTCGGAGCCAGCTCGTCTTAGACTAGTCCTCAAACAGGTACAGGAGATCAGCTCTTACACTGTACGGCAGACGCCTACTTCCAGCCAGGAGTATACTTGCACTTGCTATCTTGAAGACTCGGTGGCTGGCAAATGAACACACCACGACCCAACTTCTCGGCCTGTGCTTACTTTAAGGAATACTTGGGGGTCTGTGCCCACAAATCTCAGCAATTTACAGGTGGCACAGTAACACCCAGCAATGATCAGGGATCAGTTCCCTTCACTGCCTGTAGGGAGTGTGTACGTCCTCCCCGTCACCGCGTGGGTGTTCCAGTTCCCTCCTATATGCGTGAGCTGTGGGAACGCTATGTTGGCACCAGAAGCATGGTAACACTTGTAGGCTGCCCTGCACAGTCCTCTCTGATTTGATTTGTTGTAGATCACTGTATAGTTCCATGTATATGTGACAAATAAAGCTAATTTTTAATCTTTATTCCATTTAGATTTTTCTCAGGAGAGTTTTCATTGGCTCATTAGTTTTAATAGTAGTCATGAGGCCGTACGACCTGGTGCAGACTGATTTGCAGCCAAGGAAGTCTGCCCACTCCAATGGAGCTCACCAAGTTAAAATAATAAAAGTGGATGTGCGCATTGTTTCAACTCTCTCTGGATAAAGCCTAACTAGTTCCAGATTCAACAGCGAGCTTTGACAGCCAACATCCAAGCCACAGGAGGCTTATGGCTATTGACTGCAACCAGGACCCCTGACATAGCAAGCAGAACTGAGGGCAGCAAAGCCACGGTGTGAAGTCAACTAAAGAAATGCCATGACAATAATTCCTTTGTCTGGGGAGCCTGGTCCGAGCTCTGTTTCAGAGCTGAGCTGCACGTAGCCCAGTTCCATAATCTGTAGGCCTGTGACCATGCAGAAGGATGACTGGAGGTCTGCGAGGTAGTAAAAAGATGGGAAACATCTGCAGCAAATGGTTTTCAGCAGTAAAAATTAACTTAGCCTATATTTAAAACCGTTACTTCACAATCAAAGCTTGAGCTCAAAATCTAGATTTATACCTCACAGAGCAAAGAGGAAGGTGAACTATCAGTGGTAATATCGATCAGATGGAACATTAAACAGAGAATCCATATCCTTTCTCAGGTGGATGTTATAGATTCCACGACACAATTTTAAGATGGAAAAATTAATTTCTCCCAGTGTTCAAATTCTCATTTCTTCATCAACACCCTCAACAAGATTACCTGTTTGTTATTTCACTGTTGCTTAGGAAGCTTTGTTGCCACAGCAAAGTTCAAAATTCAAAGTAAATTTATTATCAAAAACATACATGTCACCATATACAACCCCGAGATTCATTTTCTTGTGGGTATACTCAATAAATTCATAATAGAACAATAACCACAATAAAAATCAATGAAAGATCACACCAACTTGGACATTCAACCAGTGGGCAAAAGTTAACAAACTGCAAATATAAAAAAGAAAGAAAATAATATTATTAAATAAATATCAAGAACATGAAATGAAGAGCCCTTAAAAGTGAGTCCATATCTTGTGGAAATATTTCAATGACATGACAAGTGAAGTTATCCCCTTTAGTTCAAGAGCCTGATGGTTGAGGGATAATACCTCTTCCTGAACCTGGTGGTGTGGGTCCTGACCGGGCTGGTGGGGGTCTCTGATGGTTGAGGGATAATAACTCTTCCTGAACCTGGTGGTGTGGGTCCTGACCGGGCTGGTGGGGGTCTCTGATGATGGTTGCTGCTTTCCTGCAACAATGCTTCACGTAGATGCGCTCAGTGGTGGGGAGGCTTTACCTGTGATGGACTGAGTTGTATCCAATACTTTTTGTAGGATTTTCCATTCAAGGGCATTGGTGTTTCTCATGTGAGACTTCAGTCTGTTATGATCTCTTTAAGACATTTTGAGTTCTTGGAACCACTATTTAAATAAAGTTATTTCCTTGCTGACAGTAACGGGTATTAACTCTGACTTTCCATGTGAACTCTCACATACCGTTGCTACATCCCTTGGCAAGCATTCTTTTGGGATCACCTCTATCCACCAACACCTCCTTTTCTATGATTTGACTCAACATGCACTTAAAAATCAAATGAGAAATATAAAAGATTTGTTTTACACAATGCTCTTTATAAATAATTTATTTAATAAGTGTGGACTTTCATTAGCTCCATACCATGTGTTTGCCTTGCTCTTGAAACTGCGCTCAGGTATACTGCAGACACAGGAGCCTGCTGATGCTGGAACCTGAAAACTCAGCAAGCAAGGCAGCATCTACGGAGGGAAATATTTCAGGTTGAGACCTTCATTCCAACCCTAAACAGTGACTGTCCATTTCCTCCATGGTGCTACCTGACCTGCTGAGTTCTACCAGCTTTTTACGTGTTGCTCAAATACCGTATGTTGGCTGGGAAGTGCTGACAGTGGATCATATAGGACAAAGGAGCCCCCCATTGGGTCTGTTCTGCCATTTCTCAACCATCTCAACTCCATTTTCCTGCCTTCTCCCCATAAAATTTTACAGCTCAACCTCTGCTTTAAATATACCCAATGATTTGGCCTCCACAGCCATAGAACATAGAACATAATTGAGAACATCTCAACCTCTGCTTTAAATATACCCAATGATTTGGCCTCCACAGCCATAGAACATAGAACATAGAATAGTATAGCACAGTACAGGCCCTTCGGCCCACAATGTTGTGCCGACCCTTAAATCCTGCCACCCATATAACACCCCCACCTTAAATTCCTTCATATACCTGTCTAGTAGTCTCTTAAACTTCACTAGTGTATCTGCCTCCACCACTGACTCAGGCAGTGCATTCCACGCACCAACCACTCTCTGAGTAAAAAACCTTCCTCTAATATCCCCCTTGAACTTCCCACCCCTTACCTTAAAGCCATGTCCTCTTGTATTGAGCAGTGGTGCCCTGGGGAAGAGGCACTGGCTGTCCACTCTATATATTCCTCTTATTATCTTGTATACTTCTATCATGTATCCTCTCATCCTCCTTCTCTTCAAAGAGTAAAGGCCTAGCTCCCTTAATCTCTGATCATAATGCATACTCTCTAAACCAGGCAGCATCCTGGTAAATTTCCTCTGTACCCTTTCCAATGCTTCCACATCCTTCCTATAGTGAGGCAACCAGAACTGGACACAGTACTCCAAGTGTGGCCTAACCAGAGTTTTATAGAACTGCATCATTACCTCGTGACCCTTAAACTCTATCCCTCGACTTATGAAAGCGAACACCCCATAAGCTTTCTTAGCTACCCTATCTACCTTTGAGGCAACTTTCAGGGATCTGTGGACATGTACCCCCAGATCCCTCTGCTCCTCCACACTACTAAGTATCCTGCCATTTACTTTGTACTCTGCCTTGGAGATTGTCCTTCCAAAGTGTACCACCTCGCACTTCTCCGGGTTGAACTCCATCTGCCACTTCTCAGCCCACTTCTGCGTCCTATCAATGTCTCTCTGCAATCTTCGACAATCCTCTATACTATCCACAACACCACCAACCTTTGTGTCGTCTGCAAACTTGTCAGCCCACTCTTCTACCCCCACATCCAGCTCGTTAATAAAAATCACGAAAAGTAGAGGTCCCAGAACCGATCCTTGTGGGACACCACTAGTCACAATCCTCCAATCTGAATGTACTCCCTCCACCACCACCCTCTGCCTTCTGCAGGCAAGCCAATTCTGAATCCACCTGGCCAAACTTCCCTGGATCCCATGCCTTCTGACTTTCTGAATAAGCCTACCATGTGGAACCTTGTCAAATGCCTTACTAAAATCCATGTAGATGACATCCACTGCACTACCCTCATCTATATGCCTGATCACCTCCTCAAAGAACTCTATCAGGCTTGTTAGACATGATCTGCCCTTCACAAAGCCATGCTGACTGTCCCTGATCAGACCATGATTCTCTAAATGTCCATAGATCCTACCTCTAAGAATCTTTTCCATCAGCTTTCCCACCACAGACGTAAGGCTCACTGGTCTATAATTACCCGGACTATCCCTACTACCTTTTTTGAACAAGGGGACAACATTCGTCTCCCTCCAATCCTCCGGTACCAATCCCATGGACAACGAGGACATAAAGATCCTAGCCAGAGGCTCAGCAATCTCTTCTCTCGCCTCGTAGAGCAGCCTGGGGAATATTCCGTCAGGGCCCGGGGACCTATCCGTCCTAATGTATTTTAACAAATCCAACACCTCCTCTCTCTTAATATCAACATGCTCCAGAACATCAACCTCACTCATATTGTCCTCACCATCATCAAGTTCCCTCTCATTGGTGAATACCAAAGAGAAGTATTCATTGAGGACCTCGCTCACTTCCACAGCCTCCAGGCACATCTTCCCACCTTTATCTCTAATCGGTCCTACCTTCACTCCTGTCATCCTTTCGTTCTTCACATAATTGAAGAATGCCTTGCGGTTTTCCTCTACCTTACTTGCCAAGGCCTTCTCATGCCCCATTCTTGTTCTTCTCAGCCCCTTCTTAAGCTCCTTTCTTGCTTCCCTATATTCATCAATAGACCCATCTGATCCTTGCTTCCTAAACCTCATGTATGCTGCCTTCTTCCACCTGACTAGATTTTCCACCTCACTTGTCACCCATGGTTCCTTCACCCTACCATTCTTTATCTTCCTCAATGGGACAAATTTATCCCTAACATCTTGCAAGAGATCCCTAAACATCGACCACATGTCCATAGTACATTTCCCTGCAAACACATCATCCCAATTCACACCCGCAAGTTCTAGCCTTATAGCCTCATAAATTGCCCTTCCCCAATTAAAAATTTTCCTGTCCTCTCTGATTCTATCCTTTTCCATGATAATGCTGAAGGCCAGGGAGCGGTGGTCACTGTCCCCCAGATGCTTGCCCACTGAGAGATCTGTGACCTGACCCGGTTCATTACCTAGTACTAGATCTAGTACGGCATTCCCCCTGGTCGGCCTGTCAACATACTGTGACAGGAATCCGTCCTGGACACACTTAATAAACTCTGCCCCATCTAAACCATCTATGGCATTGCATCCTACAGACTCACTACCCTATGGCTAAAGAAATTCCTCTCATCTCTGTTCTAAATGGGCGTCCCTCTATTCTGAGACTGTGTCCTCTGATCCTAGGCTCCCCCATTATAGGAAATATCCTCTCCACATCCACTCTATCTAGACCTTTCAATGTCCAACAGGTTTCCGTGAAATACTCCCTAAACCCCCCACTCCCTACCCCCATTCTTCAGTACAGATCCAAATCCAACAAATGCTCTTCATATGTTAACCCTTTCATTCCTGGCGTCATTCTTATGAACCCCCCCTGGACTCTCTCCAATGCCAACACATCGACTCTTACAAAAGGGACCCAAAACTGTACACAATATTTCAAGTGCGGTCTCGCCAGTGCCTCAAAACACTTCAGTATTACATCAACACACATCAAAGTTGCTGGTGAACGCAGCAGGCCAGGCAGCATCTCTAGGAAGAGGTACAGTCGACATTTCGGGCCGAGACCCTTCGCCAGGACTAACTGAAAGAAGAGCTAGTAAGAGATTTGAAAGTGGGAAGGGGAGGGGGAGATCCAAAATGATAGGAGAAGACAGGAGGGGGAGGGATGGAGCCAAGAGCTGGACAGGTGATTGGCAAAAAGGGATACGAGAGGATCATGGGACAGGAGGCCCAGGGAGAAGGAAAAGGGGGAGGGGGGAAAAAACCCAGAGGATGGGCAAGGGGTATAGTCAGAGTGACAGAGGGAGAAAAAGGAGAGTGAGAGAAAGATTATGTGTATATAAATAAATAAATAACAGATGGGGTACGAGGGGGAGGTGGGGCATTAGCGGAAGTTAGAGAAGTCAATGTTCATGCCATCAGGTTGGAGGCTACCCAGACGGAATATAAGGTGTTGTTCCTCCAACTTGAGTGTGGCTTCATCTTTACAGTGGAGGAGGCTGTGGATAGACATGTCAGAATGGGAATGGGATGTGGAATTAAAATGTGTGGCCACTGGGAGATCCTGCTTTCTCTGGCGGACAGAGCGTAGGTGTTCAGCAAAACGATCTCCCAGTCTGCGTCGGGTCTCGCCAATATATAGAAGGCCACATCGGGAGCACTAGATGCAGTATATCACCCCAGCCGACTCACAGGTGAAGTGTCGCCTCACCTGGAAGGACTGTCTGGGGCCCTGAATGGTGGTAAGGGAGGGAGTGTCAGGGCATGTGTAGCACTTGTTCCGCTTACAAGGGTGAGTGCCAGGAGGGAGATCAGTGGGGAGGGATGGTGGGGACGAATAGGATCGGTGGGGAGGGATATCCGTTATTTATTTATATATACCTCGTACCCCATCTGTTATTTATTTATATACACACATTCTTTCTCTCACTCTCCTTTTTCTCCTTCTGTCCCTCTGACTATGCCTCTTGCCCATCCTCTGGGTTTTTTCGCCCCTCCCCCTTTTCCTTCTCCCTGGGCCTCCTGTCCCATGATCCTCTCATATCCCTTTTGCCAATCACCTGTCCAGCTCTTGGCTCCATCCCTCCCCCTCCTGTCTTCTCCTATCATTTTGGATCTCCCCCTCCCCCTCCTACTTCGAAATCCCTTACCCACTCTTCCTTCAGTTAGTCCTGACGAAAGGTCTCGGCCTAAAACGTCGACTGCACCTCTTCCTAGAGATGCTGCCTGGCCTGCTGTGTTCACCAGCAACTTTGATGTGTGTTGCTTGAATTTCCAGCATCTGCAGAATTCCTTGTGTCAGCATTACATCTTTCCCTTTATATTCTAGTCCTCTCAAAATGAATACTAACATTATATTTGCATTCCTTACCATCAACTCAACTTGCAAGTAAACCTTGAGGGAATCCTACACAAGGACTCAAAAGTCTTTTTGTATCTCGGAGTTTTGAACTTTCTGTATGTTTAGAAAATAGTCCATGCCTTCATTCCTTCTACCAAAGTGAATTATCATACACCTCCCTATACCATACTCCATCTGCCAATTATTTGCCCATTTTCCCAATCTGTACAAGTCCATCTGTAGGATCCCTGCTTTCTTAACATTACCTCTCCCTCCACCTATCTTCGTAGCATCTGCAAACCTGGTCACAAAGCTATCAATTCCATCATCCAAATCATTGGCAGATAATGTGAAAAGAAGCGTTCCCATCACTGACCCCGGTGGAACACCACTGATCACTGGCAGCCAACCAAAAAAGGCCCACTTTGTTCCCCTCTTTGCCTCCTGCTAGTCAGCCAGTCTTCTACCCATGCTAGTGTCTCTCCTGTATTGCCATGGACTCTTATCTTGTTAAGCAGCCTCATATATGTCATTTTCTCAAAGGTCTTCTGAAATTCCAAATAAACAACATCCTCTGACTCTCCTTTGTCTATCCTGCTTGTTATTTCCTCAAAGAATTCCAACAGATTTGTCAGGCAAGATTTCCCCTTGAGAAAACCATACTGATTTTGGCCTTTTTTAAACACATGCCTCCACATCCGCTGAAACCTCATCCATAATGGACTCCCAACATCTTCCCAACCACTGAGGTCAAGCTGACTAGCCTCTTACCTCCTTCTTTTCCTAAGGAGTAGAGTAACATTTGCAATTTTCCAGTCCTCTGAAACATTCCAGAACCTAGTAAGTCTTGAAAGCACATTAGTAATGCCTCCACAATCTCTTCAGCGACCTCTTTCAGAACGCTGTGGTCTAAGCCATCTAGTCCAGGTGACTTATCTACCTTCAGACCTTTCAGCTTCCCAAGGACCTTCTCCCTGGTAACAGCAACTACACTCACTTTTGCCCCTGACACTTGCGAATTTCTAGCACACTGCTAGTGAAGATTAACACAGAATACTTAGTAAGTTTGTCCACCATTTTTTGTCAACATTGCTACTGTGATGTTGGTGGCTTCCGTGCATAAACTGTTTGCTTCAGGTTCTTCCACAACATTTCCCTATGATTAAGGTCAAGACTTTGACTCGGCCATTCCAAAACACAAATTTTCTTCTTTTTAAACCATTCTGTTGTTGATTTACTTTTGTCTTTTGGATCATTATCTTGTTGCATTATCCAACTTCTATCAAACTTCAGGTGATGGACTGCTACCCTGCTTACCATTCTCCAATAAAATATCCTGATACTATTTTGAATTCATTGTTCCCTTAACGATTGCAAGCTGTCCAAGCCCTGAGGTAGCAAAGCAGCCTCAGACTATGATGCTCCTTCCACCATGCTTCACAGTTGGGATGAGGTTTTGGTGTTGGTGTGCAGTGCCCTTTTCCCTCCACACATAGTAATGTGCATTTCTGCCAAAAAGTTCAACTTTTATCTCATCTGTCCACAGAACATTGTCCCAGAAGCACTGTAGAACATCCAGGTGGTCTTTTGCAAACTTGAGACATGCAGTAATGTTGTTTTTTTGACAGCAGTGGTTTCTTCAGTTGTGTCTTTCCATAAACACCATTCTTCCTTCAGTGTTCTTCTTATAGTGGACACATAAACAGACACTTTAGTAAGTTCTACAGATCTCTGCAGGTCTTTTGCTGTTACCCTTGGGGTTTTTTCCTTCCTTCTTCAGCATTGCATGTCACGCTCTTGGTGTGATCTTTGCAGGATGCCCACTCCTAGGGAGAGTAGCAACAGTACTGAGTTTCTTCCATTGGTAGGTGATATCTCTTACTGAAGACTGATGAACCTCTGGTCTTTAAAAATGCTTTTGTAGCCTTTTCCAGCTTCATGCATCTCTACAATTCTTCTTTTAAAATCCTCCATAAGTTATTTTGATTGAGGGATGGTGCACGTAAACAGATCTTTCTCAAGAAGAGCAGGCTCTGTCAGTAACCTGACTTTGTGTGTCTTTTTTTAAAAAATAGGGCAGGGCATTTCTACAACCCACACCTCCAATCTCATCTCATTGATTGGAACACCTGACTCCAAATAGCTTTTGGAGAAAGTATTACCCCAGAAGTTCACATATTTTTTCCAACAAATACATGTAATATTGGATCATTTTTCTCCATAAAAAAACTAACGTATAACGTTTTCTGTGAGAGTCATTAAAATTGGGTTCTCCTTGTCTAATTTTAGGACTTATGTGGAGATCTGATCACAGTTATCTCAAGGTCATTAGTTCGAGCCTCAGCTGTGACAGCGCATTTGTGCCCTTGAGCAAGGCACTTAATCACACATTGCTCTAGTCTGTGCGAGGAGTGACGCTCTACACAGACTTCCAATCTGCGCCTTGTAAGCCACGCAGGCCTCTCATGGTTTGAGTGGATGTCCCCTCCCCTCCCTCCCCTCCCCCCTGATCACATTCTAGGTCATATTTATGCAGAAATAGAGAAAATTCTACAGGGTTCACAAACTTTCTAGCACCACTGTACATCAAAACATACAGTGAAATATACTGTTTTGAATCAATGACCAATGCAGTTGAATATGTACTGGGGCAACCTGAACGTTCCACCACCAACATACTAACCCTAACTGGTGTGTTTAAACTTTTAATAAAAATGTAACAGACAAATTGAAATAAATGAAGTATTTTAGAAACACAGAAAACCTACATCACAATACTGGCCCACAATGCTGTGCCAAACATGGACTTACTTCATTAATTACCTAGGGTTACCTATCGCCCTCTATTTTTCTAAGCTCCATGTACCTATCCAGGAGTCTCTTAAAAGACTCTATCATATCTGCCTCCACCACCGTTGCCGGCAGCCCATTCCACGCACTCACCACTCTCTGAGTAAAAAACTTAACCCTGACATCTCCTCTGTACCTACTTCCAAGCATCTTAAACCTGTGTCCCCTCATGTTAGCCATTTCAGCCCTGGCAAAAAGCCGCTGACTATCCACACGATCAATGCCTCTCATCATCTTATACACCTCTATCAGGTCACCTCTCATCCTGAAACATGGGACAACTTTTCTCTTTTATGTTGTGCCTTGAGAAGCTGAGTTGTTTAGCTTAAATGAAAGGAACATATAACCAAAGTGCTCAAAATTCTCCAGCATCATTGGAGAAAAAAATCCAGAGGTATACGGACACTAATTTATGATTAGCAAAAGAGCCAGTGACATTATATTAGGCTGTGAGGAGATATGATCTAGAATGCAATGGATGAGAGGAATGAAAAAGCAGATTCACAAGGAATTTTCAAAAGTAGTGTAATATATAATTTATTTAGAGATACTACATGGTAACAGGCCCGTACCAGCCAGTTACACCTTGGCAGAAATATTTAAAATGTCGCTGTCTACAGGTGAGGTGCCGGAGGATTGGAGAGTGGCTCATGTTGTTCCATTGTTTAAAAAAGGATCGAAAAGTAACCCGGGAAATTATAGGCCGGTAAGTTTAACATTGGTAGTAAGTAAGTTATTGGATGGAGTACTAAGAGACAGAATCTACAAGTATTTGGATGGGCAGGGACTTATCAGGGAGAGTCAACATGGCTTTGTGTGTGGTAGGTCATGTTTGACCAATCTCTTGGAGTTTTTCTTGAAGGGAAGGCAGTGGATATTGTCTACATGGACTTCAGTAAGGCCTTTGACAAGGTCCCGCATGGGAGGTTAGTTAGGAAAATTCAGTCGCTAGGTATACATGGAGAGGTGGTAAATTGGATTAGACATTGGCTCAATGGAAGAAGCCAAAGAGTGGTGGTAGAGAATTGCTTCTCCGAGTGGAGGCCTGTGACTAGTGGTGTGCCACAGGGATCAGTGCTGGGTCCATTGTTATTTGTCATCTATATCAATGATCTGGATGATAATGTGGTAAATTAGATCAGCAAATTTGCTGATGATACAAAGATTGGAGGTGTAGTAGACGGTGAGGAAGGTTTTCAGAGCCTGCAGAGGGACTTGGACCAGCTGGAAAAATGGGCTGAAAAATGGCAGATGGAGTTTAATACAGACAAGCGTGAGGTATTGCACGTTGGAAGGACAAACCAATGTAGAACATACAGGGTTAATGGTAAGGCACTGAGGAGTGCAGTAGAACAGAGGGATCTGGGAATACAGATACAAAATTCCCTAAAAGTGGCGTCTCAGGTAGATAGGGTCGTAAAGAGAGCTTTTGGTACATTGGACTTTATTAATCAAAGTATTGAGTATAAGAGCTGGAATGTTATGATGAGGTTGTATAAGGCATTGGTGAGGCCGAATCTGGAGTATTGTGTTCAGTTTTGGTCACCAAATTACAGGAAGGATATAAATAAGATTGAAAGAGTGCAGAGAAGGTTTACAAGGATGTTGCCAGGACTTTAGAAACTCAGTTGCAGAGAAAGGTTGAATAGGTTAGGACTTTATTCCCTGGAGCGTAGAAGAATGAGGGGAGATTTGATAGACGTATATAAAATTATGATGGGTATAGATAGAGTGAATGCAAGCAGGCTTTTTCCACTGAGGCAAGGGGAGAAAAAAACCAGAGGACATGGGTTAAGGGTGAGGGGGGAAAAGTTTAAAGGGAACATTACGGGGGGATTCTTCACACAGAGAGTGGTGGGAGTATGGAATGAGCTGCCAGACGAGGTGGTAAATGTGGGTTCTTTTTTAACATTTAAGAATAAATTGGACAGATACATGGATGGGAGGTGTATGGAGGGATATGGTCCGTGTGCAGGTCAGTGGGACTAGGCAGAAAATGGTTCGGCACAGCCAAGAAGGACCAAAAGGCCTGTTTCTGTGCTGTAGTTTTTCTATGGTTTCTATGTGACCAATTAGCTTATTACCTCACACATTTGGAATGTGGGAGGCAACCAGAGCACCTGGAGGTAACCCATGCAGTCAGGGTCGAACGTACAAACTCCTTATAGATATCGTTACGCTAACCACTATGCTGCAGCGGCATTGTAGCACGGCAGTTAGCACAATTGGTTTATGACGTCAGTGACCCAAGTTCAATTCCCACCCCACTAATGTCCTTGTTCAGAAATTATTCATATTAGTCTTTACAACAATTGAAAAAGCTACATACAATATTCACCATTATGATCAGTGAATATCAAGAGTTCACTCACAAACAACAGAAGAAAAAGTATAAACAGAGCAAAACCAACGTCAGCTGGCCCAGCCATTTATTATCCAAACATCGATGTGCATACCAGGTCGATGGGAGTACAAAGAAGGTTCACCAGATTGATTCCTGGGATGGCAGGACTTCCACATGAAGAAAGACTGGATGAACTAGGCTTATACTCGTTGGAATTTAGAAGATTGAGGGGGGATCTTATTGAAACGTATAAAATCCTAAAGGGATTGGACAGGCTAGATGCAGGAAGATTGTTCCCGATGTTGGGGAAGTCCAGAACGAGGGGTCACGGTTTGAGGATAAAGGGGGAGCCTTTTAGGACCGAGATTAGGAAAAACTTCTTCACACAGAGAGTGGTGAATCTGTGGAATTCTCTGCCACAGGAAACAGTTGAGGCCAGTTCATTGGCTATATTTAAGAAGGAGTTAGATATGGCCCTTGTGGCTAAAGGGATCAGGGGGTATGGAGGGAAGGCTGGTACAGGGTTCTGAGTTGGATGATCAGCCATGATCATACTGAATGGCGGTGCAGGCTCAAAGGGCCGAATGGCCTACTCCTGCACCTATTTTCTATGTTTCTATGTCTGCAAGGATTTCCAAACCTATCATCCAACATCACGCGTTCTTGAGATACTTCCTGTGAAAACGTCTCACTGCTCTCGGATTATAAAAATATAACTCTCTGCTTCACTTAGCAGTGAAGATAATGATTATGTAATACTTTATTACTGATGGGGTTTAAAGAATGAAAGGGGTGTAACTGCCTGCCACGTGCCAGAGTGACTTGAATGGGGTCTTGGGCATATGTGTAGGTCTGCCACACAATTCTGATGGCACGTGTAGGTCTGCCACGCGGTTCTGATGGCACATGGTTTTCTGGGTTGTGCAGTCATATTGAGATGGTTTTGACTCTAAGATTTCCTGTCTGCAGTTGCAAACTGCACATTGGTGTATGAGGACACAACCTTTGCTCTCTCTGATTTTATAGGAAGTTGAGGTCACCTGAGGTACATATTACAGCATCACTAATCTATCTCTACATTTTTATTCTCCAGCATAGTGAATACAAGAACTAAAATACTGCAAATCGACAGCAATATACAGATGCGCTCAGCATTCCAACATTACTATTACGTAATTTGCAGTAACTGAACTACACACAAGTTGTCCCTCCCTGATACTTCCTGAAGTTTATGGTCATTAAAGCTTTCCCACAGAACATGTTATATTGGCCAAGCCAGTCCACATATTTCCTGCATTGGACATTAAATTAGATGTTGGAATTAGGGTGACCTCCAAGGTCAGAAACATACATTTTATGATTACAGAAGAGGAACAAGATTTTGGACTTATTCTCTTACTGTAGCATTTCTCTGGCAATGTGTTTATTTTCCTTTGCCTTTGTTTGATTGTGGTTGCAACAGAACTGAAATATTATGTGACACACCCATACACACCCCCCCCAAACAAATGTTGGCAAGAGAAATCTTGGGGAGTTGAAGGCGACATGTTGATGAAAAGAGCACAGCATGCAGACACACAGAAGAAACTAGAGTAGGAAAAGAGATGCTTCCCATGACAAAAAGGTGAATGAAGAGCAGTCTGGAATTAAGACAGAAGAAGCAATTGCACTATGTAAAATTGTTTGCCATTTAATTTTATGCAACTTCTGCAAGAAAACAGAAAGGCCTTTATCAAACAGAAGTATTAAAGTAATTCATTACCGCCACATAATTCATCCAACATTATAACTTCCAAACACACAAGTACAAGGATCATTGGGGACCCGAGTCACCCCAATCACCCCAGCTGCTACCATCCGGGAAACGGTAACGCAGCATAAAAGCCAGGACCAACAGGCTCCGGGACAGCTTCTTCCACCAAGCCGTCAGACTGATTAACTCACGCTGATACAATTGTATTTCTATGTCACATTGACTGTCCTGTTTTACATACTATTTATTACAAATTACTATAAATTGCACATTTAGACAGAGGTATAACATAAAGATTTTTAATCCTCATGTGTGTGAAGGAGGTAAGCAATAAAGTCAATTCAGTTCAATTCAATTACAAGTTAAAAACAAGTATTATAAATAACTAAATTACTGCAGAGGTTAAGGATAAAATTGCTCTTCCAGTTGTGGAAAGCGCAATATGCCCTATTTAATATTTATTATTTCCAAATACGGTGCCTATAAAATGCATTCACCTCTCCCCCAACCCCAGAAGATTTCATGTTTTATTGTTTTACAACTTTGAATCATGGTGGATTTAATTTGACATTTGTTTGACACCGACAAGCAGAAAAAGACTCCTTTGTATCAAAGTGGAAACAGATCTCCACAAAGTGATCCAAGTTAATTCCATACGTAAAACAAAAAATAATTGATTGCATAAGTATCACCACCTTCAAGTCAGTATTTAGTAGATGCCCCTTTGGCAGCAATTACAGTCTTGATTCTATATGGATAGCTCTCTATCAGCTTTGCACATCTGGACACAGCAATTTTTCCCCATTCTTCTTTGAAAAACTGCTCAAGTTCTGTCAGATTGCATAGGGAATGTGAGTCAACAGCCCCTTTCAAATCCAGCCAAAAAATCTCATAGAACATAGAAAACCTACAGCTCAATACAAGCCCTTCGGCCCACGATGCTGTGCCGAACATGTACTCCTTTTAGAAATTACCTAGGGTTACCCACAGCCCTCTATTTTTCTAAGCTCCATGTACCTGTCCAGGAGTGTCTTAAAAGACCCTATTGTATCCGCCTCCACCACCGTCGCCGGCAGCCCATTCCACACACTCACCACTCTCTGCGTAAAAAACTTTCCCCTGACATCTCCTCTGTACCAGCTTCCAAGCACCTTAAAACTGTGTGCTCTTGTGATAGCCATTTCAGCCCTGGGAAAAAGCCTCTGACTATCCACACGATCAATGCCTCTCATCATCTTAGACACCTCTATCAGTCACCTCTCATCCTCCGTCACTCCAAGGAGAAAAGGCCGAATTCTCTCAACCTATTCTCATAAGGCATGCTCCCCAATCCAGGCAACATCCTTGTAAATCTCCTCTGCACCCTTTCTATAGTTTCCACATTCTTCCTGTAGTGAAGTGACCAGAACTGAGCACAGTAATCCAAGTGCGGTCAGACTAGGGTCCTATATAGCTGTAACATTACCTCTCGGCTCTTGAACACAATCCCATGGTTGAAAAAAGCCAATGCACCATATGCCTTCTTAACCACAGAGTCAACCTGCGCAGCAGCTTTGAGTGTCCTATGGACTCGGACCCCCAAGATCCCTCTGATCCTCCACACTGCCAATAGTCTTGCCATAAATGCTATATTCTGCCATCATATTTGACCTACCAAAATGAACCACCTCACACTTATCTGGGTTAAACTCCATCTGCCACTTCTCAGCCCAGTTTTGCTTCCTATCAATTTCCCGCTGTAACCTCTGACAGCCCTCCACACTATCCACAACACCCCCAACCTTTGTGTCATCAGCAAACTTATTAACCCATCTCTCCACTTTCTCATCCAGGTCATTTATAAAAATCATAAAGATTAGGGGTCCCAGAACAGATCCCTGAGGCACACCACTGGTCACCGACCTCCATGCAGCATATGACCCATCTACAACCGCTCTTTGTCTTCTGTGGGCAAGCCAGTTCTGGATCCACAAAGCAATGTCCCCTTGGATCCCATGCCTCTTTACTTTCTCAATAAGCCTTGCATGGGGTACCTTATCAAATGCCTTGCTGAAATCCATATACACTACATCTACTGCTCTACCTTCATCAATGTGTTTAATCACATCTTCAAAAAATTCAATCAGGCTTGTAAGGCACGACCTGCCTTTGATAAAGTCATGCTGACTATTCCTAATCATATTATGCCTCACCAAATGTTCATAAATCCTGCCTCTCAGGATCTTCTCCATCAACTTACCCAAGACTCACTGGTCTGTAATTTCCAGGGCTATCCCTAGGCCCTTTCTTGAATAAGGGAACGACATCCGCAACCCTCCAATCCTCCGGAACCTCTCCTGTCCCTATTGATGATGCAAAGATCATTGCCAGAGGCTCAGCAATCTCCTCTCTCGCCTCCCACAGTAGCTTGGGGTACATCCCGTCCAGTCCCTGTGACTTATCCAACTTGATGCTTTCCAAAAGCTCCAACACATCCTCTTTCTTAATGTCTATATGCTCAAGCTTTTCAGTTCGCTGCAAGTCATCCCTACAATCACCAAGATCCTTTTCTGTAGTGATTACTGAAGCAAAGTATTCATTAAGTACCTCTGCCACCTCCTCCAGTTCCATACACACTTTTCCACTGTCACACTGGGTTGGTCCTATTCTCTCATGTCTTATCCTCTTGCTCGTCACATACTTGTAGAATGTCTTGGGATTTTCCTTAGTCCTGCTCGCCAAGGCCTTCTCATGGCCCCTTCTGGCTCTCCTAATTTCATTCTTAAGCTCTTTCCTGCTAGCCTTATAATCTTCTAGATCTCTAACACTGCCTAGTTTTTTGAACCTTTCATAAGCTCCTCTTTTCTTCTTGACTAGATTTACAACAGCCTTTGTACACCACGGTTCCTGTACCCTACCATCCTTTCCCTGTCTCATTGGAATGTACCTATGCAGAACCCCACACAAATATCCCCTGAACATTTGCCATTTTTCTTCCGTATGTTCCCCGAGAACATTTGTTTCCAATTCATGCTTCCAAATTCCTGTCTGATAGCCTCATATTTCCATTACTCCAATTAAACGTTTCCCTAACTTGTCTGTTCCTATCCCTCTCCAATGCTATGGTAAAGGACATAGAATTGTGATCACCGTCTTCAAAATGCTCTCCCACTGAGAGACCTGACACCTGACCAGGTTCATTTCCCAATACCATATCAACTACAGCCTTTCCTCTTGTAGTCAAGAAGCCTCCTGAACACACTTAACAAACTCCACCCCATCTAAGCCCCTCACACTAGGGAGATGCCAATCAATATTTGGGAAATTAAAATCTCCCACCACAACAACCCCATTATGACTATACATTTGCAGAATATGTCTCCCTATCTGCTTCTCGATGAACCTGTTACTATTGGGTGGTTTATAAAAAATACCCAGCAGAGTTATTGACCCCTTCCTATTCCTAACCTCCACCCACAGAGACTCCATAGACAATCCCTCCATGATGTCCACCTTTTCTGCAGCTGTGACACTATCTCTGATCAACAGTGCCACATCCCCACCTCTCTTGCCTCCCTCCCTGTCCTTTCTGAAACATCTAAAGCCTGGCTCTTAAAGTAGCCATTCCTGCCCCTGCACCATCCAAGTCTCTGTAATGGCTACAACATCATAGCTCCAAGTACTGATCCACGCTCTAAGCTCACCTGCTTTATTCATAATACTCCTCGCATTAAAATAGACACATCTCAAACCATTGGTCTGAGCGCATCTCTTCACTATCACCTGCCTATCCTCCCTCTCGCACTGTCTCCAAACTTGCTCTATTTGTGAGCCAACTTCCCTTTCTTCCATCACTTTAGTTTGGTTCCCACACCCCCCCAACAATTCTAGTTTAAACTCTCCCCAGTAGCCTTAGCAAACCTCCCTGACAGGATATTGGTCCCCCTGGGATTCAAGTGCAACATGTCCTTTTTGTACAGTTTGTGCCTGCCCCAAAAGAGGTCCCAATGATCCAGAAATCTGAATCCCTGCCCCAATCCCACAACCACATATTTATCCTCCACCTCACTCTATTCCTATACTCACTGTCACGTGGCAAAGGCAGTAATCCCGTGATTAGTACTTTTGAGGTCCTGTTTCTCAACTTCCTTCCTAACTCCCTGTAGTCTGTTTTCAGGACCTCCTCCCTTTTCCTACCCATGTAATATGTACCACGACCTCTGGATGTTCTCCTTCCCACTTGGGGATATCATGGACGCAATCAGAAACATCCTGGACCCTGGCACCTGGGAGGCAAACTACCATCCGTGCTTCTTTCTTGCGTTCACAGAATCACCTGTCTCACCCCCTAACTATAGAGTCCCCTATCGCTGCTGCCATCGTCTTCCTTTCCCTACCCTTCTGAGCCACAGGGCCAGACTCTGTGCCAGAGGCGCGGCCACTGTTGCTTCCCCCGGGTAGGCCGTTCCCCCCCCCCCCCACAACAGTACTCAAACAGGAGAACCTATTGTCAAGGGATACAGCCACAGGGATGCTCTCTAGCCTCAATGCATTATAGGTCTGGACTCTAATTTGGCCACCCCAAGACATTAACTTTGTTATTTTTAAGCTATTCCTATGTAGCTTTGGCTTTACACTTGGATCACTGTCTTTCTGGAAAACAAATCTTCCCCAAGTTGCAGTTCTCTTGCAGACTGCATCAGGTTTTCCTCCAGGATTTCTCTGTATTTTGCTGCATTCATTTTACCCTCTACCTTCACTAGCCTCCCCAGGGCCTGCTGCCGTGAAGCATCCCCACAGCATGATGCAGCCACCACCATGCTCTATGGTAGGGATGGTGTGTTTTGATGATGTGCGGTTTTCAGCTTCTGCCAAACATAGCGTTTAGTCTGATGGCCTAAAACCTCAATTTTGGTTCCAGCTGACTTCAGGATCTCACATACATCTTCTGGCAAACTCTAGCCAAGATTTCATGAGAGTTGTTTTTTCGCCAAATAGTGGCTTTCTCTTTGCCACTCTCCTATAAAGCTGTGACTGGTGAAGCACCTGGGCAACAGTTGTTGTATGTGCTGTCTCTCCCATCTCCCATCATGTGAGATGGTTCATTTCGGTGTGTCAAATATGATGGTAGAATATAGCATTAATGGTAAGACTCTTGTCAGTGTGGAGGATCAGAGGGATCTTGGGGTCCGTGTCCATAGGACACTCAAAGCTGCTGTGCAGGTTGACTCTGTGGTTAAGAAGGTGTACAGTGTATTGGCCTTCATCAACCGTGGGATTGAGTTTAAGAGCCAAGAGGTAATGTTGTAGCTATATGGAACCCTGGTCAGACCCCACTTGGAGTACTATGCTCAATCCTGGTCCCCTCACTACAGGAAGGATGTGGAAACTATAGAAAGGGTGCAGAGGAGATTTATAGGGATGTTGCCCGGATTGGGGAGCATGCCTTATGAGAATAGGTTGAGTGAACTCGGCCTTTTCTCCTTGGAGCGACAGAGGATGAGAGGTGACCTGAGGTGTACAAGATAATGAGAGGTATTGATCGTGTGGATAGTCAGAGGCTTTTCCCCAGGGCTGAAATGGCTAGCACCAGCAGGCACAGTTTTAAGGTGCTTGGAAGTAGGTACAGAGGAGATGTCAGGGGTAAGTTTTTTTTTAAAAACGCAGAGAGACGTGAGTGTGTGGAATGGGCTGCCGGCGGCAGTGGTGGAGGCAAAAACAATAGGGTCTTTTAAGAGACTCCTAGATGGATACCTGGAGCTTGGAAACATAGAGAGCTATGGGTAAGCCTAGGTAGTTCTAAGGTAAGGACATGTTCGGCACAGCTTTGTGGGCCGAAGGGCCTGTATTGTGCTGTAGGTTGTCTATGATTCTATCTCAGCCACTGAAGCTTGTAACTCCTCTAGAGTTGTCATAGGTCGCTTGGTGGCCTTGCTCACGAGACCCCTTCTTGCACGGTCACTCAGTTTTTGAGGACGGCCTGCTCTAGGCAGATTTACAGCTGTGTCATATTCTTTCCATTTCATGATGACTGACTTAACTGTACTCCAAGGGATATTCAGTGACTTGGAAACATTCTTGTATCCATCGCCTGACTTGAGCTTTTCAATAACCTTTTCGTGAAGTTGTTTGGAGTGTATTTTGTCTTCGTGGTGTAGTTTTTGCCAGGATACTGGTTCACCAGCAGTTGGACCTTCCAGATACGGGTGTATTTTTACTACAATCAATTGAAACACCTTGACTGCACACAGGTGATCGCCATTTAACTAATTATGTGACTTCTAAAACCAATTGGATGCAACTGTGATGATTTGGTGCATCATATTAAAGGGGGTGAATACTTATGCAATCAATTTTGTGTTTTATATTTGTAATTAATTTAGATCACTTTATAGAGATCTGTTTTCACTTTAACATGCTGTTGATTAGTGTCAGGGAAAAAAGCCAAATTAAATCCATTGTGAGTCAATGTTGTAAAACAATAAAACATGAAACTTCCAAGGGGAAGGGGTTGAACACTTTGATAGGCACTGTATTTCAGATTTCCTTATGATATAGATGTTAGCCGTTCAGTTCAAACTATCAATGCTGGATGGCTGACAGGCAGGAGGCAGCGAATGGGAATAAAGGGTTAGCTGCTGGTGGTGAGTGGTGTTCCTCAGGGGTCAGTATTGGGATAACTACTTTTCCCATTGCTTGTCAATGACTTGGATAATGGAATTGGTGGCAAAGTTTATTGATGATACGAAAATAGGTGGAGGGATAGGTAGTGCTGAGGAAACAATGCAATTGCAGTATGACTTAAACAAATTGGAAGAATGGGCAAAAATGTGGCAGATGGAAAACACTGTTGGGAAATGTATGATAATGCATTTTGGTAAAAGGAACAAATGTGCGGACTATTGTCTAAATGGGGAAAAAATTCAGACATCGGAGGTGCAGAGTGACTTAGGAATCCTCCTGCAAGACTCCTAGAAGGTTAATTTACAAACTGAGTCTGTGATAAAGAAGGCAAATAAAGTTAGCATTTATTTCTAGGCAAATAGAATATAAAAGCAAGGAGATAATGCTGAGCCTTTATAACACACTAGTCAGGCTGTTCTTGGATTATTGTCAACAGTTTTGAGCCCCATATCTCAGAAAGGATCTGTTGTCATTGGAGAGAGTCCAGAAGAGATTCATGAAGATGATTCCAGGTATGAAGGGGTTAACATATGACGAGTGTTGGCATCTTTGGGTCTGTACTAACCAGAATTTAGAGGAATGCGGGAGGGATCTCATTGAAACCCACCGAATGTTGAAAGGACTAGATAGGGTGAATGTGGAGAGGATGTTTCCTCTGGGGGAGGTATCCAGAACTAGAGGGCACAGCCTCAGAATTGAGGGGTGACACTTTAGAACAGAGGTAAGAATTAATTTCTTTTTTTAGCCAGTGAGCAGTGAATCTGTGAAATGCTCTCCCATGGACGTGTGGTGGAGGCCAAGTCCATGGGTATATTTAAGGCAGAAGTTGATCGCTTCCTAATCAGTCAGGGCATCAAAGGATATGGTGAGAAGGAAGGTGTATGGGGTTGAGTTGGATCCAGGATCAGCCATGATGGAATGGCGGAGCAAACTCGATGGGCTGAATGGCCTAATTCTGCTCTTATGGTCTTACTTCCTCCTATATTTCCCTGTAACTTTCTGTCTGACACATCAATTTCATCTTGATTGTCTTACACATAGGAAGAACAAATATTAGATATAAATATACAGTGGGTGGTCTGGAGTTAGAAAGTGCCCTGTATGAGAAGGATCTGGGTCTGCTGGTAGACTCATCACTATCCACATCTAGGCAATGCACAGAAGCAATCAGGAAGGCTAATAGAATGTTGGGTATATAAGGCGCTTAGTGGAGATCAAGTCTAGAGACGTTCCCCTTCAGCTGCACAATGCTCTTGTGAGGCCACACCTTGAGTACTGTGTACAATTTTGGGCTCCATATTGTGTGGGATATGAAGGCACTGGAGAGAGCTTAGAGGAGGGTGACTGGACTCATTCCAAGTCTGCAGGGTGTGATCTATGAAGAAAGATTGAAAGAATTGAATTGAATCTTTTTAGCCTAAGTAGATGCAGAATGAGATGCCAATCACCTGTCCAGCTCTTGGCTCCATCCCACCCCCTCCTGTCTTCTCCTATCATTTCAGATCTCCCCCTCCCCCTCCCCCTCCCCCTCCCACTTTCAAATCTCTTACTAACTCTTCCTTCAGTTAGTCCTGACGAAGGGTCTCGGCCTGAAACATCGACTGTACCTCTTCCTAGAGATGCTGCCTGGCCTGCTGCATTCACTAGCAACTTTGATGTGTGTTGCAGAATGAGAGGAGACTTGAGGTATTCTATCGAGGTATTCAAAATCATTAAGGGTATAAATAAAGTGGATGCCAGCTGGTACTTCAAACTTAATCCATCAACAAGGACACGGGGCCATATGTGGAGATTGGTTGAAGGGAGATTTCAGACTAACATCAGGAAGCCTTTCTTTACACAGTGAGTTGTGGACACAAGGAACAAACTACCCAGTTGTGTAGTTGAGAGTAGTACCCTAGAGACTTTCAAACCTAAACTTGAGAGTTATTTCAACACACTGTGTGAATAGGAATTTGGCAAGCTTTGTTGGGCTGAATGGCTTGTTCCTGTCAAAAGCTTTCTAATGTTCGAATGTTCTTAACACTCACCTATATTAGGAGGAATGTTAACAGTCTCAATCAACACATTTTTGGGAGGTGGTAGAAAACTGGAGTACACATCCAGAGAAAATGCACAAACATAACATAGTCAGCACGAGGGGGGCGAGAGCCCAGGTCACTGGAGCTGCAGGCAGGAGCACGTGCTGCCCTGAAGCCCAACTATCAATGAGTGTACTGCAAGGCACCAAAGTTACAGAAAAGAGTCACCATACCCACAGTGCAGTTAGGGCCAAATGCTTCTTCATCCATACACTCCTCACAAGCAATTCCTTTGTATTTAGGCTACAGGAAAAGGAAATCAGATTAGGTTGGAGGAAAATAAGCTTACCATGAACCTGCAGAAATATTGTTGTATGGAGATTTGATAGTTACATTGCACACAGAATGAAGCAGCAGAAATGTCCACTTAATACATGCATTACTTGTTCAGTTGCCTTTATATTAACAATTTATGAAGCCCTGTGATAATGTGTAGTATTATAGTACTGAACCCAATAAAGACTACTGACTGAATTATATACGAATAATCCAATGCCAGGTAACTGAGCCAACTGATTAGTCTGAACAATCTGCTGTGTAAAGTGATCAGAAATTGATGAGTTCTCAAAGTAAAATGCATTCACAAGGAAAAATATTGTTTTCTTAAGAAGCTACGTTGTCTTAAGTATAAGGAAATAAAATTAATGTTGTATTTACTAAATGTATGATGCAGGGAGGGGACAGAATTTCAGAAGCAGACGTCAATATAAATGTCATCACATTCCATGCTTAGTGCAGACTACAAAGTATGAATTTCTCCTGCGGTGTGACAATATATTCAAAGGAGAGCAATTAAATTAATATGCTTTTAATTATACACTTACCTCACAAATGCAGCTTCCATTCCCTGATATTCCATCCAAACACGTGCCATGACCATTGCAAGGATTTACTGATCCTCCTGGGCACTCTAGAATAGCAAAACGTTATTACATTTATGTCTGTTTAGCTTTCAATTTTGAACCTGAAAATACATGTGGAGAATGTTAATAACACATTTTATACACCAATTATTTAATTTGCAAAAAATTATTTAGAATTTTGCGAGTATGTAACAAAATAATTACCGTGGCGTTCTAGAGCTGATCTGCTGCCAGCATTAACTGCAAGGTATCACATGACTGAAGAGTGTTACAAAAAGATCACAATTACATATTCAACAGGTTTATACAAACAGAAGCTTTGTCTAAATTAGTGAACTTAAACATGTCCTTCTACTAAACAATTGGTGAGGACACAATCACTGGGAGAAAGAGTGGAGGAGTGGAATAGGACAGATAGGCTGACAGGATTGAAAATATCCAGACGTTACAACAATGGACCAAGTGGCTCCTTTCCCTGTACTGGGATGACATGACATCCTTTACATGAGAAACATGGCACAATGGCGGCGAAAGGAGAGAGAAGCAGCGCGCCGCACGTGCGCAGCCCTCCAATGAAAAATGATATCATATCTGTTAAATAGGGGCCGTGGACAATTCTCTTTCTTTTTAAATCTTTTTATTGAATAAATATACAAAAAAGTAAGCCATATAGGCGCTAATACACTGTTAGAATATAATAAAATTACAGGAGATATTAATACAGAAAAAAAATGATACAAACAATGTAATTTAAACATAACATACTAAGGTAACATAATAGCATACTAATTTTTATATATATATATATATATATCAATAGAGAAAAGGAAAAAAAAAACCCCAAAAAAAACCCACCGTGAACTAAACTAAAAGTAAAGCAAAGCAATGGGCTAAATTGGAACCAAGTAGAGTTAAAGAACTTAAAATCACGTCCTCAAACCCGACCTCCATTAAAAACAGTAAAAAAAACAAGAAGGGTATATAAATATGGAGCAAAAAAGAGAAGGGGAAAAAATTACATTAAATGAAAATATTGAATAAAAGATCTCCAGGTCTGTTCAAATTTAAGTGAGGAATCATAAAGATTGCTTCTAATTTTCTCCAAATTCAAGCATAATATCGTCTGAGAAAACCAAAAAAAGGTAGTTGGAGCATTAAGCTCTTTCCAATGTTGTAAGATACATCTTTTTGCCATTAAAGTAAGAAATGCAATCATTCTACGGGCTGAAGGAGAAAGATTACTGGAAATTTTAGGTAGTCCAAAGATAGCAGTAATAGGGTGAGGAGAAATATCTATATTCAATACCTTTGAGATAATATTAAAAATGTCTCTCCAAAAAGTTTCCAGAGTAGGACAAGACCAAAACATATGAGTTAAAGAAGCTATCTGCCCCTGACATCTATCACAAAAAGGATTAATATGAGAATAAAAGCGAGCTAATTTATCTTTGGACATATGTGCTCTATGAACAACTTTAAATTGAATTAGGGAATATTTAGCACAGATAGAGGAAGTATTGACTAATTGTAAAATCTGCCCCCAGTCATCCACGGAAATGATAGAACCCAATTCCTGTTCCCAATCTGCCCTAATCTTATCAAATGGAGCTTTCCTAAGTTCCATAATAATATTATAAATCATAGCCGATGCACCTTTCTGACATGGATTAAGGTTAATTATAGTATCTAAAATATATGTAGGAGGAAGCATTGGAAAGGAAGAAAGTATAGTACTTAGGAAATTTCTAACTTGTAGATATCTAAAAAAATGTATTCTTGATAAATTATATTTATTAGATAATTGTTCAAAAGACATAAGGGAACCATCAAAAAATAAATCCAAAAACCGTGAAATACCCTTAGTCTTCCAAATTTGAAAAGCACGATCCGTAAAAGAGGGAGGAAAAAATATGTTACCTAAAATAGGAATTGCTAGCCCAAATTGGTTAAGATCAAAAAATTTTCTGAATTGAAACCAAATACGTAGGGTATATTTAACTATCGGGTTAGAGACCTGTTTGAGGCGTTTCAAATCAAAAGGAAGAGAGGAACCTAAAATAGAGCCAAGTGTATAGCCCTGAACAGATTGTAATTCCAATGCTACCCATTTAGGAATGGATAGTATATCCTGGTCAAGTAACCAAAATTTCATATGTCGAATATTAACTGCCCAATAGTAGAATCTAAAGTTAGGTAATACTAAACCTCCATCTCTCTTAGCTTTCTGTAAATGTACTTTACCCAGTCTTGGGTTTTTATATTGCCAAATAAATGAAGAAATTTTTGAGTCAACTTTATCAAAAAAAGATTTTGGAACAAAAATCAGTAATGCCTGAAATATATATGAAAATTTTGGCAGAAAAAACATCTTAACTGCATTAATACAACCAATCAAAGGTAAATATAATGGAAACCATTTAGATGAAAGTTGAATAATATGGTCAATTAAGGGTAAAAGACAATTCTGATTTGATGGAGATGGACGTGAAAGCACAGAGGAACATCTGGAAAAATTTCTGAAACGCCCGTTCACTGCTGTCGTTACTGCGCGGTCGGGAATCTTTCGGAGGGAAGGCCTCAAAATCCCCGGCTTTGCCTGCTGTTGGCGACCGAGAAGGAGGTTGAATCGTTCGGATAGAGATGGCGCTCAGTACTCGGTGTCGGAGAGCTGATCAGGGCTCAAAGTTTTCGGATGACTCAGAGTCGGACCGTGGTTGGGTATGGCAGGGAGAGTTTTTCTTCCTTCTCTCCGTCTGCATGAGATGTGGGACATTTGAGAGACTTTGAACTTTTACTGTGCTCATGGACTTCTTCATCAAGTTACGGTATTGTTTCACTGTTGTAACTATATGTTATAATTATGTGGTTTTGTTAGTTTTTTTCAGTCTTGGTCTGTCCTGTGTTTTGTGATATCACACCGGAGGAAATATTGTATCATTTCTTAATGCATGCATTACTAAATGACAATAAAACAGGACTGCGTGTCTTCATAATCTAATGTTGCACTCAACTAAAAAGAGCACGAATAGTAAATAACATTGTTTCTTGTCAGATTGCTTGGTGTACAAGCTAGGATGCTGTTCATCGACTATAGCTCAGCACTTAATACCATCATTCCCACAATCCTGATTGAGAAGTTGCAGAACCCGGGCCTCTGTAATTGGATCCTCAACTTCCTAACTGGAAGACTACAGTCTGTGTGGATTGGTGATAACATATCCTCTTCGCTGACGTTCAACACTGGCGCACCTCAGGGGTGTGTGCTTAGCCCACTGCTCTACTCTCTATATACCCATGACTGTGTGGCTAGGTATAGCTCAACTACCATCTACAGATTTGCTGATGATACAACCATTGTTGGTAGAATCTCAGGTGGTGACGAGAGGGCGTACAGGAGTGAGATATGCCAACTAGTGGAATGGTGCCGCAGCAACAACCTGGCACTCAACGTCAGTAAGATGAAAGAGCTGATTGTGGACTTCAGGAAGGGTAAGACGAAGGAGCACATACAAATCCTCACAGAGGGATCAAAAGTGAAGAGAGTGAGCAGCTTCAAGTTCCTGGGTGTCAAGATCTCTGAGGATCTAACCTGGTCCCAACATATTGATGTAGGCATAAAGGAGGCAAGAGAGCAGCTATACTTTATTAGGAGTTTGAAGAGATCTGGTATGCCAACAAATACACTCAAAAACTTCTATAGTTGTACCGTGTTGAGCATTCTGACAGGCTGCATCACTGTCTGGTATGAGGGCGCTACTGCACAGGACCGAAAGGAGCTGCAGAAGGTTGTAAATCTAGTCAGTTCCATCTCGGGCACTAGCCTACAAAGTATCCAGGACATCTTCAGGGAGCGGTGTCTCAGAAATGCAGCGTCCATTATTAAAGACCACCAGCACCCAGGGCATGCCCTTTTCTCACTGTTACCATCAGGTAGGAGATACAGAAGCCTGAAGGCACACACTCAGTGATCCAGGGACAGCTTCTTCCCCTCTGCCATCCGATTCCTAAACGGACATTGAAGATCTGGACACTACCTCACTTTTTTTAATATACAGTATTTCTGTTTTTGCATATTTTCTAATAATCTATTCAATATATGTAATTAATTTACTTGTTTATTTATTATATTTTATGTATCATTATTTTTTCTCTCTCTGCTAGATTATGCATTGCATTGAACTGCTGCTGCTAAGTTAACAAATTTCATGTCACATACCGGTGATAATAAACCTGATTCTGATTACAAACAGCAAAGTATGTTGGGTTTGTTTCAACATCAAAACTATTTATCCATGATGATTATTAAGTTATGTACCTTCCTCGCACTATTGTATGGTACTTATTCTGCTGTTAGCTTGCCCACTGCAAACTTTCACTTAGGTCCCATTTTAAATCCCCATCTACTGCAGATAGTTCTAATGCAGCTGCCTTCCTGCATCTTGCACTTTCCCTCACAGGCACAGACTGAATTTTGACCATTTTGCACTAGTTTTCCTAAGCCACACTGACTGAGGCACCATGCTTTCATCTAAACTACCACTATTCCTCCAGTGTTCTTTCTCTTGGCTAATTCTTTGTAAACTTTCAGGTTTGATCTATTATCCCACTACTATTAACTGCAGTTGCAAGGGGAATTAAATCAAAAAGATTTGGATAGCATATTAGATCACATAGCCCAAAAGTGTATGGAGGTTAAACTCCAGTTGTCCTTTGACTATGACCTTTCTGCTAGATTACCAGAAGAATGGGGCATGCAGATACGTGGTCAAGACCTGTGAAGCAAAACTTCTAGTGCTACATTTTAATGAGGCGCTCTTGCCAGGATATTTTTCTCTATCCTACCATCCTTCCAGAGTAATGGGGTCCAGCCTCTCTCCTGGAATATAGGAATTGATCAAAAATATCAGCTTTCCTTTAGGGTTCATAGATTTCTCCTTTAGACTGGGCTCTAGAGTGGGGGCTCACTTCTGTCCCAGCAAACATCAATTTATTCAGTGCATCATCAATTCCATGTGATCTAAATCAAAAAAATACAAAATGCCTATCTCTGGCTCCATCTCTCTGAAGCCACAAAGATGTTTCCCTTCAAGATCAGTCAGAAACTTTCATGGCTTGCTAAGACCTGCCCCACTCAAGTCTCTACTCTAATCAAGAGTGCTGTGTAAATTCTGTCAATCCTTTGCCAGCACTACTTTGAATTTTTATGCCCACGAGTTTTACTATCCACTTCAAATGACTATTGAAAAACTTCTCTCAACTGAAGTTGCACTGTACATAGTCTACTTCAATTACTCTTTGAAAGGTATTCTCCAAAATTTGATTCTCATCCTAAGTCCCATAACTTTGATGGGTGATTTTCCAGTTGCCTATTCATTTCCCTGTGCTCTTCGGCACTGCATGAATGTCTTGTTATAATCTAGTGGGATCTTCCTGCACTCAATGACACTTACACAGCCACACAAGCACTTAACTAACTATTCTCCCTTTCTTGTTATTGTTTAATATTTGCACCTGTACTTACTTCCATTTGCCCCGTGACATGTACCCAACATCAATAAACTGCCAACACGTTGTTCTACATCATTGTCAAATTCCACACCTCACTTTGATGTTTTGTAATTCCAGAACACACAAACATAACACAAGTCAAAGTGCTTGCAGAAAGACAAAATAGAGCAAAAGCAGAGTTGTGATTACACTGCTCAGGGATTGCTCATCAAATGCTCCACAAATCCCTTGCGTTGCATTATCCTTACATGACCTTCATTTTCAACAAATACTAAAGGAGAAAAGGCATTTCACAATTTGCGCATCAACAATGCATGTCAAAATCAAACCATTATTCTTCATTTCCTCATTCTGCTCATGGACTTGGGTGGCACGGTAGTGTAATGGTTAGCACAATGCTCTACAGGTTCAATTCCCACCGCAGCCTGTAAGGACTTTGTACATTGTCCCTGTGACCACCTGGTTTTCTCAGGGTCTCCAGTTTCCTCCCAGAGTTCAAAGTCCTACCAGTTGGTAGGTTAATTAGTCACTGTAAATTGTCCCATGATTAGGCATGGATTAAATCAGGCAATTGCTGGGCAGCATGGCTCGAAGGGTCGATTCTGCATTGTACAGCATCTCAATAAATAAATAGATACATTGATTACCCTTCCTTTGAAAATTTACATTGCTGACACTAACAGACGAGAGTGAAAAACAAAATGTGAGCCCAATAAGTCTATAAGATGATAATTTAGTAAAAGTTAGCTGTCAGACTTTAAACCAGCACAATGGGGAGGGCATAAGACAGCCAAACTACACTACTTCAGTAGAAGGGCCAATTCCTGTTAAATGTTTCCTCTCCACTTGATTATTCACATAATTAAATTAAATTCACCACAAATTGCCAGAACTTAATGATAAAGCCTCAGCCTTAAACTAGAAATTAACTATCCATTTGTCCTTAATTGCAACATTGCCCGAGTCCATTTCCCGCATTTAGCAGCATAGTATTGACAGATAGTTATTGATAAATTAGAGAAACTCACCTAAATAAAATTGGCGCTTTAGCACAGCCTAACCTTCCAAGTACATCCTACAACTTGTGGCATGCTTTTGTTCAGAGTCATAGAATCAGAGACAGGTCCTTCGGCCCGTCACATCCATGCTAACTGTTTTGCTTATCTATGCTAATGGGATCTGCGCAAATGAAAACTGCATCTTTCTATGCTTTTCTTATTTAAGTGTCTAATTGCCTGATAAATGAAATGATTGCATCTTATTCCACCACCTCCTCTGACAACACATTTCAGATAGCAGTTTTGCATTCTCATCCTTTTACTACAACCTTTACAACGTAGCCCAGAGCAACCATGGCTTCACCCCCAACACAAATATTCCTTTTGTCCTTTCCATCCCTCCTCCACTTCTCTCAACTTAACATTGATTTCCTCACTCTGACAAAGAGACTTCCACCTTGAACCTTAAGTCTGTTATATTTTCCATGGAAGCTACTTGAACTTCTTAATGTTTCCAGCATTTCTATTTTAAAATCCAATATCAATGTTTCTTTCTTGTTTTCAAAACTGTCCAAAGTGTCTTGTTATCTTTTAACTCAACAGAGCAACGCTGACTATTTACACTGAAGCAGCCAACAAAAATCAAAACACTAGATGCTGAACATCTGAAATAAACAGAGAACACTTATTAGATCAGTCAGCACCTGTGAAAAGAGAAGCAAGTTAAACTTTCAGGTCAAAGACCCTTCACTTTGAATTAAAACGTTAATTCTGTTTCTCTTCCCATATATACCATCTTACTTACCAAGTTAAAAACTGTAAAAGAAAAATAGGAAGCCATGTGCAATTCCTCATTAAACAACCCAATGGGCCCACACAGTATTCAACGAGTTTCCTTTACTGGGACATATAATGTTTAAGGCTGACAGTAAAATCATCAAGAACATGGCATAAATGGATTATTATTAGGAACTTCAAGTTAAAGAATATGTAGTGGGCAGATGCACAACTCTGCAATCAAATCAATTATACATAATTAAACTATGATTCATTTCAAATCCCACATTATTATATAAACGATTCAAGGATATTGAACGTCATACTGTTTTGGAAAAAAAGGTCCACAGCAAACAAAGTACAAATGTGGTCACAGAACAGTCTTTATTAGTCCACACTTCTCAGACTGCAGCTGCCAAGTGAAAATTTATTAAGGCAGCTTATAAAATGAAAATTGATTACTCGGTTTAAATTTTCACCATAGCAGATAAATCTCTGTCAAATTCAAACTGTCACTCCTCACCTAGGCAATCCTGGCTCCAAAATCCTTTGCAACACTTGGATATCGAAACGTTCTTCTTACATATATGCCTGCAACCAACTTGCGAAATTTGCTGTTCTCCACCCAAGTCCACAAAATATCTTATATAATAAAAATAAAATCATTAAAATACTGGCAAGAATAGATAAATATTTAACTATATTTTCCTTATTAATAATCACTTGTCAAATGTGTATTTTTAAAATGTCAAATCATATCTGATCTTAGTTGACTTCGTTTAGAAAAAGTATTGTGCTGAATACTTCTAATAATCAACATCATTCTGGTCAGTCTTTGTACAGCTGTACCCTAGAAAATCAAAAACTCTCTGCATATTTTCTTCTGCTTTGGATACTGCTGTGGAGGATGACCTCCAGGGGAATGATACGGAGACCAGGTTACTGGCACTGAGCATGGGTCCGCAATGCAGAAGGGAAAGAGGCAGAAGAGGGGAGTGGTAGTGATACTCCATAGTCAGGGGAGAACAGACAGGAGATTCTGTGGACGTGAACGGACACCCGGATGGTATGTTGCCTCCTGGGTGCCAGGGTCATGAACATCTCAGATCACGTCCACAACATTTTGGAGAGGGAGGGAGAGCAGCCAGATGTCTTGGTACATGTTGGTCCTGAAAAGAGAATTTAGAGAACTAGACAGAAAGCTAAGAAGCAGGACCTCCCGGGTAGTAATTTCTGAATTGCTGCCTGTTCCACGCGCCAGTGAGGGTAGAAACAGGATGATCTGGAAAATTAATGTGTGGCTGAGAAGGTGGTGCAGGGGGTGAGGTTTCAGGTTCTTGGATCATTGGGATCTCTTCTGGGTAAGGTAGGACCTGTTCAAAAGGGACAGGTGGTACCGAGCCCGAGGGGAACCAATATTCTCCTGGGCAGGTTTTGTTAGAGCTTTTGGGGAGGGCTTAATCTAATTTGGCAGGGGGTTGGAAACCAGAGTGAATGGACTCAGGATAGGACAGATGGTAAAAAAGCAAAGATAGCATGCAGTCAGACTGTCAGGAAGGACAGACAGATGATAGGACATAATTGCAGCCATCAGGGTGAGTATCAGTGCATTAGGGATGCAGAATCAAAAAGGGTAGTAAATACAGCACTCAAAGTGTTATATCTCAATGCACAGAGTATAAGAAATAAGGTGATCTTGTTGCACTATTACAGGTCATCAGGTATGATGTTGTGGCCATCACGGAATCGTGGCTGAAGGATGGCTGTAGTTGGGAGCTGAATGTCTACCTATCATCTTGTGGTTCCTCCTCCCTTCTCCCATTTCTTACCCTAACTCATCATTTTTCTCCTGTCCTGATGAAACGTCGACAGTACTCTTTCCATAGATGCTGCCTAGCCTGCTAAGTTCCTCCAGCATTTTGTGTGTGTTTCTTGGATTTCCAGCATCAGCAGATTTTCTCTTGTTTGTGACTGGACTACATTATTCCTACTTTTTCCTTTCCTCCTTACATGCTACAAAGCACATTGTCAGGGTGTGCCTGGCAATTATTCTAATACATTGGTATGAAGTATGTGAATGACATTTACAACAGGCTGATCTGAATATATTGGTTGCTAGGGGATTCTGCCTCTCACACATTGGGAATACATTTCCTTGATCAGTGTGTTTTGATACTATCTGAAGATTTCCTCCAGCTGATATATTGTCTTACTGAAATACTGATTATAAAAGATTTTATATTTCCTGGCCCGTGGAAAATCTCTCTAGCAGCTCTTGTCAGAAGTCTGATAGAGTGTTGACAACTCTTTCACGTGGATGTAACTTTAATGTCTGAAGAAGCAGTCATCACGATTAAAAAACTCCGGCAGATAGTCTCATTACAACTGTACTCATCATCCGCTCCTCCCTCGTTCGCTGCATTTACAGTTCATGTAATATGCCAAGGCATTTCCAGACCACTTGACCTTATTTTGTCAACAGCTCCCAGGCTGAAGCAGAAAACATCAAGATGCACAGTAGCTGTGTAGTCATGAGGAATGTCATCTTGATGCAGTCATTTCTTGTTTCATCATCATTGCAGGGGCCGATCCTGTAATTATCGCAGAGCAGCACAGCACCGGGACAGGACTTCAGCCCAATGACCATGGTGCCAATCTAACTGAAACCATCGCCTGCACAACGTTCACATCCCTCCGTGCCCTGCCTGTTCACATATTTAAGTGCCTCTTAAACATCGCTACCAGATCTGATTCTACTGCCACACCTGGCAGTGTTTTCCACGCACTTAACCCTCCCTATTTCCAATAGACATAATTGCTAATTATAACAATTAAACATACTTAATATTTTGTAATATTATGTACTTTTGTTCAGTCATACTTCAGCCTCTGACTCTCCAGAGAAAACAAACCAACTTTACCCAACCCCTTCTTGTAGCTAATTCTTTCCAATCCAGGCAAAATCCTCAAACATCCTTCCTGTAATGTGACAACCAGAACTATATGCAGTATTCCACATGTGGCCTAACTAAAGGTTCGAACTGTGCAACATGATTTATACTCAGTGACCTGGCAAGCCTATATTCACTCTTGTTGCCACTTTCAAGGGACTGCAGACTTGCATCCCAAAATCTCTCTGTACATTAGTGTTCCTCAGTGTCCTGCCACCTTTACTATATCCATTCATTTACAACATCACTACATGGAATACTCTGCTTCAAGGATCCGACTCCCCAACATCAGCACACAGAGTCAGAATGGGCAGCAAATGCCACCCTTAATATAACAACTTGAGTGGACAGGGGGTGGACACCAGGCTCCATCTTGTACAGTGGAAGCAGAGTAGAAGGACATTCCATGAAGTCCTTTTCTCTCTCTCAGCTCTAGGTCACAATTTAGAGTTTTGCTATACTATCAGGAGATGATTGACTGGAAGATTGGTATGAGACATAAGACATAGGAGTAGGTTTAGGTCGTCTGGCCCATCGAGTCTTCTCCGCCATTCAATCATGGCTGATCCTTTTTTCTATCTCCTCCTCAGCCCCACTCCCCGGCCTTCCCCCTGTGACCTTTGATGCCATGTCCAATCAAGAACTTATCAATCTCTGCCTTAAACAGTCCCAATGACCTGGCCTCCACAGCTGCCTGTGGTAATAAATTCTAAAAATTCACCATTCTCTGGCTAAAGAAATTTCTCCACACCTCTGGTTTAAATAAAGACCCCCCTATCCTGAGGCTGTGCCCTCTTGTCCTAGACCCTCCCACCATGGGAAACATCATCCTTTCCACATCTACTCTGTCTAGGCCTTTCAACATTCAAAAGGTTTCAATGAGATCCCCCCTCATCCTTCTAAATTCCAGTGAGTACAGACTCAGAGCCATCAAACGTTCCCTGTATGATAACCCTTTGATTCCTAGAATCACCCTTGTGAACCTCCTCTGAACCCTCTCCAATATCAGCACATCTTTTCTTAGATAGGAGATGAAAATAATTCACAATATTCAAAGGGAGGCCTCACCAGTAGTTTACAAAGCCTCAGCATCCCACCCCTGTTCTTGTATACTAGACCTCTTGAAATGAATGCTAACATTGCATTTGCGACTTTCTTTCCCATTCTCCCAATCTGTCTAAGTCCTCCTGCAACCTACCTGTTTTCTCAACACTGCCTGCCCCTCCTCCAATCTTTGTATCATCTGCAAAATTGGCAACAGAGCTATCTATTCCATCATGTAAATCACTGATATATGGCATAAAAAGGAACAGTCCCAACACGGAACCCTGTCACTAGTAAGTGGCATCCCACCAGAAATGCATCCTTTTATTCCGACTTGCTGCCTCCTACCAATCAGCCAATGCTCTAACCATGCCAGTAACTGTAATACTATGGGCTCTTAACTTGGTAAGCAGCCTCATGTGTGGCACCTTGTCAAAGGCCTTCTGAGAGTCCAAATATACAACACCAACCCTTCAGCTATCCTACATGTAATCTCCTCAAAGAATTCCAACAGGTTCATCAGGCAAGATCTTCCCTTAAGGAAACCACTCTGACCTTGTCCTATCTTGTCCTGTGTCACCAAGTACTCAATGACCTCATCTTTAATAATTGACTCCAACATCTTCCCAAACACTGAGGTCAGGCTAACTGGTCTATAATATCTTTTCTGCTGCCTTCCTCCTTTCTTAAGGAGCGGAGTAACAATTTGCAATTTTCCAGTCCTCTGGCACCATGCCAGGGTCCAATGATTTTTGAAAGATCATTGCTAATGCCTCCACTACCTCTTTCAGAACCCTAGGGTGCAGTTCATCCGGTCTGGATGACTCATGTACCCTTAGATCTTTCAGCTTTTTAAGCACCTTCTCCCTTGTAATAGTAACTGCACTCACTACTCTTCCCTCACACCCATCCAGTATCTGCAGCCCTATGTCACCAAATCTCTGTTTCTGCATCATCACCACAGGCTTGGCAAACCATGCTACAATGTACATTGACCATATCCCTTAATTAATTTCATCATAATGTGACGTTTTTCATCATGTGAATTTTTTTTACTCAATACACATCTAGATTTCTACATACTGTAATAACAAATCAAATTATGGTGGCCTAGCAAGATTTCATTTGTTGATGAAAATCACCTGCAGTCTTGAATTCCAAAGCCGCGTCTCGTCTTTTGAAAGCCTCGAGGACACAAGAGATTTTGGCTTATCAAACAGGAGGTACAGGCTGTCTCCGTGAACAGCTCTATCTGCTCGTTGCATCGTTGCCATTTCTAGGTTGGGATGGGAGAGGGAAGGGAAGCAAAAGTTTTATGTTAGACAAATCAGACATCATTTCCAACCCAATTTTCATGTCCATTTTAATTCCATTGGAAGAATGGTCAAAAAACCATGAGCACTGAGGACCACAGGCATTGATCTTCCCCACTAAATATCACAAACACACCTATGAACCAAAGCAAAGATGTGTTGAGGAAACATCTTGCTGTTGAGAGAACGTTTGAGTTAAAAGATTATTCTTTTAACTTAAATAATCACTATTGCATTACATCTATAACCTGTAATAGCTTGATGTCATAACTTCACCAGCAAAAATTACTCATTTAAGAAACACAGAATCAGCTCAACCAGTGATCCAGTAGGGCAATTCCAGAGTAATAAGTATGGTGCAATTAAGATATGGACACAAGTTTTAAATCTTACTTTTGGTACAAGCCACTGCAATATTTTAATCACTTTCCTGCCTAACTTTATCAGACATCCCACCTCTCCCGGAAGTTCCGGGAGTCTCCCACATATCGATAGTGGCTCCCTGACGCCCGGAAATTATATACAATATCCCGGGGATCAATTTTTTTCGAGAGGGAGAGCAAGCATCCTGATTGGTCTCTCTTCGTGCTAAGAGTAGTCCCCAACCACCGGGCCACAAGGAAACGATATGAAACGATATGAGTCAGCTGCACCTTTCCTCATTCCCTGTCACGCCCACTGTTGAATTTTAACGCACGCGAGGTCATCAGTGACGCAAGACGTGCAAAGGAACGGGTCCGTGACCCATTTGTGAATGTCCCCGATGAATCATTCATGTCAGCACGGGAAAAAGGTCAACTCCTCGAGCCTGCAAATGACGTGGGCTGAAAAGTATGTTTGACACAACATCTCTGCCGGCATTCTGGATCAAAGTCAAGGCTGAATATCCTGAGTTAGCCACGAAAGCACTGAAAACGTTGCTTCCATTTCCAACATATTTCTGCGAAGCGGAGTTTTCTGCAAAGAATGCAATGAAAACTAAATTGCGGAATAGACTGGACATAAGGAACCCCCTTCGAGTATCGCTGTCTCCCATCACCCCTCGATGGGACCGTCTTGTTGCAGGGAACAAGCAATCAGCCCAGGGCTCCCACTGATTCAGCGATATTGGTGTTGCAATGATTTTATATGTTCATAAAAGGAAAATATGTGCTGTGTGTTTAATATCCAAACATTACTTAAAATGTTATGATGCTATTGACTTATAAGTGACTTATAATTCAGTGATCCCCAACCTCCGGGCCACGAAGAATACAGCGGTGGGCGGGACACACCCAGCACATCTTTAAGAAAAAGGTCTAAATAGACAAGCTAGTTAATTAGGTGCCGCCCGGCACGTAAATGTCGAGCCAGATCAGAGGTGATTGCTGATTGTGTCGGCTCTGATCTGGGCCGACATTTATGAGCCGGGCGGCACCTAATCAATTAACTTGTTTATTTTGGCTTTTTTCTTAAAGATGTGCTGGGTGCGTTCTGGCTATCGCTGTACCGCTGCATTCTTCGCGGCCCGGAGGTTTGGGACCACTGTTATAATTGACTTATCACTACATCCATGCGAGGAAAATATGCGCTGTGTGTTTAATATTAAATTCGTTAGATGAACCCCTTTAGAAATGAAATTGAGTGTATTAGCCACTTACAAGTGACTTATACTTGACTTATCACCTATATTCCGGTCACGTTTAACACCCACCACCCACACCCCCACCCCCGAGTCGGCCTGTCCGCAAGAATATTGTTAATATTAAACTGGTCCGCGGTGCAAAAAAGGTTGGGGACCCCTGATTTAAACTATCTGGCTAGCTGCCAAGGAGCTACACTATTGATGTCCTACGTGATGAGGCCAAACTCCCTGTAGACTTGCTTAAAGTTGTAATAGAATAAATATAATAATATAATACACATATTTTAATGTCACATTTGCTGCATATACCCAACTTGGTTTACAGATTAGACAAAATCACTAAACAAAGTATTACATACGCCCTTGGAGGTCGACCAGGGTGCCGGGGGGTGGGGGCGAGGGTGCTACCTCCCTGAAATGAGTTTTTGCAGGTTGGGATGTCTGCTTTGTTTTAATGTCTGCAGATAGGAATTACTAGAATGACCCTTGTCAATTTGATTATACAATCAACCACATTTCAAATCACTTTTCAAATTAATTTTCATATCCACAAACCTGATTGTCTGGATTGGCCCAGTTTTTTTCTGCTCCTGCCCAACTGAACTCATGTCCATATACCTCAACACTATTTTACCCCCTTTGGGTTCAATCCCTTCCCACTTATTTCTGTGACACATCACAGGCTCTCAACCTCTTCCACAACTTTCAGTTCCCTGGCCCTGACTGCCTCATTTTCACCATGGATATCCAGTTCTTATAACTTTCCACTCTCCATCAAGAAGGCCTTAAAACTCTCCATTTCTTTCTCAACAACAGACCCAACCAGTTCCCCTCCCCTCCACACCAACACCAGCAGCCCCCACCCCCGCCGCTGTCTTGCAGAATGGGTCCTCACACGCAACAATTTCTCACCTAGCTTCTCCCACTTTCTCTAAACCCAAGGTGTAGCCATGGGAACCTGCATGGGCCCCAACTATGCCTGCTTCTTCATTGACTACATGGTACAGTCCATGTACCAAACTTTCATTGGTAATATTCCACAACTCTTTTTGCGCTACATTGAATGTTGTGATGGTGCTGCTTCATACACCCATGCTGAGCTTGTCAACTTCATCAATTTTGCCTCCATCTTCCACCCTGCCCTTAAATTCACTTGGTCCATTTCTGACACCTCTCTTCCCTTTCTCAATCTCTCTGCTTCCATCTCTGCGGACAAACTGTCTACAGATATCTTTTATAAAGCTATCAACTCTCATGACTATCTTGATTATGCCTCTTCCCACCCTGTTTCCTGTAAAAATGCGATTCCCTTTTCTCAATTCCTTTGTCTCTGCCATATCTGTTCCCAGGATGAGCCTTCCCTTTATGGAAAACCAGAGAGGTCCTCCTCCTTTAAAGAACAAAGTTTCCCTTCCCCTATTGTCACTCACCCGCATCTCCTCCACTTCCCAGATGGCTTAGTAGGGATAGAGTTCCTTTAGTCCTTGCCTACCACCCCATGAGCCTCCAAGTCCAACACATCATTCAACCTCTGCCATCTTCAATGGGATCCTACCAGCAAACACATCTTTACCTCCCTCTGTAATTCTCTTAGCCATTCGTCCATCACCACTAATGTTCTTCCTGACACTTACCCCTACAAATGGCCAAAGTGCTACCTCTTACTTCATCTCCATTCAAGGCCCCAACCAGCCCTTCCAGGTGAGGCAACATTTCAACCTGCAAGTGTGTCAGGGTCACCTACTGTATCTGGTATTCCTGATGTAGCCTCCTCTATATCAGTAAGACCCAATGTAGATTGGAGGAACAGTTTGCTGAATACCTTCGCTACGCACGCATCAAGCAAGATTTCTCAGTTCTCAACTTTTTCATTCTAATCTCCAATCCCATTCTGACATGTCGGTCGATGGCCTTCTCTACTGCCACGATGAGGCCACCCTCAAGTTGGAGAAGCAACACATCGTATTTTGTCTGGGTAGCCTCCAACCTGATGGCATGAACCATCGGTTTCTCTAACTTCTGTAAATTATCTCCTCCCCCTTCCACTCCCCAGTCTGGCTAACCTACCCATCACTCCCACTGTTGCCCCTCCTCCTTCCTTTTCTCTCACGGTCCAATCTCCTCTCCTCCTCTTCAGCCCTTTCACCTTTTCCACCTATCCCCTCCCAACTTCTCACTTCATTCCTCTTTCCCCCTCACCTACCCCTTCTACCCTACCCTCCCCCACCTCCTCATTCAGGCTCCTTCCCCTCTCCTGCCCAGTCCTGATGAAGGGTCTCAGCCTGAAATGTCATCAGTTTATTACTCTCCGTAGATGCTTCACAACCTGTTCAGTTCCTCCAGCAGGTAAAAGTGGCAGGCTGGCAAATCCAGGGCAAAAATCACACATTTTAATTCCACATCGCATTCCCTTTCTGACATGTCTATCCACGGCCTCCTCCACTGTAGAGATGAAGCCACACTCAGGTTGGAGGAACAACACTTTATATTCCGTCTGGTTAGCCTCCAACCTGATGGCATGAACATTAACTTCCCTAACTTCCGCTAATGCCCCACCTCCCCCTTGTACCCCATCCGTTGTTTATTTATATACACACATTCTTTCTCTCACTTTCCTTTTTCTCCCTCTGTCCCTCTGACTATACCCCTTGCCCATCCTCTGGGTTTTGATGTGTGTTACAAAAATCAAAAAGGGCCACTTTTCAACATAATTGTATAAGGGCTAAGAGTGTTGTAAATGCGCACCTGAAGGCTTTGTGTGTCAATGCAAGGAGCATTCGTAACAAGGTGGATGAATTAAAAGTGCAGATTGTTATTAATGAATATGATATAGTTGGGATCACAGAGACATGGCTCCAGGGTGACCAGGGATGGGAGCTCAACATTCAGGGATATTCAATATTCAGGAGGGATAGACATGAAAGAAAAGGAGGTGGGGTAGCATTGTTGGTTAGAGAGGAGATTAACGCAATAGAAAGGAAGGACATTAGCCGGGAGGATGTGGGATCGATATGGGTAGAGCTGCGTAACACTAAGGGGCAGAAGACGCTGGTGGGAGTTGTGTACAGGCCACCTAACAGTAGTAGTGAGGTCGGAGATGGTATTAAACAGGAAATTAGAAATGTGTGCAATAAAGGAACAGCAGTTATAATGGGTGACTTCAATTTACATATAGATTGGGTGAACCAAATTGGTAAGGGTGCTGAGGAAGAGGATTTCTTGGAATGTATGCGGGATGGTTTTTTGAACCAACATGTCGAGGAACCAACTAGCGAGCAGGCTATTCTGGACTGGGTTATGAGCAATGAGGAAGGGTTAATTAGCAACCTTGTCGTGAGAGGCCCCTTGGGTAAGAGTGACCATAATATGGTGGAATTCTTCATTAAGATGGAGAGTGACATAGTTAATTCAGAAACAAAGGTTCTGAACTTAAAGAAGGGTAACTTTGAAGGTATGAGATGTGAATTAGCTAAGATAGACTGGCAAATGACACTTAAAGGATTGACGGTGGATATGCAATGGCAAGCATTTAAAGGTTGCATGGATGAACTACAACAATTGCTCATCCCAGTTTGGCAAAAGAATAAATCAAGGAAGGTAGTGCACCCGTGGCTGACAAGGGAAATTAGAGATAGTATCAATTCTAAAGAAGAAACATACAAATTAGCCAGAAAAAGTGGCTCACCTGAGGACTGGGAGAAATTCAGAGTCCAGCAGAGGAGGACAAAGGGCTTAATTAGGAAAGGGAAAAGAGATTATGAGAGAAAACTGGCAGGGAACATAAAAACTGACTGTAAAAGCTTTTATAGATATGTGAAAAGAAAAAGATTGGTTAAGACAAATGTAGGTCCCTTACAGACAGAAACAGATGAATTGATTGTGGGGAACAAGGACATGGCAGACCAATTGAATAACTACATTGGTTCTGTCTTCACTAAGGAGGATATAAATAATCTTCTGGAAATAGTAGGGGACAGAGGGTCTAGTGAGATGGAGGAACTGAGGGAAATACATGTTAGTAGGGAAGTGGTGTTAGGTAAATTGAAGGGATTAAAGGCAGATAAATCCCCAGGGCCAGATGGTCTGCATCCCAGAGTGCTTAAGGAAGTATCCCAAGAAATAGTGGATGCATTAGTGATAATTTTTCTAAACTCTTTAGATTCTGGACTAGTCCCTGAGGATTGGAGGGTGGCTAATGTAACCCCACTTTTTAAAAAAGGAGGGAGAGAGAAACCGAGGAATTATAGACCGGTTAGCCTAACATCAGTGGTGGGGAAAATGCTAGAGTCAGTTTTCAAAGACGTGATAACAGCACATTTGGAAAGCGGTGAAATCATCGGACAAAGTCAGCCTGGATTTGTGAAAGGAAGATCATGTCTGACGAATCTCATAGAATTTTTTGAGGATGTAACTAGGAGAGTAGATAGGGGAGAACCAGTGGATGTGGTATATTTGGATTTTCAAAAGGCTTTTGACAAGGTCCCACACAGGAGATTAGTGTGCAAACTTAAAGCACACGGTATTGGGGGTATGGTATTGATGTGGATAGGGAATTGGTTGGCAGACAGGAAGCAAAGAGTGGGAATAAACGGGACCTTTTCAGAATGGCAGGCACTGACTAGTGGGGTACCGCAAGGCTCAGAGCTGGGACCCCAGTTGTTTACAATATATATTAATGACTTAGATGAGGGAATTAAATGCAGCATTTCCAAGTTTGCGGATGACACGAAGCTGGGTGGCAGTGTTAGCTGTGAGGAGGGTGCTTAGAGGATGCAGAGTGACTTGGATTGGTTAGGTGAGTGGGCAAATTCATGGCAGATTCAATTTAATGGGGATAAATGTGAGGTTATCCACTTTGGTGGCAAAAACAGGAATACAGATTATTATCTGAATGGTGGCCGAATAGGAAAAGGGGAGGTGCAACAAGACCTAGGTGTCATTATACACCAGTCATTGAAAGTGGGCATGCAGGTACAGCAGGTGGTGAAAAAGGCGAATGGTATGCTGGCATTTATAGCGAGAGGATTCGAGTACAGGAGCAGGGAGGTACTACTGCAGTTGTACAAGGCCTTGGTGAGACCACATCTGGAGTATTGTGTGCAGTTTTGGTCCCCTAATCTGAGGAAAGACATTCTTGCCATAGAGGGAGTACAAAGAAGGTTCACCAGATTGATTCCTGGGATGGCAGGACTTTCATATGATGAAACATTGGATTGACTAGGCTTATATTTGTTGGAATTTAGAAGATTGAGGGGGGATCTTATTGAAACGTATAAAATCCTAAAGGGATTGGACAGGCTAGATGCAGGAAGGTTGTTCCTGATGTTGGGGAAGTCCAGAATGAGGGGTCACAATTTGAGGATAAAGGGGAAGCCTTTTAGGACCAAGATGAGGAAAAAACTTCTTCACACAGAGAGTGGTGAATCTGTGGAATTCTCTGCCACAGGAAACAGTTGAGGCCAGTTCATTGAGGGAGTTAGATATGGCCCTTGTGGCTAAAGGGATCAGGGGGTATGGAGGGAAGGCTGGTACAGGGTTCTGAGTTGGATGATCAGCCATGATCATACTGAATGGCGGTGCAGGCTCGAAGGGCCGAATGGCCTACTCCTGCACTTATTTTCTATGTTTCTATGGTCCTGATTTCCAATAGCTGCAGAATCCCTTGTGTTTACATATTTCAAACCAAAATTCTCGCATTCATCAAGGTGTTGCTCAACCATAAAGGTAGATACATTAGGGATATTTAAGGAACTCTCAGATAGAGAGCAATGTAGGAGCAAAGATTAGATTGCTCTTAGAGTGGATTAAAAGATCAGCTCAACATGGTGGACGAAAGGGCTGTAGTGTGTACGTTCTGTGTAACTCACCGACAGGAAGCCTCTCTCACAGAGGGGTATCACACTAACGTCAATTGTATGTACTGTATACCTTCATATTTCTTAACAGTTTCTTTATAAGATCAGTTGGATAAAAATGTTGCTCAAAGTGCACGATATTCAAACTAGTTTAGGGGAAAGGAGGAAAACAGAGGATAATGAATGAGGTTGTGCAAGGTGGCAATGAGTAGCAAATTGCGGCAATATTCAAAACGAGGATTAAAAGCCTCCAGCGGCCTCCGAGTTCTTCAACGTTTCCAGAATGTTGACCAGACGATCCACCTGTGCAATCATAGCCATTCAGAGTGGTAAAGAAGTGAAAGGCTTAGAGGGAAAAGGACCCAAATGGGAAAAACTCGGGTAGGTAATTAGGTTGGCACAGACGACCCGGGCCGAGGAGCCCCTTTCTGTCCTGTACCACTTAATAATATTTCTGAGTAGTGTACTCAATTTACTGCTAAAAACGATGGGTAGGAGATATTAATGCCCAAAAGGAGTGTGGGCTTTAAATCCCGCAGATACAGAGGCACATGTTACTCAGCATATTTTAACCAGTTTTTCCATCTAAATTACCTCCTCTCTCATCTTGTGCTTTTTTTTTAACTTGGCAAATAGTCAGCAGCCCAAGTTCAACGTACAGAATATAGTTAATGGCCTAAAATGCACACAGCAAGGTAAAAGGCACACATAAATCTCTGTGATGCTTTCGTGTAATTGTTGACCCCGTCGTGTTCTGCATCAAACCAGGCCAACAACAGAAGTTTCTGCCGGAACGAAGTGTTATCTCAGAGAAACGCCCCATTACGACTTTTTCTCCCCCTCCCCCTCCCCCTCACTCCCTATTTCCCCGGGTGGAGATAATCAGTTGTGAGAAATCAAATAACAAAATTATCTCCATCGCTGTAGGGCAAAAATAAACAGCCGCTAGGCGCGGTGGCCTGTGCCCGCCCGCAAAACAAAACGGAGAGAGCAGGCACACAAAGTACACGCCGAGTATCACAGAGAATGGAGCGACACACAATCAGCTTGCTTTCTGAACACGGCTACTCACCTTTATCCCCTCGGCAGCCCCAGGACACCACAGGATAGCCACCAGTGCCGCAAAAAGCCAGGAAATGATACCTTCCATTCTTTCAGCATCCGTCAGTCGGAGCGGCTCCGCTGAAGTCAGGGGTGCCGCCGATCCTCGGGATGACAGAGTGCGAGCAGACGGTGGCTGCACACCCCACAGTAATAGCCAGATCCACGGGAACAGCAGCCCGAAGAGACACAACTCTCATCTGCTCCGCTCCCGGCTGCAAGTGTGCATCAAGATGCGAGCTCGGGACCGGTTCGAGGCTCTGACTCTTTTTTTAAAGCGGATACACTTTGCTTCGGAAGGAGAAAGTATATAATCTATAAAGACCCGGGATTAACATTCAAAAGTCTTCCAGAAAACAGGATTTCCTTCTGCCGTATCAGAACGAGACAGATGTTCGGAAATCCGCCCGCTTCAACGCTGGCATTGCAGATAATGTTACAAATTTCGGGGGCAAGTCAGTTTCCCTCCAGGCATTGCACAGTTGTCACCCCGTCCTCTGGTATCTCTGTCAGTGCTGGGTTCTGTCCCGCCGCCGTGACTGTATCCGCACGGGCCGTTTAGAAACGACTGGATTGCATACGACCAACTCACCCACTAGTTTTCCTCAGAGTTGTTCTCCCCTTTTCTTCCCCATCAGACACCCCTCCCCCCCTCAAAATCCAAAAAAATTAACTTCTGTGAGCAAGAAGTCACCAAGTGATATGGCGGGTTTGACCCGTCTTCATGCACGTTTCTGCCTGGCTTTAGATCAGTGGTTAAAAGGCTGCATTCACACCCCTGTAAGACATTCCACCTTCGCTTCCTTGATCAAATCAAAAACAGAGGAAAAGAGCAGCGTTTGTATTTTTGTGCTCTCCTGCAGTAACCGAAGTCTTCGAGTAAAGAAAATAGCATATATTTGCAATTGTTAGCATCTTTTCTTATTGTTTTTCTTTTCTGTCTCAGGAAGTGGTCTATAAATTTGGTTATAAACTTCCCGATCTTTGGGTCCCAAGAGGCGCCTTGCTTTTTGATTGGAATACTCCGGAAAGTTTGAGATAGTTTCGGCTGGACACAGAGTTGCAATACTCTGCTCTCCTCTATACCATGCCTTTGCCGGGTAAAGATTAACGGCGAGTGATTCATTTACTGCCTGAGCGACGAGACCACCACGACAAAATGCTACAAAATCGTTTCAAGCAAATGAAAATAATATAAAAAGGGTTAGGATCAAATGGCTTTCAAAAGCTTCCGGACCCCTTCAGGAAGGTTAATTTCGGTCTTGACTAAATGCCAATCATTCCACTATGTATAACCAGGAAATTATCATGTGAAAGCTATAATTGAACACTTCACTATTGGAGATGACACACTTTTCCCAACTGCATTCCATGACAGGCACTTTCACTCAGTGTCTATTCAATGCACCAGGTGGCAATCTATGCTGCCCAGTCCCTATTCAATTTACAGTGTCGCTATGCCAATTTAATATATCATTCAATGGACTGAATAGCTGTGCCAGTGCTGTCTGTATTCAATTGACTAGGCAGCCGTGCCAATCTCAATCAGATTCAACTAACTAGGTGGGCAGTTTTCCATAAGTTTACAATTTTAAGCATGAAAACCTGCATCAGTTGCATTTCAATTAACTTTTGCTTAGTTGGAAAGATGTTCCTTTGTAACCTCCTGACTTAACACAGAAAACTGTTCAGGCCAATTCCATTCAGATTCCTGGAATTATTATTCTTACATTCCTTTCCTCCCCAAAGGACAAATACATAATCATAAGTCTTCACCCATTTAAGGTGCACTTGTTTGTCTTTCTGAACAAATACATTGACTATAGTTCAGTTGGTGACACTACTTTGGAATTGCTAATGTTGTGCCTTTATGGAAGAAGAACAGTAGGGAGAAATGAGGAAAGCAGAGACTGGTGAGTGGTGGGAAAGTTATTGGAAAATATTCTAAAGGATTTATTTACATTTGGAAAAGCAAGGACTGATTAAAGATAATCTGCATAGTTTTGTGCCTGAGAAATCAATTCAATAATTTGATTTTTTTTTGGAAGAAGTGACCAAGAGGATTGACAAGGTCAGACCAATAGATATCATCTACATTGATTTTAGCAAGGCCTTTGACAAGATCCCACATGGTAGGCATTTTTGGAAAATTGGAACACATAGGATCCATTGCCAGTTAACCAACTAGATACAAAATTTGCTTGGTGGTGCGAAGCATTGGGTAGTAATGGAGGGGTATCTTTTAGATTGGAGGCCTGTGACCAGTGGTATGCTGGGGTGATTGGTGTGAAATCCTCTGTGTTTGTCACATATATTGCATACAAATGGAGATGGCATGATTAGGAAGTTTGTAGACAACACCAGAATGAGTGATGTAATAAAGATAGTTGTCTGGGGTTACAGCTAGGAAATAGTCAATGGAATTGCAGATGGAACTTAAAATCAGACAAGTGAGAAGCACTACATTTGGCGGAAATTAAACCATGTCAGTTTATATGCAGTGATTTGCAGGGACTTGGAAAGTTTTGTTGATTTGAAATACATGGGGTGCAAGCGTATCATTCAGCGAAAATGGGAACACAGATAGACAGGGTTATGGTGAAAGCATATGGCTCACCTGCCTTCGTTGAGTACAAGGGATGAGAGGTTGTGTGACAGTAATAGTGTGTTATTCTGGTCACCCACCACACTACAGGAATCTTGCGGTAAAGCTAGACAGGGTGCAAAATCCGAATCAGGTTTAGTATCACACATATGTCATGAAAATCTTGGATTCCGGGCAGCAGTACATTGCAAGACAGAAAAATACTATGCTTTTAAAATGAATCAATAGACAATGCAAAGGAAGAATGGACCATTCAGAAATCTAATGGCAGATGGAAAGAAGATTCTCCTAAAGTGTTGAGCATGGGTCTTCAGACTCTGTACCCAATCCTTGATGGTAGCAATGAGAAGAGGACATGTCCTAGATGTTGAGGATCCTTAATAATTGATACTGCCTTCCTGAGGCACTTCCTGAAGGTCTGTATCTGTATACACAACAACTTGTAAGATTGTTTGGCGACATACCAAATCTCCCCAAGCTCTTTACGAAGTAGAACTGCTAGCATGCTTTCTTTGTGACTGCATCAATGTGTTGGGCCCAGCACAAATCTTTGGAGATGTTGATATCCAGGAACTTCAAGCTGCTCACTCTTTCTACTGCTGATCCGTCAGTGAGGATCGGTGTGAGTTCTCCTGACATCCCCCTTCCTGAAGTCCACAATAAGATGCTACATGCAATGGAGGGCCTCAGTTATTAAGGAGAGTTTGGATAGGTTGGGAATGTTTTCCCTGGAGTGAAAAAGGATGAAAGGTGCCATGATATGGGTTTACAGATTTACAAGAGGCATAGACTCTATGCAAGTAAAGTCGTCTCTGCTTCCTGAAGAGACTGAGGTCCTTTGGAGTAGGCAGGCCTCTCCTTCATGTGTTCTGCCAGTGTGTAGTTGCCAGTACAATCTTCTATGAGGTGGTGTGCTGGAGCAATGCCATCAACATGGGTGATGCCAACAGGCTCAATACACTCGTTAGAGAGGCTGGCTCTGTTATGGAGTCAAACTGGACACACTGGAGGCTGTGGTGGAACAAAAGACCCTATGGAAAATCCTGGCAATTCTGGACAATGTTTCTCACCCTATGCATGCCATCAGGGTGAGCACTTTCAATGATAGACTAAGGCAACTGGCGCTGCTCCAAAGAGCGCTGTGAGGTCGTTCTTACCCTTAGCCATTAGGCTCCATAATGAGTCAACCTGTAGCCAGGGAAGTGATGATCCCCCCACCCGCCCCACTCTTGTTAGACTGTTTGAGGTAACTTATATTTTATTCTTTTCTCATCCTTGTATATCTGAGTATTTGTATTGCTACCATGACACTGTAATTTCCTTTGAGATCAATGAAGTATCTATGTATCTGTTCCAGTAGAGTAATATTTTGTACTGAGGGTATTTACCCTTTAATTCTGGATCACTTTAAAAATGTTTCCTTAACATCAAAGAATAATTGGTTACATTATTTTAACATCTTGGCGAATAAAGGAAAAATGCTACCTATAAAATCTTTAAATACAAATCAGCTGATGACTGAATACAAATAAAAAGTATATTTTGAATTAACACAATTCACTAAGACATTTAGTAAATGGCAATTTAAACTTAATTTTAATATGGTACTGTGCCTCATTTAGTAAGCAGTGCACATTGCTGGAACCTTCCAGAAGAGCACCTTTTTCTGACGGGTAATATAGATACAATGTTGTAAAAGTGACATTTCAGCAGTTTGCCATAATAAAGAACCCCACCATCCAGGCCATGATCTCTTCTTACTGCTGCCGTTAAGAAAGAGGTGCAGGAGCCTTAGGTCCCACACAACCAGATTCAGAAAAAGTCATTATCCTTCAACTATCAGGCTCTTGAACCAGAGTAGCTAACTTCACTCACCTCAACTCTGAACTGATCCCACACCCTATGGACCATAAAACTCATGTTCTCAGTGTTACTTATTTATTATTAATATTTGTTGTTTTTTTCTGTTAACACAGTCTGTCATCTTTTGCACTTTAGTTGTTTATCAGTCCTTGTGTATAGTTTTTCATTGATCCTATTGTATTTCTTCATTCTACTGTGAATGCCTGCAAGAAAATGAATCTCGGGTAGAGTACTGCAATCGCTCCTGCCACTCACAGACCTCTGGCGCACTGCGAGTGTCTTCCACAGTGAAAGCAGATGCTAAGTACCCCTTTAGGGTCATCTGCTATTTCTTTGTCCCCCATTACCACCTCACCAGCATCATTTTCCAGTGGTCCAATATCAACTCTCACCTCTTTATATAACTGAAAAAACTTCTTTGGTATCTTGCTTTATATTACTGGCGAGTCTACCCTCATATTTCATCTTTTCCCTTCTTATAGTTTTTTTAGTTGCCTTTTTGTTAGATTTTAAAAGCTTCCCAATCATCCATCTTCCCCTCACTTTTGCCACCTTATATGTCCTTTCCTTGGCTTTTCTGCAGTCCTTAACTTCCTTTGTCAGCCACGGTTGCCTACCCCTGCCATTTGAGAACTTCTTCCTCAGTGGGAGATATCTATCCTGTGCCTTCTGAACCACACCTAGAAACTTCAGCTATCTCTACTCTGTTGTCATGAGTATCCCCCTCCAATCCACCTGGGCAGGCTCCTCTCTCATGTCCCTTTATTCCATTGTGATTCTGATACATCTGACTTGTACTTCTCCCTCTCAAATTGCAGTATAAATTCAATCATATTATGATCACTACCTCCTAAGGGTTCCTTTACATTAAGCTCCCTGATAAGATCATGGTTATTACACAACACCCAGTCTAAGGTAGCCTTCCCCAAGTAGGCTCAAGCACAAGCTGCTCTAAAAAGCCATCTCATAGGCAATCAACAAATTCCCTCTCTTGCATCCAACACCAATGTGATTTTCCCAATCCCCTTACATATTGAAGTCCCCAACCCTTACAATTATGTCATTACCCTCATTACATGCCTTTTCCAGCTCCCCTTGCAATCTCAACCCACATCTTGGCTACTATTTGGAGGCATATATATGATTCCCATAATGTTTTTTTATCCTTGCAATTTCTTAACTCCATCCACAAAGATTCAACATTCTCTGACCCTCTGTCGCCTCTTTCTAAAGATGTAATTCCATCTCTTACCAACAGAGCCACACCACTGTCTGTGCCTTCCTGCCTGCCCTTTCAATAAATGGCGGTGCAGTCTCGAAGGGCCGAATGGCCTACTCCTGCACCTATTTTCTATGTTTCTATATATCCTTTAACGTTAAGCTCACAACTATGGCCTTCTTTCAACCACGACTCAGTGATGGCCACAATGTCATACTAATTAATCTCTAATTGCACTATGAGTTCCTCCACTTTATCCCGAATGCTAGGCGCATTTAAATACAGAATCTTCAGTCTTGCATTCTTCACCCTTTTGAATTTTGCCTCTGTGGTACAACATAACTCTGTGCTCTGACTGCATTTATACCCAGTTATTGGTTTGTCCTTCTTTACATTCATGTTACACTCAACATTTCAGGAAAAGCTGCTTCCCGTTCTCCATCAGATTTCTGAATGAACAATGAGCACAGTAACACTACCTCAGTAATTTTGCCTTGCTTTTTGAACAACTTATTTTAGTTAATTTTCTATTTTTATATATACTTCTTATTGTAATTTTTATTATTATGTATTGCAATGTGCTGCTGCACAAAACAACAAATTTCATGACATATGTCAGTGATATTAAATTCTGATTCCGATTCCGATAGCCCCAGAGGTCAGGGTTGAACATGAGTCTGTGTAGCAACAGCTCTACCAGCTGGACCACTGTGCCATCTGCTTATTCTAACTTCATTGGTAGCATTTCACTGGCATATCCAAGGGAAGTAAAAAATATTCACAGCATTAAAGCCACTAGAGAGCAGCAAAGTTCCCTTGTGATATCAAAGAAGACAGAAAATACTTCAATAAAATAAACCAGATTGTCTCTCCCCAGCTTGAACACAACTTCACTGTCCGCTAACAAGAGAGCTGCGCATTGCAGAGTTAAATCATTTCTCCTATTGGCTACAATTAAAATTTGGCAGAGAAAGAATCCTCACTCTTGAGCTCTCATGCTGAAATTTTGTTGAGAAAGAACCAACACCCATATGAAAAATGAGTTTATAGTTTAATTTTTGGATGCAAAGGCACTTCAGTCCAGAAGATTAGGCGCACAATGCTGTTTGTTTTGGCACTACCTGATTGAAAATGTACTTCTCCCCTCAGAATGAAACGTCATTCATATCTTTGAGGACAAAGTAGACCAGCTTGACTGTCCCCCATCCATCACCCTAAACATTCACTCCTTCTACCATTATGCAATGACTACAGTATCTATATCTACAAAATGCACAACCATCACTCACCCAGGCTGCTCAGGAAAAATAAGGGCTTCAAACTGCACGTTCTTCTCTGATTTGCAAATGATCCTGACTTTGAAATATAGTTATTTTTCATTAACACTGGATCCAAAGCCTGCGAGTCATTCCCCTGCAGCCTCATGGGAATTCTTTCACCAAGTACAAGGCAGCAGCACTCCACTACACTCAAAGAAGTAGAGATGGACATTAAAAAAATGGTCGCTAGAGATGCCCAGATCCTGAAAAAATGAATAAGACAAAACAATCTGCACAGGGATGGAATATCTAACAAGGTAAATCATGTATGTATCTTCTATTGTACAGACAACCACAGCCATCAGTCTTTTAATCAACTATAACCCTCCCCCCTCCATTGGTCCCAATTCTCTCTCCTGACCTATTGTCCAGCCACTGATGATACATCCTCAACTCCTTCAGTCTCCATCCTGCAGACACTATCATCCCAGAAACCCTGATTCACTGAAGCACTAACCTTCCCAGTCCCCAAATTTCCATGTACCACCACCATGGCCTGGGAACTCAGCCAGCAGTAAACTTGGTGTCTCTAACCACCAGATGGGCATGAATTCAATCAACATCTCTGGGTTCTTTGGTCAGCCATTGCCAGAGAACAAACTATGATCCTCCCCTTTCATTGTTCCCAATTCTCTCTCTGAAGTCTTTTCCACCCCAGGGCTCATTCCTGAGCACCTGCCTGGTCTAGCACAACAGCATGACCCTGATGTTCCAGCAGATAATCCAAAACACACAACTAATACCTCACCTCCAAAAGTCAAATGGATCTTTGTTCCTCCAACACCTCCATTTGGCTTCTGGTTACCATCGTTGAGAGTTACAGAAACAAGCAGAAAAATATTAGCATACTATACAACATAGCTGCTATGGCATACCTCTCTTCCTAGAGTTATATAAAACAGTACAGCACAGTGTAGGTCCGCAATGTTGTGCTGACCTTTTAACCTATTCCAAATATTACCCTAAGCCTTTCCTCCCACATAGCCCTCCATTTTTGCTGTCATCCATGTAGCTATCGAATATTCACTTTAATGGCCCTGGTGTACTTGCATCTACCACTGGCAGTGCGTTCCATGCACTTACTACTCTCTGGGGAAAAAACGACCCCTGGCCATTCCTCCCCCTCCCCAATTTTCTTCAAATCACCTTAAAAAGTACGTCTTCTGGTATTAGCCATTGCCACCCCGGGAAAAAAGCATTGAATGACTGTCCACCACCTCAATTAAATCTCCTCTCATCTTTCTTTGCTCCAAAGAGAAATGCCCTGGCTCACTGATTCTTTCCTCATAAGACGTGTTCCCTAGTCCTTGTGCAGAACACTCTAAAGGTTAAGATGCAGTTTGAGTCAGTTCAGTTAGTATTCATTTCAGGAGGTCTAAAATACAAGAGCAGGGATGTGATGCTGAGGCTTAATAAGGCACTGGTGAGGCCTCACCTTCAGTACTGTCAACTGTTTTAGGCTCCTTTATCTAAGAAAAGATGTGCTGGCATTGGAAATGGTTCAGAGGAGATTCACAAGGATGATTCCAGGAATGAAAGGGTTATCATATGAGGAACGTTTGATGGCTCTGGGTCTGGACTCGCTGGAATTCAGAAGGATGAGGCGGGATGCCATTGAAACCTTTCAAATGTTGAAAGGCCTAGACAGAGTAGATGTGGAAAGGGTGTTTCCCATGGTGGGGGAGTCTAGGACAAGAGGGCACAGCCTCAGGACAGAGGGACATCTATTTAAAACAGAGATGCGGAGAAATTTCTTCAGCCAGAGGGTGATGAATTTGTTACCACAGGTAGCTGTGGAGGCCAGGTTGTTGGGGGTATTTAAGGCAGAGCCTGATAGGTTCTTGATTGGACATGGCGTTAAAGGTTATGGGGAGAAGGTCGGGGAGAGGGGCTGACGAAGGGAGAAAAGAATCAGCCATAATTGAATGGAGGAGCAGACCCAATGGGCCAAATGGGGTATTTCTGCTCCTGTGTATTATGGTCTGATCCAGGCTGCATCCTGTTAAATCTTCTCTGCATTCTCTTTAAAGTGTCCACATCCTTCCTATAATGAGGCAAACAGAACTGAAATCAATACTTCAAGTGTTGTCCAACCAAAGTTTTTTAGATCTGCAACATTACCTCTAGGCTTTTAAACTCAATTCCTGGCTAACAAAGACCAACCACAAGATCCCTCTGTTCCTCCACACTGATAAGAATGCCATTAACCTTGAACTTTGTCATCAAGCTCAACCTTCCAAAGCATATCACTTCACAGTTTCCAGATTGAACTCCATTTGCCAATTCTTGGCCCAGCTCTGCATCCTGAAAATGTTGCATTGTAACCTCCAGCAACCTTCTACATTCTCCACAATACCACCAACCTTTGTGTCGTCTGCAAACTTACTAACCCACCTTCCACTTCTTCATCCAAGTCATTTACAAGCATCACAAAGATCAGGAGACCAGGACAAATCTCTATGGAACACCAGTGGTCATGACCTCCAGGCAGAATACACTCCATCTACAACCCCCTCTGCCTTCTGTGAACAAGCCATTTCTGAATTCATACAGTCAAGTTTTCCTGGATCCCACTCCTCCTGACTTTCTGAATGAGCCTACCATAAGGAACCATGTTAAACACCTTACTAAAGTGCATACACATCACATCAACCACCATATCTTCAATTTGTTTTGTCTCTTCCTTAAAAAAAATCAATCATGTTCTTGGGGCAAGACCGGTCTCTCACAAAGCCATGCTGGATATCCTTAATCAGACTAAGCTCCTCCGACTGCTTGTAAATCCTGTCTCTAAGAATTCTGTCCAATAATTTTCCCACCACTGATGTAACACTCACTGGTCTGTAATTCCCACATTAGATTTTTGAACAAAAACTCACATTGACGTGGTGGATTATACAGAGTATCTTGAACTGATAGTCCAAGTAGGGAAGGTTTGATGGCTGTGAAATCTTTATCAGTCGTGTATGTTTGTAAACAAGCCAGAATATCTGTGGCATGTAGAGACAAAAGATGGTATCAAGATTCCTTTGGTACTACTGTATATGTCAGTACAGTACTTTAATTATTTCTGTCAATTTAGTACCTGCTTCTGAAGGCTGCTCATATTTAATGCTTGAAGATGAATGACTGAGACCATTGCTTGGTGCTCCAAGGGAGACATTGCTTTGTTTCGAATATTCATTCCTTCTTTGCTTTTAATTAGAAATCAAAAGTAAAGAATCATCTCAGTACGTGTGCAGAGTCACTGTCATAGAGGCTGTGGGCAAAGATTCACATTTTTTCCTCAGCTGCTCTGCTGAAATTTCAGATTCCCAGATAAACAAGTGAAAATTGCAAGCATAATAAACAGAAGCACATAAAAAGCAGGAGTGTGGGCAGCAGAGATCATATCCTGTGAGCCAGCAGCTTCGGCCGGTCACAGCTAAATTGCTCTGTTGGTATTGATAGAATAAAGCTAGTACAATTACTAATGTGCCTGGTAAGCAAAGAATCACAGCTGTCGCTCCATACAGAGAAAACCCGGACACTGGAAAGCCACCAGGGAATATGTATTTTCCCAAAAAAGTGGAGGAAAAATGTATGGATCGAACTAAGCCACCCTCTTTTCAAACGCAAATGTGAGAAAACCTGCAGATGCTGGAAATTCAAGCAACACACACAAAAAGCTGGTGAACGCAGCAGGCCAGGCAGCATCTCTAGGAAGAGGTACAGTCGACGTTTCAGGCCGAGACCCTTCGTCAGGACTAACTGAAAAAAGAGATAGTAAGAGATTTGAAAGTGGGAGGGGGAGGGGGAGATCTGAAATGATAGGAGAAGACAGGAGGGGGAGGGATGGAGCCAAGAGCTGGACAGGTGATTGGCAAAAGGGATACAAGGCTGGAGAAGGGAGAGGATCATGGGACGGGAGGCCTAGGGAGAAAGAAAGGGGGAGGGGAGCGCCAGAGGAAGATGGAGAGCGGGCAAGGAGTTATTGTGAGAGGGAAAGAGAGGGAAAAAAAATAGGGATGAGGTAAGAAGGGGAGGAGGGACATTAACGGAAGTTAGAGAAATCAATGTTCATGCCATCAGGTTGGAGGCTACCCAAATGGAACATAAGGTGTTGTTCCTCCAACCTGAGTGTGGCTTCATCTCGACAGTAGAGGAGGCCATGGATTGACATATTGGAATGAGAATGGGATGTGGAATTAAAATGTGTGTCCACACTCAGGTTGGAGGAACAACACTTTATGTTCTGTCTGGGTAGCCTCCGACCTGATGGCATAAACATTGATTTCTCTAACTTCCGTTAATGCCCTCCTCACTTTCTTACCCCCATCCCTAATTTTTTTTCCTCTCTTTCCCTCTCACAATAACTCCTTGTCTGTTCTCCATCTTCCTCTGGCACTCCCCTCCCCCTTTCTTTCTCCCTAGGCCTCCCGTCCCATGATCCTCTCCCTTCTCCAGCCTTGTATCCCTTTTGCCAATCAATGTTCCAGCTCTTGGCTCCATCCCTCCCCCTCCTGTCTTCTCCTATCATTTTGGATCTCCCCCTCTCCCTCCCACTTTCAAATCTCTTACTATCTCTTCTTTCAATTAGTCCTGACGAAGGGTCTCGGCCCAAAACATCGACTGTACCTCTTCCTAGAGATGCTGCCTGGCCTGCTGCGTTCACCAGCATTTTGTGTGTGTCACTCTCTTTTTAGGTGTTATTTTTAGCATTATCTGTGATTTACTTTGGATTATTAAGATAAAGAAAGTGCCAATCGATACACCTCAATTCATGTTTGTAGAAATGCTAAGTTGTACATAAATATATCAAGGCCCATCAACACCTCCATTCACCAACCCACCTCACCACCACCACTTTATCATTTCCTGTCAGAGTCACCTTACAGTATTACAGTCACTCCTGGGCCTAGCTTCACTTTATGGACATTTATACAATTAATCTATGTACAACTATCAGCTATTTTATGTATTTATATTTTTTATTATTGTGTTCTTTATCTTATTGTGTTTTTTTTTGGGCAGCATCAGATCCGGCGTAACAATATTTCATTTTTCATTATACCTGTGTATTGGAAGTAGCATCTAAACAATCTTGAATTCTGATATTGAATCCTGTATTTAATATGGTGCATTGGTTGTCACAGGCACATTTTAGCATTCGGAATCTAATAATCTGTATATTTCATTACAAGATGTAAGAATATAGAAGTGTGATTGTACATTGGTTAAAAGTCATGGCTGCCTCCTCTGTTATGGGATCAACATGGGTCCAAAAGATACATAGTTTTAATGAGCTACAGATGTTTCATCTAAAGCTGCCTCAAGGCCAGAAAATATCACGTAACAAGTCGTTTCAGATCAAGATCCTGCCCTCTATCATTTTTCTTCAGATCTCTTAAGGATCTCATATGGATTCCATTATATTCTTCAAATTTATCCTCAGACACCATGATAAGGTACTAAATTCATCCGAGATAATCTGTTTACAAATAACATCGTAAAGTAAGCTATACTGCCTGCTAAAACTTACTAAGGTAACAAGAGCTAGCATATTTCTTTGTCAAACAGATAGTTTTATTTTATACTAAAAGCTGACAGAATTAAATGTTTGTCATTACATGGCACTGGAATCAACAGAGACAGGACACAGCAGGTGCTGGAATCTTCAGCAAAAAATAACAAACTGCTGGAGCAACTGAATGGGCTAGACAGCATCTGTAGAGGAAAATGGCTAGTCTAGTTGACGGGTCTCAACTTGAAGCATCAACTGTCCATTTCTCACATGGATACCGCCTAACCTCCCAAATTCATTCAGCAGCTCGTTTTTTCAAACAGCATAAAGTAAGGCCATAAGCCCATAAGGTATAGGAGCAGAAGTAGGCCATTCGGCCCATTGAATCTCCTCCGCGATTCACTCATGGGCTGATCCAATTCTTCCAGTCATCCCCACTCCCCTGTCTTCTCCCTATACCCTTTGATGCCCTGGCTAATCAAGAACCTATCTACCTCTGCCTTAAATACACCCAATGACTTGGCCTCCACAGCTGCTCGTGGCAACAAATTCCACAGATTTTCCACTCTCTGATGAAAGTAATTTCTCCACATCTCTGTTCTAAATGTACATCCTTCAATCCTGAAGTCATGCCCTCTTGTCCTAGACTTCCCTCCCATGGGAAATAACTTTATCATATCTAATCTGTTCAGGCTTTTTACCATTCAAAATGTTTCTCTGAGATCCCCTCCTCATTCCCCTGAATTCCCAGGAATACAGCCCAAGAGCTGCCAGACATTCCTCATATGGTAACCCTTTCATCCTGGAATCATTCGTGTGAATCTTCTCTGAACACTCTCCAATGTCAGTATATCCTTTCTAAAATAAAGAGCCCAAAACTGCACACAACACTCCAAGTGTGGTCTCACGAGTGCCTTATAGAGCCTCAACATCTCATCCCTGTTCTTATATTCTATACCTCTAGAAATGAATGCCAACATTGCATTTGCCTTCTTCACCACCGACTCAACCTGGAGGTTAACCTTTAGGGTATCCTACACAAAGACTCCCAAGTCCCGTTGCATCTCTGAATTTTGGATTCTCTTTCCATTTAAATAATAGTCTGCCCATTTATTTCTTCCACCAAAGTGCATGACCATACACTTTCCCACATTGTATTTCATTTGCCACTTCTTTGCCCATTCCCCTAAACTATCTTAGTCTCTCTGTAGGTTCTCTGTTTCCTTAACACTACCCACTCCTCCAGCTATCTTTGTATCATCGGCAAATTTAGCCACAAATCCATTAATCCCATAGTCCACATCATTGACATACATCGTAAAAAGCAGCGGTCCCAACACCGACCCCTGTGAAACTCCACTGGTAACCGGCAGCAAACCAGAATAGGATCCCTTTATTCCCACTCTCTATTTTCTGCTGATCAGCCAATACTCCACCCATGCTAGTAACTCCCCTGTAATTCCATGGATTCTTATCTCGCTAAGCAGCCTCATGTGCGGCACCTTGTCAAAGGCCTTCTGAAAATCCAAGTACACCACATCTGCTGCATCTCCTTTGCATACCCTGTGTGACGAAAAACCAAGTTATCAGAAGATTGATGGATTGATGCTGATGAGAGAGAGAAGGGAGACAATGGAGAAGCGTTCAAAATGTTAATGAGAGAGGAGAGAGATTAACGGAAAAGAAACACAATTAAGAGTATTGATAGACCGGTTGCTTTGAACCTGAACTGTTTGAAGTTTGATGGACAGGTGATTCCCCAGCAGGGGGATAAAAGGAACAGGTTCGCTAAGGCAAGACACACACCATGAGATAACGAGCCCCTGGAAGAGTGGTGTGCCCCCACAAGTTGGTGAGAGTTTGGAGACCTGGTCGCGGTATCGACCATAGACACACAGTGTGAAAAGGTACGATCAGCGGGAACCTGGTGTGTGTGTCCGCCTTTGCCTGGGTGCCGGGTTCACCGCGGAAGGACGGTCGTATCCGGAACAGAGTGGTCACAGTCGGTAACCACAGAAGACATTAAAAGGGTTCGCCTGAAAGCTAACTGTGAAGAACGAAGGTGTGTGTGAACCAGAATTTGCATATTATCTCTCTCTCCCTCTCTCCAACGGCACAACAGCGATTACTGCAAACTGTACTCAGCTGAACTGAACTCTGCGTCACTTGAGACTGATCATTTTACCGCTAGACTGCGATAGAGCTTGATTGATTCCTATTACCCTAGTTCTGTGTACATGTGTTTTATCATTGCTAACCTGTTGCCTTTATATCCTGACGATTAGAGTACTGTGTTACTTATTTCTTTAGTAAAACTTTCTTAGTTCCAGTAATCCAGACTCCAATTAAGTGGTCCATTTCTGCTGGTTTGGCAACCCAGTTACGGGGTACATAACACCTGCTTGTAACTTCCTCAAGCAATTGCAGTAGGTTTGTCAGGCAGGATTTTCCTTTCAGGAAACCATGCCGGCTTTGGCCTATCTTGTCATCTGTCTCCAGGTACCCTGTAATCTCATCCCGAACAACAACTTCCCAACCACTGATGTCAGGCTAACAAATCTATAGCTTCCTTTCTGCTGCCTCCCACCCTTCTTAAATAGCGGAGTAACATTTGCAATTTTCCTGTCATCCAGTACAATGCCAGAATCTATCTATTCTTGAAAGATCATTGTTAATGCCTCCGCAATCTCTCCAGCTACTTCCTTCAGAACCCGAGGGTGCATTCCATTAGGTACAGGAGATTTATTCACCCTCAGACCATTAAGCTTTCTAGGCACTTTCTCAGTCATAATTTTCACGGCACATACTTCATTTCCCTGACACTCTTGAATGTCCAGTATACCGCAGATGTCTTCCACAGTGAAGACTGATGCAAAATACGCATTCAGTTCGTCTGCCGTCTCTGTGACTCTCATTACAATATCTCCAGTGTCATTTTCCATTGGTCGTATATCTACCCTCGACTCTCTCTTACCCTTTTTATACTTAAAAAAGCTTTCAGTATCTTCTTTGATATTAGTCACCAGCTTCCTTTCATAATTCATCTTTTCCTTCCGAATGACCTTCTGTAAGTTTTTAAAAGCTTGTCAATCCTCTATCTTCCCACTAGCTTTGGTTTCCTTGTAAGCCCTCTCTTTTGCTTTTACTTTGGCTCTGACTTTACTTGTAAGCCATGATAGTGTCCTTCTTTCATTCAAAAATGTCTTCTTTTTGGAATATATCTATCTTGCACTTCCCTCGTTTTTGGCAGAGACTCCAGCCATTGCTGCTCTGCTGTCCTTCCTGCTAGTATCTCTTTCCAGTCAACCTTGGCCAGTTCCCCTCTCATGCCATTGTAATTTCCTTTATTCCACTGAAATACTGACACATTGGAAATTAGTTTCTCCTTCTCAAATTTCAAAGTGAACTCGATCATATTGTGATCACTGTTCCCTAAGAGTTCCTTAAACTTAAAGCTCTTTTATCACCTCCAGATCATTGCACAACACCCAATCCAGCACAGCTGATCCCCTAGTGGGCTCAACAACAAGCTGTTCTGAAAAGCCATCCCTTAGACATTCTACAAATTCTCTCTCTCGGGGTCCAGTACTGGCCTGGTTTTCCCAATCCACTTTCATGTTAAAATCTCCAACGATTATCATGACATTGCCCTTCTGACTGGCCTTTTCTATCTCCTGTTGTAATTTGTAATCCACATCTGGGCTGCTGTTTGGAGGTCTGTATACAACTGCCGTTAGGGTCCTTTTACCCTTGCCATTTCCTAACTCAACCCATAGAGACTCTACACCTTCCAATCCTATGTCATCCCTTTCTAATGATGTAATATTATTTCTTATACACAGAGCCACACTACCCCCTCTGCCTACTAACCTATCTTTCCGATATACCGTATATCCTAGGATGTTCAGCTCCCAATGGCAGCCATCCTTTAGCCAAGTTTCAGAGATGGCCACAATGTCGTACTTGCCAATCTATAGCTGAATTTCAAGATCATCCATTTTATTTATTATGCTGCGTTAATTCAAATATAACACTTTCAGTCCAGTATTTGTTGCTTTCTGTTTTAACTGCACCATGCCTCTATTGCCCTGTAAATCATCCCACTGGCTGTGATTATGCCTCATCTCCTGCCTGTCCTCTCTATCATTCCTGTGGCATGCTATCTTTGATTTATTTCTGTTTCCCCCTTCCTCAGCCCTATCATTCCGGTTCCCATCCCCCTGCTAAGTTATTCTAAACCCTCCCTAACAGCTCTATTAAACTTGCCTGCTGGGATATTGGACCCCTTTGGGTTCAGGTGTAACTCATCCTTTTTGTACAGGTCATATCTTCCCCAGATGAGGCCCCAATGATCCAGAAACCTGAAGCCCTGCCCCCTGCACCAGTCTCTCAGCCTCGCATTAATATTCCTGATCATGCTATTCTTGTGCTCGTTAGCATGTGGCACAGGCAGCAATCCTGACATTACTACCCTGAAGTAGAGTAGTTATATACAGCACTGTAATATGTAAAGTCCAACAAATGTCACTCTCATATTAGCACAGACTCTTTTCTAGATTATGTATTTAAATGAAATTCAGAACAAGTTAGAACATTACCAATAGTACTAAAGTAATATAAAATTGTATGCGTTCCTAATAGTTATCGATGGAGGAATTCATCCAGTGTATGCAACGAACAAAATCAGCACAGATACCTAGTGCAAATAAAGTGCCTACATACAATGTTATTGACGACCGCATCCTTCAAGTCGTTTCTGGCTTCTCCAAACCTGAACGCTTGAAACCGCAGTGAGCAAAACACTTCCGAATTGTCTTATTGCTTATTTCTTGCCAACTATCAGTGACAAGAAACATTGCTTTGGAACACAAGCAGACACAACTGATGCTGTTTTAAAACTGTTCGCTCTAAGCACAGTGTAGCATCTAACAGCTACAAAAGAGCGTATGACTGATGTTAGAACCTGTTCAACAGCAGTCTCATGCTGCAATTAAGCAGCATAGTGGTCCCAACAAACTGAAAGGAATCCCAGCTGTTTTCTTGATTATTTTTTGTTCTTCAAGAACAAAACTAATCAATAGCCCAATTAACCCGAATCGACTGTATTTTACTCTAAGCATTGTTAATATTCCTATTCTATTTATTTCTTTGTTCTACCATGAATGTCTCAAAGGAAATTAATCTCAGGGTAGCACATGTGGCATATATGAACTTTGACAACCAAATTACTTTGAACTTTGAACTAAAGTTGGAGAATTTAGTATTCACTCCAGCGATTTGCAAAGTGTGTTGACAAAGGCTAGATGTTATTCTTCCAAGTTTATGTTGGAGCTCACCATGATAGAGGAGGAGGCTGTAGACAGAGAGGTCAGCATGGGTGTGGGTTTGAGAATTAAACGTGGCATGCAACAGGAAAGATCTGGATCACCCATTGCAGACTGAGCACAAGTACTCCATGAAGCAATCACCCAATTTCTGTTTTGTTTCTCCAACAAAGCTCTGTCATGGATGGTCTAAAGCCCAGCTTCAGAACAAGGTGGTTTGGACATGGGGCTAGCAATCCCATCCTGTAAAAACCCAGAGCTACAGAAACACCAGTAGAAGCTCCAAAGATCTCATCCCTGGGAAAGGAAGGATCTTCGTTGAGAAGACATAGAAGATAGGCGACACCTAAAGGCAATTTGAAAGATTGGCCAAGGCCAGAGCAATCTGATGAACTGCTTTCAGCAGTAGGGGTGATGGGGCTAGACGTTCTCCAAGAAGGAGGAGGTTATATTGTGGACATAAATGCAGTTGACCACATTGGAAGGAGTGGAAGGGAATTGCTACTTGACATGGAATGATTGTGTGGGGCCCTGTATGGTGGGAAGGGGACAGCCTAATGCACAGTTGTTGCATCTCCTTCTGTTGCACAGGAAGGTGGTGGGGGGGGAATCAACCAAAGATCTACAACAATCTCTTTCCCCTAATGCTGCTGGCTTATCTGAATTCTTCCAGAATCAAGTAGAATTCAGAGTGAGAATGGGAAGTAGAACTGTGTGTGGTCTCTCAGTAGGGCTTCCTGTATATCGGTGACACCCAGCATAGATTGGGAGAGTGCTTCGCCGAACACCTACGCTCTATCCACCAGAAAAAGCTGGATGTCAGGGTGGCCACACACTTCAATTCCACTTCCCATTCCCATTCCAACATGTCAGTCCATGGCCTCCTCTACTGCCACAACGAGGCTACGCTCAGATTGGAGGAGCAACACCTTATATTTCATCTGGGCAGCCTCCGACATTGATTTTTTGAACTTCTGGCAATTGTCCTCCACCCTTCACCATTCCCATTCCTGTTTCCCTCTCTCACTTCATCTCCTTACCTGCCCATCACCTCCCTCTGGTGCTCCACCCTGTTCCCTATCTTCCATGGCCATCTGTCCTCTCCTATCAGATTCCCCCTTCTCCAGCCCTTTATCTCTTTCACTAATCCACTTCCCAGCTGTTTCCTTCACCCCTCCCCTCTCTCAGTTTCACCTATCATCTACCACTGTGTAACTTTTTACTCCCCACCCCCTGTTTCTTGCTCTAACTTCTCATCCTTTGTTCCCAGTCCTGATGAAGGGTCTCAGCCCAAAAATTGACTGTTTACTCTTTTCTATAGATGCTGCCTGACCTGATGAGGTTCCTCCAGTATTTTGTGTGTGTTTCTCCTCAAACATTGACTCTTACATTTCTGGAATAATTCTCATGAACCTCCACTGTACCCTCTCCAATGTCAGTGCATCACTTCTTAGATAAGGGACCCGGAACTGCTCTCAGTACTCGTGTGTGGCCTGACCAGTGCCTCAGCATTCCACCCTTGCTTTTAGATTCTCATCTCCTCAAAATGAACGCTAACATTGCATTTGCCTTCCTTACTACCGACTCAGTTTGCAAGTTAGGAAGGAGAGTAGTTAGGTGGACAGAATGAGTGGCATTTACACAGTTGGCAGAGTTAGATTTAGGTGTAAGAAGAGAAGTGCCAGTTGGATGTTAGTAGATTGGGCAGGTGGAGGAATCCAAGCTGGAAATAAAGCAAAGTAGTGAAACAGGAATGAAGTGATGGATGCGTGAAAGAAAGGTCACAGGAAGCCTGCTGGTAATGTCTGTACTACTGAAAGCAGGCATGTGATTTGCCTGTGCCCTGTACTACAGATGAACCATTTAAAATAATACAAGTGATTGGAAATAAAAGTTCAAAGTAAATTTAATATCAAAATACATATATGTCACCATATATAGAACTTTGAGATTCATTTTCTTGTGGATAATCATAGTAAATAGAAGAAAGACAACAGAAGCAATGAAATACCACACCAGCAGTTTGGACAAACAACCAAAGTGCAAAAGGCAATACATGCACAATATCTTGTATGCAAACTCCCATAAGGAAGATTGATTTAGTACAAGATACAATGATCCAGATTTGAGGAAAAAATGCTGGCCTGAATGGACTAAGACGGCAATGCTATAACCATTCTGATATTTACAAGTACGCACAGCAGGCAGGACCAAATATTTATTTCCACTTGGCAGTTTTTTATTACATAACTGTTATTTGTTCATAAAAAGAAATTACTTAACTTTGTTTTGTTGTGTTTTTCAGGAAATATTTCAGAATCCCCTGGTCATCTGAATTATACGGTACAAGTAATTTAGAACCATAGAAACATAGAAAACCTACAGCACAATACAGGCCCTTTGGCCCACAAAGTTGTGCTAAACTTGTCCTTACCTTAGAAATTACCTAGGGTTACCCATAGCCCTCTATTTTTCTAAGCTCCATGTACCTGTCCAAGAGTCTCTTAAAAGACCCTATTGTTTCCTCTCCACCGTCGCTACCATCCTATTCCATGCACTCACCACTCTCTGCGTAAAATACTTACCTACTTCCAAGCACCTTAAAACTGTGCCCTTTCATGCTAGCCATTTCAGCCCTGGGAACAAGCCTCTGACTATCCACATGATCAATGCCTCTCATCATCTTGTACACCTCTATCAGGTCACCTCTCATCCTCCATCGCTCCAAGGAGAAAAGGCCAAGTTCACTCAACCTATTCTCATAAGGCATGCTCTCCAATCCAGGCAACGTCCTTGTAAATCTCCTCTGCACCCTTTCTATGGTCTTCATATCCTTCCTGTAGTGAGGCGACCAGAAATGAGCAAGTACTACCTCTTGGCTCCTAAACTCAATCCCACAATTGATGAAGGCCAATGCACCGTATGCCTTCTTAACCACAGAGTCAACCTGCGCAGTAGCTCTGAGTGTCTTATGGACTCGGACCCCAAGATCCCTCTGATCCTCCACACTGCTAAGAGTCTTACCATTAATACTATATTCTGCCATCATATTTGACCTACCAAAATGAACCACCTCACACTTATCTGGGTTGAACTCTATCTGCCACTTCTCAGCCCAGTTTTGCATCCTATCAATGTCCCGCTGTAACCTCTGACAGCCCTCCACACTATCCACAACACCCCCAACTTTTGTGTCATCAGCAAATTTACTAACCCATCCCTCCACTTCCTCATCCAGGTCATTTATAAAAATCATGAAGAGTAGGTTTCCCAGAACAGATCCACGAGGCACGCCACAGGTCACCGACCTCCATGCAGCATTTGACCCATCTACAACCACTCTTTGCCTTCTGTGAGCAAGCCAGTTCTGGATCCACAAAGCAATGTCCCCTTGGATCCCATGCCTCCTTACTTTCTCAATAAGCCTTGCATGGGGAACCTTATCAAATGCCTTGCTGAAATCTATATACACTACATCTACTGCTCTACCTTCATCAATGTGTTTAGTCACATTCTCAAAGGCACGACCTGCCTTTGACAAAGCCATGCTGACTATTCCTAATCATATTATGCCTCTCCAAATGACTGCAGTTTCATATTTCAGTCTGATCATTACTGTGATCCATTACAGCATTTTATTTAAATAGTTACCAATAATAATTGTTTCAAAAAACAGTACCATAACAGTGTAAATTACCTTAGAATATATCACCCAATTACATTTCAGCAACTCATCCAAGCATCATCACCAACACACTGCATACAGCAATCATTCGCACATTTCCAGAAAGATGTGCTTAGCAAGGAACGAGTGGAAAAACTAACTTCTCCTGGAAAATTATTTTGTCATCTATTGCCTAAACATCTAAGGGCACATGCTGTTAAAAATCATGAATGATGGAGAACTTATCAAGGTGGTAGGGCAGTCAGAGTTCAATGGAAGGAGCATTTTAAGAATTCCTCAACTAAGACAGAGGTCTCAGCGCAGGTGTCCACATCTCTATATTCCACACTGTCCAATCCACCCTAGACTTTCTAGAGCTTGATAATGGTATATGCTAAATGAAAAACATGATTATGTCATGATATATACCACAAAGTCACCTGCACCCCAAATTAATATTTGCAAGTTTTTGCAGCATGAATAACTACAAAAATCAAAGGTCACTGATTTCCACTGATCACACTGTGCACTTCGTGGAGCTGGGAATCACTGACAGCAACTTCCAAGCTCCCGTCATTAAATCACTTTCCAAATATCTAACTGCACAAGTATACTCCATAAGTTTATGTCATTTTCATGGAGTAATAATGAACTGTGATCATTACAACCACATAATCCTGGGTAAAGTCTGCCCTTTTTCCACTAGCAACAGTGGCGTACTTCATCTTTCCCCTTAAGCTGGTGTCAATACGGAATTAAACCTACAGTTCAAAGCAGCTAAATAGTCCTTGTAAAAGGACAAGGATCAAGTAAACTATTCTTAAAGGAAATGTGCTGACTACACTTGTTAAGGTAGAGCGATTAAGGGTGGGGATGGGATGCTGAGGAGGATTGAGAGGAGTGGGATGCAAACATTTCTAGAATTGTTCTCACCCTAAATCATAAAGCTATTTGGAAAATAATTTCGAAGAAGGAGAAAAGGATCAAAGAATAATCTGGTTTGTGGCAGAAATTCCAATGTTGTCATGCATTCCAAAACGATTTGTATAATGACAGGAAGTTATTATGAAACATGGTTAATTTTAAATTTTAGAGATAGGATGAAGTATTTTGCTAGTGTTACTATGGTTGAGCAAACAGTACCAGACATCAAATAATCATGAACCTTGAAAGAGTTTATTACCAACTGTCACTTTTTATTTTTCCCTTATAAATGAACTTTCAATATGATGATTATTGAAATTGACATGACTTCACTAACTGTAAAAGAATACCATAGTCTAGAAACCCTTCCACGGAGTGCAATATTTTAGTCCGCTTTGTAATCCAAATCCTGAATACTAATTGTCGTTAGGATCCTTGCAGTTTGCAAGTTTCCTTAATTCATAAAACCAGAGAAAATTTACGATACAGAAGGTCAATCTGTCACTTCTGTACTGACCAAAAGAATCAGTTCTTCTTCTTTGTGCCAGCAGATCAAAGGCACATCCTAACGAAGAGCATTTCTGTATTCATTCTGTTTGATGATTGATATTATTAGAGATACAGCAGTCTAACAGGCCCTCCCAGCCCAATGTACCTCAGCCACCCATGTGAACTAGTAACCTATTAACCCATACATGTCTGGAATGTGGGAGGAAACGGAGATACTCACAGAATCCCAGGGGTTGAAGGGAGAATGTAGAAACTCCTTATAGACCGTGGCAGAATTGAACCTGGGTGGTTACACCTACCACTACGCTACCATAGTGGCCTCCATTAGGACACACAGTCGCACCCCTAAAATGGCCACAACAGGACTTGGACCTGCATGACTTCACATCAAACACTAAAGTCCGGCTTTTTATCCATGAGGCCAAATGGTCTCAGTTTTTGGCAGTGAGTTCTATATCCCTACCACAGTCTGGCTGAAAGCACTCCTCCTTCCCGTACCAAATACTCCACGGCTTCTGACTTTAGATCATTTTGCTAAGGGGTTGGGGTTCTTCTTATACCGTTTATTCTGGGCTCCTTGTAATTTCTATTAAATCTCACTCAGCTACCTCTGTCCAAAATAAAAAACATGACCTATGCAATCTCTCCTCGTTGCTAAAGCAGACCTCCTCAGCAGCCTCTCTCGTGAAATCACATATTCCTGCAATGCAGTGGGCAGTAGTGTGTCAACTACTCAAATACATTACAATCATTTTGAACTAAAATTTTAAAATAATTGTTCTTACTTGTAAAAATTGCATTGTATTGATGCTCTTCTTGTAGATGCTGCTTCTAAGATGGCACGTGGCTGTGATGCTGCTGCAGGTTTTTCATTGCACTTGGGCTTACACATACTTGTGCATATTATTACAAACTCGGGTTTGGCTGACTACAGTCTACCTCATGCTGTATACAATCTCCATCCTCTATAATCAATACCACAGCTCATGTAGGAAAGCATTACTAATGCCTTTTTAACTACTTTGGCCACCTTTCCTGCTACCTTGAAGGACAGGTAGATGTAAACTCCAAGGTTCCTCTACTGCTCCACACCTCTCGTTGCCCCTCTCAAAATGCATTACCTCACATTTTTCCAGATTACATTCCACTTGCCACTTTTCTACCCATCTGCCCAAATCGACAATATTTTCTTATAGTCTGAAGATTTTTTCCCTGTGGTTAACCACATAACTGATTTTTCTTTCAGCTGCAAACCTTGTTATCGTGCCCAGTACACATAAGTCTCAATCATTACTACCCTTTTTAAAAAGAAAACAGCCAAGCATCGAGCCTTATGCAACTCGACTAGTAATAGTTCTTCAGTCATAAAAACATCCATCAGCCAGCAACCTTTCTTCCTGCCACTGAGTCTGTTTGGATTCAATTTGTGGTTTCCCCTTGGATCTCATGGGCTTTATTTTATTGCAGTGTTTGCCAAGCTGCAACATGTTTTCCTACTGTTAGTTCCCACCAACAGACTGTGGCATTCCCACCCTCACCGTTGATGTAGATTGAGTCATCTGATCATATTTCCAAGCCTGTCCACTCAGATCCCAAACCTTCAATACCAACCTGCACTCTCAGCAAAAGGTATTACATCCATCACCAATCACATCACGGCATCATCCACAGTGTCCCAATCTACCTATTTCACAGAACAATCCTACACAGGACCTCAATGTCATGTTGAACTAATTAAATTAGTAACTCAATGCACAACTGAACAAATCACTTCTGACTGCACGATGTCTATATCTTTTCATTTCTTCCACACTCATGTGCCTGTCTTTGAAGCCTCTGTTGTATTTGCCTCCACCGCGATCCCTGGCAGTTCATTCCAGGCACCGACCAGTCTCCGTGTAAAAAAAACCTGCCCTGGACATCTTAGTTCACTTGCCTCCTCTCACTTTAAACGCATGCTTTCTGGTATTAAACGTTTCAAACCTGGGGAAAAGATGCTTGCTGTCTACTCTTTCTATGCCTCTCATCATCTTATAAACCTCCCTCAGCCTCTGGCGTTCCAAAGAAAACAACCAACCTCTCCTTATAACACATGCGCTCTAATCCAGGCACCATCCTGGAAAACTCCTTCAGCATGGGCTCCGTAGCCTTGCCCTTCCTATCATGAGGTGACCAGAACTGAAACCAATAACTCCAGATGTGATCTAACTGGAGTTCTAGAAAGCAGCAATATAACTTGTGATTCTTGGAATCAGTTCATTGACTCATAAAGACAAGCACGCCACTTTCCCACCGATCAACCTCGGAAGCCCCTTCCAGGGAGCTATAAACATCAACCCCATCATCCCTCTGCACATCAACATTATTAACCATCTTGCCATTAACAGTGTACATATCCCTTTACATTTGATCTCCCAAACTGCAACGCTTCACATCTGGCCAGTTTAAACTCCAGCTGCAATTTCTCCATCCATATCTGTAATTAATCTCTATGCCACCGTATTCTTTCCCAGTCTTCTCGTTGTCCACAAAACCACGAATCTTTCTATCATCTGGAAACGTAGTAAGATATCCATCCACATTTTCATCCAGGTCATTTATATCTATCTTGGCCAACAGAGATCCTGCAGTGGATTCCTGCAGAACAGCATGAGTCTTAAACCTCCTGCCAAAATAAGTCCCATCAATCACCTCGTCTTCAATGGGCAGACCAATTCTGAATCCAAACAGCTAATTCTTCATACATCCTCCCATGCATCTTAATTTTCTGAATGAGCATTCCATGAGGAACATTTCCAAGCACCTGATTAAACCCATTCACAGCTCTACCTTCATTAAGCACCTTCACCACTTCCTGGAAAATATCAATCAACTTAGTAAGATACAACTTGCCCCACACAAAGCCATGCTGATTGCCCCTAATTAGGCCATTATTTTCTAAATGCAATTTGAAAAGTTTCAAATGATCCAATTGCACCCAATCTCCAGCTCCTATCCATAACCAGTCTATTTTCACCAAACCGAGCGCACAATGGCATATTGGTGCTGAATTTCTGTGCGGTCAGTTTAACAAGGCCTATGAGATACTCAAGAACTTCCAGCCCCCGGGTTTTATTCAGGAACAATTTCCTTTCAAGACTCAAGGAGTCAGGAAGAGGTCATTCATTTCTCAGTGTTGATCCAACATTGATTGTAAACAGCAGCACGGAATTTTTCAAGATTGTTATCTGCTTTTAGTCAGTTGTGTGCTCATTAAATGTTTGATCCTGTCCAGTCTGTAAATCTTCCCCAAGTAGAGCAGAGTAAACGAATGGGAAAGGAAAGCTGAAGCTGACAATGGAGATCAGTGTGTGTCTACAGCAGGTGGCGTTCTTGCACTGTGTTCAGGAATAGCTTTCAGCAATGATTCAGAACAGAATGTAGATGCAGCTGGGAAACAACAATGGATAGATGCTCTGTTAAACGTGCCTTTGTTTTGCTCTTCCCAGCAGCTGGATTGTTTTGTAATCAGGAAACAAAAATGAGATAATTAATTATTTAGCTAATTCTTCCAGTAAGATAGCAATGTGCATGGATGCAGTTGCCTCTATGTGGCCAACCAAAGCTGTTATTGTCCTCTAAAAACCTCTTTTTTATGATTTCAAAACACTGCTGGACATTAAGAATTTCAAGTAGTACAGGTTTACTCCATCAGGGGGTAGTTCACTAGAAAAGGAGGTGGAGGAGCTGGACTTGGTGCAGACAGTGTTGCTGAATGGTGTCAGGGTCAGTGCATGACGGTGTGCTGTCTAACAGCAACTGATTGTCTTGGTCATTTTTCATGTGGTCACAAGATCCTGTTGGACGCTTGTAACGTGGAAAGCTGCAAGTCTAGTTCACGGGTTTACTGGCGGAACTGACGGTGGGGGGGCTGTGTGGCTTCGGTGGTAGCAAGGACAAGGTCTGAAGCTCTGGTGACCTCAGCTTGCAGCTGCCCCAAAGAGATGCGTTGGAGCTGGTGATGGAGGTGGTGAGACGCAGTTTCATGCTGGGCTCAGGGCTGTCCTCCACTCGGTGCAAATTAAGCAGGACTGTGTTTGACTACAGACTTCTGCCGGCATGTTCATGAAGTCAGGAATTTTGGCTATATTGGTATCGGGGTGGAGGGGGGGTGCTCCTGCACAGGGTTGAGCCACAGAAAGTTGTAAACTCAATCAGTTCCATCACGGTCACTAACCTCCCCAGCATCCAGGACATCTTCAATGAGCGATGCTTGGAAAAGGCAGCGTCCATCATTAAGGACCCCCATTACCCAGGACATGCCCTCTTCTCATTGCTACTATCACAGAGGAGGTACAGGAGCCTGAAAACACACACTCAATGATTCAGGAACAACGTCTTCCCCTCAGTCATCAGATTTCTGAACAGACATTGAATCCGTGAACACAACTTCACTAATTTTTTTCTCTTTTTGCTCGATTTCTTTAATTTAACATTTTATAATATGTGTATGAAATATGTATGTACTTCTTTCTGTAATTCACAGTTTTTTATTATTATGTATTGCACTGTACTGCTGCCACAGAACTACAAATTTCATGCCGTATGCCAGTGATATTAAACCTGAGTCTGATTATATTCTTCTGTGTGATGGCACGCTTACTGCTCTCTTATATGGGCTGTTTGTGCCTTGTGCTGTGTATGACCGTGCAGGTACTGTGTTTGGAGCACCTTGGCTCCAAAGGAACATTGTTTCATTTGGTTGTATTCATGTATGGATGAATAAGAATTGAACTTGAACTCAGTATCGCAGCAAAATGCTTTGTTAAAGTCAGATCACAGAAGGACATGCAAGAATGACATCTTGTCTGACTTCAACATCCTCAAAATTTGAACCCATTACCACCTTGTTTCTCAGGGACTAAATAATACTTCCTTCTAAGAAAGCAGCTGTGAATAACTGTAAATGATACCTCACAGCCTTAATGACAAACATTTACCAATGGGGAAAGAAAGCACTTCTAAATACAGGGTCGTTTCAATGTGACTGTGTATACTTTTGATATATTGTACTAGCCATAACTGTGAATTGAATGTGGACTGGCTGTTGTATTCCAGTCTCCTTCCCAGGGCACTCCGTGTCCATGTAGTTGTGTTCACTTTCACCTCCAGTTCTTTACTCATGACTTTGTAGTTGAAGTTGCTGTGGGATGGTATTATCCATCTGATGCAGGCGGTACTGGGCTGCTTATATGACAGTTACATAAGAACGTAAGAAATAGGAGCAGGAGTAGGCCAATCGGCCCATCAAGCCTGCCCCGTCATTCAATAAGATCATGGCTGATCTGTCCGTAAACTCAGCTCCATCTACTTGCCTTTTCCCATAACCCTTAATTCCTCTACTATGTAAAAATCTATCGAACTGTATCTTAAATATATCTAGTGTGTCACGTGACCAGCAACAATGAATATACAATTGAGTCAGATTTTTAAAAACAAACAAACATTTATTAAACTCTTCTCAACAATAGTGTAAAGTATTCAAACGACTAACATAACCGGAAGTTAATGGCTATACGGCAAATCTGGAACAGTTCTTAAAGTGGTAAATTTGAACACAGTCTTAAAGTGGTAAATTCGAAAGTCCAAGTGATTTATACAGTCAGTAAGGAGAGACTTCCCTGGAAACGGATTTCTTCGAAGACATGACGTTACTGATGATTCTTCAAAGGATTCACGACGAAGGAAATAAAAGGAATTGACCTTTTCCTGGTGAATGAACACTGAAAAAAAACCTTCCTGATCTTACAGGGGTTACCTCTGTTGCAGGTCACTATTTCTGAACGAAGATTCAATCAGGTCGATCCTTTATGAAACCACCGAACAACACCAACCTTATTCAATCCTTCAGCTTCCCATACTTTAGTAAGGTCTTCACTCTCCAATACTAGACTTACAATAGAAAGTAAAACTCCACTTTAAAACCAATCTGCGTCATGAGACGGATACGCAGCATAACGGAGTAACTGACGAATTAAACAGCAAACTAAACTGTGTAACAGCAGGGGTTTCCAGTTATATACCTGTAGGGAACATGTCATCACGTTACCTCACACTGGCGGGAAAATTACATCACCCCACCATCACAAGGCCATTACATCATGCTCACAAGATACTCAATTACATCATGGTCATAAGACAGTCACAAGTTACCCACGAGGTATGTAACAAGTGAAGAAGCCTCAACTGCTTCCCTGGGCAGGGAATTCCACAGATTCACCACTCTCTGGGAAAAACTGTTTCTCCTCATCTCTGTCCTAAATCTTCTCCCCTGAATCTTGGGGCAATGTCCCCTAGTTCTAGTCTCACCTACCAATGGAAACAACTTTCCTACTTCTATTTCATTTATCCCTTTCAAAATTTTGTATGTTTATATATGATCCCCTCTCATTCTTCTGAATTCCAGGGAGTACAGTCCCAGGCGACTCAATCTCTCCTCATAGGTTAACCCCTTCATCCCTGGGATCAACCTGGTGAACCTTCTCTGCACTGCCTCCAAAGCCAGTATATCCTTCCTCAAGTATGGAGACCAGAACTGCACACAGTACTCCAGGTGCAGCCTCACCAGTAACCTGTATAGTTGCGGCATAACTTCCCGGCTCTTAAATTCAATCCCTCTAGCAATGAAGGCCAACATTCTGTTTGCCTTCTTAATAACCTGTTATACCTGCAAGCCAACTTTTTGCAATTCATGCACAAGCACTCCCAAGTCTCTCTGCATAACAGCATGTTGCAATTTTTACCATTTAAACAATAATCTGCTCTTCTATTATTCCTTCCAAAGTGGATGATCTCACATTTACCAACATTGTATTCCATCTGCCAGACCTTGGCCCACTCACTTAACCTATCTATATCCCTCTGCAGACTCTCCACCTCCTCTGTACAATTTTCTTTTCCACTCAGTTTAGTGTCATCAGCAAATTTTGCTACGCTACACTCAGTCCCTTCTTTCAAATCTTCCAAATAAATGGTTAACAGCACCGATCCCTATGGCACCCCACTCACCACTGACTGCCAACCAGAGAGACACCCATTTATACCAACTCTCTGCCTTCTATTGGTTAACCAATCCACTATCCATGCCAATACACTTCCTCCAACTCCATGCATCCGTATCTTATTTATAAGTCTCTTGTGCAGCACCTTATCTAATGCCTTCTGGAAATCGAAGTATAAAACATCCACCTGTTCCCTTCTATCCACTGCACTCATTATGTCCTCAAAGAACTCCAGTAAGTTTGTCAAACAGGACCTGCCTTTTCTGAATCCATACTGCGTCTGTCTAAATGTTTTGCTATTTCTTCCTTAATGACAGCTTCAAGCATTTTCCTGACTACAGATGTTAGGCTAACTGGCCTATAGTTCCCGTCTTTTGCTTACGTGCTTTTTTAAAAAAGCGGTGTGACATTTGCTGTCTTCCAATCCGCCGGGACCTGCCCAGAGTCGAGAGAGTTTTGGTAAATTATTACCAATGCGTCTACTATAACCTCCGTCAATTCCCTCAGCACCCTGGGATGCATTCCTTCAGGACCAGGGGACATATCTACCTTCAGGCCCTCTAGTTTGCTCATCACTATCTCTTTAGTGACAGTGATTTTTATCAAGGTCCTCACCTCCCATTTCGTCCATAACATCATTCTTTGGCATATTAGACATGTCCTCCACCGTGAAGACCAACACAAGATAGTCGTTCAAGGCCTCAGCCATTTCCTTATCACCCAATATCAATTTCCCCTTCTCTCTTCCAAGGGGCCTACATTGACTTTAGCCACCCTCTTCCACTTTATATATTTATAAAAACTTTTGCTATCTGTTTTTATATTTTGTGCTAATTTACTTTCATACTCTATCTTCCCTTTCTTATTTCTTGTTTAGTTGTTCTTTGTTGCTTTTTAAAGTTTTCCCAATCCTCCAGTCTCCCACTAATCTCTGCGACTTTGTACACATGAGCTTATAATTTGATACTATCTTTTATTTCCTTAGATATCCAAGGCTGGCTCTCCCCAGACTTACTGTCCTTACTTTTGACTGGAATGTATTTTTGTAGAGCACTGTGAAAAATCTCTTTGAAAGTATTCCACTGTTCCTCAACTGTCCTATTAAATAGCCTGTGCTCCCAATCCACATTAGCCAACTCGTCCCTCATCCTGTTGCAGTCTCCCTCTTTCAAGTATAATACGCATCAACAGGAATTCTGCAGATGCTGGAAATTCAAGCAACACACATAAAAGTTGCTGGTGAACGCAGCAGGCCAGGCAGCATCTCTAGGAAGAGGTGCAGTCGACGTTAGTCCTGACGAAGGGTCTCAGCCTGAAACGTCGACTGCACCTCTTCCTAGAGATGCTGCCTGGCCTGCTGCGTTCACCAGCAACTTTTATGTGTGTTGCTCAAGTATAATACACTAGTTTTAGATCTAACTATTTCATCCTCCATCTGTACGCGAAATTCAATCATACTATGATCACTCTTTCCAAGAGGATCACTGACTACAAATTCGTTAATCTTACCTGTCTCATTGCACAGGACTAGATCTAAGATAGTATTTTCCCTTGTAGGTTCACTAACATGCTGCTCAAGAAAGCCATCATGGATGCATTCTATGAAGTCCTCCTCAAGACTTCCTTGACCAACCTGATTCACCCAATTTATGTGGAAGTTAAAATCCCCCAGGACAACTGCTGTTCCGTTCTTACAAGCCTCAGTTATTTCTTGGTTAATGGCCTCTGCCACTGCAATATTTTTATTAGGTGGCCTATAGACAATCCCACCAGTGATTTTTTTTTTCCCTTTACTATTCTTAATCTCTACCCAGATGGACTCAACATTCTGCTCCGTATATCTTATATCGTCTCTCACAATCGCCCTGATCTCATCCTTAACTAAGAGCGCCACCCCACCTCCTTTGCCTTCCTGCCTATCTTTCCGTATTACCTGATACCCTTGGATATTTAATTCCCAGTCATCTCCACCTTGCAACCAGGTTTCTGTAATGGCCACTAGTTTGGTACTGATCTGTGCCACGAGTTCACTAACCTTGTATCTAATACTACGGGCGTTTAGATAAAGTGCCCTTTTACTCGACCTCCTTTTAGAATCTAGTGACCTATGTGAATTTTGCTTTTTACTTTTATGCACCCTACTCTTACTTTTTTCTTCACTAACTGTAGCTTTGGTCTCTGCATCACTTTCCTCTTCTTTTCTGCATGGGTTCCCATCCCCCTGCCATATTAGTTTAAAACCTCCCCAACAGCACGAGCAAACAATCTCCCTAGGACAGTTATGGCACAGGACTAATAATTCAGTACATTCTTAGTCTAAGTCCTATGACAGATGCTGAAATTAAAATGATGAGCTCAACCAAATAAAATCACCATGAAATTCACTGTGTTATAGTGAAAGCCTAATCAGACGATGGGAGATCTCCGAGAAATGTGAAAGTGAATTCTCTATCCAGTTATCCTGTGTGAAGCATTAATCCACAATAAAAGTTGATCCCTAATGTCCTCTTTGATGAAGTGCCTGTATAAAACAAATCAAGCACACTCAGTTGTTATTTTTTAAGATTAATTTGATCATCAGGAGACAAGAAGGTTTTTTTTCCCTTCCATCAATCTGTGCTCAATCTCAATAATAATTTTCGGCGGTAACAGAGCAACGCTCACAAAATGCCCAAGTCAGGAAAGGAATAAACAGTCAACACTTTGGGCCGAGACCGTTCCGCAGCATTTTGAGATACTTAGTGCAGTGAAAGATTGAGATGAACTAGAGAGTAGGGCAGCTTTGGGGTTGACTGAGTCAGTACTGTTGCAAAGAGAGGACAATAGCACGTGTGTCATTGCACGGTGACCATTCTTAACAATCCAGCAAGTAAAAAGCCAGTGGACAAGATATTAGGGATTGAATGGGGTTCCTTTAAAGTGAAATAGTAATCCAAGATCACCCTAAAAGATTCTGTACATCTTTCACAGAACAGAAAGCAATTTCTTCATAATCAATACTTACTTGTCAGTAAATATCATTGAAAAAAATTTATCTACCCATCAACCATTATGAACCATTAGAAACTTGCCATGGTGTGTTTGAGATAATCTTACCTTAAATATACACTTTGAAGAGTGTAACAACAGAATGTGCAATATCTTCTCCTGATAGATAAAATGATTTGGAAAAGCAGCACTGAACTAAAGCTTGATAACAATTGGACACAAAGCAATTTTGATTCAGTATAAATTCCATCACCTTACAGAAGACGAGACTTTTGAAGATAAATGGTAAAACAAAGTCATGCAAAAATGTTAATTCTGAAATTGTTTGGCATAATTAATCATTAACACTCAGTCTTTTATGCATTTAGTCAAATTTCTTATAGTAAAATTGCATTTTTGATTGTGGTGTTCAGCTATGTTAAAAATTTACTCTCATCCATTTTAATTAGTTGAAATAAAAATGTGTTTGTAATTCCTTCTGTGCCTTATGATGTGAAATGGTTTGTTATCAAGACTTGCAATGAATATTCACTTTTAGTCCTGATAGCGTAACTGAGTTGATCTTCCCCTGTTTCATTCTTCATTCTGGGAAGAAAGTGGACAAAAAGAGTTGGAACTCCATAAGTATGGTACTGCCATAAAACCCAACATGCTTCCAGGCATGGGGATCCCAAAACAGTTTAAATTAACCATTGACATTTAAAACTGGTATTACACTGAGCGCCATCCACTGTGCTGGCCACAGCTCAGCATTCCCATATGCCCATGTCAATGGCACAAGATCAGCTGCAAGCCTACACTCCAAATTGACAGAGCATCGTCTTGGAAATTCACTCACTGACTTTAAGGCAAATGGTTTCCATCTTTGTTGTTGTTGCATCTCGAAGAACTTCATAAGATTTTTACATCACCAAGAGATGGAAAGCAATGGGAGAGAGGCTGCTTTAGGGTGTGGATTTCACTGTAGACAATTGATAGGGTTAACACACAGAGCACACAGAGTGCTGTACACATATGTCAAATTGTAGACTGCATTGCTTGACAGGAAGCATGGGGAGAGCCAAAGAAAATGAACAGTAAGATTGTCCTTAAAGGCAAAGTGGGGGAAGGGCAAGGGCAAGGAAATTTTCTTCCTGTTTTTCTGTTTCAAAAACAATGTGGAATTTGCCAGGGATGATCAGATGTTTTTCTTTAGAATAACAAACTGAAAGGAATTTGAAGGAATTTGTTATAACCTGCCATGTTCTCCCCCCCTCCCCACCCCTTCAGATGTTTGGCCACTTTAAACTACCGACATTGATCCTTAAAAAACAGCTGTAGTCCTTAATCGGCACGATGTCTCCCATTTAGCTCATCTTGTGGGTAAACATTTTGGTTCCCAAGACGAGTGTTGCAGATGTAGCAGAGCCTCCAGAGTGTAGAGCGTCTGGCTCGGATCCATATTGCTTGAACTGTGTCACTTCCCAACCGTGCAACTTTGCAACAGACCTTTTTTTTTTACAGATTAAAGTGATTTGGCTGAACTTAGGCCAACTCGTCATTATATGGACGTAGCAATGCATTGAAACAAAGCCGTTGTGGTATTTTAGCTGTTCAGAATGGATGGAAATAGATGTCCCTTCAAACATCTGGAAGGGGTTCGCTGACAACATTCCAGAGGGCCTGAAAATATTCTAATTTCCTTTTGTTGCAGATTATCAGTATTTTTCATGGTATTAGTAAGGCTTTTTTCCCAAATTTATAGAAAGATGTTTTGATCTGGGTTTTCTTCAATTTATATAGAAGTACAAATAAGGTTATCTAAGGGCCAATAGTTTGTCTCTGACCGAAGAACTTACAAGGCCTCAGATGAAAAGTAAATGCTGTTTAAAAGAAAGGATAGTCCACGTTAAAGGAACTCGACAAGACAACAGTGGGGTCTGAGAAAGTCTAACTTTCCAAAATCAAATTTAAAACTGAGTCAGCTAGCATTGGTGAGTCCAAATCAGAATCAGAATCATCCTACTTCTGCTTTTGGATATGTCCATTAACAGGTGCTGGAAAAGCCGTCCTGCTTCAAGACATAGACCTCTTTTAAAAGGCAAATAAATTACTACAGCACGTGCAGAACCCCAATCCAATTTCAGGTGAGAAACCCATCAGAAGTTAAACCACAGCTTCATCCAGTCGACAAGGCATTGATGGCTTGTGGCCAGCATCATGGTAAACACATACATAAAACACTAGCACAGATAACTTTGCTTAGAAAGAGGCCTTGTTAAAATAAAACAAGATGCAGATCTGATCTTGCCATTTCAAGTACATCTGCAGCAAACTATGCGTAGCTTAAAGAGCAGTACATAGAGGGGATCCGAATGCTGAGTTTCCTTGCAGCTGCGGAGGAGGTTAGGGTGGGGTAGAGATCAACCACTGGAGGGGAAGATTTCACTCAAGTTCCATCACAGATGAGTCAGTGCTTGGAGCCAAGGAATTTCCAAAATCTGGACATCAGTAGAGACTGTCCATCCTTAACTGCCTTTGCTTTGGTGGTGAGCTGCCATTTTAAATCACAAGTGAAGCCAATTCCTCAGGGCATTTGGTAGACGATTTCAGGATTTAGACAGTGACGATGAACAAACAGTGATGCACTTCCAAGTCAGAAAGGTGTGCACTCGATGGAGGACAGGCATTGGGCGATGGCCTCATTCACCTTCTGTCCTTGTCATTCTTAATGGCAGAGAGTGAGTGTGCGGGTCTGGCAGGCCCTTTCAGAACATCTGGGCAGATAACCATGCTGCACTTTGTAGATAATGAACACCATGGTCACCGCACACCAGTGCTGGAGGAATGAGTATTACCTGGGGTACAAAACAAACACCTTGCTTGCCCTATTGTTGAGATTCTTGGATACTATTATAGCTGCACCTCTTTTGGCAGGTGGAGTACATTTCTTCAAACTCTTATTGTGCCCTGTACATGTACATATCAATCTATACATTAATACAATGCCACCACCGAGACCTCATCACGAGGACAGCGAACTGTTCGCCACTGAGCCACATCACTAGGACAGCGAACAGTTGACCGTGCCACCACTGAGCCTCATCACTAGGACAGTGAACTGTTCACTGTGTCACCACTGAGTCCACGTCGTGAGAACAGCGATCTGTTCAACACCGAAGCCTCATCACTAGAACAGTGAACAATTCACCATGCCACCACCGAGGCCTCATCACTAGGACAGAGAACTGTTTAGCTTTTCAAGCACCTGTTTAAACCCATCCACAGCTCTACCTTCATTAAGCACCTTCACCACTTCCTGGAAAATATCAATCAACTTAGTAAGATACAACTTGCCCCACACAAAGCCATGCTGATTGCCCCTAATTAGGCCATTATTTTCTAAATGCAATTTGAAAAGTTTCAAATGATCCAATTGCACCCAATCTCCAGCTCCTATCCATAACCAGTCTATTTTCACCAAACCGAGCGCACAATGGCATATTGGTGCTGAATTTCTGTGCGGTCAGTTTAACAAGGCCTATGAGATACTCAAGAACTTCCAGCCCCCGGGTTTTATTCAGGAACAATTTCCTTTCAAGACTCAAGGAGTCAGGAAGAGGTCATTCATTTCTCAGTGTTGATCCAACATTGATTGTAAACAGCAGCACGGAATTTTTCAAGATTGTTATCTGCTTTTAGTCAGTTGTGTGCTCATTAAATGTTTGATCCTGTCCAGTCTGTAAATCTTCCCCAAGTAGAGCAGAGTAAACGAATGGGAAAGGAAAGCTGAAGCTGACAATGGAGATCAGTGTGTGTCTACAGCAGGTGGCGTTCTTGCACTGTGTTCAGGAATAGCTTTCAGCAATGATTCAGAACAGAATGTAGATGCAGCTGGGAAACAACAATGGATAGATGCTCTGTTAAACGTGCCTTTGTTTTGCTCTTCCCAGCAGCTGGATTGTTTTGTAATCAGGAAACAAAAATGAGATAATTAATTATTTAGCTAATTCTTCCAGTAAGATAGCAATGTGCATGGATGCAGTTGCCTCTATGTGGCCAACCAAAGCTGTTATTGTCCTCTAAAAACCTCTTTTTTATGATTTCAAAACACTGCTGGACATTAAGAATTTCAAGTAGTACAGGTTTACTCCATCAGGGGGTAGTTCACTAGAAAAGGAGGTGGAGGAGCTGGACTTGGTGCAGACAGTGTTGCTGAATGGTGTCAGGGTCAGTGCATGACGGTGTGCTGTCTAACAGCAACTGATTGTCTTGGTCATTTTTCATGTGGTCACAAGATCCTGTTGGACGCTTGTAACGTGGAAAGCTGCAAGTCTAGTTCACGGGTTTACTGGCGGAACTGACGGTGGGGGGGCTGTGTGGCTTCGGTGGTAGCAAGGACAAGGTCTGAAGCTCTGGTGACCTCAGCTTGCAGCTGCCCCAAAGAGATGCGTTGGAGCTGGTGATGGAGGTGGTGAGACGCAGTTTCATGCTGGGCTCAGGGCTGTCCTCCACTCGGTGCAAATTAAGCAGGACTGTGTTTGACTACAGACTTCTGCCGGCATGTTCATGAAGTCAGGAATTTTGGCTATATTGGTATCGGGGTGGAGGGGGGGTGCTCCTGCACAGGGTTGAGCCACAGAAAGTTGTAAACTCAATCAGTTCCATCACGGTCACTAACCTCCCCAGCATCCAGGACATCTTCAATGAGCGATGCTTGGAAAAGGCAGCGTCCATCATTAAGGACCCCCATTACCCAGGACATGCCCTCTTCTCATTGCTACTATCACAGAGGAGGTACAGGAGCCTGAAAACACACACTCAATGATTCAGGAACAACGTCTTCCCCTCAGTCATCAGATTTCTGAACAGACATTGAATCCGTGAACACAACTTCACTAATTTTTTTCTCTTTTTGCTCGATTTCTTTAATTTAACATTTTATAATATGTGTATGAAATATGTATGTACTTCTTTCTGTAATTCACAGTTTTTTATTATTATGTATTGCACTGTACTGCTGCCACAGAACTACAAATTTCATGCCGTATGCCAGTGATATTAAACCTGAGTCTGATTATATTCTTCTGTGTGATGGCACACTTACTGCTCTCTTATATGGGCTGTTTGTGCCTTGTGCTGTGTATGACCGTGCAGGTACTGTGTTTGGAGCACCTTGGCTCCAAAGGAACATTGTTTCATTTGGTTGTATTCATGTATGGATGAATAAGAATTGAACTTGAACTCAGCATCGCAGCAAAATGCTTTGTTAAAGTCAGATCACAGAAGGACATGCAAGAATGACATCCTGTCTGACTTCAACATCCTCAAAATTTGAACCCATTACCACCTTGTTTCTCAGGGACTAAATAATACTTCCTTCTAAGAAAGCAGCTGTGAATAACTGTAAATGATACCTCACAGCCTTAATGACAAACATTTACCAACGGGGAAAGAAAGCACTTCTAAATACAGGGTCGTTTCAATGTGACTGTGTATACTTTTGATATATTGTACTAGCCATAACTGTGAATTGAATGTGGACTGGCTGTTGTATTCCAGTCTCCTTCCCAGAGCACTCCGTGTCCATGTAGTTGTGTTCACTTTCACCTCCAGTTCTTTACTCATGACTTTGTAGTTGAAGTTGCTGTGGGATGGTATTATCCATCTGATGCAGGCGGTACTGGGCTGCTTATATGACAGTTACATAAGGACATAAGAACATAAGAAATAGGAGCAGGAGTAGGCCAATCGGCCCATCGAGCCTGCCCCGCCATACAATAAGATCATGGCTGATCTGTCTGTAAACTCAGACACTAGGCCTCAAACTGTTCACCACCGAGGCCTAGTCGCTAGGACCATGATATTTTCAACACTGAGGCCTCGTCACTAGGACAGCGAACTGTTAACCTGTGCAAATACTGAGGCCTCGTCACTAGGTAGCGAAATGTTCACCACTGAGGCCTCGTTACTAGGACAGTGAACTGCTCACCACCAAAGCCTCGTGACAAGGACAGAGAACTGCTCACCGTACCACCACCGCGGCCTCGTCACTAGGACAACGAACTGTTTACCACCAAGGCCTTGTCACTAGGGCAGCGAACTGTTTACCTGTGCTGTGTGCTACATGCCTTTCAAATTATACTTTATTTACTTATTTATGGTAATATTTTGTTTTATGTGTTGTGTGTGATATATGTTTTTGGGTTCACCGTGGTCCAGAGGAATGTTGTTCTTTTGCTTTTATATATGTAGAGATGGATAACAATAAGTTTGAACTTGAACTTAATGGGAGCTAGAATTCCCTATGGAAGACGCTGGCAGAATGATGGAAGTTCCAGGTGTCGGGGGCCTGAAGTGTATGAAGTTTCCGTTACTGGAGAGAACTTGGTTGAGAGAGGTGCAGGACTGGGTGACTGGAATTTCAGAAGGATGGCAATCTCTGGAAGAATAGGATGATTTGGCAGGTGAATGTGTGGCTGAGGAACTGGTGTAGGGGGCAGGGGTTCAGATTTATGGATCATTGGTATCTCTTCTGGGGAGGTGTGACCTGTACAAAATAGACAGGTTACACCTGAACCCAAAGGGACCCAATATCCTTGCAAGCAGGTTTGCTGGAGCTGTTCAGAGGATTTTAAACTAATTTGGCAGGGGTTGGGAACTGGAGAGATAGTTTTGAGGATGAGGGGGTTGGTTTACAAACAGAGGCAGTGTGTAGTGAGACTGCTAGTAAGGAGAAGTTGATTATAGGTTAAAATTGCAATCAAGAGGATGAGTTGCAATATAAAAGTGGACAAAATTGAAAAGGGCGAATACAGAACTGAAGATGTTATATTTGAATGCACACAGTACAGGAAATAACATAAATGAACTTGTAGCACAGTTACAGATAGGTGTGTATGACGTTGTGGCATCACTGAATCATGGCTGAAAGAAAATTATAGCTGTGAGCTTAGTGACCAAGGATACACATTGTTTCAAAAGGACAGGTAGGAAGGCAGAGGAGGTGGCACGGCTCCTTAGGTAAAAAATGAAATTAAATCATTAGAAAGAGGTGACGTAAGGTTGGAAGGTGTTGAATTATTGTGGGTAGAGCTAAGGAACTGCAAGAATAAAAAAAACTCTGATGGGAGTTATATACAGACCCACAAACAGTAGTAACAATGTGGTTTACAAATTACAACGGGAGATAGAAAATGCATGCCAAAAGGGCAATGATAAAATAGTCATAGGGGAATTCAATATGCAGGTAGATTGGGAAAATTAGGTTGGTGCTAGATCCAAAGAGGGGGAATTTGTAGAATGCCTATGAGATGGATTTTTAGAGTAGCTCATGGTTGAGCCCATCAGAGGATCAGCTGCTATTCTGGATTGGGTGTTGTGCAATGAACCAGAATTGATTAGAGAGCTTAAGGTAAAGGAACCCTTCGGGATAAGTGATCATAATATGATCAAATTAACCCTGACATTTGAGAAGAAGCAGCTAAAGTCAGATGCATCAGTATTATAGTGGAGTACAGGGAATTACAGAGGCATGAGGGAGGACCTAGCCAGAATTGATTGGAAAAGAACACTGGCGGGGATGACAGCAGAGCAGCAATGGCTGGAATTTCTGAAAACAGTTCAGAAGTTGCAGGAGGGAGGAGAAGATGGCGGCACAACGCAGCACATGCAGCCGTTCCAAACTGATATCATATCTGTGAAGTAGGATGCCGTGCACATTACTGATTTGATAGAGACGGACGTGAGAAGCACGGAGGAACATTTGGAGTAACTTCTGAAATGCCTGCTTTGCTGCCGCTGCTACTGGGTGATCGAGAATCTCTGGAGGGAAGGCCCCAAATCCTTGGCCTTGCGTATCGCCTGTTGCCGGGGCTGGGGTCGAAACGCTCGGCAGAGATGGTGCTTGGTGCTCGGTGTCAGAGAGCTGGTCGGAGGCTCGGAGTTTTTGGACGGACTCGGAGTCGGACTGTGGTCAGATGCTTCCAGGATGCTGCATCGGCAAGTTTGCGGTGCTGGAGGTTCACCGTCTGCATGAGATGATGGGACTTCGAGAGACTCTGTGATTTTACCGTGCCCATGCTCTGTTCTTATCAAATTACGGTATTGCTTTGCACTGTTGTAACTATATGTTATAATTATGGGGTTTTTGTCAGTTTTTCAATCTTGGTTTGTCTTGTGTTTCTGTGATATCATTCTGGAGGAACATTGTATCATTTCTTAATGCATGCATTACTAAATGACAATAAACGAGGACTGTGTGTCCTCATAATCTAATCTAATATAATCTATATACATCCCAAAGAGGAAGAAGTATACTAAAGGCAAGATATCACAACTGTGGCTAATAAGAGAAGTCAAAGCCAACATAAAAGCCAAAGAGAAGGCACATAAAAGAGCAAAGATCAGTGGAAATTGGAGGATTGGGAAATATACGTAATTGATTTACTTGTTTATTTATTATTATTATTATTTTTATTTTATTTATTATTATTATTATTATTTCTCTGCTAGATCATGTATTGCATTGAACTGCTGCTGCTAAGTTAACAAATTTCACGTCACCTGCCGGTGATAACAAACCTGATAAAGCTGATGATACAGAGACAGGTTAAACAGCAGGTAGTTTTGAGGAAGTGGAGAGGCTACATAAGGAGTTAGACAGATTCTGAGAAGGTGTAAAGTGGTGGCAGATGGATACAGTGTTGAGATGTGTATGGTCACGCACTTTGGTAGAAGAAAGGAAAACATAGTCTATTTTCTAAATGGAGAGAAAATTCAAACATCTGAGTTGCAAAGAGACTGGGGAGTCCTTGTGCAGGATTCCCTAAAGGTTAATTTGCAGGTTGAGTTGATGGTGAGGAAGGTAAAAGTGACGTTAGCATTCATTTCAAGAGGACTAGAATATAAAAGCAAAGATGTAACGTTCAGGCTTTATAAAGTACTGGTGTGCCCTCGCTTAGAGTATTGTGAGCAGTGTTGGGCCCTTATCGAAGGAAGGGTGTGTTGACATTGGAGAGGGTTCAAAGGAATTTCATTAAAATGACTCTGGGTTTGAAGGGCCTGTCACATGAAGAGTGTTTGATAGCTCCGGGCTTGTACTCTCTGGGATTCAGAAGAATAAAGGGTGACCTCATTGAAACCTATCAAAAGTTGAAAGGCTTTGATAGAGTGGTTATGGAGGGAACCTAAAACCAAAAGACACAGCCTCAGAATAGAGGGGCGTCCTTTTAGAACAGAGATGAGACGAATTTCTTTAGCCGCTGAGTGGTGAATCTGTGGAATTCATTGCCACAGGCAGCTGCGGAGGCCAAGTCATCGAGTATAACAAATAAACTCTTCTCGGGCTCCAAGCCGGGTACAGGTATCGATTATAACTGATGTTTCAGTGACAAACTCTGCCATCTTCTTCAGGGATGATGCTTGGGTAAGTCCAGTGGTACTTATAGCCTCTTAATCCGTCCCTCTTGATTGGATGATGACTAACGAATCAGATTTCCACTCTCCCACCTCGTTTGCAATTGAATTTCACCTCTTACTTAGAGCGAGACCTCTGTCTTTGTTAAAATTCTTTTCCTCTAGTTTTATTTCAACAGCTTCCTTCACCAGGTGGTCCCAAAGGCCATTGGCGCGGCGCAGTAGAAAGGAATCCCTGTGAATGCGGAGCAGCATGTATTGGCCAGATGGGATGCAAGTGGAAAAGGGGCACAGGGGGTGTATCTGTTTGGGTTACCTGGACAAATCTACGGAAGCAGAACACTGCATTCACAATGGCCATAGGATTGACTTCGCCATGACATTGGGTGTTAGGACCACGTGATAAAGGAAGCCATTGAAATAAAACTAGAGGAATGAATTTTAACAAAGACTAGGGTCTTGCTCTAAGTAAGAACTGGAATTCGATTGTAAACAAGGTGGGAAAGCAGAAACCTGATTGGATGAGGACTAACCAATCAGGAGGGACAGATGATGGCATATAAATACCACTGGACTAGACTTACCCAGGCATCATCCCTGATAAAGATGGCAGAGTTTGTCATCGAAACGTCGGTTTAATCACTACCTGTACAACTTGGCTTGAAGCCTGAGAGGAGTTTATTTGTCATATATGCTGGGAAAGTATTAGATTCTTTTTCATTGAGTATATTTAACGCAGAGGTTGATAGATTCTTGATTAGGGCGTGAAGGGATACAGGGAGAAGGCAGAAGATTGGGGTTGACAGGGATGATCAATCATGATGAAATGGTAGAGCAGACTCGATAGGCCAAATGGCCTAACTCTACCGCTTTTTTTAATTTCAGGAATGCGTTATCTAGCCAGTGTCTGACTTGGTATCGATATATTATTGACACATGTACCCAAGATACAATGAAAACTTGTCTTTCACACTGTTCATACAGATCAATTCACTACACAGTGCGTTGAGGCAGAATAAGGTCAAAGCATAACGATGCAGAATAAAGAATACAAGGTACTGAAAAGCTGCAGTGCAGGTGAACGATGAAGTGCAAGATCATAACGAGGTAGATTGTGAGACCAAAAGTTCACCTTGTTGTACAAGAGGTCCATTTAACAGTCTGATAACAATGGAATAGACACTGTCCTTCAGCCTGCTGGGACGTGCTTTCAGGCTTTTGTAACTTCTGCATGACGGGAGAGGGTAGGAGAGAGGATGTCTGGCCTGGGGGAGGTGGTGTCTTCGACCAACCGGGCTGCTTTACTGAAGCATCGAGAAGCATGGGTAGAATCCGGAGGGAGGCTGGTTGCCTGCTGTGTAGATAGGCTGCTGTACATACCAGTCACAAAAGCAGTGTAGGTTAACATGTTCTCCTGCAGCTGTATCTGTCAAGAGGCAACTGGAGGCTATCAGTGCCACTATAAAGGTCTTTAAAGGTCTTTCTTTCTTGCTTCAAAATGAACTTACATGTGTTGGACACAACCAAACGATGGCGCTAACAGACAGAAGAAACACTCCACAATGCTTTTCGAAGGGATTTATCCAGTAAAACAGTATAGGACCTTAGACCTTTCAACCTCCTCCATAGTCAATCTAACCCTTCCCTCCTACGTAGCCATAGCCTTCCATTTTTCTTTCGTCCAGTATGTACAGGTCAGTTGCTGGTGTGCCATTTAATTAACCTTTGTACAGTGCCTATAAAAAGCATTCACCTCCCTTAGAAGTTTTCACATTTTATTAGTTTACAGCATGGAATCACAATGGATTTAACTTTGCTTTTTTGACCCTGATTAACAGAAAAGACTCTTTCATGTCAAAGTGCTTGGAGTGTTCTTTTGTCTTCATGGAGTAGTTTTTGCCAGGATACTGACTCACCAGCAGTTGGACCTTCCAGATACAGGTGTATTTTTACTACAATCAATTGAAACATTGAACACCTTGACTGCACACAGGTGATCTCCATTTAACTGATTATGTGACTTCTGAAACCAATTGGCTGCACCAGTGATGATTTGGAGTGTCATATTAAAGGGGGTGAATACTTATGTAATCAATTATTTTGTGTTCTATATTTGTAATTAATTTAGTTCACTTTCAAGAGATCTGTTTTCAGTTTGACACGAAAGAGTCTTTTTCTGTTGTTCAGTGTCAAAAAAGCCAAATTAAATCCACTGTGATTCATTGTTGTAAAACAATAAAACATGAAACTTCCAAGGGGAGTGAACATCTTTATATTTTTTTCTGTCCATGCAAATTTAATTCACATCAGACTCTGAGAAGGACTGGCTGGTGCTGCATAACTTTAGTCTGTTTTCTAAACAAATTTGGAACAGTGACGAGGCTGAGAGAAAATGGGGAGTAGTGTCCTGCCCTACCATGGTCATAACAATCCTGTAGCCTCACGAGCAAAGTTCAAAGTAAATTTATGATCAAAGTGCTTATGTCCTCACATTCTACTACTGAGATTGACAGAACGAATGAAATAATAAAATCAATGGAATATTACATATAAACAAAGACTGACAAGCAACCAATGTGCATAAGATAAACCACAAATACAAAAATGACAATAAAAATAACAAATACTTACTTGCTAAACAGTAAATAAATAGCACTGAGATCATGAGCTATCGAATCCTTGAAAGTGAGTCCACAGACTGTGGAAGCAGTTCCGTGTTGAAGTGAGTGAAGTTATCTGCTCGGATTCAGGAGCCTGGTTGAAAGGTAATGACTGTGCCTGAACCTGGGGGTGTTCAGCCCCAGGCTCCTGTACCTCCAGCAGCAAGAAGAGAGCGTGGCCACTCGATGGAGAAAGCTGCCAAACTACATTTAGATGATCGTCCATAATCATGCAGAATGATGCAGCAGACTAGACAGAATAAATGGTCTGTGGGCTCCTATTTCTTCGGTCAGTATACATCTATAGAAAAGTGGTGGGGTGGAGATACATCACTACCAAAGGAGGTGTAAGGTACTCTTTCCCTCTGCTAGCCTGCAGGTCACCCTAGGGGAAAGTGTAGCACCTGCTTAGCCCCCCGATCAAGGTCATATCAAGCCATGGGAGCAGGTGGATGGTCATATGAGCAGCCCGTGAATATCACAACTCCTGGTTATGTGACCACTGATGCCAGGCAGAAAGTCTGTGAAGAGTGATGACGGCTGGAGTTACCACTGCCCAGAAGAAGGCAAAGGCAAACCACTTCTGTAGAAAAAGATTGCCAAGAACAATCAATGTCATGGGACCATGATCGCCTATGTCATACAACATGGTACATAATGATAATGATGATATATATTTCTCCTCACCTATCTTTAAAGGCTATTATAGTCATTTAAAAAAAATCTTCCTTTCAAGTTTACTCACATGCTTCCCATTCTCTCACACCCCTTACCACTCCTCATCTTAGTCATTCCCTTGGTATTCATTTCAGAATGCTAAATTGAAACCAGTCTCAGTTTTGCTACTTTTTTGAGTCTCTGTATGTGCCTCCTCTTTGGAGCTAATATGGCCTGCATTCCCCTGTTAACTACTGTTGAGCAACCCTTCCTGTTTTATCTCTGAGCCAGGCAGGAAGGAACAGTTGTTGCAGTTTCATTCACGTCATCCTTTAATCTTTGTCTTTCCCAATCAATCTCCTCAGTAAAGTTCCTCAATCTATCCCAGCCAGCTTTTGCCTCGTCCTGACAACTGAGGCATCCTTGGCCAACCATCTGATCCAGAGCAGACAGTTACAGCTCCATACTCAAGAATTATTCAACGTTCAATAAACAAAACTTATAAAGTTATTGTAATGAGGTTTTAGGCAGGCCCAAACCATCTTAGCAACTATTTTCTATAATGATATGTTTAAACTTGCAATGTTATCGGTGCAGATTGGAAAAGAAGATGGACTTGATTATCTAGCCATCTACATAGTAATTACTCATATCATGGGGCTAATGTTTAAGCTGGTGATCTTTTACAGCCAAGGTGCAAGATTTTTCAATACATAAAAAAATCACAGTTATACTTCCACTATACATAAAACTGTGCGCCAGTGCTTCCTCAGATCTCTCTTACCTTAGGGTATATTTTAATAAATGTGTGTGTGAAGTTGATTTCTATTTAATGATTTGAGAAATATCATATAAACCATAAAAAAATGTCAGTCTTTCCCACAAAAACATTTCAACATGTTGAATGCAGGATGTACACAGCAATGGAAACAATTAGCAGTTAAAGTTGCAAAACCAACTTCTGATTATTGAAACATCCTCTTTGGAAACGTATGCGTGATGTCCTGCTCAGGCCCTCCAAACATAACAGTAACGAGACTGTCACTCACGGGAGTCACTGAGTCACCGATAGTGAAGCTAACATTCGTTATGAATTAATTGCCAGTTCATTGAATTGTAACTGCCTTGGTCAGTTGCATCTACAGCAGGTTTTCAGTTTTGCACTCTGCACCAGAGATTAAAGTCTGTCATGAGCCTTGTGGCCCAAAAGGCAGGTACTTACACTGGTTTCCGTGGTGTGAAGCGACTGAGAGTACGAGACTCCCCCCCGGATAGGACGCCAGTCTATCGCGAGGTTACCCCCAGCATTTTTGCCGGTACCCATTCTCAGCTGGGTAGACTGGAGCATTGTGTGGTTAAGTGCCTTGTGCAAGGACACACATGCTGTCTCGGCCGAGGCTCGAACCCACGACCTTCAGATCGTTAGTCCAATGCCCTAACCACTTGGCCACGCACCACACAAACTCTACACCCCAGGAAAGCTATTAAATTGGAATTTGCAATTGAGTGAGATTTTGTATTGAAATATTTTGCACATTTGGCCATGATTAACATTCTCTGACAATTTCCCTAGAAAGCTCAAAGGCACGAAATTCTCTTTTCCCAATGGCAGCTGACAGCAAGCAATAGCTCAAAGGGATCAAGCTGGCTGAGCTGCCAAATGACATTGAGGAATTCCTGCAGGTAACACATCATGAAAACGGCAGCACAATTTTTCAACTAATATTTTCAACAGTTCAGAGTATCATACTGCTTTACAGCACCAGCATTCGGGGTTCAATTGCTGTCACTGTCTGCAAGTATGGAGTTTATATGTTCTTCCTGTGACTGCATGGGTTTTCTTTATATGCTCCGGGTGTTTTCCCACACTCCAAAGACGTCAGGGTCAGGGTCAAATAGGTCACGGGAACGCTATGTTGGCACCAGAAGCATGGTGACACTTGCAGGCTACCACCAGCACATCCTTGGACTGTGGTGGTCATTGACGCAAACAAAGTATTTCACTGTATGTTTTGCTATTTCGAAGTGTATGTGAGAAATGAAGCTAATCTAATCTAAATAAAGACTGCAACATGTACACGTTGCTCAGCTATTGCCTCAAAACTAATACTTAATGAAGAATAAACTTTTGTTCATTACATGTTGAGATATTTATTTGAAATAATTGCAAATCACATAGGTAGAGGTATTTTTCAGGGTTAAGCAGAAGTATATTGGTCACTTAGGCCTCATGAAATAGCTGCAAAGAGGAAAAGCCTGTACAGCACTCCTCAACTACTAACAGCTGTTCTGGTGTTTTCATATTAGACTGAAATCCCACCATGGCTGTCAGTATCAGGTTGTAGTAATGGATAATATGGATAGCCTAGCCTTCACTATAACTGCAAAATTGAGGCCATCCTGAGAGAGTTGCCATTCGGTGAGGAAGCGTCTACATTTGAGCTAAATATGATGAATGTGTCCAAAAATAAGTCTGCTGCATGCATTTCTCCTTTTTTATATGATCTGCGATCTGACGTTTTATGTTAGAGGTCTCGAGTGTCCAGAAAATTTCCCATCAAGCACTGGGGGGGTATTAGTGCAAACAAATATCTTGACAAGTCAGGGAGCCATGCAGACAGAGGCAGGGCCTTTGGCGTAGCCGCTCCACGCCAACCACAGTGCCTTCTGGAGCTGGTTTTCATTTGCTCATACCCCTCTAAAACCTTCCTGTCCATGTAACTGCCACAACCACTTCCTCTGGCAATTCATTTCACACACTGACCTGGATTGAAAAGCTACCCCTCAAGAATTCTGACAGATTATAAAAACTCTCATTTTTAAAAGGATTTTTTTTCTAATTACAGACAAAGCAATGGAGTTTTGAGAAATAAGACAAGGCTGAAATATGAAAAGACTTCAAACTATTCATTTTTAGTATTTTAAATTTCATGGCATTTGAGCTAGTTATTCGAAAGAATTTGCATTCCACACACTCAAGATTTTCAGCACCCTCATCAGTAATTATAATCTGGTGATCAATAAAAAGTAGTCAAATATGATTCAAGGGTAAAATTTTCAATGTATTTTAGGTGTGCAAACAGTCAATTTCTTGTCACATCTCTGATTATGCCAGAGCTCAAAAACACAGCTCAAGTTGTATCTATAAATTCACCGATGACAGCATTCTTGTTTGCAAAACGTCATATGGTGATGAGGAGACAGAAAGGAGTAAGATAGATCAGCTGTTTGAGTGGTATCACAACAACAACCTTGCACTCAAAGTCAGCAAGACCAAGGAATTGTTTGTGGACTTCAGAACGAGGATGTCAGGAGAACACACACAAGTCCTCATTGAGGTATCGGCAATGGAAAGAGTGAGCAGCTTCATGTCCTCGGCATCAACACCTCAGGGAATTTATCCTGGGCCAACACATTGCTGCAATTATGGAGAAGGCACACCAGAGGCTATACTTCATTCAGGATTAGATGGGATTTTGTAGGTTACTAAATTATCCAGCAAATTTCAACAGATGTATGTTTGAGAGCATTCTGCATTGCTGCCTGGTATTGGAGGCCCTTTAAGACATAGAATCGAAAGAACCTACAGAGGGTTGTAGCTCCATCATGGGCAGAAGCCTACCCACAATCAAGAGCATCTTCAAAAGGCAGTATCCAACATAAAGAATAATCGCCATCTGGGACATGTTCTCTTCCCATTACCACCATCAGGGAGAAGTTACAGGTGCTTGGAGACACACACAAGGTTTTAGAAACAGCTCCACTATCAGATTTCTGAACAGTCCATGAATCCATGAGCACTACCCCACTCTTCCTCTTTAGTATTATTTAGTTATTCATTGTAACTTACAGTAACTGTTATGCTTTGCATTGTGCTGCTGCAACAAAACAACAAATTTCACACGGAAAGTGATAATAAACTTGATTCTGGTTCTGAAAGGGCAGTTGCAGCATTGTTTGCAAAGTCGCCCATAACTTTGCCTGCAGTTCTGAGCTTCCCTGGTTAATTGCTCAGGTGTGTGCACTGAATGAAATTCAGCATCTTTATCCACTACACCGGAGTCATAGAAAACTACAGCATAGAAACAGGCCCTTTGGGCCATCTAGTCCATGCCAAACCATTTAAACTGCTCGGTCCCATCGACCTGCACCCAGACCTTAGCTCTCCATACCCTTCCCATCCATGTACCTATCCAAACTTTCCTTAAAATATTGAAATCACCACTTCCCCACTTGTGCTGGCAGCTCATTCCACCCCCTTACCATCCTCTGAGTGAAGAACTTTCCCCTCATGTTCCCCTTAAACATTTCACCTTTCATCCTTAACCCATGACCTCTAGTCTCACCACTCAACCTCAGTGGGAAAAGCTGCTTGCACTTAGCCTATCTATAACCCTCATAATTTTGTATACCTCTATCAAATCTCCCCTCAATCTTCTACATTCTAGGGAACCTATTCAATCTGTCCTTATAACTCAGTTCCTCCATTCCCAGCAACATCTTTGTATATTTTCTCTGTATCTTTCAATCCTATTTACAGTACATCTTTCTTGGAGGTAGGTGACAAAAACTGCAGAGAATACTACAAATTAGGCTTCCGCAATGTCTGATACAACTTCAATGTAACATCCCAACTGCTAGACTCAATACTTTGAGCTATGAAGGCCAACGTGCCAAAAGCTCTCTTTAGGACACTATCTACCTGTGACGCTACTTTCAATGATTTATGGACCTGTATTTCCAGATCCCTTTGCTCTACTACAGGGGTCCCCAATCATATTGTTTCCTCGCGGCCCGGTAGCTGTCTGCGGATCAGTGGTTGGGGACCGCTGCTCTACTACACTCAGTGTGCTACCGCTCAGTTTGTAAGAGCTACCCTAGATAGTCCTAGTGATAGAAACATAGACAACCTACAGCTCAATACAGGCCCTTCGACCCAAAAAGCCGTGCCCAACATGTCCTTACCTTAGAACTACCTAGGCTTACCCATAGCCCTCTATTTTGCTAAGCTCCATGTACCTATCCAGGAGTCTCTTAAAAGACCCTATCATTTCTACTTCCACCGCTGCCGCTGGCAGCCCATTCCACGCACTCACCACTCTCTGCGTAAAAAACGTACCCCTGACATCTCCTCTGTACCTACTCCCAAACACCGTAAAACTATGCCCTCTCGTGCTAGCCATTTCAGCTCAGCCCTGGGAAAAAGCCTCTGACTATCCACACGATCAATGCCTCTCATTATCTTGTACACCTTTATCAGGACACCGCTCATCCTCCATCGCTCCGAGCAGAAAAGGCCGAGTGTGCAACACCTCAACTCGCCTGCATTAAATTCCATCTGCCATCTTCCAGCCTATTTGTCCAGCAGGTCCAGATCATGTCTTCCTCACTATCCACTACACCCTCAATCTTGCTGACATCCACAGTGTAGCCTACATTGGACTCGAGGTTCACATCAAAATGGTTGACCCCAATGACTACCTTAAATTACCCAGATAACAATACAATGGAAAGACAATTAGGGTTGAGCCCTTATCGTGTGAAGAAATAAATTTTAAAAAACCTCCAAAGTATTGCTATTGGACTTCTTCTACTTAACTCAGAATAATCTTGCTATTATTCTCACCTCAAAATTCAGCCACAGGAGATTTTGGAGAGGACATAGCCCACCTTCACTGAAATTAAACCAAGAATAAAATGATTTAAAGCACAAGATATATTGGAATTAGTTTACTATTATCACATGTACCAAGGTACATGGAAAAACGTTTTGTATCCATACAAATCATTTCATTACAACAGTGTTTTGAGGTAGTATAAGGGAAAACAATAATGCAGAGTGAAGTATTACGGTTACAGATAAAGTGCAGATTGTGAGATCAAAAGTCAATCTGGTATTAGAGGACCAAACAATACTCTTACAATAGTCAGTAGTTTCCCTTGAGCCTGGTGGTAACGTGCTTTTGGCATTTTATATCTTCTACCCAACGGGAGGGGAAGAAGAGAGAATGCCTGGGATAGGTGAGATCTGCCTGAGGCAGCAAGAGGCATAAACAGAGTTCACGGAGGGGAAGCTGGTTTCTGTGATGTGATGAGCTGTGTCCTTGACCCTCTCAGCAGTTTCTTGCAGTCACAGGCAGAGCAGTTGCCGTACCAAACTGTCATGCTTTCTAAGGTGATTTGACATAGAAGGCGTAAACCTGCTCTTTATGCTCTGGCAGGAAATTGAGTAGCCTATGAGTTTCAAAGTTCAAGGTCAATTTATTATCAAAGTACATACATGTCACCATATACAACCATGAGGTTTGTTTTCCTGTGGGTAATCAATGAAAGGCTGCATTCAACAGGATGGACAACAACCTAAGTGGAAAAAAAACCTGCTTTCCTGTGCTCAATAGTGGGAGGGCTTTACCTGTGATGGACTGGGCCATATCTTCTACATTTTGTAGGCTTTTCCATACAAGGGTATAGACATAGACATACTTTATTGATCCCGAGAGAATTGGGTATTTCCATACCAGGCCATATACTCTCTTTGTCATTCTGACATTGAGTGAGAGGCTGCTGTCGTAGCAACACTCGGCCAAATTTTTAATCTCTCTCCCACATGCTGATTCGTCAGCACTGTTAATACAGCCAATGGCGCGAGCTTCATCAGCAAACTTAAATATGTATTAGGCATTGGAGCTAAGCTTAGCGTCACAGTCGTAAGTATAAAGCAAGTAGGGCAGCGGCCCAAGCACACGGCCTCGTGGTGCACCTGTGTTGATGGAGATTATGGGGGAGATGTTGCCATACTAATCTGACTGGGGTCTGCAAGTGAGGAAATCCAAGATCCAGTTGCACAAGGAGGTAGTGAGGCCAAGGTCTTGAAGTGTATTAATTAGTTTTGAGGGGATGGTAGCATTGCATACGAGATGTGGTCAATGATGTATGCATTTTCACTGTCTTGATGTTCCAGGTTGAGTGGCAAGCCAGTGAAATTGCATCTACTGTTGACCTGTTGTGATGGTTGGCAAATTGGACTGGAACCAAGTCACTTCTCAGGCAGGAGTGATATGTTTCATGACCAACCTCTCAAAGCACTTCATCACAGTGGGTGTAAGTGCTACGGGACAATAGTCATTGAGGCAGGTCACCACATCCTTCTGAGGCACTGAAATAATTGAAGCCTACTTGAAACTGGTGAGTACCTAGGACTGCCAAAGTGAGAGGTTAAAGATATTGGTGAATGCTCCAGCCAGTTGATCAGTTCTCGTCTATGTACCCTGTCTGAACTGGATTCTTTCCATGGTTTCACCCTCCTGAAGGATGCTCTCATGTTGGCCTCGGAGACTGAAATTACAAGGTCATTGGGGGCTGTGGGAGTTTGTGAAGATGCCTCCGTGTTTTAATGGTCAAAGTGTGGATAAAAAGCATTATGCTCACCTGGAAGTGAAGCTTTGTTGTCACCTATATCACTTAGTTTCACTATGTAGGAGGTGACAGCATTGAAGCCCTGTCACAGCTGTCCAGCACCCTTCAGTGATTCAAGTTTGGTCTGGAATTGCAACTTTGCACGTAAGATAGCTTTGCAGAAACCATATCTGAACCTCTTGTATTTATCTTGATTGCCAGACATGAATGCCACTGATCTGGCCCTCAGATTGTGGGTCTCACAGTTCATGCAGGGCGTCTGGGCAGGAAAGGCTCTGAATGATTTTGTAGAGACACACTCATCTACGACTGTGACAACTGTGGTGTATTCTTACAGATCCTTCGATGGTTTATGACTATTAACTTGCAGCAACCAGGCTCAACAAGTCCATCTGGAGGCAGGTGTGCATAGTTAGATTAAAGCGGGAGGGCAAGTTGATCAGTTGGCTAAAAAAGCAAATGAGAATAGAACAGAATAGAAAAGCAAGGAATTTATGCAGATCCTTCATAAAACATTGATTGGTTAAGCCACAACTATAATTTTATGTCCAATTTTGTGCACCACACTTTAGGAAAGATTTGACAGTTTTAAAATGCAGAAGGGATCTTTAAAAGTGAATTTTAGGGATGAGAGATTTTAGTATCATGGATGGACTGGAAAAGCCTGTAGTTGCTCTTAAAACAGAAGGGAACCCAAGAAGGGCAATGAAAATCAGAAAGGCTATAGAGCAAAGCTGTTCCCGAATGGGTCAAGAACCAGGACCATAAGAAGAATACGTCCAGCAAATTAACCAAAAGTGACACTAGCACCAACTTATTTTAATGCTGAGAGCACCTCAGTCCTGAACTCTATTATCAGCAGTTAATGGAGACACATTCTATTCTGCTGTTGAAAAAGGACCTGGATAAGCATTTGAAAGAAATCTGTATTGGGCAATGAAGAACAATGGAATGGGATCTGCTAAGTTAATCTTGCACATTCTACCACAGACTCAATGGGCTGTTTCTGTACCTTGTTTTCTGTGATTCTGTTTAAAATAATCTGCGGAGATCCACTTTATCCAATTTCTTGTGCCACTCTTCCTCCCCATAATGCCATGGATACTTTTAAAGCTTCGCACCACGTAACCCAAGGCATTCTCACCCTTGTGATCATCAATCCGTAACCTGAATAATCCAAGGCTTTTCTGAAATGTCTTATTCAAATGGTTCCACTTAATGGTTCAAATGGTTTCATTTATTATCAGAGAATGTATACAGTGTACAAACCGAAATTCTCACTCTTTGTAGACATGCATGACAAACAGAATCCCAAAAGAATGAGCAGCAAATAGGCCGGCTGGTGGCGCAGTGACCTTGGCGCCGGACCCGGGAGCGGAGGTTCCCGGGTTCGAATCCAGTCGGGTCCGCTTCCGAATACGCTTTCCATCCGTGCCGGGTTGAGTGTCGAGATCGCAACTCAACCTCATAAAATAAAGGGAAAATGCTGTGAAAATGTCTGTGTGAGGAGTGGCGCACCACACAGTCTCTCTTTCTCTCGATCCGCGCCTTGAAAAAAGCCAAGAAAAAGACATCATCACGGACGCACGCAGGCACACGCCAAAAAAAAAAGAACGAACAACAGAAACAAGTAAGAACCCCAAAGCCCCTCTCCCCCTCCCCCTCCCCTGTACAGGCAGCAGCAAAGCATCAACCTCCCCCTCCCTTCCCCCCCACCCATTTCAGCAAAAAAATCAGCACCCACCACCCACAAAACAACAGTAAAGCGAGACCATGATCTGCAGTCAATAAAAACTATTGTTTACCCGACAGTTCGACATGCCACAGGCTGTCTACAAAGGACGGAGAACTGTCACCCATTTTACAGCGAAAGGGGAGACGAACAAACAGTCACTGTTACAACGTTACAGTCTGCCGCGTCGCTTTTTATTCCAAGGTTCTCCGACTGGAGAAGCAGCAGCTAACTCTCCCCACCATCGCGAGAAAGAAAGTGATGGCTCAGCCACTGAGATCTCCATCCGCAGCATCCATTTCACCGCCGCGAACTCCTGACGCTCCTTCTCCCGTGACGACCCAGTCAGCAGCACGGGTCATCCGCTGGGCCGCGCAGGGCCACACCCTGGCACCTGGAGAATGTCAGGAAACGGCGGGTCAGTCGGTGAGCTTCAAGAATGGGAACTCATCGCCATGAAAAGCTGCAGTTCTAGTGTTACTGCAGATCAGGGACTTCGCTAGATCACCAGCCACCTTGACAATGAAAAATAAAGAGACATTAAAGAGAGGAATTTAAGCTGTTTCCGCAGACGAGCTCGAAGAGCCGGTCACTTGGTTCCACCTTAGCTCTACCTAAGATCCAATTCCTTGGATTTTTGGAAAATTCCTTATTTTGTTGGAAGGGTGGAGGGGTTACCATGACAAAACATACTTTGTGTCGTTATAGGGTAATGTAATTGGTAGAAATGTACATAATTCACAAACACCAAGATTAAGTTGGGGTTTCGCTTTAAGAGGCTGGTCTGATGTGATGATGTAATTACAGAAAGTTTTTACACGCTTTGTGTTCAGTTTTTTGGAGTACAATAAATGAATTGTTATGGCTTTTAAATATAAAAAGCCTCCGCCATTTTAATTTGTGAAAAGAACGTTTAGCCTTTGCCTGAACCAATACCATATATTAAATCCTCAGATTTTAAATGTAAAAAACACTATATGAATTTCAAAAAATATCAAATTGCTTTCCAGCTTAATACATTTTTAATATGCTGTAACTGTGGTTATGCAGGTTACTTAAAATTAGCATATTATTACCCCCATAACAGCAAACGTACACTCAGTGGCCATTTTATTTGGTACATCTGTGCGCTTGCTTATTCATGTAAATACCTCATCAGCCTATCATGTGGCAGCAACTTAGTGCAGGCATGGTCAAGAGGTTCAGTTGTTATTCAGACCAGACATCAGAATCAGGACTTTGACTATGGAATGATTGTTGGTGACAGACAGGTTGGTTTGAGTATCTGAGACACTGCTGATCTCCTGGGATTTTCACACACGAGTCTCTAGAATTTACAGAGAATGGTGCGAGAAACAAAATTCATCTGGTGAATGGCAGTTCTGTGGGTGGAAATGCCTTGTTAATGAGAGAAGTCAGAGGGTGGTTCAAGCTGACAGGAAGGTGACAGTAACTCACTATGTGTTATAACAGTGGCGTTCAGAGGAGCATCTCTGATTGTACAACATGTCAAACAATGAAGTTGATAGGTTACAGCTGCAGAAAACCATGCCGGGTTCTACTCCTGTGGCCATTTTATTCAGTAAACCACACCGGCTGTCGCCTGAGTACTGATCTTATGGCTTTAGTTCTTCGAAGCTTCTGCAAAGAGAGGCTTCACAGAGAAAGGAAAGAAAAACTCAAGTTTCTTCGTTCTTTTCCTTATATCGTACTGCTAGGTAGAGATGACAGGCAGGATAGTGAAATGCTCCTCTTGTGGGATGTGGGAAGGCAGGGAGCCCTCCAGTGTCCCTGACAACTACAACTGCGAGAGGTACATCCAGTTGCAGCTTCTAACACTCTGCATGAAGGAGTTGGAGCTGGAACTGGATGAACTCCTGATCATTCGGGAGGCTGAGGGGGTGACAGATCGGACATATAGAGAGGTCGTTACACCCAAGCTGCAGGACACAGAAAACTGGGTGACAGGCAGGAAGGTGAAAGGGTGAAAGGGTTAAGGACCCAGTGCCGAGTACCCCTGTGATTATCCCCCTCAACAACAGGTATATCACTTTGGATACTGTCGGAGCGGGGTGGATGACCTAACAGAGGAAAGTCCCAGTGGTTGGGTCTCTGGCACTGAGTCTGCCTCTGTGAATCATACAGGCAAGGGGAAGAACAGGCACACTGTGGTGATAGGGGAACTGAAAGGAGGCTCTGTGGGTGAGAACGAGATGGTACGTTTCCTCCTGGGTGTCAGGGCCCAGGATATCTCAGACTGAGTCCTCAGCATTGTTAGGTGGGAGGGTGAACAGACGGGAGTCGTGGTCCATGCAGGTACCAGTGACATGGGTAGGATGAGTGACAAGGTTCTGCATAGGGAGTTCAGGGTGTTAGGTGTTAAGTTAAAGGGCAGGACCTCCAGGGTTGTGATCTCAGGATTGCTACACGTACACATGTTAGTGAAGCTAGAACTAGGAAGTTATACAGTTTAGTACATAACTAAAGAATTGATGAAGGAAGGAGGACATGAGATTTTTGGATCATCGGGCTCTCTTCCAAGGAAGGTGTTACCTGTACAGAAGGGACGGTTTGCACCTGAACTGGAGGAGACTAATATCCTAGCGGGAAGGTTTGTTAATGCTGCATGGTGGGGTTTAAACTCGAGTTGCAAGGGGATGGGAACCAGGGTGCCAGAACAGTTAGTGGAGAGGATGTGGAGGCTGATGTTGGTAAGACTACAAACAAACTTAGGAATCAAAAGGTTGAGCATGGTGTGACAAAACCAAAACGGGTAAATACAGGACTGGAGGGGTTATATCTGAATGCGTGCAGTATATGGAATAAGGTAGCACAGTTGCAGATTGGCTGGTGTGATGTTGTAGGCATCATGGAATCATAGCTGAAAGATTAGAGCTGGGAGCTTAATGTCCAAGGATACACATTGTATCGAAAGGATAGGCAGGAAGGCAGAGGGGGCAGTGTTGCTGTTGGCAAAAACAAATCAAATCATTAGAAAGAGGTGACATAGGGTTGGAAGGTGTTGAATCATTGTAGATAGAGCTAAGGAACTGCAAGGGTAAAAGGACCCTGATGGGAATTGTATAAAGACCCCCAACAGTATGTGGCCTACAAATTATAACGGGAGATAGAAAATGCATGTCAAAAGGGCAATATTACAATAGTCATGGGGGACTTCAGTATGCAAGTAGATTGGGTTGGTGCTGGATTCCAGGAGGGGAATTTCTGGGGCGCCTACAAGATGTCTTTTTAGAGCAGCTCGTGGTTGAGCCCACTAGAGGATCAGCTATTCTGGATTGGGGGTTGTGCAATGAACCAGGATTGATTAGAGAGCTTAAGGTAAAAGAACCCTTAGGGGAAAGTGATCAAAATATGACCAAATTCACTCTGAAATTTGAGAAGGAGAAGCTAAAGTCTGATGTATCAGTATTACAGGGAGTAAAGGGAATTACACAGGCAGAAGAAAAGAGTTGACCAGAATTAATTGAAATCAAACACTGGCAGGTATGGTGGAAGAGCAGCAATGGCTGGAATTTCTGGAAGCAATTCCAAAGGCATTGAATATGTACATCCCAAAGAAAAAGATGTACTCTAAAGGAAAGATGATACAACCGTGGCTAACGAGAGAACTTAAAGCCAACATAAAAGCCAAAGAGAGGACATATAATAGAGCAAAGATTAGTGGGAAGTTAGAAGTTTGGGAAGCTTCTAAAAACCTACAGATGACAACTAAAAAGTCGTTAAGAAGGTAAAGATGGAATACAAAAGTAAGCTCGCTAATAATATTAAAGAGGATACCACAAGTTTCTTCAGATACATAAAGTGTAAAAGGGAGGCAAGAGTGGATATCGGACCACTGGAAAATGATGCAAGAAGGTAGTAATGGGGAACAACAAAATAGCAGACGAGCTGAACAAGTATTTTCCATCGGTCTTCACTGTGGAAGACACTAGAAGTATGGTGGAAGTTCCAGGTGTCAGGGGGCATGAAGTGTGTGATGTTACTACAACTAGAGAGAACATCCTTGGGAAACTGAAATGTCTGAAGGAAGATGAGTCACCTGGACCACATGCTGCACACCCCAGAGTTCTGAAAGAGGTGGCTGAAGAGATCGTGGAGGCGTTAATAATGGTTGGGAAGATGTTGCAGTCTATTATTAAGGATGAGGTCTCAGGGTACTTGGAGCCTCATGATAAATTAGGCCGTAGTCAGAAACAAGAGAAAATCTGCAGATGTTGGAAATCCTAGTAACAAACGCAAAATTCTGGAGGAACTCAGTAAACCAAGCAGCATCTATGGAAAAGAGTACAGTCAACGTTTCAGACCAAGACCCTTCAGGGCCCATATTCACTAGAATTCAGAAGAATTCATCAAAACTTATTGAATGGTGAAAGGCCTTGATAGAGTGGATGTGGAGAAGATGTTTCCTATGGTGGGAGAGTCTAAGACCAGAGGACACAGCCTCAGAATAGCGGGGTGTCCTGTTAGAACAGAGATGAGGAGGAATTTCTTTAGCCAGAGGGTGGTGAATCTGTGGAAGAGGTTGATAGATTCTTGATTGGTCAGGTCACAAAGGGTTAGGGGGAAGAAGGCAGAAGACTGGGGCTGAGAGGGAAATTAGATCAGGCATGATGAAATGGCGGAACAGACTCGATGGGCCAAATGGCCGAATTCTGCTCCTATAGCTCATAGTCTTATGTTTTTATGGTAAACTCCTGTATCTAATAAAGTATCCGCTAAGTGTGAGCTAAACCACTTCATCATCATCTTTACTCTGACTTCTTGCGCATTTAAAAAAGACAGAATGTATTTATTGACTTTTAATGAGTGACTTTATTGGCATCGGAGTCAGAGAGTAATCTAGAATCCTAAAGCATAATACAGCAGATGCTGGAAACCTAAGAAATAAAGAAAATTCTGTAAATACTCATCAACTCAGAAAGCCACATCATGTGGAACTGATGTTAGCTAGAACAGGGTCAAGTAGCAAACCCTTCCCTTTAGGTATTATGGACCTGGCTAGATTCTTCATGATAACCTAGTAGCTTTTATAGTCATTTACCTGCTGACAAATCTTCAGATTACCCTGACTGGATTCAGACTCAGAATGTCTGGATTACCAACCACCACATTTTAACAGCTTTCGACACAACAAAAGACCCCTAATACTGTCTTGTTACATATTACGAACTATCTTTGAGAACTAGCACGTTCATTTATGGATTATTGATAACTGTCCACCTTCTACTTTATCAAAGTTTCCAGCGGATTGCAAGAACATAGTAAAAGGAACTCTTTAAATCTGCTTTACCATTCAACAGCTTACCAACTCTGCTCACCTGCAATGGACTTTATAATACTTTAAACCAGGGGCTCCCACTCTTTTTTATGCTGTGGAGCCTTATCATTAACCGAGGCATCCGTGAATCCCAGGTTCAGAATCACTGCTTTAAACAAACCCCACTTGGCCTCAATTTTGAAATTTTCCATTGTCCTTTCAATAGCAGTGTTCCAACATACCTTTACACATTTTTGACATCTGAAAACAGCTACAACTGGATAACAGTAAGGATGCACAATAAAGATTAAAAGTTTATTGAAGAAGCAATTCTATTAAGGGACAGAGACCAACCCATTACACATTCACTCACAGAAGCACAATTATCAGAACAAAGGTCAATTTACTAACTTTTGCTGTTGTTCAGGAGAAAATAGTAAGTTCTGCATTCTTGCTTTTATTAAAAACATGTGCATATGTTAATGACACTGTTACTTCTACCAGGTAAGCAACTGTAAAATTGTATTTTAAATGCGATGAAAGATTTAAACAGCAGGTACTGTAAAATTGGGATTGTGTGTGTGATTTATTGTGTTATTGGTTCAATTACTTTCCAGACTAAAATTGTAGGCAACTCTATATTTAAATTTGTAATGAAGCTATAAAGAAAGTTGTAGTTGTTTACTGCTAAAAACACTGATTTTTTCAGAAGGTAGAACAAGTGAATTCTAATATGGAAAACACTTGCATAACCACCAGCTTGCCATAATTTAAAAGGAAACACAAATTTCATAATGTGAATTTTACACACAAGCTTCTCCACATATTAATTGCATATTGTTTGAAGGTACACATTGATTAAAAATTAAATGGAAATTATACCTATTTACAGCTATATAGGACCCTGGTCAGACCCTACTTGGAGTACTCAGTTCCGGTCACCTCACTACAGGAAGGATGCAGAAACCATAGAAAGGGTGCAGAGGAGATTTACAAGGATGTTACCTGGTTTGGAGGGCATGCCTCATAAGAATAGGTTGAGTGAACTTGACCTTTTCTCCTTGGAGCGACGGAGGATGAGAGGTGACCTGATAGAGGTGTATAAGATAATGAGAGGCATTGATCGTGTGGATAGTCAGAGGCTTCTTCCCAGGGCTGAAATGGCTAACACAAGAGGGCACAGTTTTAAGGTGCTTGGAAGCTGGTACAGAGGAGATGTCGGGGGTAAGTTTTTTATGCAGAGAGTGGTGAGTGCGTGGAATGGGCTGTCGGCGACGGTGGTGGAGGCAGATACAATAGGGTCTTCTAGGGACAGGTAGATGGAGCATCGAGAAATAGAGGGCTATGGGTAACCCAAGGAAATTTCTAAAGTAAGTACATATTCAGCACAGCATTGTGGGTCAAAGGGCCAGTATTGTGCTGTAGGTTTTCTATGTTTCTATACCATATTTAGATACCAATCTTATCTGTAAAATACTGGCAGCTCTATTACAAAATTAAAACTCAACCCAAATTCGAACTGTTCATAGCCAATTCAGACCCCAGACTATGTCCAAATGCAACACTGGTAACACCAGGTCCTCTATTCTGGAGTGCCTCGTCACCTATTTCCCAACAATAACACAACGCAGTGGATTACCAACCGAAGTTCATGATCACATGTTTAAGAAATCATCCAGAATAATGTAATGCCTAGTATATCGGAAAAATAAAATAAACTGTTTTCAGATCATGGTTTTAGATTATTAAAGAAAGAACATGTTACTCAAAGTATCATGAAATGATTTTGGATACTTTCTGCATTGAAATACTTAGTATATTACATAGAAGGTTAATAACAATATTGAATCAGTGGTGTATCTAAAACAAAAATGTTGTGTTTCCTTTCAAGTCATGTCATTTTCTACGTAGAAAATTGGCAGAAGGTACTTTGTGATATCCCTGAATCCATATCAAAGTAGGACTTCAATCAATATGAAGAAATTAACAAGATACATAACTTTTCCTGTATATTTTATAATCATACAAACAATAGTTCCATAAACTTGCAATGACTATCATTAAAAAGTTAGAGCCGCTGCTCATAGAGCCTTTCATATGGTAAATGAGCAACACTTCAAAAAGCTGAAATCTGTAATAAGATGCAACAAGTGTTTGTCAGCAGACCCACTCATGTTACCAATATCTATGTTTATAACAAATGCTGGCTTTGTACATTTGTTTGTGTGCATGCTTCTTCTAAATACTGATGTAATTTTACAAAGTATTTGAATTACAATCTTAATCAGAGATCAGTTACACAATTATAGTCTCCCTATTATCAGTTGTCCAAATCATTTATTTTTCCATTAAACTGATCACTTTGATCATTGCTGTCTTGTCCTTTGCAAATGGGTGTGCCCTTTCTAATGAGCTCCCGAATGCTTATAGTTGAACTTCACAGCATGAGTTTTCTAGAGTTTATTGTGTATTGTTGGAAGCCTAAATTATGTTTATTTGGAAAATAAAATCAGACTTGCAAAAAATATCTGAAGAATTTCCTGAATGCAATTACAATTTTATTTTACATACAAGTGGTTGGTCTCCAGTGGGGTTTTGAATTTTATTTTCAATGGTGTCTTTGTATACTTGTGTCTCTGCAATTCTTTTAACCTCAATTTTTAATTTAATCTGTTTCTCTGTCTATAGACTCCAGCTCCCATAGAAACCACAGAAACCACAGAAACTACAGCACAGAAACAGGCCTTTTGGCCCTTCTTGGCTGTGCCGAACCATTTTCTGCCTAGTCTCACTGACCTGCACACGGACCATATCCCTCCATACACCTCCCATCCATGTATCTGTCCAATTTATTCTTAAATGTTAAAAAAGAACCCGCATTTACCACCTTGTCTGGCAGCTCATTCCACACTCCCACCACTCTCTGTGTGAAGAAGCCCCCCCTAATGTTCCCTTTAAACTTTTCCCCCCTCACCCTTAACCCATGTCCTCTGTTTTTTTTCTCCCCTTGCCTCAGTGGAAAAAGCCTGCTTGCATTCACTCTATCTATACCCATCATAATTTTATATACCTCTATCAAATCTCCCCTCATTCTTCTACACTCCAGGGAATAAAGTCCTAACCTATTCAACCTTTCTCTGTAACTGAGTTTCTCAAGTCCCGGCAACATCCTTGTAAACCTTCTCTGCACTCTTTCAACCTTATTAATATCCTTCTTGTAATTTGGTGACCAAAACTGAACACAATACTCCAGATTCGACCTCACCAATGCCTTATACAACCTCATCATAACATTCCAGCTCTTATACTCAATACTTTGATTAATAAAGGCCAATGTACCAAAAGCTCTCTTTACGACTCTATCTACCTGTGACGCCACTTTTAGGGAATTTTGTATCTGTATTCCCAGATCCCATCTGTTCCACTGCACTCCTCAGTGCCTTACCATTAACCCTGTATGTTCTACCTTGGTTTGTCCTTCCAACGTGCAATACCTCACACGTCTGTATTACACTCCATCTGCTATTTTTTAGCCCATTTTTCCAGCTGGTCCAAGTCCCTCTGCAGGCTCTGAAAACCTTCCTCACTGTCTACTACACCCCCAAACTTTGTATCATCAGTAAATTTGCTGATCCAATTTACCACATTATCATCCAGATCATTGATATAGATGACAAATAACAATGGACCCAGCACTGATCGCTGTGGCACACCACTAGTCACAGGCCTCCACTCAGAGAAGCAATTCTCTACCACCACTCTCTGGCTTCTTCCATCGAACCAATGTCTAATCCAATTTACCACCTCTCCATGTATACCTAGCGACTGAATTTTCCTAACTAACCTCCCATGCGGGACCTTGTCAAAGGCCTTACTGAAGTCCATGTAGACAATATCCACTGCCTTCCCTTCATCCACTTTCCTGGTAACCTCCTCGAAAAACTCCAACAGATTGGTCAAATATGACCTACCACGCACAAAGCCATGTTGACTCTCCCTAATAAGCCCCTGTCTATCCAAATGCTTGTAGATTCTGTCTCCTAGTACCCCCTCCAATAACTTACCTACTACCGAAGTTAAACTTACTGGCCTATAATTTCCCGGGTTACTTTTCGATCCTCTTTTAAACAACGGAACAACATGAGCCACTCTCCAATCCTCCGGCACCTCACCCGTAGACAGCGACATTTTAAATATTTCAGCCAGGGCCCCTGCAATTTCAACACTAGTCTCCTTCAAGGTCTGAGGGAACACCCTGTCAGGTTCCGGGGATTTATCCACTTTAATTTTCCTCAAGACAGCAAGCACCTCCTCCTTTTCAATCTGTTCAGTTTCCATGATCTCTCTATTTGTTTCCTTTCCCACCCTACACCACCGGCTTCCAACCCCTAAACATTCACATTCCCCACAACAGCCACTGTTTCCCAAATCACCCAAGCCTCTTCCAGCCACATACCCATCCTAGTGGGTTCACCATCAAATACATCTGTCCATCTTCTCCATGTTCAGCATTCCATCATTCCCTTCAACACTCTTTATTCACTCTTCCATCTCCAGCAACCACTCTGTTTCTTACTGATCTTATCCTTGCAACCACAGGAGATCATCTCCATCCACATGAAGCGTTGTCGCAGGAAAAGAGCATCCATCATCAGGGACCCCCGCCACCCAGGTCATGCTGTCTTCTCACTGCTGCCAACAGGAAAGTGGTACAGGAGTCTCAGGACTCACACCGGCAGGTTCAGGAACAGTTATTATTGTCATACGGTGGTGGCTGGCAACGGACCCAAGTGCAAGACACAGACACTGAAGTACTAGGGACAGAACTAGGATACAGGGCGATGGCAAAGACATGGACAGGAAAACCAGGAACCTGGAACAGGACTGGACAAGAGCTAGGAGCCTGGTCTTGGACTCCGAGCCAGAGACTGCACAAGGATCCAGTACCTGGGTCTTGCCTCTGGCTCGGCCCCCAGAACCAGGCAAGGACGAGGCTTGGCAGGCAGGCAGGATAAGGCTGGAGTCTTCAGGCTTAAGGCAAGACTTGGCAAGAGGCAGGAGGCTGGAGTCTTCAGGCTTGAGGCTAGAGGCGAGGCTTGGCAGGAGGCAGGATGGACTCTGAGCCAGAGACCGGACAAGCATCCAGTACCTGAGTCTTGCCTCTGGCTCGGACCCCAGAACTAGGCAAGGTCGAGGCTTGGCAGGCAGGCAGGACAAGGCTGGAGTCTTCAGGCTTGAGGCTAGAGGCTAGGCAGGAGGCTGGAGCCCTCGGGCTTGACGCTGGGCGGGAGGCTGGAGCCCTTGGGCTTGACGCTGGGCGGGAGGCTGGAGCCTTCGGGCTTGAGGCTGGGCGGGAGGCTGGAGCCCTCGGGCTTGAGGCTGGGCGGGAGGCTGGAGCCTTCGGGCTTGAGGCTAGGCGGGAGGCTGGAGCCTTCGGGCTTGAGGCTAGGCAGGCTCCTCCAGGGCAGGGTGCAGTTTACCTGGGCAGGGCGTGGTTCTCCTGGGCAGGGCGCGGTTCTCCTGAGCAGGTCGCAGATCACCCCCCCCCCCCCCGATGGAGGCATAGGACAGGAAGAGACAGAACCAACTGCAGGTAACGGCAAGACGGCCTGGCTTACCCGACGGAGGCAATGGACAGGAAGGGAGCTAGGTACAGGGTGGCTCCAGGACAAGACTGCAGGCGAGGCAAGGTGAGAGTTACCAGCAAGACAAGGCAAGGCTTCAGGCAAAGCAAGGCGAGACGAGAACTTCAGGTGAGGCAAGAGTTACTGACAAGACAAGGCAGGGCTTCAGGCAAGGAAACAGAAGGCAGAGGAAGGGATACAAGGAGTAAAGGCAAGAACAAACCAGCAGCCACACCCTGGTCTCTGAAGGTATTTATGCAGCCAGCCTCAACAAGCATCAGCTGCCTCAATTAGAACTCAACAAGAACAGAAACAGAGTAGACAGGAAAACCTGGAGCAAGGGTCGATGGACCGGACCGTGAACCGGAATACGGACTTCATGGACTGGACCATGACAATTATCCCTCAACCATCAGAATTTTGGACCAGAGGGAATAACTTCACCTCCCTAATCATTGAACTGTTCACACAACCTATGAACTCACTTTCAAACACTCTTCATCTCATGTTCTTGATATTTATTTCTTATTTATTTATTTATTATTTCTTTCTTTTTTGTATTTGCACAGTTTATTGTCTATTCCAGACTGGCTGAATGCCCAAGTTGGAGTGGTCTTTCATCGATTCTAACATGAATCAGAATCAGGTTTATTATCATCGGCATGTGTCATGAAATTTGTTAACATAGCAACAGCAGTTCAATGCAATACATAATATAGAAAAAAAACAAAACAAAATATAATAAAAAGTAATTAACTAAATCAATTACACTATACATATATTGAATAGATTTAAAATTGTGCAAAATCAGAAATACTATATATTAAAAAAGTAAGGTAGTGTCCAAGGGTTCAATGTCCAGTTAGGAATGGGATGGCAGAGGGGAAGATACATGGTTTATTATTGTTCAATTATGGACTTATTGAGTATGCCTGCAAGAAAATGAATCTCAAGGTTGTATATAGTGACATATATGTATTTTGATAATTAATTTACTTTGATCTTTTGAACTTTGACATGCAAACTTCCCTTCATACCATCCCAAGACCAAAATCATCTTTTCATGTGGAGTAGTGAGCTACCTGCACTTTCTCCTCTCTGGAATACTATATTTAGTGTTCCCCTCTACTGGAGAAACCATAAACAGATGAGGTGACAGCTTTGCAGAGCACCTGCATTCAGATACCAGGGTGATCCTGAGCTTCCAGTAACCAGTCACTTTATTCTTTATTCCGTTTCCATTCTGACCAATTTGTCTATGACCCCCAGCAAAGATCTTATAATGACCAATGGAAGCTTGAGGAACTGACCTCATCTTCTGTTGAGGCAGATTTGCAGCCTCCCAGACAATATTGGATTCAACAGGTTAATTGGACTCAATTTCTCAGCTTGTATCAGAATGGGCAAGTTTTACTGTAAATTACCCATCTGTAATATTAGCTCAGTTCTTCTCTCTTCACTAATGCTGCCTGAACTGCTAGACTTTTCCTACAGCTCTGATCTGCATGACTTCAACGGTTGACTTCCATAACAACCTATCAGAGATATTTTCTTTGTCCCACCCATGCTTTCCCTACTCCCGAACTTGACACTTCTTTCAAGTTCTGATTAAGTGCTTGACCTGAATCTTTAAATTCCACTTTTCTTTTTACAGATACTATCTGGTCTGCAGAATGTTTCCAGTATTTCCTGTTTTATTTATTTCCGAATTCCCACATCTGTAGTGTTTCTAATTTTCAACTTCCTATGTTGAACTTTTCTTAGGGTTTACAGTGAGAGACCTCCAAATATCGGGATCAGGTGAGAAATAAATTTCACAGAGCTGCAGTACGCAGAAGATAGATAGAGTCCAAAGAGCTTCTACAGGTATATTAAGAGCAAAAGGTTAGTAAGGGATAAAACTGGTCCTCTTGAAGATCAGCATGGTCGGCTATGTATGGAACCAAAAGAAATGGGGGAGATCTTAAATGTTTTTTTTTGCATCTGTATTTACTAAGGAAACTGGCATGGAGTCAATGGAAATAAGGCAAACAAGTAGTGAGGTCATGGAACCTATACAGATTGAAGAGGAGGAGGTGCTTGCTATCTTGAGGCAAATCAGAGTAGATAAATCTCCAGGACCTGACAGAGTGTTCCCTCGGACCTTGAAGGAGACTAGTGTTGAAATTGCAGGGGCCCTGGCAGATATATTTAAAATGTCGGTATCTACGGCTGAGGTGCCGGAGGATTGGAGAATGGCTCATGTTGTTCTGTTGTTTAAAAAAGGATCGAAAAGTAATCTGGGAAATTATGGGCCGGTAAGTTTGACGTTGGTAGTAGGCAAATTATTGGAAGGACTACTGAGAGGTAGGATCTACAAGTATTTGGATAGACAGGGACTTATTAGGGAGAGTCAGCATGGCTTTGTGCGTGGTAAGTCATGTTTAACAAATCTATTAGAATTTTTCGAGGAGGTTACCAGGAAAGTGGATGAAGGGAAGGCAGTGGATGTTGTCTACATGGACTTCAGTAAAGCCTTTGACAAGGTCCCACATGGGAGGTTAGTTAGGAAAATTCAGTAGCTAGGTATACATGGAGAGGTGGTAAATTGGATTAGACATTGGCTCAATGGAAGAAGCCAGAGAGTGGTAGTGGAGAATTGCTTCTCCGAGTGGAGGCCTGTGACTAGTGGTGTGCCACAGGGATCAGTGCTGGGTCCATTGTTATTTGTCATCTATATCAATGATCTGGATGATAATGTGGTAAATTGGATCAGCAAATTTGCTGATGATACAAAGATTGGAGGTGTAGTGGACAGTGAGGAAGGCTTTTAAAGCTTGCAGAGGGATTGAACCAGCTGGGAAAATGGGCTGAAAGGTGGGAGTTGGAGTTTAATACAGACAAGTGTAAGGTATTGCACTTTGGAAGGACAAACCAAGGTAGAACATACAAGGTAAATGGTAAGGCACTGAGGAGTGCAGTAGAACAGAGGGATCTGGGAATACAGATACAAAATTCCCTTAAAGTGGCGTCACAGGTAGATAGGGTCGTAAAGAGAGCTTTTGGTACATTGGTCTTTATTAATCAAAGTATTGAGTATAAGAGCTGGAATGTTATGATGAATAAATCAACGATAGCATGCAACAGGAATGCTAGAGAGGACAGGCAGGAGATGAGGCATAATCACAGCCAGTGGGATGATTTACAGGGCAACAGAGGCATGGTGCAGCTAAAACAGAAAGCAACAAGTACTGGACTGAAAGTGTTATATTTGAATGCATGCAGCGTAAGAAATAAAATGGACAATCTTGAAATTCAGCTACAGATTGGCAAGTATGACATTGTGGCCATTTCTGAAACTTGGCTAAAGGATGGCTGCCATTGGGAGTTGAACATCCAAGGATATACGGTGTGTCGGAAAGATAGGTTAGTAGGCAGAGGGGGTGGTGTGGCCCTGTGTATAAGAAATAATATTACATCATTAGAAAGGGATGACATAGGATTGGAAGGCGTAGAGTCTCTATGGGTTGAGTTAAGAAATGGCAATGGTAAAAGGACCCTAATGGCAGTTGTATACAGGCCTCCAAACAGCAGCCCGGATGTGGATTACAATTTACAGCAGGAGATAGAAAAGGCGATTCAGAAGGGCAATGTCATGATAATCATTGGGGATTTTAGCATGAAAATGGATTGGGAAAACCAGGCCAGTACTGGACCCCGAGAGTGAGAATTTGTAGAATGTCTAAGGGATGGCTTTTCAAAACAGCTTGTTGTTGAGCCCACTAGGGAATCAGCTGTGATGGGTGGTGTGAGATGATCTGGAGGTGATAAGAGAGCTTACGGATAAGGAACCGTTAGGGAACAGTGATCACAATATGATTGCGTTCACTTTGAAATTTGAAATGGACAAACTAAATTCCAATGTGTCAGTATTTCAGTGGAATAAAGGAAACTACAATGGCATGAGAGGGGAACGGGCCAAGGTTCACTGGAAAGAGACACGAGCAGGAAGGACAGCAGAGCAGCAATGGCTGGAGTTTCTACCAACATTGAGGGAAGTGCAAAACAGATATATTCCAAATAAGAAGAAATTTTCAAATGGAAGAAAGACACTACTGTGGCTGGCAAGTGAAGTCAGAGCCAAAGTAAAAGCAAAAGAGAGGGCATACAATGAAAGAAAAGTCAGTGGGAAGATAGAAGATTGGAAAGCTTTTAAAAACCTGCAGAAGGAAACAAAGAAGGTCATTAAGAAGGAAATTATGAAAGAAAGCTGGCAAATAATAGTTGATGGAGAAGATCCTGAGAGGCAGGATTTATGAACATTTGGAGAGGCATAATATGATTAGGAATGGCTTTATCAAAGGCAGGTCATGCCTTACAAGCCTGATTGAATTTTTTGAGGATGTGACTAAACACATTGATGAAGGAAGAGCAGTAGGTGTAGTGTATATGGATTTTAGCAAGGCATTTGATAAGGTACCCCATACAAGGGTTATTGAGAAAGTAAGGAGGCATGGGATCCAAGGGGACATTGCTTTGTGGATCCAGAACTGGCTTGCCCACAGAAGGCAAACAGTGGTTGTAGATGGGTCATATTCTGCATGGAGGTCGGTGACCAGTTGTGTGCCTCAGGGATCTGTTCTGGGACCCCTACTTTTTGTGATTTTTATAAATGACCTGGATGAGGAAGTGGAGGGATGGTTTAGTAAATTTGCTGATGACACAAAGGTTGGAGGTGTTGTGAATAGTGTGGAGGGCTGTCAGAGGTTACAGCGGGACATTGATAGGATGCAAAACTGGGCTGAGAAGTGGCAGATGGAGTTCAACCCAGATAAGTGTGAGGTGGTTCATTTGGGTAGGTTGAATATGATTGCAGAATATAGTATTAATGGTAAGACTCTTGGCAGTGTGGAGGATCAGAGGGATCTTGGGGTCTGAGTCCATAGGACACTCAGAGCTGCTGCGCAGGTTGACTCTGTGGTTAAGGCTGCATACAGTGCATTGGCCTTCATCAACTGTGGGATTGAGCTTAAGAGCAGAGAGGTAATGTTGCAGCTATATAGGACCCTGGTCCGTTGACTTGACCGGAATGGTTATCAAACTGATTGTTCTCTGTATCAATAGTCCATTGACTTGACTGGAATGGTTATCAAACTGATTGTTCTTTTGTATCGGTGGCCTTATAACTTCTGACATCGGCAGGGAACTTGTAGAACCGCCGAGGAGATGAGAAAGGTTCTCTCTCTGATGTCGGGTCCAAGTTCACTCGCCGGCTGAGCTCGAAGAAATAAACGGGTGAAAAGATAAGTAACGATCTTTTTGTGCTGTCGTTATTTGATCCAGCAAAGTTACGTTTACATTTGGTGCCGTGACTCGGATCCCCACATAGGGAACGTCTCTCTGGGCTGAGTAAGTGACAGGGGGCTTGAATCGAACACAATGAGTAGCAGGCGCCCCGAGGTAGTTTACCTCTGGCTACTCCTTGTGTCCAACCGAGCATTCTTGCTCCTCGCCCATTGGGACTGGTACCTTGACGGGATCGGACGACCCGTTTTGATTACAGAATTTAAGGTAAACAGTTGCCTCTTCTACATTGCTGCGGTGACAGGATATGGCCGGTTGAAAATTGACGATTCGGAAAAGCGGTTGCGCATGTCTCACGATATGGCCGGTTGAAATTTGTAAATAATACGAGACTGGCAGCCCAGTTAAATTCTCACCTTGGCAGCAGAAATATGGCCGGTTGAAATTTAATGAGACAAGTTCAGGATAAAGGAGGTAAGGCCTCCAGAGTACGTGAGAGTTGTTTTTTTTTCGCGAGTACTGACGGAAAATAGGCTAGCCGTTTCTGTGAGAATTAAGGGCTGCGGGTGATATTGGGTCTTCTGTATTGTTCCTAAGGAAAGAATCGGGACTGGGGACCCCGGTCAGGACAGATGGGCACCGCTACCTGACGGATTTGACCATATCAGCTGCCTCCTGATAATATGGCCGGTTGAAATTGACTTCGGGGGAGGCAGGCTGGCTAAATTTCTCACAAGTGGCTTGTGCCTAGGCCCTTGCGTTGTGTATTTTGCGTCTATACGCTGTCTGTCTCGTTGCTTTGTCTGTGTTTCGTGTATTTGTGATTTTGGCTACTTGCTTTACTTTGTACAGCACTTTGGTCAACGTAGTTGTTTTTAAATGTGCTATATACTTGACTTGATATTTAAGAACAACTGATAAGGGCAATAATGGGACAGGCCCTTGCTATGTGTGAACAAATACCAGATAAGAAAGGGACCTCCGGATGTTAAGTGCAGCACTAACAAAGAAACTAGAGAAACAGTGTGACCACCCGGAGAAACAAGCAGTAAATCTATTTTGTGAAAAGAATTGTGGTAAAAAGTGGAAATTATTGATTAAAGAATGGAAAGGTAGAGCCAATTCTAAATGGAATGGTACCTTACTGGCTAGCTGGAGGAATAATGCATGTGATAAAGGGATAGAGGTATGTACGGCAGAAGGGACTCCCAAGAGTTGGGAGACACTGCAGGCGGAGTGGAGTGCTAATGGGTAGAAGGGAGAAGAAAGAGAGAATGAGAAACAAAGAAAACAGGCCAAAGCAGATATGGACAGATAGGAAGGTTTAAAATCGGCAGTGCCACGCGTGAAGATCTAGGGCCAATACGGGTTCCCGAACCCATATCTGGCCTACCGACCCTGTTTAAGGACAGTGACCGCGATGAGGATTGGGCACCCACGTTATCTCCCACCTTACCAGGGGCAGAGTGCACCCAGTGCTTCCGAACCCCAATCCTCCCAGTATTTAGAGACGGTGGCCGCTCGGGCAAAACAGCAGCAGCGGAGAAGGGAAGGCTCTCTATACCCTGAGATCCAGAAAGGGAATACCAGGGATTATTCCGAGACGGAGGGAAGAATCCAATAAAACCCCAGAGTTAAGGGCTCCACAGAGACAAGTGCCTACCCAAATGCTGCCCAGTCCACGAGCAGCTGAGGGACAGCCCTGTCACTCTTTTATGCAGCCTGGACCTCAAGAGATGGTAACGATCATGAATCAGGCCCCCGATAGAAAAGAAAAACCAGCACAGTTTGCTTGGTATGTCCGCAGTACTATACAAATGTATAATGCGACCCCGCAAGATTTATTTGGTCTTTGCTGCATGGCTTTCTCATCTGAGGAGGGGCGGGAATGGAAGGCAGAATTAAGACAGCAAACTTATCAGGAGTTACAGGCGGGAAGGCATAATGAGAATGAACAGACAGACCCGATTATTCAAGCCTTGGAAAGCGCTCTCCAACAACCTGTAAATATCACTAAAGTGTTTGAATGCAAACCTAAGCCTGGGAAATCAGGTCCAGGCTATTGGGAGCGATTTATGGCCTGCTACAGCACCTTCGCAGGAGACCTAGCCTTTAATAATGGGAATCCGTTTCCCCAGTTTAAGTGCTTACCAACTAAGTTAGCCAACAGGATTAAAACTAATAATATGTTTTGGCCTGATAATGACCGAAATCAAATGCGACGAGCTTTGACATATTACTGGGACCCAGCATTCCAATCCCGATCAACCCCGGAGGGAACTAACATTAAAGGTGAATTTGTTCAGCAGGAAGAAGGATGCTTCCTACCGTGAGTACCACCCCTCAGGAAGAGCCCAATATAATATTGCAAGATGCTGCAATTCTAATTCCCTTTATGATGGTATAGGAAAAGGGATACCAGCTATCAGACGCTACAATCACTCTGGGTTCGAAAGCACGGAACGAACATATTCACGTACCCAGCCACTGCAGGTGAAATTCCAGGGGACCCAGTGTGAGGTTTAATTTACAGTCACCACCAAGCTGGGGTGTAATCTAGCAGAGTGAGACTTGCTCTGTCCGTTGGAAGTCGAGATTCTATGCACGGACAAGGGTATCACCCTGGGACTAGCGAACAACCGACAGCCCAGTGGTGGGCACTTAATTTGGACTCCACTTAGTTTGAACTCTCTCTGCCAGAGACAGACCCTAATGTGACTCTGTGCTATGATCCTACAGGGTGCTCCACTGAGGAAAGCCAGTATTATGCACCCTCGATGGACAGAAGTTGCCAGTCACGGTGATTGGAGAGGTTAAAGGGGGCAGTGCATTACTGGCCGAAGTTCTGGATTTCCTTTGGTAACAGACAGGACCGGTGGTTCCCCATACCACCGTTGGGCTTTGCCCTGGGTCCAAGCCAGACAGCCTGGGTTCCTTGCTTACACCCTGATGAAACAAACCTCCAGCACCGAGAGAGACTGGCAAGACTTGGCCGCGGGCCAACTCCGATACTGGAAGGAGTCAAAGGTGAAGACGGGACATCTGGTAAGACACTCTTTTAATATTGCCCGAACTCAAGACGTTGTACCCCATCTCTGGGCAATTTCAGGCCATGAAGTCAGTCGCACCAACTGCACCCCCTCCCCCGACATCACCGTGAAAGAAGAACAGACTCTCCCACCCCTTCCGCAATACCCCCTCAAGCCCGAGGCAACGTTTTATGAGGACAGAAGCTCTTTTGTGGATCCAGCAGGTAAACAATGTTCTGGCTATGCGATAAGTGACGACAGTGAAGAAATTGAGCACGTCTCCTTTGCAGCAGCTGTCTCTGCCCAGAAAGCTGAGCTACTTGCTCTGACTCATGCCTGTATCCTAGCAACAGACTACTCAGTTCCGATTTCGAAGAATCCACCACAGAACCAATTCTTTGTAGAAGACCTGAAAAAAAACCCAATCATAAATGAAGATGATTTTGAAGAGGGAGTCCACAACTATTTGGAACAAAATAAAAAGGGCCTGAACGAGGGCTTCAGTGGAAGAGCCAAAAATACAAGCCTAAGCTGGAATCCTCTATGATTAATGTTTCGAATTTTAAAATAAAAGGCCTGTGGAAAAGAAATCTCAAACAGATTAATGTGCTGACTTTTACGTAGACTCCTGCTATGCCCTGACTACAGAACTCTGGGGATTCCTGACTTCCTCTGCGCCCCCCCCCCATTAGTAATGCTACCTTTGTAAACAACTTACTCACCGCTCTACAGCTAACTCGAGTTTTGGCTATTATTAGATGTGCAGCCCATACTGGGGAATCTGATGATATATTTAAGGGTAACGCTCGGGCTGGTGCAGCAGCAGAATAGACAGCCTTGGACCCCACACTTTTAGTCCGCTCGGGAGCCTAACAGGTTTTTATTAGACAAAAACCTAAGGACGGGTATGCCAGACATGGGGGAAAATACATAAATTCCAGGGGGACGCCCCTGAAGGAGAGCGCAAACTATGGTCCCAAATGGGTTGCCACCTTGATCCTCAGACCAATTTATGGGTGATCCCTGCAGGACAGGTTTGTGTTTCCTCTGTGTTCTTATCTGTCTTGATAGATTATGTAAATAATTGTACACACTTGGGCAAGGAGGGAATGGTTAATATCTTGGTGGCGGTGGCACCCTGATTTCCAGCAAGCAGTTGAAAAACGAGCCACAGCATGTGAAACAAACGAATGCTGGAAAGGGAATGCCTTGTGTTTCTGGAACACTTGATTTTGTAGAACACCTAGAGTACATTGTTGTAAATATCGCTTGGTAATAGTAGATGTATTTAGCAGATAGGAGCTATACCCACTACTGATAATACTGTTGTAAAAATATTATTAAGAGAAGTGATTCCCCGTTATGGACTCCCGGAAATGATAAGCTCCGACAATGGACTGCACTTTGTAGCCAAAATAAATGAGGAAACCTGCAAGGAACTGGCTATAAAGCAACAGTTCCACTGCACCCACCACCCAAAGGCAGCTGGTATAGTAGAAAGAGCCAACAGTATCTTGAAAGATAAGTTGACCAAACTTACCCAGGAGACTGGACTGACCTGGTTAAAAGTTCTACCCTTGGCCTTGTTCCACATGAGAATCACACCCTCAGTTAAAATGGAGTTATCTCAAGTCAAGATTATCTACAGGAAGCTCATGTGAACCCCATAGGGGTCGGAACTGGCCCAACCTTCCCTTCCTGAAAGGATGGACATGCATACCCTAGGGGAGGAGATGGGAAAATACCTATGCAAGTTAACCAAAACTCTCCAAAGCTTGTATTCACAGGTATGACAGGCCAATCGAGAGGACGACACCCAGCCTAAGGGTGACTACCCCACCATCGAGCCTGGAGATTTTGTCCTGATTAAGAACTGGGATCGTAAGAAGTGGGAACCAAGGTAAAAAGGACCGTACCAAGTGCTACTGACAGCACCTACTGCAGTGAAGGTGGAAGGGCAGCTCCAGTGGATACATCAAACGGACTGTAAACATGTTAGTGGTGGAAATGATAAGGACTGAAAAATGCAGTGGTTAATGATGATTTTAATGACCCTGAGGGGACCTGCCCCTGCTTCGGGAGGCCCCTATGTTAACACTTTTCTGTCCCTCCGACACTAAGCAAGTAGAACGGGGAGCATTTTGGGTACGTTTTGTATCATGTTGCAGAAGCAACAATCTGAAGAAACGTATAAAATCCTAAAGGGATTGGACAGGCTAGATGCAGGAAGATTGTTCCCGATGTTGGGGAAGTCCAGAACAAGGGGTCACAGTTTGAGGATAAAGGGGAAGCCTTTTAGGACCGAGATTAGGAAAAACTTTTTCACACAGAGTGGTGAATCTGTGGAATTCTCTGCCACAGGAAGCAGTTGAGCTCAGTTCATTGGCTATATTTAAGAGGGAGTTAGATATGGCCCTTGTGGCTACGGGGGTCAGGGGGTATGGAGGGAAGGCTGGGGCGGGGTTCTGAGTTGGATGATCAGCCATGATCATAATAAATGGCGGTGCAGGCTCAAAGGGCTGAAGGGCCTACTCCTGCACCTATTTTCTATGTTTCTATGTTCTGAAAAGTTATCATTTAATGATAAAAAGGAGGGAATGATAAAGTTTAAGGGAATGGGGGATTCTCAGATTCCTGTAAACAATGGATTTGGTACTGACTATGTCTGTGACTGCAGTGTGTTTGAATAATGTCTCACAGCTGCTTTCTTTGGAGCAAGGTAAGGGTTAAAGTTCAGCCAGATCCACATAAGATGTCTCTGGGCTTTTCAAACCTTTTGATTTTGACAAAAAGCAGTACCTGATGGAAATTGGACAGAACATTCCTTTCTTAATTAAAGCATAAATTTGACTTATGTTCTTATCTTTGTAATTACGTTGTGGCTCCAGCAAACCAGGTAGGACATTCTTTACTTTAATTAAGGTGGCTGGAGAGTCTATCAAACTGATTGTCCATTGGTATCAGTAGTCCATTGACTTGGCCGGAATAGTTATCAAACTGATTGTTCATTGGTATCAATAGTCCATTGACTTGGCCGGAATAGTTATCAAACTGATTGTCCATTGGTATCAGTAGTCCATTGACTTGGCCGGAATAGTTATCAAACTGATTGTCCATTGGTATCAATAGTCCATTGACTTGGCCGGAATGGTTATGAAACTGATTGTCCATTGGTATCAGTAGTCCATTGACTTGGCCGGAATAGTTATCAAACTGATTGTTCATTGGTATCAATAGTCCATTGACTTGGCCGGAATAGTTATCAAACTGATTGTTCATTGGTATCAGTAGTCCATTGACTTGGCCGGAATGGTTATCAAGCTGATTGTCCTTTTGTATGGGTGGCCTTATAACTTCTGACAATTCTGACATCAGGCAGTGAATTTGTAGAACCGCCGGGGAGATGACATATCGGACACTGGCTTTCTCCTGTGCCGAGGTTAGGCTTTTCTCAGGGTGGAGAAGCAATATCTTATATTCCGTCGGGGTCGTGTCCAACCTGATTGCATCAATGTGGATTTCTCCTTCCAGTGATTTTATTTTACACCCCCCACCTCTTCTTCTATTTCCCACTCTCTTACCTCTATTTATTAATTTCCATAGGTGCAGCCAGTCCTGCTGACTTCCACCAGATTATGAACGTGTCATTTGAGGCTACAGTTGTTTTGATCGTTTACTTCTCTTTCACCAAGTATGGCCCCAGAGAAGTAGGAATGAAAAGTGGGTAAGTTTTTTTTTATTTAGTAGAAGAATATCAAAGTTGCCTTGGGGTAGTACGATTAAGAGCAGTGCTACCTGTAGTACACATTACTGCCACAAAACTCACGGTTATAAGCATGTACTTGTATTTGACCTGGCCGATCATAGCCCGTTCGTTAAGTATCATCTTGACGTGTGTGTGTGTGTGTGTGTTTGTGTGTCTCTTCAATCCTCCGGGTTTTTATATTGGATGTGTAGAACAACAGTGTACATTTTGTTGCCCTGTCTGACAGAATGAAAATGAGCAGGCGCTTTGTGCACCTCATCAGACCAGTTCCGCACACAGCTGTAGGTGTGCTCTTGTTACAGAACCCGTGACCAGTCCAGTACAACCATTACTGCACAATGGATATAGCACAGGTCTGTCTCCATACAACACTAGGTTTCACTACTGGTGTGACTCCAAATACGGTATTGTGTGCAGTTCTGTATGTATGGAATTGGAGAGGGTCCAGACTCCAAAGGAAGTTGACAGGATTGAAAGGATTAATGCGTGAGGAATGTTTGATGACTGTGGGCTTGTACTTGCTGGAGTTTAGAAGAATGAGCAGGATCTCATTGACACATTTTGAAAGGCTTAGATAGCGGACATGGAAAGGATGTTTCCTACAGTGGGAGAGTTTAGGACAGGAGGGCAGTCTCAGAATACAAAGACGTCCATTTAGAACAGAGATGAAGAGCAATTTCATTAGCCAGAGGGTGGTGAATCTATGGAATTCATTGCATGGACGGCTGTGGAGGCCAAGCCATTGGGTATATTTAAAGCGGACGTTGATAGGTTCTTTGTTACTAGGATTACAGGGAGGGGACTGCAGAATGGAGTGGGGAAGAATATTAATGATGGAATGATGGGCCAAATGGACTGAATTTGCTCCTATGTTTACCATCGGGAGCAGGTGCAAAACCCACAAGCTCAATTTCAACCTATGCCTCTTGTTTTCAAATACAACTACCACGCATTCCATCTACCCCACTTATGACTATTAGAATTTCAGATACAGGTTGAGCATTCTTTATTTGAAATGCCTGGGGCTGTTAGTGTTTGGGATTTTTTTTTTCCAGATTTTGTAATATTTGCATCAATAGAAGATGCCTTATAGGTGGACCATGTACGACTGATGTGAAGCTCACAGAATGAACAGTCAGGGTACAGTCTGACGTGATGGAGGTGGGTCCTCAAGACTATCGGAATTGAATGAGCACCCCCAACCGTGTCCATTACCGGGTTCCAGCGCTGCAGTTCGTTTAATATCTGTCGTCCATTTCAAACAGCCACCCATTCCACAGCAACTATGACGGGAGGAGGTGTGGTTTTATATAAAACTTTTCATAATTTTGTTCATGAAGTACTTACCTTCATTTTTCTGTTTGTGATACATTTCTGTTTGTTTCATGATTAGCATACCGCTAAGCAGCAGATGTTCACTCTGATGCAGACGAACTTATCTATATACTGTACTACTGAAACTCTCATGCTTTGTCTGTCTGCCTGTTTGTGACCTCCAATTAGTACAAACGGTGCATTACAGTGGCACTTTTTTTTGGCTAAACTGAATTAAAATGCGCTAACTTACAGAATGCAGACAAAGTTCAGAGTTGTATATTTGTATAAAATTGCTCATTCCCCAAAAATCAACAGGCTGCCTTTCACCCAAGACCCGATTGGCCACCATGGAGACCGCGACACCACAGCCCGACGCATGCACATGGCCAAGCTCAGCGGCACCTCACGATACTCACAGAGCCACTTCCACCTTCCATGGAGACTGTGACGCCACAGCCCAACGCATGTGCACGGCCAGCCTCAGCAGCTTGGAGGCTTTGGTGTTACTACTTCCTATCTTCTATCAAGCATTAGGGTAAAAATATATGGATAGCCTAATTATGCCGCGTGGAAAGAGAAAGGGGACATTATGGTCAAGAGATGACGCCAAACATCGTTGGGAAGCAGCAAGAAGAGAACAACAATCGGATGAGGCCAGGGACACACAACTCCAGGATCAGAGAGAAAGAACAAATGGTAGAAGAGATGAAGAGACAAAGGATGAAAGGGCTGCGCGACTCCAGAATCAGAGAGAAAGAACAAATGGTAGAAGAGATGAAGAGACAAAGGATGAAAGGGCTGCGTGTCTCCAGAATGACAAAAACAGGCAGAGGAGGAGAGAGGAGGAGAGAGAGGAGAAAAGGAAAGATCAACTCGAGAATATGTGGCACAGAGTAATTATTGTGAGAGCTGCTGAAGACGACAATGGCTGCTTTCGACGACAATACCTCAACAGAGAAAGAGCAAGGCAAAATGCACGACTCGCATGCTGTCACATTTCTGCTGATGTTGGTTCGATGACGAGTGTTTGCCCTCACTGTCGTGCCTTCCTATTCACTGGAGAAACTGCACATTTCTGCTGTATGAAGGGACAGGTCAGGATAGGCAATTTGCAGCCTCTACCTAAAGAAGTCCTCAATTTGTACAGCGATGATGAACCTACTGCAAATGAGTTCAGGAAGAACATCAAACGATACAATTGCCTCTTCCAAATGATATCCTTTGGTGCCAAAGAAGTCATTCCAACTAGGAATCAATGGAATCGTCACAAGTCCTGACGAAGGGTCTTGGCCCAAAGCGTCTACTGTCCCTCTTCCTAGAGCTGCTGCCTGGCCTGCTGCATTCACCAGCAACTTTGATGTGTGTTGATCGATGGAATCCTTCTGTGATTATTCAAGGCCAAATCCATCATTACATGGGACATTTAATTCCAGACCCAACCCAGCAAGCCCGATTACTTCAAATTTACTTCATGGATATTTAATGTTCATCCTGGTCACAAATTTGTCTTGCTATGCGTCTTTCTTCTGTAATAAGCTGAGTTTTTCTTTAATTTCCAAATCAAAGAGATAGCAATAGCATTCAGAAAAATTTAATGTTCATTCTGGTCACATCAGACTGCACTACCCTTCTCTCAAAGGGTGCCCCAACGGGTCACCCTGTTGTCTAGATCTTTCTATACACGACAGCAATCATCATTTCTTGCTTTACGGAGTCTTTTTCTATTTTTCATTAACGTCTGCTCATGACATACAAGGTCACTTTTCATAACTGTCTGGTGGGCAGAGACTGCTGCATCACCCGGGAACTTTCCCAACGCCTTGTGACATTTTCCATTTGTCACATCATATCATTGCTAAAAAAATCTAATTTCAGAGGTTTCTGGATTTTGGATGAGGGTTGTTCAGCCTGTACCTCTATCAGGTCATGCCTCAGCTTCCTTGCTGATTTGTAAAGACAAGGCCACTCAACCCATCTATATTTCACTCTGCATTTACTTTCATTGGCTTTGGTGGCTAAAAAGAGCATGGCCACCGAAGACGGCAATGATCGATTTCCTTCACCCAGGTCATGGTGCTTCTGTGACTCTTCCCCAGGTTATTGCAGATCATTCACATTCATTTCTGCCCTTTTCTTCTCCCATATGTCTGAAGTCGTGAACAATGGTCCATACCCCTTCTCTCCAGAACGTCCATTAAGTTTTCATCTTGCATGTTTTTTCTCACAATATTTTGAAAAAATCGGGCAACTAATTATTACATTTAAAGTCTTTTCAACAAGGAGGCATTTTCATCTGTTTTCAGTTCCACTATATTTCCTTGGGCAATTACAAAAGCAAAGATAATCATCCTTAGTCACAGGAACACTAGCATGAATAGGGTTTGCATATTAGCTGCATAATTCATTAACCCTAATTTCATTAGCTAAAAGCATTTTGTGCTTTGTGGTAACAATCTTACTATTCACAAGTAAAAGATAAAGGAAACGTTTTTCAGTACCGTATTTTGCTTGGTTGCATTGAGATGCTGGAAAGAGAAACATGACAGTGATTAGGACTCTTAAATCTCTAGGATGTAATCTAGCTATTGAAACTTATTGAACTTTGAAAGATCTAGTTAGAGTGGACATGGAGTGGATGTTTCCAATAACAGGGGTGTCCAACACCGGTGGGGGGTGGGGTACAGCCTCAGAATGCAAGGACATCCCTTTATCTCTGTTCTAAAGAGTTATTTCTTTAGCCAGGGTGTGGTGAATCTGTGGAATTCAACTGTAAAGGCCAAGTCATTAGGAATATTTAAAATTGATGGGTTCTTGATTAATATTTAAAGCAATTATAAAACTGAGCGAAGACAGAGCGTCTTTTGGTGAATGGAACCCGATTCATTTGACGAAGATAATCAACAAACTTACAGGTGAAGTCAAAAGAGCAAAGATTTTATGAAATGGATCGCTATTAGTGATTTGTCAGGATAGTGCTCAGCAAGGCAAAGTGATAAGATTAAATAAAATAGATGGCAAAGAAGTACAATGCTCAATACCCAACAATAGTAAGTGGACTAGAGGAGTTATTTCGGGGATACCAACAAAAGTTACTGTGGATGAGATTAAACAGAACATAAAAGGAGCAAAAATTATTGAGGCCAAACATTTGAAATTTACAAGAAACGGAAAAAGTGTGATAGTTTATCGGTTATGACTAACTTTGATGAAGAGAGATTGCCGACTAAAGTTTATTTAGGGTATATGTGTTATGAGGTCAGAATATACCACCGCCTTTAAGATGCTTTAAATGTCAGAAATTCGGGCATATTGCAGTGGTCTGCAGAGGGAAACAAAGATGTGGGAGATGCGCTGGAAAACATGAATACGGGAAATATGAGGTGGGGACTGGGCTGAAATGGTGTAATTGTGGCGAGGAACACAGTGCAGCTTACCGAGGGTGCATTAAAAGCAAGAAAGAAGCTGAGATACAATATATAAAAGTAACTCAATGGATCAGTTACACAGAGGCAGTGAAAGCATTTGCTGAAAAGGAGAAGGCTATCAAGCAAACAAATACAGGGAATAATAAACCGGTGAACTGTGAGGGCTGTAATATGATAAATAAGGATACACTAATAATGAGTAAAGAAGGATTTTGTACTGGTTACAGTAGATGCAATTAACTGTTCAGTGCAAACAGACAAAAGAACTGAAAAAATTAAAATTATAGTCAAGTCTGCAGAAAAATATCTTGGTATTAGAGGGCTTAGGTGGGAAGCAGTCAAAGAAACGCTGAATGGAGGATCCAACAGTTCACAGGCAGGAGAGGCAGGAAATTAATGGCAGTATATATATATCTATTATATTGTATTATGTGTCTATATATCTATATATTACAATCGAATACTTTATACTTTATTTTCACCAAACAATTTGTACTAGAACGTACAATCATCACAGCGATATTTGATTCTGCACTTCATACTCCCTGGATTGCAAATATTAAATATTAAAAATATTTAAAATAGTTAAAATTAGTAAATATTAAAAATTTAAATTATAAATCATAATTAGAAAATTGAAAAATGGGAAGTAAGGTAGTGCAAAAAAACTGAGAGGCAGGTCCAGATACTTGGAGGGTACGGCCCAGATCCAGGTCAGGATCCGTTCAGCAGTCTTATCACAGTTGGAAAGTAGCTGTTCCCAAATCTGGCCATACGAGTCTTCAAGCTCCTGAACCTTCTCCCGGAGGGAAGAGGGACAAAAACTCTGTTGGCTGGGTGGGTCGTGTCGTTGATTATCCTGGCAGCACTGCTCCGACAGCATGTGGTGGTAAAGTGAGTCCACGGACGGAAGATTGGTTTGTGTGATGTGCTGCACCGTGTTCACGATCTTCTGCAGCTTCTTCCAGTCGGACAGGACAACTTCCATACCAGGTTGTGATGCACCCTAGAAGAATGCTTTCTATGGTGCATCTATAAAAATTAGTGAGGGTTTTAGGGGACAGGCCAAATTTCTTTAGTTTTCTCAGGAAGTAAAGGTGCTGGTGGGCCTTCTTGGCAGTGAACTCTGCTTGGTTGGACCAAGTCATGTCATTTGTGATATTGACCACGAGGAAATTAAAGCTTTTGAGCTGTTCCACTTGCGCACCACCACCATGTAAATTGGGTCGTGTGGTCCGCTACTCCTTCTGAAGTCAACAACCAATTCCTTCGTCTTGCTGACATTGAGAGGTAGGTTATTGTCTTCACACCATGCCACCAGGTTCTTAATTTCCTCTCTGTACTCAAACTCATCATTACCCGAGATACAGCCTACAACTGTTGTGTCATCAGCAAACCTATATATTGAGTTTGATGGAAACTTGGCTACACAATCATGGGTGTACAGTGAGTACAGCAGGGGGCTGAGTACACAGCCTTCTGGTGCACCAGTGCTCAGAGTGATTGTAGAGGAGAGCTTGTCCCCTATTTTTACAGCCTGGGTCCTGTCTGTGAGGAAGTTGAAGATCCAGCTGCAGATCTGGGTGCTAAGGCCCAGGTTCTGGAGCTTAGGAATCAGTTTATTTGGAATGATGGTATTAAGGGCAGAGCTGTAGTTAATGAAAAGGAGCCTTACGTATGCGTCTTTATTCTCCAGGTGTTCTAAGGAGGAATGTAGGGCCAGAGTGATGGCATCTGCTGTTGACCTGTTGCTCCGGTAGGTCAATCGCAAATGGTCAAGGATTTACAAAATATGTATCAGAACTTAAGGAAAAACCTCAGATTTTATGTATACAGGAAACACGGTTGAAACCCAGGGTAAATGTGTGCAACTCCATCAACAAATAGAAGTACTCAATAAGAACAACTGTCAGTTGGAAAGAGATTGGACAAAACAGTACTGCATTTAAAGGAGACGGTTTCTGGAAAAGATGCTTGTTGTCAAAAATTCAGTGACATGGAAAACAGATTTTAAAAAGGAGGAAATTATTCCAAAGTTACAAAAGGAAAAAGGAGTTTGTTGCAAAGTGAATTATCTACATTCAGAGTATAAAATGAAAACATGGAAACAAATGAAGAAGAACTTCAAGATCTCAGTAAACAACTACAGGCTTTGATTCAAGAAAAGGAAAACTTGGAAATAGCAGATAGACTTGGAAAGCAGCAATTTTTAAATGTTGAGCATGCAATAATGAATATTCTCAAACAAGAAGCTTTTAGTTTCACAAATGATTCAGATGGAAGTGAATTATCTACATTCAGAGTATAAAATGAAAACATGGAAACAAATGAAGAACTTCAAGATCTCAGTAAACAACTACAGTCTATGATTCAAGAAAAGAACTTGGAAATAGCAGATAGACTTGGCAAACAGCAATTTTAAAAGTTAAGCATATGATAATTAATATTCTTGAAGAAGATTTTAGTCTTACAAATGATGCAGATGAAATCAATGTAATTGAGGTAATGCAATTACTTAAAAACCATGTGACAAAAATTAGGGAAGAAAAGCAGTTTGCAGCACTGCTATCTAATGAGCGCATACAGCATTCACAAGAGGAATTGCGATTACAGAGTGATGCAAATAGAGATATGCAGGCCGCACTAGGTTGTCTAGACTACTCCAGGACATATTTGGTTGAAATCAGAACACCACAAGTCTGGCAGGTGGCGGTAATGCACCTTAAAGCTGGTTTGCCAACCACCATAAAACAACACAAGAAGAAGAAGAAGAAGAAGAAGAAGAAGAGAAGGTGTAAGAGTAGAGGGAAACAGAGTAGGAAGGCTTTGGCTCAACGGGGCTTCGGCGTTAACAGGTCGAGGCAAGGTAGATTGCCTGTGTAGAATAGACAGGAAGTATGTGTGTGAGGCCGGTGTTTTGTGCTCGGTGTCAGATGTGGGAGGTCCTGGAGACTCCAAGCCTCCCGGACGGCCACATCTGCGCCAGGTGAGTTGAGCTGCAGCTCCTTAGGGACTGTATTAGAGAACTGGAGATGCAGCTCAATGATCTTCATCTGGCCGGGGAGAGTGAGGAGGTGATAGAGGGGAGCTATAGGCAGGTAGTCACACCGGAGTCTCAGGAGACAGATAAGTAGGTAACACTCAGGAGAGGGAAGGGCAGGAGTCAGAGGTGAGAGAGCACCCCTGTGGCTGTACCCCTTGACAATAAGTACTCCTGTTTCAGTACTGTTGGGGGCGGGGGGTGGAAGCAACAGTGGCCGCACCTCTGGCACACAGTCTGGCCCTGTGGCTCAGAAGGGTAGGGAAAGGAAGAGGATGGCAGCAGTGATAGGGGACTCTATAGTGAGGGGGTGAGACAGGTGATTCTGTGGATGCAGGAAAGAAACACGGATGGTAGTTTTCCTCCCAGGTGCCAGGGTCCGGAATGTTTCTGATCGCGTCCACGATATCCTGAAGTGGGAAGGAGAACAGCCAGAGGTCATGGTACATATTTATACCAACGTCATAGGCAGGAAAAGGGAGGAGGTCCTGAAAGCAGACTACAGGGAGTTAGGAAGGAAGTTGAGAAGCAGGGCCACAAAGGTAGTAATCTCGGGATTACTGCCTGTGCTACATGATAGTGAGTATAGGAATAGAGTGAGATGGAGGATGAATGCGTGGCTGAGGGATTGGAGCAGAGGGCAGGGTTGCAGATTTCTGGATGATTAGGACCTCTTTTAGGGCAGGAGTGACCTGCACAAAAAGGACAGGTTGCACTTGGATCCCAGGGGGACAAATACCCTGGTGGGGAGGTTTGCTAAGGCTGTTGGGGAGAGTTTAAACTAGAATTGCTGGAGTGTGGGAACCAAACTGAAGAGATGGAGGGAAATAGGTTTTTTCCGTCTGTATTTACTAAGGAAGCTGGCATGAAATCTATGGAATTGAGAGAATCAAGTAGTGAGACCATGGAAACTGTACAGATTGAAAAGGAGGAGGTGCTTGCTGTCTTGAGGAAAATTAAAGTGGATAAATCCCCGGGACCTGACAGAGTGTACACTTGGACCTTGAAGGAGACTAGTGTTGAAATTGCAGGGGCCCTGGCAGAAATATTTAAAATGTCGCTGTCTACGGGTGAAGTGCCGGAGGATTGGAGAGTGGCTCATGTTGTTCCGTTGTTTAAAAAAGGATCGAAAAGTAATCCGGGAAATTATAGGCCGGTGAGTTTAACGTCAGTAGTAGGCAAGTTATTGGAGGGAGTACTAAGAGACAGGATCTACAAGAATTTGGATAGACAGGGGCTTATTAGGGAGAGTCAACATGGCTTTGTGCGTGGTAGGTCATGTTTGACCATTCCGTTGGAGTTTTTCGAGGAGGTTACCAGGAAAGTGGATGAAGGGAAGGCAGTGGATATTGTCTACATGGACTTCAGTAAGGCCTTTGACACGGTCCCGCATGGGAGGTTAGTTAGGAAAATTCAGTCGCTAGGTATACATGGAGAGGTGGTAAATTGGATTAGACATTGGCTCGATGGAAGAAGCCAGAGAGTGGTGATAGAGAATTGCTCCTCTGAGTGGAGGCCTGTGACTAGTGGTGTGCCACAGGGATCAGTGCTGCGTCCATTGTTATTTGTCATCTATATCAATGATCTGGATGATAATGTGGTAAATTGGATCAGCAAGTTTGCTGATGATACAAAGATTGGAGGTGTAGTAGACAGTGAGGAAGGTTTTCAGAGCCTGCAGAGAGACTTGGACCAGCTGGAAAAATGGGCTGAAAAATGGCAGATGGAGTTTAATACTGACAAGTGTGAGGTATTGCACGTTGGAAGGACAAACCAACGTAGAACATACAGGGTTAATGGTAAGGCACTGAGGAGTGCAGTGGAACAGAGGGATCTGGGAATACAGATACAAAATTCCCTAAAAGTGGCGTCACAGGTAGATAGGGTCGTAGAGAGAGCTTTTGATACATTGGCCTTTATTAATCGAAGTATTGAGTATAAGAGCTGGAATGTTATGATGAGGTTGTATAAGGCATTGGTGAGGCCGAATCTGGAGTATTGTGTTCAGTTTTGGTCACCAAATTACAGGAAGGATATAAATAAGGTTGAAAGAGTGCAGAGAAGGTTTACAAGGATGTTGCCGGGACTTGAGAAACTCAGTTACAGAGAAAGGTTGAATAGGTTAGGACTTTATTCCCTGGAGCGTAGAAGAATGAGGGGAGATTTGATAGAGGTATATAAAATTATGATGGGTATAGATAGAGTGAATGCAAGCAGGCTTTTTCCACTGAGGCAAGGGGAGAAAAAAACCAGAGGACATGGGTTAAGGGTGAGGGGGGAAAAGTTTAAAGGGAACATTAGCGGGGGCTTCTTCACACAGAGAGTGGTGGGAGTATGGAATGAGCTGCCAGACGAGGTGGTAAATGCGGGTTCTTTTTTAACATTTAAGAATAAATTGGACAGATACATGGATGAGAGGTGTATGGAGGGATATGGTCCGTGTGCAGGTCAGTGGGACTAGGCAGAAAATGGTTCGGCACAGCCAAGAAGGGCCAAAGGGCCTGTTTCTGTGCTGTAGTTTCTATGGTGGTATGATTCTATGGAAAGGCGGTTGGTTCACAAATAGAGAAAGCTTGGAGACAGTGCGAGAGGGAGGATAGGCAGGTGATGGAGAAGCGACACGCTCAGACCAATGGTTTAAGATGTGTATTTTAATGCAAGGAGTATTATGAACAAAGCCGATGAGCTTAGAGAGTGGATCAGTACTTGGAGCTATGATGTTGTGGCCATTACAGAGAATCGGATGGCTCAGGGGCAGGAATGGCTGCTTCGAGTCCCAGGCTTTAGATGTTTCAGAAAATACAGGGAGTGAGGCAAAAGAGGTGCGGGCATGACACTGTTGATCAAGGATAGTGTCATGGCTGCAGAAAAGGAAGTAGTCATGGAGGGATTGTCTACTGAGTCTCTGTGGGTGGAAGTTAGAAATAGGAAAAGGTCAATAACACTACTGTTTTTTTAAAAAATAGACCATCCAATAGTAACAGGGACATTGAGGAGCAGATTGGGAGACAGATTCTGGAAAGGTGTAATAACAACAGGGTTGTTGTGGTGGGAGACTTTAATTTCCCAAATGTCAATTGGCATCTCTCTTGAGTGAGGGGTTTAGACGGGGTGGAGTTTGTTAGGTGTGTTCAGGGAGGTTTCTTGACACAATATGTAGATAAGCCTACAAGAGGAGAGGCTGTACTTGATCTGGTATTGGGAAATGAACCTGGTCAGGTGTCAGATCTCTCAGTGGGAGAGCATTTTGGAGATGGAATTGTGATCACTATCTCCTTTACCATAGCATTGGAGAGGAAGAGGTACAGATAAGTTAGGGAAGCATTTAATTGGAGTAAGGGGAAATATGAGGCTCAGCCAGGAACTTGGAAGCACAAATTGGGAACAGATGTTCTCAGGGAAATGTATGGAAGAAATATGGCAAACGTTCAGGGGATATTTGCGTGAAGTTCTGCATAGGTACATTGTAATGCAACAGGGAAAGAATGGTAGGGTACAGGAACCGTGGTGTACAAAGGCTGTTGTGTAAATCTAGTCAAGAAGAGTTTATGAAAGGTTCAAAAAGCTAGATAATGATAGAAATGTAGAAGATTAGAAGGCTAACTGGAAGCAGTTTAAGAATGAAAATAGGAGAGCCAAAAGCAGCCATGAGAAGACCTTGCCGAGCAGGATTAAGGAAAACTCCAAGGCATTTAACGAGTATGTGAAGAGCAAGAGGATGAGACATGAGAGAATAGGACCAATCAAGTGAGACAGTGGAAAAGTGTGTATGGAATCAGAGGAGATAGCAGAGGTACTTAATGAATGCTTTGCTTCAGTATTCACTATGGAAAAGGATCTTGGCGATTGTAGGGACATCTTGCAGTGGACTGAAAAGCTTGAGCATGTAGATATTAAGAAAGAGGATGTGCTGGAGCTTTTGGAAAGCATCAAGTTGGATAAGTCACTGGGACCAGATGAGATGTACCCCAGGCTACAGTGGGAAGCGAGGGAGGAGATTGCTGAGCCCCTGGTGATTCTCTTTGCATCATCAATGAGGATGGGAGAGGTTCCAGAGAATTGGAAGGTTGCAGATGTTGTTCCCTTATTCAAGAAAGGGAGTAGAGATAGCCCAGGAAATTATAGACCAGAGAGTCTTACTTCAGTGGTTGCTAAGTCAATGGAGAAGATCCTGAGAGGTAGGATTTATGAACACTTGGAGAGACTTAATATGATTAGGAATAGTCATCATGGCTTTGTCAAAGGCAGGTCATGCCTTATGAGCCTGATTGAATTTTTTTTTTGAGGATGTGACTAAACACATTGATAAGGGTAGAACAACAGATGTAGTGTATATGGATTTCAGCAAGGCATTTGATAAGGTACCCCATGCAAGGCTTATTGAGAAAGTAAGGAGGCATGGGATCCAAGGGCACATTGCTTTCTGGATCCAGAACTGGCTTGCCCACAGAAGGCAAAGACCTTCTCATAAGGCATTGGGGAGCATGCCTTATGAGAACAGGTTGAGTGAACACAGCCTTTTTTCCTTGGAGCAACGGAGGATGAGAGGTGACCTGATAGAGATGTGTAAGATGAAGAGAGGCTTTGATCATGTAGATCGTCAGAGGCTTTTTCCCAGGGCTGACGGGTCATATTCTGCATGGAGGTTGGTGACCAGTGGTGTGCCTCAGGGATCTGTTCTGCGACCCCTTCTCTTCATGATTTTTATAAATGACATGGATGAGGAAGTAGAGGGATGGGTTAGTAAATTTACACAAAGGTTGGAGGTGTTGTGGGTAGTGTGGAGGGCTGTCAGAGGTTACAGCAGGACATTGATAGAATGCAAAACTGAGCTGAGAAGTGGCAGATGGAATTCAACCCAGATAATTGTGAGGTGGTTCATTTTGGTCAAATATGATGGCAGAATATAGTATTAATGGTAAGACTCTTGGCAGTGTGAAGGATCAGAGGGATCTTGGGGTCCAAGTCCATAGGACACTCAAAGCTGCTGTGCAGGTTGACTCTGTGGTTAAGAAAACATACGGTGCATTGACCTTCATCAACCGTGGGATTGAGTTTAGGAGCCAAGAGGTAATGTTGCAGCTATATAGGACCCTGGTCAGACCCCACTTGGAGTACTGTGCTCAGTTCTGGTCACCTTACTGCAGGAAGGATGTGGAAATCATAGAAAGGGTGCAGAGGAGATTTACAAGGATGTTGCCTGGATTGGGGAGCATGCCTTATGAGAACAGGTTGAGTGAACACAGCCTTTTTTCCTTGGAGCAACGGAGGATGAGAGGTGACCTGATAGAGATGTGTAAGATGAAGAGAGGCTTTGATCATGTAGATCGTCAGAGGCTTTTTCCCAGGGCTGAAATGGCTAGCTTGAGAGGGCATAGTTTTAAGGTGCTTGGAAGTAGGTACAGAAGGGATGTTAGGGATGTTTTCTTTTCCCCCCAAAGAGAGTGGTGAGTGCGTGGAATGGGCTGCTGGCAACTGTGGTGGAGGCGGATACAATAGGGTCTTTCAAGAGACTCCTGGACAGGTACATGGAGCTAAGAAAGAGGCCTATGTGTAACCCTAGATAATTTCTAAGGTAAGGACATGTTCGGCACAGTTTTGTAAGCCAAAGTGCCTGTATTGTGGTGTAGGTTTTCTGTGTTTCTATTATTGTTGCTTTTGTCATATACAGCTATTAGCAAATAATTCTGGTTGAGCTGACTGTGCCATGGGAGGAGGGATGGGAAGAGGCCCACGAGTGAAAGGCCTTGAAGTATCAGCCCTTAGTGTAGGAGTGTAAAGACAAGGGATGGTAGGCATGGTTGTTCCCTGTGGAGATCGGCTGCAGAGGTTTCCCAGCCGAATCAGCATGGCGGTTGTTGGCAGATCTAGGCCTGGATGAAAGGGAAAAACAAGCAGCTCATAGGATGGGGGAAAGAGGCAGAACGAGCCTCTTGTTGGATTTGGAGTAGGCGAGAGGAGGGAAGCTGGAAATCAGGAGCAGATGGGCAGTGATTTGGCCACCACTGCCAGCCCACCAACTGGAGAGTGTCGTGGTTAAAGGTTGAAACACTCTGAAGGTTGGGAACCACCTGATGACATTTGCTCCTGAATGAAGGCTACGGTTACCTTATAAGGTATCTGGAGAATGCACCCTGACAGGTGTATGTAACAAGCAAGCATCACTCTTGCAAAAATGCAATAGTTCACTTGATCTAAAATTAATCAGAATACATTTAAACTTTAACTGGCAATACAAAGTACAAGTCCAGCTATTTAAAAGTAATCTCTCATAACTTTGAATGGGATCTGAGAAGCCAGTACATAAAGTTTACAGGAGAAAGAAAACCTTGTAGGTATTTAAAACATAATTAGGCATGGTTCTTTAGAGTAAAGTGCCTTCACTTGTATTAGGTTTCAATAGGTACATTTAATGTCAAAGAAATGGATACAATATACACCCTGAAATTCTTTTTCTTCACAAACATCCACAAAAACAGCATGCCTCCAAAGAATGAATGACAGTTAAATATTAGAATCCCAAAGCCCCCATCTCCCCCACCCACTCGTAAGCAGCAGCAAGGCAATGAACCCCCCCCCCCCACAACAAAAAAGCATCGGCACCCTCCACCAAGCACTCAAGCGTGCAGCAAAGCATCAATTCAATAAAGACACAGACTTGCAGTACCCTAAAGATTACTCATTCACCCAGTAATTCGACATACCACAGGCTCTCTCTTTCTCCCTAATAAGGGAAAAAGGTGTCCCTGTTTCACAGCGAGAGGGGAGACATAACGAACAATTCGCTGATTTATGGGGTTAAAAATCTGTTGTATCGCTTCTTCCGAGCTCTGTGCCCAAAGAAATCGGGTCTCTGGGCACATAGCCAGCTCACTGCTTTTGATCTTTCTTCTTCCACGACACACCATACGGCGACACCGACCTCGAGACCGCCTGCCTTCACAGCCACGAGAAACCATCTCTCTGAAGGCAGACTAGTCTTCTGGGCCACATCCTTGGCATATCAAATAGCAGTAGTTGCGAGACCCCCGAGAGCAGATCCCATTCCAGCAAAGAACCGAAGAATTACAAAAATGCAATGGCGATTCACTTGAATAAACCTTCCATACTTCTGGAGTCATTAGTTTTTAGAAACTTTAAGATTTCTGTGAATATCTTCCCTTGTACAAAGAAAAGATGGGGTGTAAAAAATATAAGTTTTGTCCGAGGTGGTTTGAAAAGACTATGATGGATACATTAAAACAAAATGGGAGAAGGAAGGAGGGATAATAATATCTGAGGAAGAATGGACAATAATATGGAGGTATCAATGGAAGTGTCGCAGTTCACAGAAATGGAGAGAGTTCGGGTGGAAAAACTTGATAAGATATTTTATTACACCCTCTCAGAAATCCCATTATGATAGTAACTCCCCTGTTTGCTGGAGAAATTGTGAAATCAAAATGCAAACCATTATCTTATTTTCTGGGAATGCCCCGTTATCAAAGACTATTGGAGTGGGATACACAATGCCCTACAAGACATCTTTAAATGTGAAATACCCTTAGACAGTAAGACCATATATTTTGGGTATATACCTCAAGAATGGTTGAAAAGAGATAAATATTTAATGAATGTACTGCTGGTGGCTGGAAAAAAGACCCTTACCAGGAAATGGTCATCACAGGAGAGCCCAACTTTAAATGTATGGATGGAAATTACAATGGACATTTACAAAATGGAGAGGATAACAGCATCTGTTAATCATAAGCTGAAACAATTGTATTCATACTGGAAAAAATAGTTTAACTACATAACACCTCATAGGCCTGATTTTACTCTCAAGTCAATGAATATGTTGTAAAAAAAGATCACTCCCTACTTTGTACATAGTCTTCTTTTGATTGTTCTTTCTTTCCTCTCCTTTCTATAAGTGTATACCTCAGATAAATATTATGTGGAGATTTGTGGCATATGATTACATGATATATATGTACAGTATCTGAAATACATCTTATGGAAATGGTTGTTTGATGATGAAATTCAATGAAAAATAAATTACAAAAAAAAAAGACCACGATGGAATGGCATAGCAGACTCAATGGGCTGAATGGCCTAATTCTGCTCCCATATCTTATTGTCTTAAGGCAAAGCAGTCAGGTTCATGGAAGGAATTTCATAGTTGGAAATTCAGCTGAAAGGCAAGAAGAGAACTCTTGGGAGAGGAGTAACGTGAAACTGAAGGAAGAGTGCAGATTTAAGCAGTGGAGACTGAAAATGTATGGATAATATCAGAAAGGGATAGAATTCGAATCAGGTTTATTATCACTCACATGTCATTAAATTTATTGTTTTGCTGCTGCAAAGTACAAGACAAAAATAAGTTACAAAATAAATTTAGTAGTGCAAAAGACTGATAATGAGTCTGTGTTCATGGACCATTCAGAAATCTGATAGCAGAGGGAAGAAGCTGTTATTAAAATATTGAGAGTAGGTGTCCAGGCTCCTGTACCTTCTCTCCAACTGTAGTAACAGGCAGAGGGCACGTCCTGAATGATGAAGGTCTTTAATGACGGATGCTGCCACCTTAAGTCACCACCTTTTGAAGATGCGGCAGGGAGGGTAGAGTGCATGAACAAATTGGCTACGTCTGCCTCTGCAGCCTCAAGTGATCCTGTGCATTATGGGCTCCTTAGTAGGTAGTGATGCAACCAGACAAGAACACTGTACGTCTATACAAATTTTGCAGGAATCTTTGGTGACATATCAAATCTCCTCATTCCTTATTAAGCAGAGCCGATGGCATGCCACCTTTGTGACTGCGTCAATATATGTTAGATCCAGGACAGATCCTCTAAGATGTTGATGCTCAAGAACTTGAAGCTGCTCACCCTTTCTACCACCGACCCCTGTGGGACTGCTGTGTGTTCTCCTGACCTCTCCTTCCTGAAGTACACAATCAATTCCTTGGTCTTGTTGACATTGAGTGCAAGGCTGTTGATGCAATATTATTCAACCAGCAGATCTATCTCAATCCTGTAAGCCTCATCACCGGCTGTTTCTATTTATGATGCAGAATGGCAATATTAGGCAAACTAAAGCAAGAACTCCTGTGGTGATCCAAACTGATAGGGCGTAAAATGGCACAAAAGGGAAAAAACAAAGTAGGTAGGTAGTTAACATGGGGGAAAGAAAATCTAATTATAGAAAATTTAGGGCAAGTATAAAATGGAACAACAGAGATCAAAAAATATTGCTTTTAAACATCCGTAAACAAGGATTACAGAAGTAGCCAACCAAATACCAAAAAAGAAATCTACTCATGAAGGCTGTGCACAGAGGTGAGGTATTAAGTAGTTTATGTTGTAGGGAAAACTCAATACATCTCAACTGTATCCTCAAGCACTGTCGCAAAAATGCCAATAAATCAATCCCCACAACAAAGGAAGGGCAGAGCAGAGAAAATTCACAAAAAGAAATCTTGGGAAACCAGTGCTACAAGACGTGTGGAAATTACTAATTTTACTTTTCCCTCATCCACCAAATCTTATTCTTGGGCCTAGAGATAGCACATTCACTGAAGATGTTCCTGAGTCTAGAAACAAAAGCATATACTGTATTAAGAAAAAGATTCAAACAACAATGATCAAGAAGTAAACACTATTATCATGGGTGACAAAAAGGGCCAGGAAAATGAAAACCTATAATGCATGCAACTGGGTGTGGAACTTTCTAACCAATAGATAGTCAGGATGCACAGCTGCCCTTAACTCCCAATCATCCTCAACATGGCTGCCCCCCAGGGATGTGTGCCGAACCCATTGCTGTACACTGTGCACACAACTGCACAGCCAAAAACCCCAGTAATCACATTGTCAAGTTCTCAAATGACATGATAGTGGTGGGGTTCATCACCACCAACGATGAGCTGACCTACAGTTTGGCAGTAGAAGAGTCTGAGGCCTGGTGCTGGGCAAATAACCTCTTCCTAAATACTAACAAGTTAAAGGAGATGGTTTTCAACTTCAGGAGAACCTGCACCACCCTTTACATCAGTGGCACAGCAGCTGAAACTGCAAGCAGTTTCAAACCCCTGGGACCGCACATCTCACTCAACTTCTCATGGTCCCAGAATACTGTACATCCTACAGAGACAGGAAAGCTACTAAGGAGGCTGAAGGGAGCTGGATTATGTACATCCATACTCATTTCATTCTACAGATGCACAGAAGAGGGCATCCTAACATGGTACGAGTGTACGGTACAGAAACTGCACCACCATGGACAAAGCGGCTCTGTAACAAGTAGTCAAAACTGCCCAAGCATCACTGGCACCAGCCTACCCACCATGGAGGACGTATATACAGAAAGGGTCAGTAACATCATGAAGGATTCCACCCACCCTGCTCAGACTCTTGGTGAGGTCATGCTGTCTTCCAAAATGTCTCATTTGTAATTGACCATCTGTGCATCCACTTATCTTTGAAGTCATCTCTTTTAAAACTCTGGGCTGCTGTTCATCAGCTTATGAGGGAATATCAGAGTCCATTATTTCTCCAGTACTGCTAATTTACTCATTTCTTTGAGCTTCTCGATTACAGTAGACATCAATTCATTATCATAAAGTTTTCTGTTGTTTTCTGTGAATGAAAACATCAATCTATCTGCCACTTTCTTTACTCCCCAATTATTTCCTGCTTCAGTTAATTGGGGACTTGCATGAAATTGTAATAATCTTTTCTTTTTGAATCAGAAATCTTTACTTTGTCATGAAAACAAAAAAAAAACACTTTTTATTTCCTTCATTTGCAGAATAGCTTCCAGTGCTGTACAGTATGTTCCCATTTCTATGTCCAAATATATTGTCCAAAAAATGAGTATCACATTTGTGCAAAATTCAGAGAAGGAGATTAAGGGAAGGAACTTCAAATGTTACTCAGGTAGTGGAAACTCTAGAGGCAGCAAACAATGCTTGTGTAATTAAAAGGATTGAAGGGGAGGTCAGAGGATGTATTTGGCAAGATTGAAGTTTCACAAGTTAACTTTATAGCAATATTGCACCAGGACCCCCAAATCCCTTTGCAACACCAATTTCTGAATTTACTATTTAGAAAATAGTATACCTTTACACCAAAGCGTTTGACTGTACACTTCCCTATACTGTATTCCATCTGCTAATTCTTGCCCATTCTCATAACCTGTCCCAAGTCCTTCTGCAGACTCCCTGATTTTTCAATGCTACATTCCCCTCCATTTATCGTTGCCTCATTTGCAAACTTGGCCACAAACCCATCATTCAAATCGTTAACATACATGAAAAGTTACAGACCCAACGACGACCCCTGTGGAACACCACTAGTCACCTGCAGCCAAACAAATAAAAGGCAACTTTATTCCCACTCTATCTTCTGCCCATTAACCAATGTTCTATATATTCTAGTATTTTTCCTGTAATACCATGGGGTCTTACCTTGTTTAGCAGCCTCATGCGTGGTACCTTGGCAAAAGGCATTCTGAAAATCCATATAAACAACCTGCATTGACTTTCCTTTATTTATCCTGCCTGTTACTACCTCAAAAAATCCCAACAGGTTAGTCAGTCAAGATTTTTTCTTAAGGAAATCTATTTTATTGTGTGTAAGTACCTTGACTCCAACATCTTCTCAACAACTGAAATCAGGATAACTGGCCTATAGTTTCCTGTCTTTTGCCTCCCTTGCTCTGAAGACTTCAGTAATCCCTCCTACGCTCTTCATCCATTTACTTTGTCCACACTTTTTCAATCTGTTGAACCCACCCCCTACTTTAAAAAAAGTTATACAGCTATATCAATCTTATGGAGAAATCACCAGCTAATCTACTCAAAAGTGCAGGCAAGTTTACCTAGAATGCAAGTTACCCAAGGAAGTTTATCATCTTGATATGGCAGAAAGCAAATTTTTTCTGTTACAAAGCAAACTAACTAGCAGTGTCACACAAGTTCTTGCTGAGCTGGTTTTAATAGAAGATCATTCATTTGAAACACTTTCTCTGCTGAATATTTCCAGAATTTTTGTAAAATCCATACCTGCCTTAAAACAACTTCTGGAAACATTAATAAAGCTTTTAATCCTTGAAACAGTAGTTATCCAATATTTTAAGAGTGGGTTGAAGAGTCTAATGCTAGACAAATTTCATCCATTTACATTACTCAGTGACCACAATAAAGCACATTCAACTTCATTTCCATTATTTGAAACTAGTCTTTCAAAACAGATTTATTAGGTTAGTTTTCATATGCACAATTTTCCCTGCTGCAGTAAACGCATATTGGAGAAGGAAGAGAAAAGTTCATGTTCTTGGCCTGAATAATGCTATTCTAGAATAATCTACATGACAGGAGATACAGGCACAACCTCCTCAACTGCTATCTTGCTCTATTAGTTATATCCATTTAGGATGACATCAATGATATTTCAGGCACCTTGTTTGGCAAATTACCACCAGAAACTACTTTTAGCTCAATCAAGCTACAGTTGCAATGCATTGAATCAAGCCCTTCAAGTGTACAAAACATAGCAGGTGCATCTGCAGGGTACTTGCATTGCAAAGCAGTACTTTGGTTTTCTAAAACAATAATGGCAAAGTAGTTTTCGTGTCCATAGCCAGCAGTCCCCTTCTAGATCTCAACAACACTACAGTTAGTCCATTACATGTAACAAAAGCAACCTAGCTGGCTGGCATTGATCCAACTTACCATATCATACTGAATACTAAGTGGAATAGATCAAGCTAAACATGTTAAACAGGCGTTCTTTTATATTCTGCAATACTATGTAATAATATTAAAAATGCAGTAAGCTTAAGGTTACTCTTTGTTTAAAAACTATTTAAGACCAATAACTTTATTTCAAATCATAGCAGCAGATTAGAGAGCTGTCCATTAAATACAAAGTTTATATTTTATATTTCAAAACATTCAAGCATAACATGCAATAGTGACCTTTTATGTAGAGTTTACATTGCACAATGTAGCAGGATGCATCAGTTTATGTTACACATTATTTTACATGTTAATGTAAAAAATAAACTCTAAAAGCCCTAGACATCAAAGGAACAACTTGAATGACTCCCATGGTATTTACAAATTCCCCAGGAGCGCTGTACATTTAATTATTCATGATCAGTATAACATTTATGGTTTGTTGGACACTCTTGGCAACAATTTTAGCCTGTAAGTTCAATTGGTAGTTCTCTGCTACAAAGAATTTCCCACTGTCTAGCAAGCAATGCAATCAGCCTTTCACGACTTTCAGGACTGGCTACAAAGAGACACCACTGAACTTCATCGCTGATGCTGCAGCAACTTCTTCTATCTGTAGAACAGGTATTAAGTGGATGTTCAAAATGGTCAAGCATCATATTGCTTAAGAGATCCCGATTCTGTACATCATCGAACACAAAAGTGATGGCCTGTGGATAGGTCTGGTAACCCATGAGCACTCGATCCAGATCGCGAATTCTTCTAGCATCAGTTAATTGGTATTTGTCCCGCTTTGGTGGTTCTTTTGCAAATTCTGGTAATGGATAACTAACATAATCTTCTTCAAACAGAAGCATATCATAGCTTGTCAAAATTAATGTTTTAGGCTGCAAAGAACACTTGCAGGAATATAAAGAATTCTCCAAAGACTCTACTTGAAATGCCAAAACATACAAGAGGATGTTAGATGTTTGGAGACTATTTAGGTCTTGAACATTTTCTGCTATCATAAATGTCAGATCACCAACCTCCTCTTCACTAGGATAAATGAATTTCACTCGACTGGAGTGGACAATTTCATAATTTTCCATTTGACCTGTTCAGAATAGAATCATGCATGTTAACAATATTCCTGGGATATTCATGTTTTGCAAACAAAACCAAAAAAAAAAAGCACATGTTGCCCGGCCTCCAAGTCTGCTCCACCATTCAACCCGGTCTGATTATAGGATCCAAATGACCACTGTGTATCATTCCCATTCCTAAAACTTGCAATCAGTCTTTATAGTTAACCTCCTTGATCTGATTATAGCATCCAACTAACCATTTCAAATTTAGTTGAAAGGTAGACTGCTCACAAGGTTAGTGCAGATTTGAATTAAGCAGTGTCTTACTATCCACACAGCACTTTTCAGTCATTATTTTATTGTGCTATATTAAATTTTCATGATAGGAAGAGCTACCAATGACTGTAGCAATATAATAGTTATTAAGGAGGAAGATTCATAAAAAGATGTGCCTTGGTTGAAGCATAATGTACGAAACAAAAGAACATATTCAATTGGTTATTAGTTATGCACACAAAATGCTGAAGGGACTTAGCAGGTCCGGCAACATCTATGGAAATGAACAAACAGTCAACATTTTGGGTCGAGACCCTTCTTCAGGCCTATTAGTAATGGTCTAAGAAACAGATGCCGGGACATCAAGAAAAATACTGCATTAAGCATTGTTACCCTCCTTATTGATGGTTCAAGGGCAGCTTTGGCAGAACCATGTTTTAAAAAAAATGGCATCTACTGCTTTGGAGATACCAAACAGATGTGAACCTGAAAACAATGATGTTATCTACATACACAAAATATGGGGAGAATACAACCAGTCCATAAAATAAACATTTAGTAAGAGTATTACAAATTTAATTACATATGTTATAATGGAAAACAAATAGATCTGTGTATCATTTTCGGCATTAAATCCCATTTACCCGAGTCTTCATCAGACAAATATTTCATTCAAATAGTTTTGACATTCTCATTGCAATCTACTGTTTTTGTATTTATCAGAAACTGGCTTTGCAAAGGTAATACTAACAAGGTATCAGTTAACCAAATGCTTCTGGCAATAAATACTGCATGCACATATACTTGTACTAAATGCAGTGCAGTAAGACACATTAGAAGTAAAATCAGGTAAACTGTGAGAACCAGTGAAAAGGTCAACTAAAAAGGATGATTGCAGATTTCAGGTATGACAATGCTACAGAACCTTGAATTGAAATACTGCAAAAAGTAAACTATGTCATACCACTGGTACCTGTGCTTTTCTTTCCAAATTCTGTATAAAAGTCCAGCTCCACTGGCTCCGGCGAAGGTGTTCGTTCCAACAAAGATAATACAGCCATTAACTGCTGTACAAATGTATGTGTTGTATAACTGTCCCTGGTCAGGCAAGCAATTGTGTGTTCAGCAGATGGACCTATAACAAAAGTAAAATAGCTAATTTCCAGTTAAAATTTCTAATAAAAAGTCTGAGGTCTGTGCAAAGTCTAGGAGAAAATAATTTGCCAAAACACGTACCAAGCATATGCATTTTTTTAATATCAGAAAAGAAATTTACTAATCGTGAAATACTGAGTTACAGTGATGACATTTTCAACTTGTTAATCAAATCCAAACAAGGTTTGTATGATCATGAAGGTTCATCATGAAGACCCTGGAGAGACTTGTTCCGGAGCTGCTCCGGCCTATGGTCAGGCCACACTTAGATCCCCTCCAGTTCGCCTACCAGCCCCGACTAGGAGTTGAGGATGCCATCGTCTACCTGCTGAACCGTGTCTACGCCCACCTGGACAAGCCAGCAAGCACTGTGAGGGTCATGTTTTTTGACTTCTCCAGTGCGTTCAACACCATCTGCCCTGCTCTGCTGGGGGAGAAGTTGACAGTGATGCAGGTGGATGCTTTCCTGGTGTCATGGATTCTTCATTACCTGACTGGCAGACCACAGTATGTGTGCTTGCAACACTGTGTGTCCGACAGAGTGATCAGCAGCACTGGGGCTCCACAGGGAGCCCCTTCTCTTCACCATTTACACCTCGGACTTCAACTACTGCACTGAGTTTTGTCACCTTCAGAAGTTTTCTGATGACGCTGCCATAGTTGGATGCATCAGCAAGGGAGATGAGGCTGAGTACAGGGCTACGGTAGGAAACTTTGTCACATGGTGTGAGCAGAATTATCTGCAGCTTAATGTGAAAAAGACTAAGGAGCTGGTGGTAGACTTGAGGAGAGCTAAGGTACCGGTGACCCCTGTTTCCATCCAGGGGGTCAGTGTGGACATGGTGGAGGATTACAAATACCTGGGGATACAAATTGACAATAAACTGGACTGGTCAAAGAACACTGAGGCTGTCTACAAGAAGGGTCAGAGCTGTCTCTATTTCCTGAGGAGATTGAGGTCCTTTAACATCTGTCGGACGATGCTGAGGGTGTTCTACGAGTCTGTAGTGGCCAGTGCTATCATGTTTGCTGTTGTGTGCTGGGGCAGCAGGCTAAGGGTAGCAGACACCAACAGAGTCAACAAACTCATTCGTAAGGCCAGTGATGTTGTGGGGATGGAACTGGGCTCTCTCACTGTGGTGTCTGAAAAGAGGATGCTGTCTAAGTTGCATGCCAACTTGGTCAATGTCTCCCCTCCACTACATAATGTACTGGGTGGGCACAGGAGTACATTCAGCCAGAGACTCATTCCACCGAGATGCAGCACAGAGCATCATGGGATGTCATTCCTGCCTGTGGCCATCAAACTTTACAACTCCTCCCTTGGAGGGTCAGACACCCTGAGCCAATAGGCCGGTCCTGGACTTAATTCATAATTTACTGGCATAATTTACATACTACTATTTAACTATTTATGGTTCTATTACTATTTATTATTTATGGTGCAACTGTAACGAAAACCAATTTCCCCCGGGATCAATAAAGTATGACTATGACTAAAAAAAAAATGGATGAATGATAGTCTGCATATGAACACTGTCTCAGTCTCCATTTCTGAACATTCGCAATCATTCCTAGCGCAGAACTTGGAGCTTTCAGGGGAACATTTTGTTGAATAACCAAGAAAGAATGGCAGTAACAACTATATAATTAGGGAACCATTTGGTCCTTCAATAAAAATAAAGCAAGAATACTACTGGCAGCTATCTTCACAGCATTGCTTTTACCAGTTCACAGAAAGGCTACAAAATGACATACCTAATCCCAACAGTGAACACAAAGTAGAAGAGACTGAGACAAAAATTTATTAAAAACCTAGAATTATTTTCACTGGAGCCATAAAGACCAATGGGAGATTTAACACTGGCTTAAAATTAGAAACGTTTCCTTCATAAAGAACCACAAGGATTATCAGAACAGGGTTAGCTGAAAAATTTCTGAGTATTGTCCATCACAACTTTCTAATGGACACTGGAAAGAGCTCAGTTATGGGATTAGCATAATAATTTTCAATGAGTTGGCCCAGACACAAAAGCTAAACTCTAGGTTAGCAACTCTATTACAACCCAAAAGAAGTGGAATTTTGCCAAAAGCTCCTAGTTCTTAGTACAAATAAGTCAATTAGAACAATGCATAGTAAACTATCAACAATTTGTTTTACAAAATTATTCCCAAAAAGCCATGAGATTCAGAATATAAGTTTCCTGTTATTCCATTCTTAAAATAGGCACGTAGATGATAAGCCAGCAGCTTGTTATAATTAAAAGTGGCAACTCACCAGTGATGCGGAAGTATTGATCAAAAAGGCCCAAGTGTATGGAGTGCAGATCATTTAATTTCAGGACAAAGCAGAACGATAAGAGCAAACCACTCTGCTCAGAATTTGAAGATGGCTTTTCACTCCAATATCCTGATAAAAATTTATGTAACAGCCCTTGAAATGTTATTGACAGCTTGTGGAACACTTACATTTCCATAATTATTTTAAAGTCTAAATATTATACATTAAAAGAATAAGGTGATTACATAATATTAATATAAGTGATTACATAATATTAATATAATTTTGCTTTTTGCAAAGACCAAGTGAAATCATTTATAGCAGAGGCCCCTTAACATTTTGATAGAAATTAATTGCTCACATTATTTTCATCGGTAAACATCTCCTGAGACTAACCCAAATTGCCAAAATTGACATTGAGGTTAAATGCACAACTTTTAAGGTTCTAAACTTGGCCAACTTTGAGATGATATCAGTGCTAATCCAATAGGTCTTAGCACTCCAACTTGAGAAAGGGCATTATCTCTCCACCGCTACACTCCCAACCTATTTTAACCAACAAGTACTTTTCCCATCTTGAAGGTTTGTCACCAAATACTGATAAGGTTATCTTTAAAATTCCTATTCAAAAGATGAGTCTAATCAAGTTAATACAACCACGTCAGTTTTAAAAAGTGATTATAACTCTACAAGTTGAGTTATATTTGAGGTTTTTAAAAAATCTTGAAATTGGCTCTAGAAATAAGTTTTGGCCTACAACACTTGTGGAAATATTGACATCCAATTAAAGAAAACTTGGATACGTTGAACTTTAGAATCTTTACCTCAAAAGTCATAAAAGATTCTAGTAAGTTGCTAAAAAAACACTAATCATTCTTCCAGTGAACAATCCCCAAATCTATGCTTCCTTGTTACCACTGGGATTGTTACTAATTACCATCGCAGAATCTTTCATGGTTATAAAACCCCTGAAAAAATATGCTACTTTCTGATTTCCATTGAATTGCCTGATTTTGCAGGACAAACAAGCTCTGTAATAAATACTTCTGGAATCCCTTTAATGTTTGGTACTCCCCCCCCCCCCCCACCCCATTGTGCCATGCCCAGAATATCACACAATACTTAAATTATGCCTAGATGCAGTTTAAAAGTTAAGCAAACCTGAAAAAAAAGTTTATCTATTGCCCTAAAACTCTCAACCCACTCGTCCTTTTTAGATAAATTCTATACCATACTCTCCCATCTAGTATATTGCTTCATATTTCTCTCAACTAAGTGCTTTCTTTCTCTACTGCTAATTTTTCTACTTTCCCATAATTTATCAAAACCCTTAGGATATCTTCATATTTCCTTTACCAGCTCCTTTTATTTACACAAGAGATAAAGAGAGCAAGATTCACTAATCCTTACATGCTGGTCCTTGGAAGCAGCTTCTTTATTTCCAGCTTCTTTATTACCCCACTATCCAAACTGCTCCTTTTTCTTAAGTATGGTCCTCAATTTCCATATTTTTTCCATGTGGCACAATAAAGTTCACACACCTTTTTAGTTCCTAACATTTTAATTATTAAAGCACAAGATGTACCAACAACTTTTCAGATTAACCAGAACCTATTAACCACAATTCTCTCACTAATTTAGTGCCATATTACTGACTCCAAAAATTCACCCACAGCCAATAAAGGGTTATGTAGCTCTCAAAATACCTGGCTAACACTTCAACAAAAAAAATTCCTATTTCCAAAAATAGTTGGAAAATTATAGGGCATGACTCTTCCTTTTCTGGAAATTGGGCAGCATGCTAAAGAACAATCTGCCTTTTAGGTTGAGAAACAGCAGACCTGAAGGATGAAAAAGCATAAAACCAATTATGAAAAGTTTGAAATAAATTTTATTATCAAAGAACATGTCACCATATACAACCCTGAGATTTAATTTCCTGATTCATAAAGATCAATATCCTGTACTCAAAAGTCTCCACAAAATAAGAGGGGTGATTGATAAGTTCATGGTCTAAGGTAGCAGGAGTCAATTTTAGAAAACCTAGCACGTTTATTTTTCAACATAGTCCCCACCTTGGACCTCCAGGTGGTCCACAGTGGGGGTGATTGATAAGTTTGTGGCCTAAGGTAGAAGGAGATGAGTTATGCCACTCTCGTTACACGCACGTGCAGTTCAACTCTTTGAGCGATGCTGCAGGAAGTTTGAAGTTAATAACACATCTCCTTCTAGCTTAGGCCACGAACTTATCAATCACCCCTGCTGTGGCCCACTTCTACAAAGAAGGGATCTGTATGCTCCACCACCGCTGGACTAAGTGTCTACATGTAGGTGGGGACTATGTTGAAAAATAAATGTGCTAGGTTTTCTAAAATTGACTATAACAGAGCTAGTCGAGTTTGTTCATCCTGCTTCCAAGCAGTTTTACTGATAACCCACGAGATTTCCCTACAACCTTTCACATACACGTTCCCTGCTTATTGAAATTTTAATATTCCTTGTTGAAGAACACTACTATTAACAATCACAAAAGGGTAAAATAATTGCTTCCAGACAAAAAGAAATACTTAATCAAAAACAAACTAGCCATACCAGTTTGATCAGCAAGCTTAATGATACTATCATCCAACACGAAATACAATGCTTTGGTAGATAGCATTATGCAGGCAGTAACTTCAAGCTCTGAGCTTTTGTAAAATATAACTGAAGACCAAATTAGATACCGTAGCTCTTCATTCTCAACCTGTAATAGCACAAGAATAATCAAGCAACATGGAGAGAAAACTTAAAATAAAAGGACATGCCACTTTGGCTTTAGTCAGCAAGCAATAATGAGTTTTGAATTTACCCATCATAAATAGCCTTATTGAAAATTACATTTTTACTGTCATTCTTACTACACAAGTATTCCAGGTTCAACTTTGCTTTAGATCAAAATGCAAAATTACTATGATTTATTATCTAACCAAAATTCCATTCTAGGTAATAGATTGACATTTCAAAGTTAGAGTTATAATTATACAAACTACAAGGTAAAAAAAATTGAACTGCTCAAAGTTATGAAAAAAATTCTGAAAAATGGTTTATGAATATCTAGCAATATTAGAGGTATTAAATAATGAATACAGTTAGCTTTGGATACTAATCAATCATTAGCAAAAAAAAAACACTCAGTACCACACATATTTTAATTTAGTTTTAGTTTAACCTAAATCCAATAATAGAAAATCACCAGGAGTAGCACAAAATCAAAACAAAACACTGTTAAACAAAAACATCAAAAAAAAATGTGATTTAGGCACATCCACAAAAGTTCTTAGCATATGAATTCAAGAGAGTCGGTTCCAGAGTTATTCTAATTTCTAGTGAACAAACGGGAATTCTAATGCATATAATTATTCTCATGTATGGCCATGTGTTTGCTGTCCAAACAGATCCACTGTTTTACATACACTGTAACGTAGTGATACAAGGCCGGTTACCTTCACCTCCTACAACTAGAACGTTGGCTCAACTTGCTAAGCCAAAAGTCCTTGAATGGATAAAGTCCAGTGTCTTCTAATCAGTCATACAGCACAGTAAACAGGCCCTTGAACCACTTTATCCATGCTGCTACCTATTACCTAAACATACTAATCCCATTTTCTGGCACGGGGCCGGTAGCTTACAATGACATAGCTTTTCAAGTGCTCATCTGAGTACTTCCTAAATGTTGTGTAAGACTTAGCAGTGTTCCAAATTTCAACTGTCACAGAGTGAAGTAATTCTTCCTCAAATCCCTTCTAAATCTCCTAGCCCTAACCCAAAACATATACCCTCCTGTCACAGACATCTGCCAAGGGAAAAGTTTCTCACTATGCCCAAATGGGAGACGATAATAAAGAGGGAGTTCACACAAACATACACCCATCATGTACAAGTATTACCTCAGCCATACTGTTGTGAAAACAGTCCACAATAGCTCTTCCTTTCAAACCTGCTAGGTAATTGAGAGATGGGGAGGCAGAAAGATGAAAGGGACACTGATTCTCTTCAGTCAATTTTTGCAGCAACATCTCAGAAGGATACTGTAGAGAAAGACCCAAGTCTGATTTCAACTTTGGCTGGTTGCTGTAGAGATAAACAGATAGAAACTTAAACTTATACTCCAGGATAAGGTAATTAAACAAATGAAAATATTGGGAAACAAAAGGAATTGATGATAAAACATTAAGGCACTTTTACAATCCATTTACAACAAAAAAAATTTCCTCCCCCAAATACTTTCATATTCTATGAGCATTTGGCTAGTTAATTATTTTTGTTGAGAGACTACCATTATAATTGACTACCATGTTCAGACACACAATTTAGATTTAAGTATCAGTAACAAAAACTGTTAAGGGGTTACCATAGAAGAAATGATAGAATGTGGGGCCTCAATTGTTTCTACAAGATATCTTCAAGACCTATCATGATAAGAACAAGAACACAAAAGACCTTAACCATAATAATAACGACATTTGGACGGGCAAAATTAAAATCTTAATCTTGTGATTCTTCATTACACTATGAAAAGCAACATGGCCTTTTATTTTTAAAAATATCAGCATGCCCTGAATAAAGAGTTATTTGCAAGATATTCACACAGGAAAGCCATAAATTCTTGAAATTCTTCCTGCAAGCCCAGTCAAACACAAAGTCTTTAAAGCTTTCTTTTAAAAGGCAGTACGATTCCTCATTAGCAAAGGGTTAAACGTTAGTGCTGCTAGACAGAAATGTGCAATATTTACAGTCATACATGAAATTAGCCATGATCTCACGAAGTGACATAGTAGCCTTAAGGACGAAAGGGCCTATTTCTCATTTACATGTTAATGTGCTGTAATACCAAGTAATACCCTTCACCAAGAAATCATTCCCTAGATGTTCTGCATCACAAATAAAAAGAAAGCAATGATAGCCATAAACTTAATTGTGTTATCAACTACACATACAAAACTTGTTAATATGCAGACTGTTACACTAACACCCAAATGCAAATTTTAGGTGTAAAATCACGTTTGTTAAGTCATCTATTAAATACAACATACTGCACTTAATATTTTATCAACAATTAAATCATATACAAAATCTTAAGATTTCACACTATACAGATATCAAAATTAGATTTACTGTGCCTAATTTGATCAACTCTAAAAGACCGAGCACTTGGCAAAAAGTCACACATTCCCTTTCTACAGTGCAGTAAACCCATCTACAAACAACCAAATGGACTCATTAAACAGCTGACATGAGATCCAAACTGTCAAAGGGGACAAGAAACTACAGATGCTGAAATGTAGAGTTTAATCAAAACTGCTGGAAGATTAAAGCAGCATCTGTGGAGGCAAAGAGTTGATTGAAATTTTTGATGAAAACCCTGAATCTGCAAATAAATGCAATTACAGCCAAGAGCTGAGGAGAAATGAAATCGACCTTAAGATTTGACTAACAACTTTGCATTGCTCGGTTATTACCTTTCAGGTTCAGGAGAGTGACCAGTTGTATCCGTGGAATGCCTCGTTACGTAGCAGTGATCCGGACAAGTTCTGTACATTACAATGGATTTGACACCCTGAAAGCTTGCTCTCAGTTGATTAAACATTCGTAGAAAGTGGAACTTCTCATGGGGAAGCAAAAAAACCGCCGTTGCAAGTTGATATCCAATCAAGAATTCAAGGACATGACCATCCCAAAATGTCACTGTTTCAACAGTATGGGACCCATGCTTTGGATTTAAAAGCAACGTAGCTAATGAAATTCTGTTCAACTTAAATGAACATTCTGCAATCTCTTCAGGATGAAGACACTTTTTTGCTGCTATGTAGAAATCTATCTTTATGAAATAAAGATGTTGAGCTGTCAAAATCAGAAGACAAGGTACACATACAGGTTTGGAATTTTCTTCTCTCCCTGGAAGAACCTCCGAACAAACTTCAGAGTGCAGAGTATTCTTGTTCTTTAATTCTATACCACTGACCACTTCAGTATGTGAAACACAAGGATTCGTCTCTTCTGCCCAACCCCATGGTTTGGGGTTGTCGCTGATCAAAATATATGCTGCAAAACTACCTTTAATGCCAGTGTCACTTAGTGCAAGCTGCTGATGCTGTAAAAGCTGAACAATGAAGTCTTCCATAAGGGGCTCTTCATAATCAAGTCTAGTCAAACTTGAAGTAGATTTATTCAACACAGCCTTTAAACAGAAACTGAAGTCTTTAAGACTCTGAGAATCGGATATAAAGAAGAAACAACCATGTGTTTTAATTTTCATTGAAAGGCACATTTCTGGCACTTCAAAGAACACTTCCAAAATTTCTGAATAGGGAAGACAAAGGACAAGCTGCATTTGAGAAATAAGATTTTGCATATTTCCCAGGAGTTCGCACTGAGGAATCTGAAATATAGCTACAGCACTGTCAATCAGTACAATGCAAGATATAAACAATCTTAATCCTTTGTTTGCCTGTATACAAAGAGCCCACAGTACCTTTAGTATCTCAGCTTCTTGGTTTGCAGAAATACTGGATAGATCAATGTTTGAACTACATCCCAAAATACAATCACCTTGATCTGGACCCATTTCAAAATATCCAGCTTCATTACCGAAGACCTCAGGATAATTAACAGGGTTTCCTTGACAGTCAAATACAGTCTCAGTGGTACGCACTTTCAATAGAGCTTGATTAATTATTCCAGACAAGTAGGCAGCAAAGTCAAGATTGGTGGTATTGTATGACACACATGAAAAAGGCAGCACAAGAGTTACTTCAGGATCATGTAGTGATTTCAGCACATCAGCTTCAGTAGTTGCATCTGCTGATCCAAATCTTTTTTTAAAAAAATAAAGGGGAATAAGGAAGGGGAAAAAAAACAAAACAGATTTTAAATCCAGGAAGAACTAAACAAATATCAATTTAGTTTTTCCTCTCTTCACAGTCTATTTCCAGCATCTTCCTATTTCAAAATCCCAACAGCTATAATTTTTTCATAGTTCCAACATACTTATTACCTCCCATTTATCTTCTACCCATCTTCCTTTATTTACACTTCATCCAAATAGATCACCTCTGATCAACAAGACTTCAGCATCCTCTTCCAGCTGGTAACAATTTGCATAATTCAGTGCCACGATTGCCACTATCACAGACATTCATTTTTGTACTTTATACCATGTCGCAACCCATCTTTCCTACCATTTTTTTTTAAACCTTTTAATCCTGATGAAAGGTTATTGACTTGAAACATTCACTCTGTTTACACTCTCCACACATGCAGCCTCACCTGCGGAGTACTTATAACAGTTTATATTACAACACACGGAGCAGCCACTTAAGTCCACAAGTTTTCACTGCATTCCATCAAGCAATCTTATCAGCCCAAGATCTCCCTCTTCATCCTCAACTTAACTTTCTCCGAGCCTTCGCTCCATTCAAACAAACAGTTTCTGCACTCTTCAGGATCTTTGCAGCTTTCCTGAATTACGGTAACCATAAACACATAATCCTAGCTGCGGCCTTACCAATGATTTAAGCTTCACTACAACTACCCTGTTCTTACCATTGTTCTCTTATAACTAATAGCAAAGATGAGCTAGACAGCTTATGATAAACCACAATTCTCCAAAAACTCAAAATGCATACTAGACTTACCTTATTATGAATGTAGATAATTGTATTTGGAGAAAAAAGAAGTGCTGCAATTAAAAGTTAAAAATTCACAAGTACACAAGAAAATAGGAGTAGGAGTAAAACCACTAGGCCCCTCAACCCTGCCCCACAATTCAACAGGATAATGGTTGATCTGTTCCAACCTACTTTTCTGTGCCAGATCAATCCCACTACCTTTCAATTATTTATGGATCTCCATCTTAAGTATTTCTAATGATCTAGCCTTCACCACTCTATGGTGCAGATAATTCCAGACATTCACTATCCACTGAAAAGTAATTTCTATGCAACCTAGTTTTAAATGACTGAATCCTTATAACTGCACCTTATTTGAAACTCTTCTGAGGAGAAAAAACATCTCAATATCTGCTCTGTCAAACCCCATCCCGATCCTGCACATTTAAATAAAGTCACCCCTCATTCTTCTAAACTCCAAAGATTACAGACCTAAATTGTCTCATGTCTGGAAGTAGCATAGTGACAATCTCCTTTGGACCAGCTTCAATGTTATTATATCCTACCCACCACCCCCCGAACCCCACCAAAGCCAAGGGGACCAAAACTCTGCACAATCCAAAGGAAACAAACTGCATACTCAAAGCAAGCTAACAATTATTAAGATGTTGATCTGCAATAAAACTTAAAAAATAGACACTGGAAAAATATTTGTGCTGAAGTGCAGAACCTAGCAAATGATATAAGAAATTCAATAAAGAGAATATCAAGCACAAAATAATTTTAATATTAAAGTTTTAATCAAATTGGTTTTAAGATGTAATAGCTAAAAATCACACTTATCCATCAGAAGTAGTACAGGAATGTCATACCTTGTTTGTGGACAGTCAGAATCTTCAAGTGATTTATTCATAGGTTTTAGCTCTGGATTTGCAACCTTAAACATAATTGTAGCTGCTGAAATATCAAATCTGATTTTAAAATTTACACTTTTCCTTTAAAAATAACTAGTTGTATTTACCACTTTTTTTCAACAAACCCTTAATGGACCAAGTGTTGGAAAGACTTTCAGAAATTTCAGATTATTTTCTAACGGAGGATAACTCAAAAATGGATGTACACTCTATTGATAACCTGCAATGTCCCAATCAAGCCAATTCATTTTAATCACAATTTAAAAATGTAATATCAATTTTAATGAGGTCATGCAAAGGCATAGTAATAAAAATTTCAAAAGTGTAATACAAAGTTGGTGATATATTAAGAAAAATAGGAACAGAGGCGGGGTAAATGTACCTCAGTAAATGCTAATAAGGATCCTTTTGGAATTCTATCTCCAACATCAAAAGCTATTTTAGGAAATATTCAATAAGCGTGGATAAAAAAATTTGCATAGGAGGCAGGAAAAGAAGTGTTAAATATTATTTTAGGATGATGAAGTTGAAGCAGCACAACAGACAGTGATGTTGCCTCAGCTTCAGTGACCTAGGTTCAACTATCAATTTGAAAGGAAAAAAAAGCTAATGAAGAAATATGAAGAATGGAATTGATAAGACAGCCAGTATAGACATGCGTCAAATGGTCCCCTTCCAAAACAATATGAAATTAAGAATTGGAGCAGGAATTTTAAATTAACAGAGATCAAAGACAGGACTCAAAGGAAATTCTATAAAGAATGTCAAATGAAAAACAATAGAATAGCTTTTAAAGAGGGGCTACATGGGAATAAAAGGGAAAGAAATTGGAAATCAATCACAAAAATCATAATTTCAATTTTATTAGTCCAATTCAATTGACCCATCATGTCTATGCTATCTTTCAGATCAAATAATATCTTCCTTTGGATTGCAAAGCTTGCTCAGGTTTTAAATCTTAGATTTAAATCTTTCAAAAAAAGTTTGCAAAACAGACTGTTTTCAAATATCCCATCATCAAACAGAGGAATGCAAAGTGGTCATTCAGCCCTTGACAATATTCCACCATTCAAACTAAGTTGCATATTTACTGCACTTTATTTTTGTCTACTTTTGTCATACATTCCTATACACCCTTTTGTCAAACTCAGTTTTGAAGTTTTCCTACTGGCCACAGTTCCACTTTTCTCCAATTCATGTGCACGAGTGCTTTATGCCATTATCCCAACTCTAAGTGTAAAGTTACAACCCATTTCTCTACTCTCCTAAAAAAGGAAATTGTTTTAATCTACTACACTAATGCTTAAATTATACATCCAAGCGAATACTATCCCTTTTCATTTTGTCAATTCCATGTCTTAGTCAACATGTTCGAACACAGATGAGGGGATTTCTTGAGAACAGAGGGAAGACATTTGCAATGCACAATGCAACCAAAATTTAAAAAGATGCAGGCTACAAGGCAACTGTTCTGTCGTTTCAATTTATATTGGTTAACAATTAATTTTGAAATGTGAATAATTACCTTGCTCTTGCTTCCATTCAAAATGGCTGTATCAGAGGCTCCTGGGGTAATTGTAGAAGCCATAGGAGTCAAACTCTCACTTTGATGTACATTGATGATTAGGGCTGGTTTAGTATTTATTTCTGCAATAGGAATCAATTCCATATTTCTATTCATTAAGAAAGCTGAAATCCCAGCTTTGTTAAGTTGTTCATAAACATTAAATATTTCTTTATTTTTAAAAAAAATGTGAGAGGGCAAGTCATGTCTAGACCATTGTATTATAATTACCAAGTCTGGTAATAATAACTTGTATTTTAATCAGGATGAATGTTCTGCATAGATAGCCTTTTGCTTAGATTAGGAGAGCCAGAGCCACAAGAATAAATAATCAAAATATCCAGGAGATTTAAAAATACTGCACAAAGCATTCCATTAAATTCTCACCTTCCATGACGCGCCCTCTTCGCATTGCTACCATTGAGGAGATGGTATCAAGGGGCTTAAGACCAACACTCAATGTTTCAAGAAAAGCCTCTTCCAGATTTGAAGTCAACGAACACAACCTCATTTTTCATATTTTGCACTATTTATTTTGTAACATAGTAATTTTGATGTTATGCACTGTACTGCTGCCACAAAACAACAAATTTCATGACATATGGTCATTATGCAGCCCAATGACAGGGCAGATGCTTTACAAAACTAAAGGCAATGAGAACAGGTAATTATTTTGGGGAGGCAGGAGTCACTGAAAAGATCATAAGGAGTGTGCTGTGGAATTTGGGGATAAATAGTGGGAACAGCGAGCGTAAAGAGCCCATTCATAGTGGCAAGAAAGATTTATGCTTTGACTAGCACACATGCTATGCAATTAATTCAGCCTTTTTTCCTACGATTGAAACACCCTGTAAAGTGTTCTACTTTGGTCAGCACTGCTGAGATCCACATGCACAGATATCAACTTATAGCAGGATCAGTGTCCATGCAAGGGCAGGTGAGTTCTAGACAAATCTCACTTCTGCAGATGTTGCCCAACCTGTGAGGTATTTCTAGTGCTTCTGCTTCTAATTGATTTCTAGAATCTGCATTTTTTTTTACTGTTTCTTTTAAGTAGCACCAGCAGAACCTAACGTTTCACCAAACATTTTCTAAAAAGTGAAAAGTAGTGTGACATTTTAAATCAAAAAGGACAAATTAAGCTTTTAAATTACCATTACTATTTTTCAACTGAGGAATTTGAATCAGCAATTTTCAGCAGGAACCAAGGTCAATTTCCTCTCCCCAAACTTCCCCCCCCCCACAGTTCTTTCAGCGCAAGAGAAACAGAACATTGAACAGTGACTCTCTGTTCCAGATGGCTCCCCACACTAGAATAACATTACAGCAGAGAAAGTCAAGAGGTGATGCAAGAGAGGTTCTATATCATGAAGAGTTTCAAAAAGTAGATAAATTATTCCACTTATAGAAACCAGAGCACCTATGATTTGAAGAAAACAGAAAGGTGAATTATGCAGCAAGTCACTATGATCTATTATGCTCTACCTGAATAGGTGAGGGAAGGGGATCTTTAAAAATAACAGGTATTTATAATGACAGGAAATGTTAAGAAGCACGCTCCTTTCACACAAACAACTATGTTACTGTTTAGTTGCTTAATATGCAAGTTTTTAAAAAGTTACTTGCATAGAATTTTAAAAGCTCGGTATGTTGCCCATTTTAGGTATAAGAAATACAAGGAATTGGCCCACCCATATTCAGCTTCTGCAGATTCAGGAAATCAGAATTAGAAACAAAAAATACTAAGGCACCGAGGAGAGTAGCAGAACATTGGGATCAGGAAATATAGAAAGTGGCAGCACAGCTAGATAGGGTTGTAAAGAAAGCTTTTGGCACATTGGCCTTCACAAATCAATGAACTAAGTACAAGAGATGTGATGTTATGTTGAAGTTGTACAAGCCATTGGTGAGGCCTACTTTGGGATACTGTCTGCAGTTTTGGTCACCTACCTACAAGAAAGAGGTAAAGAAGATTGAAGGAGTACAGAGAAAATTTACAAGGATGTTGCTGCGAGATTTGATAGAGATACAAGCAAAATTATGAGGGGTATAGATAGGGTAAATTCAAGCATGCTTTTTCCACTGATGTTGGGTGGAATTACAACTGGGGGGTCATGGGTTAAGGATGAAAGGTGAGAAGTTTAAGGGAAACTTCTTCACTCAGAGTGTCATGCAAGTGTGGAACAAGCTGCCAGCACAAGTGATGCAGGCGAACTTGACTTCAATGTTTAAGAGAAGTTTGGATAGGTACTTGGATGGTAGACGTATGGTCCCAGTTAAGATCAATGGGAGTAGGCAGTTTAAATGGTTCAGCATTGATTCTATGGGCCGAGGGGCCCATTCCTGTGCTGTACTTTTCTATGACTAAATGCTGAGCAAAAGGTGGAAAGGCAGCCCTGAGGATACTTCTAGAACATCATAAGTGATAACCATTGCAGAAAAACTGAAATTTTCATGCATCTAGAAATATCATGATTTGAAAATAACCCAAAAGCCCTTGATAAATGTGCAACTTAAATACTTTGTGTACAAATTAGAAATAGTAGTATGCACACATTAACACAGATAAGCAAGCACTAGAGCCAAAAAAAAGGTCCACACCAGCAGCCCGATACATACATGATTACCTTGGCTGGAGCTGGCAGCATGGTGCAGCACAGGAGAAGGAGGACAAGCAACACAGGAAGAGAAGTTGGGTTTGGACCCTTGAGCAGCAAGTCTTGTTTCCTCACTGATCTAACAAAAAAAATGCACTTTAAGACTACACACATTGCCAAGTTTAATAGAGCAGAGTTGGACCACTATTTCAGCAAGCAAGCTGGAAGGGCAAGGGCAAAAAGCATCAGAGAGTCCAAAACCCCTTACCCTCCTACTTTATAAATTAAATTCTATTACTTAAAGAGCATTAGAGCATATTGGCACTACAATCAAATACTACATAGACACCAAAATCATTAGATTTCAGGCATAACAACTACAAAGCAAACAATATCAAATCTATTCAATAATACACAATGTGGTTATTCATGCCTAGGAAGACTATCAGGGAAGTAAAGCCAGCAACACAGTTTCAACTTTCACCCTAATTTCCACCTCACCTTCATTGCTTTTAATTCTGTATTCATTATTCAACAACACCACAATCATTCAAAATAAAATTCAGAAAAGTTATTACAATAATCTTACTTTTTTATCTGTACTATTCATTCGATCTTTTGCTTCTCTGGCTTTCTGAATTGCCTTCAGCACCTCAACTGTATCCAGTTCTTTTCCTGTTGTAACAGTATTATCCAGGCAGACCTACAAGAAGAACAGTAAAATCAGGAGCAAGCCTCAATAAGATTATGATTTTTGCCTCATTCACTGTATCACCCAATTTTCATAACCCTATGGTCATCTTACTGGAGGCAAAGATTTTCAAAGACATCTGCACTATAATATTTCTCATCCAAATCATAAATTGCTAACCTCTTGTCTGGAGATTATGTTCTCAGGTTTCACATTATTGACTTAGAAGAGCGAGCCTCTAGAAATCTACCAGGCAATTCCCAATAAAAGCTCCTCTCCATGTAAAAAAACATTTGCAATACAGGAGATTAATTGGTTATTATATCCATTCTAATCACAGTAGAACCACCCAACATTATTCCACCTTCCAGCATTAGATCTGTAACTTTGCAGTCATGGTCTTCAAATATATATCTATGTTCTTAAATCAAATGGAGGTTTTATTTTATTTTTACCTATACTTTCAGATCACCTGCTTCTGATCTCTTCCATCTTGTGGGTGAAATATTTATCCTCGTGTCCCTGTAATCCTTTAACTACTTACTTCAACTCTTGGTTTCTGACATTTCTGTTATTTATTCTATTCGGCCCCTCAATTTTATACTTCTCACCCCCTTCACTTCCTCAATTCAAAGAAAAACAATCTTAGCTTAATCAAGCTTTCCTCATAGCTGCAATACTCCAATCCTAGTAGCATATTCAATCACATTTGCATTTTCCAAAGGAATAATAGCCTTCTTATAATGTGGTAAATAAAATGTATGCACCATTCAAGCTGAAGCCTAATAAGTGCTATAAATGGAATCTATGGAATCATATATGGTCTAAATGCCAATAAGTGCAAACTTGTTCTGTTCATTCCAGTTTCAAAGGGGAACTCATCATTACAAGAAGCAATCTTGCAAATTTATACTGTGCCAACTCCAGGATAACCAAATTTAGTACTGATAAGGAAACCAAAACTATATGCAACACTCCAAATTAAGTCTTACTCATTTTTGTATTCCAATCCCTTCGCAATAGTCCCAGTTTCTTATTCCATCTGCAAATTCCCCCAAGACATGAACATTTAGCAGTTTCTAACTACAAAAGTATGAAGTGAAAAATTTTCTCCACAGTATACTTTATATTCATTTATTTCTCACTCAAGACATCTGCACACACTATACAATCTTCTCATATCTATTCCTTAATTCACTATTCCTTATAGCTTCAGATCATTGCAAATATCCGTCAATGTACAACTTGAGCACCCGAGGGCCCAGTTTAGACATCATAATTTACCCACTTGAAAGTGAACTGTTCACTTCCATTGTTTTACCAGTCCTGTCCTACAGTTAACATAACCCACGATCTCTTATAATTATTGCACAACCCCTTGTACAATACTCGGGTAAATGTCCTTTAAAACCCAATATAGTGCATACAAATGGTTTATCCACCTAAGGACAATATTGCTGTTTGTTCTTTCGTACATCATGTTGACCACAGCCAGTAATCTACAGCACATACTTGATAATGTGCCCCAGCACTTTGCTGACAAATGTCAGGTTAAATAGACTTTAGGTCCCTTAAATAGTATACAATTATGGTAACTTTCAATCTGCTGTGTCCATCAGCATTTAGGGAATGGGGAATTTTTAAAAGTTCATAACAAAAGCACAAGACCATATGGCCATAAGATACAGGAGCATAATTAGGCCATTTGGCACATCAAGTTGGCTTTCCCATTCCATCATGGTTGATTTATCATCTGTCTGAACCCCATTCCCCTGCCTTCTCCTCTTGTCCTTTGAATCCCTTATTAATCCAGGACCTATTAACCAATAGCATCCACAATCAATGCAGCCAAGATTTTAAATCTTTGAACTCAGGCTGTAGCAGTTACTTGAAAAGCAAACCAAAACCACTGAGAGACTGAGCGAGGACTTGACACTGTATGGCGTGCTTACAAATAACTGAGTTCCAAGTCGAAAAAAGTAAGTTTGATCCTTTATTGCACAACCAAAGACAAACTATCTTATATAACAATAACTCACAAAACTAAATTAGCAATATAGTGGAATAAGAGTAATTAGCATTCAAATTAGCAGTCAACAAAAAAAATACATCATCCTCTGCTCTCCATCAACTAATTAAGTAGGACAAAGCATGAATATGTAATGATACTTATTCTACCAGACCAACCCATGTGACAAATTACCAAAACCCATAATAATTACACAACACAAAAAACAGAGATAGAAAATAGATACATGGCTCCTACACAGACCATCAGATTTTAAGGTGATGCTTAGAAACTAAAGAAAAATAACAATTCAGTTATAGATATTGTAATAATGAAATAAAAAGTTCTCAAATTTAAAGGGAAAAATCAAGCTTGTGGACAGAAGAGTGCAAAGCATTCTTGGCATTTACACATTTTTTGTTAAAAGCCAAGAGGGTCTACAGTGATTAAAAAAAAAAAATCAAGTTATCTCACCCCATCAGATTTCTCAAAAAAAGGTGAATAGCTTTGCAGGGAAGTACTACTCCATATTTAAATAACTAGAGAATCTCCAAACTACACAGATAAAATGGTTCAACAATCTTTTTCTGTAATTTATTTTCTATTGACGTTCATCATCAAACCATAAGATGTATTTCAGATACTGTACATATATCATGTATTCATATTTGCCACAAATCTCCACATAATATTTATCTGAGGTATACACTTGGTTCAACAATCTTAATCTTAATTAAAAGTTTGTCTTGGTGAATTTTCTCCAACAATTTAGATAGAAATCCACTGCAGGTTGCAAACAATCAAAAAATTTAAGCTGGAAAACTCAATTGCCATTAAATGAACAGTACAAAACTGTTACACATTTCTACTTTGAACTTAATTGTTATTATTCATTGTTACCTCTGAGGCACGGTCGCCAAATTGTGCGAGAACCTTTGTTCTGTAATCAGGAATGATGCTCAAAGGGTTGTTATTTAGAAAGACCTTCTCAAGGCAGGGCAAACTCCCGATGCTTTTAATTTCTTCTATCTGAAAATAATTATTCTGTGTCAATACATTTTGCATGAAACACTAGAAAATATGTTTATATTACCCTGGACATATTAACTTTGTGAATAAAGGGCATAGTGTGTACAATTGTACACACTTAATTAAGGGGACACACACACGCATCTTAAAACAGATCTGACACCAAAATGCTGAAAAAAAAAACACCCATTAAACTGGACAAGTTAGATCTGATACTGGTGTGTGAAGCTCGATGGACAATACTGGCTGCAAGAAAACGTTAAGAGCAAACCCAAGTGTTTTTTTTAAAACAGACGATTGGTTTATCATTTTTATTATAAAGTTTCTGTTTAGGTGTTTAAAGTGATTTAATTGTTTAATACAAGTTAAACAGTTATTAAAGTTTAAAGAATAGAGCAAAGTATAATCAAAGTAGTTAAGCTTTTCCTTCTATTGAAATGGTAAAATTACTGGACCAGTAGAGTCCTGTGGAAAAAAGTTCGAATGTTAACTTTGCAGCTGAGAAATCTAAAGTTGATTCCAATGGGCTCAGTATTGGCAAATCATGAAACCATTGCATTGTCATAAATACCCATCTGATTCACTAACGGTCTTTGAGTAAGGAAATGTGTTGGAAAGCCAAACAAATTACACACAAGGAAAATTACATATGAATGTAATTAACTATGGCCAATAAAGCATCCTTAACATTTTAAAAAGCATTTCTGGTTACCGGATAGAGCAGAGATAACAACAATCAAGATGGGCAAAGTAGCAGGTCAACACCAAAGATGTTTTTCTCCATGAAAGTCACAAGGAGAATTCAGGCAACCAATACTAAATTAGCCTCATCATCAAGGAATTGGTAAACTGGCGAGACAATGACGGTAACAGTCACCATTTCATCTGTCAAAACTGACTAATCAATTGAAATATAAACTGATTATTTTGTAGAAGTATACCAATAATCTAATAGCATATCAAAAGAGCATTTGCAGCACAATTACTGAATGTATGTATATATAAAGTACACGAATCTCAAGGTAGTATATAGTAACAAATGTACTGATAATTTTACTTTGAACATTGTAATATTGTAATTATTTTGTTCAAGATAATTCCTATCTAGAAAGCTCACCCACCCAAACTTCAATCCATACCCTTCAGAAACCTTAATTTATGAAAAGATTATTGATGTTGGCTTGAGAACTCTCAATCTTCTTTGCATCAACCTAAGTTTTGGAGTCAACTGTGAGATGAAAAGTTCAGTATCTTTTTCTTTTGAGCTTTTTGATATTCTCTACCTGTACGTATAAAGATGAACAACAAATGCTCTGCACCGGCACTAATCTCCTTCAGTGCCTTTCACATGTTACTTACCCTGTCGTGTGACCAGATTGCAATTGAATTGTGCAGGTAGTTAGGTGTTTAAAAATAATATCCTTCATCAAACAAACTTGATTTCAAAGTGATTTTTCAAGAATTGACATTTGAAGTTCATTGCAGTATTAAAACATTAGAAACAAGAGTGTTGCATTTGGCCCTGCTTACTTGCACTATGTAATAAGATCATGTCTGATCTTTTACCTTGGGTTTCACTTCCCTGCTCTAACCAAACATCTGTTAAAATTTTAGTCTAGTCATCGCCATCTTAATTGTACTTAGTAACTGAGACTTCACAGCACTCTTGTCAATTTACCAATCTGATTAACAGACTAGACATGCCTAATGTAACAAGATTCTTCCATCACAATGCCTGGGTACCTCCTGCGCCAATGGCAGAAGAGAATCAAGGGCAATGGAGACACAGTGGCAGTGGTACAGAGCTCTCAGCGTTGACTCCAGACCCGGTGTAATCTCATGGAATCAAGTCAAACTAGGGCAAAATAACCTCTTCCTAGTTACTGCCCTCAGCCTACTTATTAACCATAAACCAGTGCTTCCCATCACTGCACATTTAGAAAAATCCCTGAAAATACCAAGGGCACAAAACGTACTCTAGACGGAGACAGTCTATCAACAGGAGTGGCTTGGTTGTATTGGCACAGCCGAAGGCCAGCTGCCAGAATGGATATGTGGCAAAGATCAAGTCAATCAAAATTGGGATAATACCCATTCAACCTCATCGTCACCAATCCTTTTCTGTGGTAGACCTCTCCATCCATGATAGTAACTGGTAGAAGTAACCACAGCACAACCCTTGTGGAGACAAAGTCTTCCCTTCCAGGTGTGTGGCACTACCACCATTCTAAACAGAACAGATCCAGAAGCAGCAGCTCAAACTTGGGCATCATGGAATGCAGTGAACATACAGTATAGCACCAGATGAAATATATACACAATCTGTTACTTCATGGCCTGGCATCACTCGCTACAAGATATCTATAAGAAAAATTATGAAATTATAGGATAGCCTTCATTGTGTGGATGAGTGCAGCAGCAACATTCCTCAATCAGTTCTGCACCATCTAGGACAAAACAACGTATTTCATGGGCACCCCATCAACCACCTGAAAACTTTCATTCCCTCCACCACTAGTGCCTGGAAGCTGCAGTGTATGCCAGCTCTAAAAATGGACTACAGGTGCACATTCCTTTATCCGAAATTCTGAAATCCAAAAAGCTCTGAAAACCAAAGTTTTTTCGCCAACAGCTGACGTCACTCAGCTGTGATGTGGCAGCATTAGCAGAGGCCGCCGGACGTCAGTTGTGGCTCAGCGTTCAGACTAGTTACACGTGCATTTGCTGATATTTTGTGTTCACTGTTGACTTTGTGTTTAATTTCACTGTGAAAATGTCAAAAAGAGCTGCAGATACCCCTATGGGTAACAATGAGGAAAAAAAAGGAAGCATCTATCATTATCAATAACACAGAAAGTGGAGTTATTGCAGAAGCTTGCTCGTGGTGTGTCTGTGTGGCGTCTTACTGAAGAAAATAGTGTCGGAACTACCACTGTATATGATTTAAATAAACAGAAAAAAAAGTTAGTGAAGTTTTATAGTGACAGTGACGTTCTACAGTTATTCCAATAAGTTATTTACCATGTGTTTGACTCGGTTCGTTAGCTGTATATTTTTATGTTTTGAATGTTTTGTTGGAAATAAAATTTTTTCTTGTCATTATTCCCCAAACAATATAGTATAACTATTTACATAGCACTTACATTGTATTAGGTATTATAAGTAATCTAGAGATGATTTAAAGTATATGGGAGGATGTGCGTTGGTTTGGTGCACCGCTGGGTCCTAAAGTCCACCGCACTGAGACAGGTTAAATAAAGGACTTGAGCATATGTGTTTTTTGGTATCGGGGGGGGGGGGGTCTGAAATCCAAAAAATTCTGAATTCCGAAATGCAACTGGCCCCAAGGATTTCGGAAAAGGGATTGTGGACCTGTATATTACCCACCCAGGCTCTTGACTACACTTCGCCTACTACCAAGAACAAAGTTAACAACAACCTGCAACTTCCCCTCAAAATCACACACCATCATAACACAAGCATACACTGCCAATTTTAACCAATTTCCCCCGGGATCAATAAAGTATGACTATGACTGACAGCCCTTCACTTCCCTGGGTCTAAATTCTAGCCCCAATTTTAATGTCACAGCAACTTCACTAGATCTAGTGTAACTGTTTACAGTGACAGTTCATGACTCTCAAGAACAGTTAGGGACAGGCAATAAATGCTGGTTGTGCCAGCCACTTCAGATCATGAAAGTGAATTTAAATTCATCAAACCTTCACTTAACCCATTTTCCTCCAAGGAGAATAATCTGCTCTTGTTGCCATCATTACCACATAATTATTAGCAATTTTTTCTGCTACTCCCTTTGACATTCTTCATAAACTATGGAGGCCAATTTTTAATACAATATTTCAGCACAGGCCAAAAATGTTGGGAGCATTTACAATATTTTACACAAATATCCCAAACATGTAAAATTACCTGTGATATTTTATTGTCACCAAGATCCAAGTTAACTAATGAGTAAAGTTTGTTCAGACCAGACAGACTTTCCAATTGATTTCCTGTCAAGTTCAAAGTTTTGATGTTTCCGAGTTTTGTATGAACACCTTGCAATAACGTGAGCTTGTTGAATGACAAATCCAAATGAATGAGATTATAAAGATGCTGAAAGGAAAGAAAACAGTGAAAGAACATTAAGAATCTGATTAAGCAGAAGTCCAAATTAATCAAATAATGCAGAAGTTTAGTGGTTATTCTTCAATAAGCACCTCTAATTTGTACGCAGGAAAACTAGTGACCAGGTATTTGCTAAACATCTAGTCCTCATTATCACAAAGAGAGGAAGTCTTTTAATTAATTTAAACTGTCTGATAAACTTAGCTCACATACCCACAGACCAACTACCCTAAATTCTGAGCACATATATTCTTCAAACTCATTCAGCACATTATCACAAGATCACAACTCCTGACTCAAACTGCCTCATAAATCATACTTTTTAACCTGGTCTGGACTAATATACAACCTTAGGTTCACCAAAAGTACTGGACTCTCGCTGCTCTGTCAAATAGCCCAGCAAATCACGAGTTATACAACTGTGCGAAATGGGATGGGCTCAGAACAGATCTCACATCTCAAAGTTCAGCAGCCATGAGGCACTGAGTGCCAACAGCAACAACAAAATAATGTGTTGCACCAATTACAATCAAAATGAATCAGTACAAAAATTATGAGCTGTGTAACGCTAAAGCATTGTGCAGCCAAGAAGGAAAACAAATTAGAAACTCTAGTTACTTCAAAGAAAAACAGCATTAACAAAAAGTAAAATGACTGAAGATTTTGAAAGTCCAATGTGCCAAATTCCTGATGTGGGGAGAGCTTGATTACCATAGACCACAAGAAATAGGAGCAGAATTAGGCCATTAGCCCGTCGAGTCTGCTTCACCATTCAATCATGACTGATCCTTTTTCTCCCTCCACAGACCCACTCCCCGGCCTTCTCCCCATAACCTCTGATGCTGTGTCCAATCAAGAAACTATCGATCTCTGCCTTAAATTCACCCAACCTGGCCTCCACAGCTGTCTGTGGTATCAAATTTCACAACTTCACCACCAACTAGCTAAAGAAATTTCCCCGCATCTCTGTTTTAAATGGACGCCCCGCTATCCTCAGGCTGTGCTGTCTTGCCCTAGTCTCCCCCACCATGGAAGACATCCTTTTCACATCCACTCTGTCTTGGCCTTTCAGCATTCGAAAAGTTTCAATGAGATCTCCCCCCTCATCCTTCTAAATTCTAAAGTGCACAGACCCAGAGGCATCAAATGTTCCTTGTATGATAACTCTTTCATTCCCAGAATCATCCTTGTGAACCTCCTCTGAATCCTCTCCAATGCCAACATATCTATTCTTAGATGAGGAGCCCAAAACTGTTCACAATACTCAATGTGAGGACTCACCAGTGCCTTATAAAGCCTCAACATAACATCCTTGCTCTTGTATTCTAGACCTCTTAATATCAATGCTAAAAGTGCATTTCCCTTCCTCACCACTAACTCTTCCTGCCAGTTAACCTTTAGTGTGTTCTGCATCTCAGATTTTTTGGATTTTCTCTCCATTTAGAAAATAGTCTGCACATTTATTTCTACCACCAATGTGCATGACCATGTATTTTCCAACATTGTATTTCATTTGCCACTTCTTGCTCATTCCTAATCTGTCCAAGTCCTTCTGCAGTGTTTCCTCAACACTACCTGCTCCTCCACCAATCTTCATATCATCTGCAAACTTGACAATGAAGCCATTTATTCCATCATCTAAATCATTGATATACAGCATAAAAAGGCGGCAGTCCAAACAGTGACCACTGCAGAACATTACTAGTCACTGGCAGCCAACCAAAAAAGGATCATTTTATTCTCACTCGCTGCCTCCTACCAATCGGCTAATGCTCTAACCGTGCCAGTAACTTTCCTGTAATACCAAGGGCTCTTAACTTGACAAGTTGCCTCATGCGTGGCACCTTGTCAAAGGCCTTGTGAAAGCCCAAATATACATCCTCTGCATCCCTTTATCTATCCTACTTGTAATCTCCTCAAAGAATTCCAACAGGTTCATCAGGCAAGGGTTTCCCTTAAGGAAACCATGCTGACTGTGTCTTATCTTGCCCTGTGTCACCAAGTACTCCATCACCTTACCCTTAACAATTTACTCCAACATCTTCCCAACCACTGAGGTCAGGCTAACTGGTCCATAACTTCCTTTCTGCTGCCTCCCTCCTTTCTTAAAGAGTGCAATTTGCACATTTTCAATTGTCCAATCCAAGATTTTTGAAAGATCATTACTAATGCCTCCATAATCTCTACTGCTACCTCTTTCAGAACCCTTGGGTACAGTTCATCTGGTCTGGGTGACTTATGTACCTTTAGGTCTTTCAGCTTTTTGAGCACCTTCTCCCTTGTAATAGAAATTGCACTCATTTCTTTTCCCTCACACCCTTCAACATCTGGCACACTGATAGTGTTTTCCACAATGAAGACTGATGCAACACACTCATTTAGTTCATCTGCCATCTCCTTGTCCCCCATTATTATTTCTCCAGCCTCATTTTCTAACAGTGCTACATCTACTCTCATCTCACTTTTTTAAAAACATACTTGTAAAAAGCTTTTACTATCCTTTGATATTGCTTGCAAGTTTGTTTTCATATTTCATCTTTTCCCTCCTAATGATTCTTTCAGTTGCTCTCTGTAGGTTTTTAAAAAGCTTCCCAATTCTCTCTCTTCCCACTAATTTTTGCTTTGTTGTGTGCCCTCTCTTTTGCTTTTACATCAGCTTTGACTTCCTTTGTCAGTCACAGTTGTACTATTTTGCCATCTGAGTATTTTTTTGTTTTTTAAATACATCCATCCTGCACCTTCCTCATTTTTCCCAGAAGCTCATGCCATTGCTGCTCTGCTGACATCCCTGCCAGCATCTCCTTCCAATTCACTTTGGCCAACTCCTCTCTCATACCTCTGTAATTTCCTTTACTCCACTGAAATACTGCTACCTCAGATTTTAGTTTCTCCTTATCAAATTTCAAGTTGAATTCAATCACATGATCAAAGGAATGTGTCATCTTTAACTTTATGCCTTTTGGAAATCAGTTCATCTTTTACTCGCTTAGCTATTCACAGTAACAGAAATTTTGACCAGGGGTGCCCAAACTTTTGCATGCCACTGTATGTGCTGCCTGACCTGCTGAGTTCCTCCAGCATTATGTACGTGCTTCACTGGCAACTTTGTTGGTTAACCAGTCATGTGCAAGTAGTAACTACACTGAGGAGCACCAGGCCACTATCTTCCACTCCATCACAACTCTGGGGATCTTCCATCCACTGCCACCAACCTGATAAGTTCCCTTAACCCAGACCTCCCGTTTCTACCTCCTACCCAAGATCCACAAACCTGTCTGTCCAGGTAGACCCATAGTTTCTGCTTCTTCCTGCCCCACTGAACTTGTATCTGTCATACCTTAACTCAGTTTTAGAAACATAGAACATAGAAAGCCTACAGCACAATACAGGCCCTTTGGCCCACAAAGCTATGCCAAACATGTCCTTACTACAGAAATTACCTAGGGTTATCCACAGTCCTCTTATTTTTCCAGGCTCCATATACTTAGATTCTGGACTAGTTCCTGAGGATTGGAGGGTGGCTAATGTAACCCTACTTTTTAAAAAAGGAGGGAGAGAGAAACTGGGGAATTATAGACCGGTTAGCCTAACGTCAGTGGTGGGGAAACTGCTGGAGTCAGTTATCAAAGATGTGATAACAGCACATTTGGAAAGCGGTGAAATCATCGGACAAAGTCAACATGGATTTGTGAAAGGGAAATCATGTCTGACGAATCTCATAGAATTTTGAGGATGTAACTAGTAGAGTGGATAGGGGAGAACCAGTGGATGTGGTATATTTGGATTTTCAAAAGGCTTTTGACAAAGTCCCACACAGGAGATTAGTGTGCAAACTTAAAGCACACGGTATTGGGGGTAAGGTATTGATGTGGATAGAGAATTGGTTAGCAGACAGGAAGCAAAGAGTGGGAATAAACGGGACCTTTTCAGAATAGCAGGCGGTGACTAGTGGGGTACCGCAAGGCTCAGTGCTGGGACCACAGTTGTTTACAATATATATTAATGACTTGGATGAGGGAATTAAATGCAGCATCTCCAAGTTTGCGGATGACACGAAGCTGGGTGGCAGTGTTAGCTGTGAGGAGGATGCTAAGAGGATGCAGAGTGACTTGGATAGGTTGGGTGAGTGGGCAAATTCATGGCAGATGCAATTTAATGTGGATAAATGTGAAGTTATCCACTTTGGTGGCAAAAATAGGAAAACAGATTATTATCTGAATGGTGGCCGATTAGGAAAAGGGGAGGTGCAACGAGACCTGGGTGTCATTATACACCAGTCATTGAAAGTGGGCATGCAGGTACAGCAGGCGGTGAAAAAGGCGAATGGTATGCTGGCATTTATAGCGAAAGGATTCGAGTACAGGAGCAGGGAGGTACTACTGCAGTTGTACAAGGCCTTGGTGAGACCAGACCTGGAGTATTGTGTGCAGTTTTGGTCCCCTAATCTGAGGAAAGACATCCTTGCCATAGAGGGAGTACAAAGAAGGTTCACCAGATTGATTTCTGGGATGGCAGGACTTTCATATGAAGAAAGACTGGATGAACTGGGCTTGTACTCGTTGGAATTTAGAAGATTGAGGGGGGATCTGATTGAAATGTATAAAATCCTAAAGGGATTGGACAGGCTAGATGCAGGAAAATTGTTCCCGATGTTGGGGAAGTCCAGAACGAGGGGTCACAGTTCGAGGATAAAGGGGAAGCCTTTTAGGACCGAGATTAGGAAAAACTTCTTCACACAGAGAGTGGTGAATCTGTGGAATTCTCTGCCACAGGAAACAGTTGAGGCCAGTTCATTGGCTATATTTAAGAGGGAGTTAGATATGGCCCTTGTGGCTACGGGGATCAGGGGGTATGGAGGGAAGGCTGGGGCGGGGTTCTGAGTTGGATGATCAGCCATGATCATAATAAATGGCGGTGCAGGCTTGAAGGGCCGAATGGCCTACTCCTGCACCTATTTTCTATGTTTCTATGTTCCTAGGATACTCTTAAAAGATCCTATCGTATCTGCCTCCACCACTGCTGTCGGCAGCCCATTCCACGCCCTCACCACTCTCTGCATAAAAGAAACTTACCCCTGATGTCTCCTCTGTACCTACTTCTAAGTACCTTAAAACTGTGTCCTCTCCCCCCCCGGTTCAGTCCCTTACTACCTACATCCATGACACTTCACACACGCTTGATCTTTTCAATGATTTCAAATACCCTGGCCGCGATCACCTTATTTTCACTATAGATATCCTGCCCCTTACACCTCCATTCCCCATCAGGAAGGCCTCAAAGCTCTCCGTTTTTTTCTGGACACCAGACCTAACCAGTTCATCCCCACCACCACTCTCCTCCATCCGGCAGAATTCTCAATAATTTCCCCTTTGACTCCTGCCACTTCCTTGAAACAAAAGGTGTCACCATGGGCACTTGCATGGGTCCCAGCTATGACTGCCTTTCTGTGGGCTACGTGGAACAGTCTATGTTCCAAGCCTACACTGCTGTCACTCTTTTCCTTCGCTACATCGATGACAGCATTGGTGCTGCTTTCTGCACCCATGCTGAGCTCATCGACTTCATAAACTTTCCCTCCAACTTCCACCCTGCCTTCAAAAATTTACCTGGTCCATTTCTAATACCTCCTTCCCCTTTCTCAATCTGTCCATCTCTGGAGACAGCTTAACTACTGATGTCTATTATAAACCCACTGATTCTCAGAGCTATCTGACCTATAGCTCTTCCCACCGTTACTTATAAAAATGTCATTCCTTTCTCTCAATTCCTCCATCTCCGCCACACCTGCTCTCAGAATGACACTTTTCATTCCAGAACGAAGGAGATGTCCTCCTCCTTCAAGTACAAGGGCTTTCCTTCCTCCACCATCACCGCAGCCCTCACCCACATCTCTTCCTTTCACACGTCTGCCCTCCTGTCATCCCACCAGGGATAGGGTTCCTCCTGTCCTCAACTACCACCCCACCAGCCTCCACGTCCATAATTCTCCGTAACTTCAGCCATCTCCAACAGGACCTCAACACCAAGATACCTTTCCTTCCCCCCCCCCACCACTTTCGACTTTCTGCAGGGATCACTCCCGACACAACTCCCTTGTCCATTCATCCTCCCAGTTATCTCCCTCCTGGCACTTATTCTTGCAAGCGGAATAAGTGCTACATCTGCCCCTACATCTCCTCCCTCACTACCATTCAGATCCCCAAACTGTCCTTCCAGGCAAAGTGACACTTCACCTGTGAATTTGTTGGGGGTCATCGACCACATCTGGTCCTCCCAGTGTGGCCTCCTGCACATCAGTGAGACCCAATGTAAATTGGAAGACCACTTCACCGAGCACCTGTGCTCTCGCCACCAGAAAAAGCAGGATTTCCTGGTGGCCACCCATTTTCACTCCACTTCCCATTCTGACCTGTCAGTCCAGGGCCTCCTCTATTGCTGCAATGAGGCCCACACTCAGGTTGGAGGACCAGAACCTTATATTTCGTCTGGGCAGCCTCCAAGCTGATTGCATAAACATCGATTTCTCTAACTTCCGGTAATGGCCCACCACCCCCGCATTCACCATTCCCCATTCTCTTTTCTCACCTTATCACCTTATCTGCCTATCACCTCCCCCGGTATTCCTTCCCCTTCCTGCTCTTCATTGGCCTTCTGTCCTCTCCTATCAGATTCCCCTTCTCCAGCCCTTTATCTCTTTCACCAATCACCTTCCCAGCTCTTTTACTTCACCCTTTCCCCTCTACCAGTTTCACTCACCAGCTACTACCTAATATTTCTTCCTCCCTTCCCCTCACCTTCTCAACTATTTTCTCCAGTCCTGATGAAGGGCCTCGGCCTGAAACATCAACTGTTTACTCTTTTACATAAATGCTGCCTGGCCTGCTGAGTACCTCCAGCATTTTGTGTGTTACTTATAAGTAGCAATTAGCAGTTCTGGCACTTCACAGAAACATGGTCTACATAACCATGTAATCTACCTGTAAATTCTCCATAACTGTTATTTCATTGTAACTTAGATCCAGAAATTCCACTCTTGGTATTAATCTCTGTAAATAAAAAGCAGAGAATTATAAACTAATAGACAACACCAAATTAAAAAAAGTAAGAGGAGCTTCTAGACAATACAGTTAATCGAAGACTTGCCGTAATTGAAGATGTGATGAAAATGACTCAAGATGATCTTTCAGACGTGAAATCGATCAACAACAAATTAGAATCGCGGAACTAGATGAAGATGGCCGCAAAAGGGATCGAATAAAAGCTTAACTTCGGTAACTCAACAGCTGGAGTGTTATGAAGCTAAGACTATTGATCTTGAAAATCACTCTCGATGATAGAATTTGCGAATAATCGGTTTTCCTGAAGATGTTGAGACGGGAGATCCTACTAAATATTTTTCTAAATTGTTAGCAGATGTGTTTGGTCCAGGCATATTGAAGGAACCCCCACTGTTAGATCGCCCACACCGTTCTTTACGATTTAAACCGGCGAAACTGGCCAAACCGAAGTCAGTCATCGTTCGGTTTCATTATGTTCATCATAAGGAACAAGTGATTCGAGCTGCTCAGCAGAAAGGCATGATTGAGTTTCAAAGTTTTAAATTTCGAATTGTCGAAGATTACAACCAAGTACTATTGGAAAAAAACAGATGGCTTTTAAACCACAGATGTCAGAATTTTATCATCAGGGCTATTAAATAGCGTTACTGTTCCCAGCCTGTTTGAGAATTGATATGCCGGATAATTCTCGTAGCTTGTTCAAAACTCCAACCGAAGCTCAAAGTTTTCTTGACAATCTGTCTCCCTCTGTTGAGGACTAATTAATGCATTTTTTTTTCCCCTCGCCTTTGATCTGTTTTTCGTTTCCTTTTTAAAAAAATGTTAATATTTAGTTTGTAAAATTAGAACTTTATGTTCTGAGGGTTTTCTGCCTTGATCTTGTAGTGTAGGTACACTCTATATTTTTAAATGATAGTATGCTTTTTTGTTAGTTATTTTGTATATCTCACTTTTCATATTTTTTCTTGAGTTATTTAGTTACAATTTTAATGCTCATTTTACTTTTTTTTTGCAATGTTACTGGAGAAGTATTATATTTTTAAATGGTAGATTGTTTTCTTCTTCTTCCTAGAATTCTCTCTTTTTTTCTCGTCACTTCCAATCATTTATATATGAGAAACCAATAATATGAACTGGCGCTTGATCTTTTTTTTTGAAATACGAGTAAGAAGTAACTATTTTATGTTTGTAATTGTAATCTTTTCCTTACCTTTATAGTAACTTTTTTTTCCACTTTTTTGAATATGGGTGGTTTTTCTTATAATAAACATATTTCTTTTGGGTCGCCTTCTGGAAAGCTGGGGTTAGAGTTAGCTGTAGATGTAGCTTTGGCCACTTTCTGGCTTTTTTCTGGGTTTTTGGGGGAGGAGGGAGGTACTTTTGTTCTTTTTAAATTTACTTTTTCTTTTTAAATGAGCAGACCTGAAACTACCAAAATGTCTGAAATGTTGCAACTTCCGGTTCCTCTTTGGACCTTTTTTCCTCTTCCGGGGTCATGAGTTTGTACTCTGGTTAACCCTTTACATACCTTATGCTCGAGTTCAGTACGATGGATAAGATTATTAATTTGGTTTCTTGGAATACGAATGGCTTAAACCACCCCAGTAAACAGAAGAAAAATTTTTTTAAAGTATTCCATAGGATGAATGCTCACATTATCTTTGACCAAGAAACTCATGTCCAGAAAGAGGATAATCAGCATTTTTTTTAGGTTCTGGAAGGACAAATAGTACCACTCGAATTCACAGGCCAAAGTACAAGGTGTTTCTATTTTTATAGGTTTGTCAATTTCATTTTTGCATCATGAGATGGTTTCAGACCCGAATGGCAGATTTTTATTAATTATTGGTTAGTTATTTAACAAAAAGGTTGTCTGCTTAATGTTTATGCCCCAAATGTTGACTGTCCCGAATTTTTTAAAGAATCTCTTTACATCTCTTCCTAATTTAAATGATTATATGTTGATTTTGGGTGGAGATTTCAACTGTTGTTTAAATCCTTTGATGGACAGATCCATGTCCAATCAAGTACTTATGAATAAATCGGCTACCCTTATTAACTCTTTTACAACTGACTCTGGAATCTCAGAAATTTGGAGACTCTTGCATCCAAATGAGAGAGTTCTCATTTTTTTCCACATGTATATCATCACTATTCAAGAATCAATTATTTTCGATTCACGATTAATTCCACTTGTTACTGGTTGTAAATACGATTCCATTGCTGTTTCTGATCATACGCCATTGAAACTATTAAGTCAAGGGATACATCTACTAGTTCTACACAATGGCGATTTAATACCACTTTGCTTCAAGATTCGGATTTTGTCAAGTTTATTGAGGAACAGATTAATTTTTTCTTCATAATGAATTCTACAGAGGATATTTCTAGTGGGACACTATGGGATACTTTTAAAGCATATATTCGTGGACAAATTACTTCATATACTGCCGGATTAAAAAAGCAAACTAAAAACCCCATTTCCAGAAAAGTTGGGATATTTTCCAAAATGCAATAAAAACAAAAATCTGTGATATGTTAATTCATGTGAACCTTTATTTAACTGACAAAAGTACAAAGAAAAGATTTTCAATAGTTTTACTGACCAAATTAATTGTATCTTGTAAACATACACAAATTTAGAATTTGATGGCTGTAACACACTCCCAACAAAAGTTGGGACAAAGGCATGTTTATCATTGTGTTACATCACCTTTCCTTTTAATAACAATTTTTAATCGTTTTGGAACTGACGATACTAATTGTAGTAGATTTGCAATTGGAAATTTTGTCCATTCTTGCTTGTTATAAGACTTCAGCTGCTCAACAATCCGTGGTCTCTGTTGTCTGATTCTCCTTTTCATGATGCGCCATACATTTTTAATAGGAGATAGATCTGGACTGGCAGCAGGCCAGGCAAGCACACGCACTGTGTCTACAAAGACACGCTGTTGTAGCCCATGCAGAATGTGCTCTGGCATTGTCCTGCTGAAATAAGCATGGACATCCCAGGAAGAGACATCGCCTTGATGGCAACATATGTCTCTCTAAAATCCTAATAGTAGTCATACTTTATTAATGCCGGGGGAAATTGGTTTTCGTTACAGTTGCTCCATAAATAATAGTCATAGAACCATAAATAGTTAAATAGTAATATGTAAATTACGCCAGTAAATTATGAAATAAGTCCAGGACCAGCCTATTGGCTCAGGGTGTCTGACCCTCCAAGAGAGGAGTTGTAAAGTTTGATGGCCACAGGCAGGAATGACTTCCTATGACGCTCAGTGCTGCAACTCAGTGGAATGAGTCTCTGGCTGAATGTACTCCTGTGCCCACCCAGTACATTATGTAGTGGATGGGAGATATTGACCAAGATGTCATGCAACTTAGACAGCAACCCCTTTTCAGACACCACCGTGAGAGAGTCCAGTTCTATCCCCACAACATCACTGGCCTTGCGAATGAGTTTGTTGATTCTGTTGGTGTCTGCCACCCTCAGCCTGCTGCCCCAGCACACAACAGCAAACATGATAGCACTGGCCACCACAGACTCATAGAACATCCTCAGCATAGTCCGGCAGATGTTAAAGGACCTCAGTCTCTTACTGCCTCAGAGTAAATATACGCCTCAGAGTCAATGGTACCTTCACATACATGCAACTCACCCATGCCGTGGGCACTGACGCACCCCCATACCATCACAGATGCTGGCTTTTGCACCTTTCGCTGATAACAATCTGGATGGCCGTTTTCATCTTTGGCACGGAGAACGTGACGCCTGTTTTTTCCGAAAACTAGCTGAAATATGGACTCATCTGACCACAGCACATGGTTCCACAGTCTTTCGGTCCATCTGAGATGAGCTCAGGCCAGAGAACTGGCTGGCGTTTCTGCATAGAGTTGATGTATGGCTTCCTCCTTGCATAATACAGTTTGAAGTTGCATTTCTGGATGCAGCGACAGACTGTGTTGAGTGACAATGGTTTTCCGAAGTACTCCCAAGCCCAGGTGGCTATAATTGTCACAGTAGCATGATTTTTCTTTCCATTTTTCAACCTTATTTTAACTCTGTCCCAACTTCTGTTGAGTGTGTTGCAGCCATCAAATTCTAAATTTGTGTATATTTACAAAATACAATTAAGTTGGTCAGTAAAACTATTGAAAATCTTTTCTTTGTACTTTTGTCAGTTAAATAAAGGTTCACGTGAATTAACATATCACAGATTTTTGTTTTTATTGCATTTTGGAAAATATCCCAACTTTTCTGGAAATGGGGTTTGTAATAATGAAATACTTAACCTGGTTGACAAGATTAAAGAAATTGACAAGAAATATTCTATAGCCCCTAATCAGGAGCTTTACAAACAGAGAGTTGAACTTCAAATGGAATATAATCTATTACTATCACCTTCGACTGAAAGTCAATTAACCAAAACTAAGAGTCAATTCTATATTCATGGTGATAAGACCGGGAAACTATTGGCTAATCAATTGAAATCGGCTTTGGTTAAGCAACAGATTGTTATGATTCGTAAACAAGATGGCATTTTGACAGTTGACCATGATGAGATAAATAAATCCTTTCAAGAATTTTATACCTCTTTATATCAATCAGAATTTCCTGATGACTCCACTATAATGCATGAATTTTTAAAGAAGTCGAATATACCAAAATTATCATCTAATGAACGTTTAAAACTAGACGTACCTATTACAATACAGGAAATAAAAAATGTTATTTTTTCAATGAACTCACGTAAAGCACCTGGCCCAGACGGATATACAGTAGAATTTTTTAAATTTTTCTCTACTACACTGACTCCTTGGCTATGTAGAATTTTTAGAGATGCAGTATCTATAGGTAAATTACCACAATCTTTTTATCGAGCTTCTATTTCCCTAATTCTTAAAAAAGGATCCTATTGAATGTGCATCTTATAGGCCTATTTCTTTGTTGAATGTGGATTCTAAGATTTTTTCTAAAATATTGGCAATGAGATTGGAGAATGTATTACCTCAAGTTATTTCTGCTGATCAGACTGGATTTATTAAAAATCGTTACTCTTTTTTAATATTAGATTAATGAATATTGTTTATACTCCTTCACCCAGAATTCCAGAATGTATTATTTCACTGGACGCTGAGAAAGCCTTTGACAGAGTTGAATGGACATATTTATTTAATACCCTTGAGAAATCTAATTTTAGTCCGATATTTGTATCTTGGATTAAACTGATATATCTTACTCCTTTGGCTTTGGTATTTACTAATAATCAAAGATCACCCCTTTTTCATCTGTTCCGTGGTACTAGGCAGGGTTGCCCTCTTAGTCCATTACTATTCGATATTGCCTCGGAACCGCTAGGTATTGCTATTCGTGACTCCCCTAATATATCTGGCATTACCCGTGGGAATGAGACTCATAAACTACCACTATATGCAGATGATTTACTATTATATATTTCTAACCCGGGGAAATCTATTCCAGCAGTATTAACTTTGCTTGCTCAGTTTAGTAGTTTTTCTGGTTATAAACTGAATCTAGGTAAGAGCAAACTTTTTCCATTAAATATACAGGTTCCTATTTATAGATGTTCTCCATTCAGAGTGTCTACTGACTATTTTACTTTTTTGGGAGTTAAAATTACTAAGAGACACAAGGATCTATTCAAGTTCAACCTTTTACCATTAATTAATCAGGTTAATCAACTGATTACTAAGTGGTCCCCATTGTCTCTATCACTGATTGGCCGAATTAATGCTATTAAAATGATTATTTTACCTAAATTTTTATATTTATTTCAAACGATACCAATTTTTATTCTTGAATCCTTTTTTGATACTATTGATCCCAAAATTTCCTCATATACGGCAGAACAAAAATCCCAGACTAAGTTAAAAAAAAATATTTACAGAAGTCCAAGAAAGATGGTGGTTTAGCACTGTCTAACCTAAGGTTTTATCATTGGGCAATTAATATTCGATATTTAATATTTTGGACACAAGATTGGAATATAATTCCAAACCCATATTGGGTAAACCTTGAAGGCTACTCTTTAGCTTCCATTTTAGGAACTTCACTTCCTTTTGTACTATCTAAATTGAATAAACAAATGGTTAATCCAATAGTTAAACATACATTGCGAATATGGTTTCAATTTTGTAAATTTTTTGGTTTCAACAAATTTATATTATCAAGCCCTATTATATCTAATTTTTTTTTCCAACCCTCAGTTATGGACCAAGCCTTTTTGATATGGAAAACAAAAGGTATAACATGTTTTCGTGACTTATTTCTGGATAACTGTTTCATGTCTTTTGAACAGTTATAAAGAAATTTGATTTGCCTAGATCCCATTTTTTTAGATATTTACAAATAAGAATTTTTTTAAAATACTATGTTGCCTACGTTTCCGACCTCATACCCTACTGATATTATCGATAGAATTTTAGGCTTAAATCCTCTTCAGAAGGGATTAATAGCATTTACGACATAATTATGAAATTACAGCCAGATATATCTGATAAATTTAAAAATGAATGGGAAAGGGAACTTCAACTTTGCCTACCTATACAGAAATGGGATAAAATTTTTCAATTAGTCGGTACTTCCTCTATATGTGCTAAACATACATTAATATAAAGTAGTGCATAGAGCCCATATCTCTAAAGATAAATTAGCCCATTTTTATTCCCATATAAACCCTATTTGTGACAGATGTCACTCTGAGGTGGCTTCTTTAACTCATATGTTTTGGTCCTGTCCTCTTTTGGAAAAATATTGGAAAGATATTTTTGATATTATCTCAACAGTTCTATGTTTTGATTTACAACCCCATCCTATGACAGCAATTTTTGGATTGCCAATGGTAGAATATAGATCTTTATCTTCTTCAGCCTGTCAGATGATTGCATTTGTTACTTTAGTGGCCAGAAGATCTATTTTATTGAACTGGAAGGAGACCAATCCTCCTACTACATTCCAATGATTTTCCCAAACTATATTATGTTTAAATTCAGAAAAAATTAGAAGTGATATTTTTGATCCTTCGGTTAAATTTGAAGAGACTTCGAAACCATTTATTCACCACTTTCATATGACATAATTTGACCTTTCTGAATCCTTCGTATTAACTTAAAATATATGAATAGAGGAGCAGAGTTGACGACATTACTGAACCTGTTCAATTTAAGACATTGGCCTAGCCTTGTTTTGTTCCGTTTGCTTTTTTTGGGTTTAGTATTTAGTTTTTTTTTGGTTTTTTTTGGGGGGGTTTTCTTTTTATTTCTTTTTTTCTATTAATTACATCGTGAGTTTGGAAGTCTACACCACTTGTGTCATCTGAAATTTTTTCTGTATAAGTTTATTAACAATAAGATTATTCCATTCTCTTTGTATCATTGTTACTTTGTTTATAATCTTGGAAAAATTAATAAAAAGATTTAAAAAGTAAGAGGATCTATTATTTTATTTTCCATTTAGCGATACAGTGCAGAGTAGACCCTTCTGGCGTTTGAGCTACGCCACACAAACTCCAACAAACCCAATTAACCCGAACCTAATCAGGAAACAACTTACAATGACCAATTAAGCCAACTGGTACGTACTTGGACTGTGAGATAAAACCTGAGCACCCAGGGAAAACCCGTGCATTCCATGGGGAGGATATACAAACTTCTTACAGAATGGCACCGGAATTGAACTCCAAACTCTGGAATGCCACGAGCTGTAATAGCATTACACAACCATGGTTACTGGAACAAGTTGTTGTGGTGCATGTGAACTCTGGCTTAAGCACTCAGGAATGTTTCAAAGGATGGAGAAGAAATGCAAACCTTTGGACAAGTTTTACATTGGGAAGAGTCAGAATTAATACACTACGGTATTTCCAATCTATTACTAGAATGGCAGCAGCTGCTTGGTAACAAGTCCTGCACTTTTTTTATAAAAATATGTCACCCATTTTATTAATTCAATGCATGCAGTAGTGATTATCAATTAGAATTATTCTTGGCAAGAGATAAAAGAGACTAGCAAACTCGATTTCCTTTAAAGAGCGTTAGGATAGGTGAGGTGAGGAATAGAACAGAAAAAAAGATACCATTTACTTGTTGTTTGATAACAGATTAAGGGCTATTAACTCCTTCCATTATACAACCTGATATTTTAATAGCGTAGATCAACTTCCATTTGTATATTTGTACTTCCTTGCCCTAAGAACAAGCGGCCAACTTCTAAATGTCATGTAAAAGGCCAAATCCAGTGGCATTGTGAAACTGGAATTTTTATCTCTGACTGTACACCACTGTGCACTGACATCTATATTGCTGTTCATATCTTACAAGTAACTTGAAATGCAAAATTATATATTCATCCAAGTTCCTTATGAAGCCAGGCCTATGTTGATTTGTTACTACTAAAAAGGAAAACTAGTGCATTGTCCAGTTATTGACAACTAAGACAGCCCCCCCAGTTAACTATTATGGCTGATTACACAAACACAGATCAGTCAGCAGCCTGGAGCTCCTCTTAATACAATTGGCAAGACTACAAAATTAACCAGCAATTCTTCATCTACAATGAAACCTGTTGGACACATGAAATAATGTGATGTGACATCACAGCAGTACGCATTCCAATATACAGGTCTTTCCAATTTTAATAATTACAAATATTCTTATGTATCAATGTTACACAGTGTACAAGAATGTGGGTTTGACTCTGGTAGATTAACCTTCTGAAAAGTCTGAATTGCTGAATTCAGATAATTCCACACTTGGCCTTTTTGAATTAAACTATAATAGATTAAGTTACTGTTATATACAGCAGGATGTAATGAAATAATGGTTCACATGAAGCCCAGGGTGTGCACATGGTTCTAACAATTTCTTAAAAATTTATTCTGTCATCTTTTCTGATTCAGCAAGAAGCATTTTAAAGAAGGCACCATACACAAGAAATCACTTTGGAGTTATGAAACATAAAATACAGAAAAAATATTGATAATGAGGTAGCAATATAGAAAACAAACTGATACATCTCATTCAGTAATGAGCTGATCTACAGAATGCCAGAGGCAACCATATATCTGACAAACTTTCACACAGCCTTCTCTCTCTCCAACCCTTAGCACTAGGACTAGTCTTGACCCAGATTTCCCCACATGCAAAAAGAAAGTGCCCCTTTTAAACCCTTCAAAGCCCCTTACATTGTTATTTTCCCATTTGATACCTACACAATGATCTCAGCTTCCTTAGACAAACATGTATTCACCATTATCTACTCTCAAGGCTGTAAACTTGTATTCCTATAACTTTCTCAAAATAATCCCACTTCTAGAATAACACCAGTTTGTCATACAGACTTCCATTTTATTTTAGCATATACCAAGGATCACATTTAACTCTTTCCTTACAATGGCAATAATATAACAATAAATATGAGAAGAACAAAAACAGCAGAATGGTGCAAAGATTGTATTGCAACAAAAAATAAATAAATGTGGAATAACCGATGTGGCAGCACCACCAGTAAATTGGTATGAAAGTAATAACTGGTTCAGCAGTGAAGCTGTTCCTAAATTTAGAGATCCATGATTCCAAGCTCCCAGATCTTATCCCAGGTTCAGAGAAAAATCAAGAGAATGACTAGAGTGGCCGGCATCCTTAACAATACCAATAGCCTCCCTAAAGCAACACATTATAAAGGCAGTGATAAGCATGTGATTGACAGTGTCATAACTATAAAGACGTCATACTAATTGGTAAAAGTGTAGCCTCTTACACTAGTTTTTCTCCCATCAATTTCATTTGTTTAAAAACAGAAAACGCATTTTGAAATCCTTTTCAAATTGACTGTTTGTAGTAATCTGTGGTTAAAAGAGACGTGAATAGCTTATTAGCACTGCAATGTGCTTATTAATGTGCCAGACACTGGAGAGGAAGATAAAAATGATGGCATGCAAATTACAATCAGGAGCAACTTAAATACAAGCACAATGGTCTACTCTTGGACTGAATGAAAATGACAACATGAAATGGATGAAAAAAACTTTCCTTACCACAGATTCATCAATATTTGATATTCGGTTATGACTCATATCAAGCGTGGTCAGCATATTCCATCTTGGGATAATAGCAGCAACTGGACATTCAGATGCCATCCCCTCTACTTCCCACTGTTCAAATTCAGAAGCTTCTGGCACAAGAATATCCTAATTAAAATAAATCAAGCTCATCAAAGCAACTTAAGAATAGGAGGTGAATACCATCTAAACAAAGACTTCTTGATGCAAATCAAATTTATTAAAAGTATAAATAGTTTTGCTCATCATGCAAAAGAGTTGTGAACAGATTCAGAAATGGTTGCTCCACAACTTAGACAGTATGGAAGAATGACTCTCCTCCCCATCCTACGCCAGAGCAAACCTTTAGTGATTAAAGTCCCCACATATGTACAAAATGGGCCATTTCTTGATACCCATTCTTTAGCTCCAAGTAAGATCCTAAGAAAGGAAAATCAAGGTCAGAACATTAATTGGGGTTGGGATCACCAAGGCTCCCATTATTAATAAAAGGAGAGGATAACTGGTAATCATGACAACAACTCTAACAAATGGATGAACTGGAATAAATAAATTTTTACTGCATTTTCAAGCCCTACTGAAATGCATAACCAGGTTACATTTGAGGAAAAACTTGATGATTCTGTCAATCATTTGGTAATTTATTCCATTAATTCACTTTCAGACCATTTGAAAGAATAAGTTAAATGCCACTTTTCCTCTTAGGCAATGTCTCAGGATAACTGTTTCCACTTTACCTTTGTGTGCTTCTTGTTGCTCAACAAGATTAACATTGCATGTTCAGACTCTACCAGGGTGGAAGTTGTTTGCTAGCCAGGTGGGCGAGGCAAATTGTGGGCATGAGTGAGAAGCCCCTACGAATTGATGGGGTAATTACACTTTCGTCCACCATACTCCAAGAAACTTTTAGAACGTCCCTGAATTATTTTTTTTTTAAGCAGCTTGCAATCTATTGCTGTGAAAAAACTGGAATAACTTTGTTTTGTAAGCATGGCATCAAGCACATAAATGATGTTGCTTGCCAATCAATTCAGGGTGATAAGGTCCACATCACTGGAGACAGTGATGTATATACACCAATATAAATTCATCATTGCACCAAAAAATATTGTTTCTAATCGGTATTAGACTGTTAACTATACCAGTGTTTGCGCTGATATCTGAAAGTACGTTGAAAAGCAATGCTATCGATCACCCTCAAACATACAGATTTAACATATATCTTCAAAAAGGATAAAACTTTTCAACCCTGCATTACTTGATACTTATTTATGTCATTTCACCAAATTAACACCCTAGATCTTTTACTACCACTTGGCTGCAACTAAGATGTATTTGTATTACACTGGAGTAAAGGGAATTACAGAGGTATGAGAGGGGAGTTGGCCAGAATTGATTGGAAAAGAACACTGGCAGGGATGACGGCAGAGTAACAATGGCTGGAATTTCCAGAAGTTGGGAGGCTCAGGATATATACATCTCAAAGAGGAGCAAGTATTCTAAAGGAAAAATAACACAACATGCTAACAAAAGAAGTCAAAATTAACATAAAATCCAAAGAGAGGGCATATAATACAGCAAAAATTAGTGGGAAGTTACAGGATTGAGAAGCTTTTAAATACCAATACAAGGCAACTAAAAAAGTAACTAAGACCATAAGACACAGGAGCAGAATTAGGCCTCTGGCCCATCGAGTCTGCTCCGCCATTCAATCATGGCTGATCCTTTCTTTTTCTATCTCCTCCTCAACCCCGGTTCTGGGCCTTCTCCCCATAACCTTTGATGCCATGTCCAATCAAGAACATATCAATCTCTGCCTTTCCACAGCGGCATGTGGTAACAAATTCCACAAATTCACCCCCCTTTGGCTAAAGAAATTTCTCCGCATCTGTTTTGAAAGGGAGCCCCTCTATCCTGAGGCTGTACCCTCTTGTCCTGGACTCTCCCACCATGGGAAACATCCTTTCCACATCTACTCCGTCTAGGCCTTTCAACATTCAAAAGGTTTCAATGAGATGCCCCCTCATCCTTCTGAATTCCAGCAAGTACAGACCCAGAGCCATCAAACGTTCCTCGTATGATAACCCGTTCATTCCTGGAATCATCCTTGTGAACCTCCTCTGGACCCTCTCCAATGCCAATACATCTTTTCTAAGATGAGGGGCCCAAAACTGTTCACAATACTCAAGGTGAGTCCTCACCAGTGCCTTATAAAGCCTCAGCATCACATCCCTGCTCTTGTATTCTAGACCTCTTGAAATGAACGCTAACATGGCATTTGCCTTCCTCACCACCGACTCATCCTGCAAGTTAACCTTTAGGGTGCTCTGCACAAGGACTCCCAAGTCCCTCTGCATCTCAGATTCCTGGATTTTCTCCCCATTTAGAAAATAGCCTGCACATTTATTTCTACGACCAAATTGCATGACCATACATTTTCCAACATTATATTTTATTTGCCACTTTTTTGCCCATTCTCCTAATCTGTCCAAGTCCTTCTGCACCCTACCTGTTTCCTCAACACTACCTGCCCCTCCACCAATCTTCGTTTCATCTGCAAACTTGGCAACAAAGCCATCTATTCCATCATCTAAATCACTGATATAGTAGCAGTAGTATTACTATTACTATTTCTATTACTGTTTATTATTTATGGTGCAAATGTAATGAAAACCAATTTTTTCCAGGATCAATAAAGTATGACTATGACTATAGCATAAAAAGTGGTCCCAACACCGACCCCTGCTGAACACCTCTAGTCACTGGCAGCCAACCACAAAAGGGTCATCTTTTCCCCCTACTCGCTGCCTCCTACCAATCACCCAATGCTCTAACCATGTTAGTAACTTTCCTGTAACTCCTGTCTTAACTTGCTAAGCAGTCAAAACTTCCCAATCCTCTATCTTCCCACTAATTTTTGCTTTGTTGTATGCTCTTTCTTTTGCTTTTCCAATAGCTTTGACTTCCCTTGTCAGCCACGGTTGTACTATTTTACCATTTGAGTATTTCCACATTTTTGGAAAACACATGTTCTGCACTTTCCTCATTTTTCCCCAGAAACACACGCCATTGCTGGTCTGCTGACATCCCTGCCAGCAGCTCCTTCCAATTTACTTTGGCCAAGTCCTCTCTCATATCCTTGTAATTTCCTTTCTCCACTGAAATACTGCTACATCAGACTTTACTTTCTCCTGATCAAATGTCAAGTTGAACACAATCATATTGTGATCACTGGCTCCCAAGGGTTCTTTTACCCAAAGCTCCCTAATTGCCTCCGGTTTACTACACAACACCCAATCCAGTAGAGCAGACCCCCTAGTAGGCTCATTGACAAACTGCTCTAAAAAGCCATCTTGTAGGCATTGAACAAACTCACTCTGAGATCCATTACCAACCTGATTTTCCCAATACGATCTGCAGGTTAAAATCTCCCAAGACTACCATTACATTAAGGTGGTAAAGATGGAATACAAAAGTAAGCTAGCCAATGAAATTAAAGAGGATACCAAAAGTTTCTTCAGAAAAATAATCTGTAACAGAGAGGTGACAGTGGAGATCGCACCGCTGGGAAACAATGCTGGAGAGGTACTAATGGGGGACAATGAAATGGTGACAAACTGAATAAATATTTCAGAAAACGTAGAAAACCTACAGCACGATACAGCCCTTCGGCCCACAATGCTGTGCCGAACATGTCCTTACTTTAGAAATTACCAAGGGTCACCCACAGCGCTATGTTTCTAAGCTCCATGTACCTGTCCAGGAGTCTCTTAAAAGACCCTATTGTATCCTCCTCCAGCACCATCATCGGCAACCCATTCCACGCACTCCCCACTCCCTGACATCTCTGTGCTTACTTCCAAGCACCTTAAAACTGTGCCCTCTCGTGCTAGCCATTTCAGCCCTGGGGAAAAAGCCTCTGACTATCCACACAATCAATGCCTCTCATCATCTTGTACACCTCTATCAGTCACCTCTCATCCTTCGTCACTCCAAGGAGAAAAGGCCGAGTTCACTCAACCTATTCTCATAAGGCATGCTCCCCAATCCAGGCAATATCCTTGTAAATCTCCACTGCACCCTTTCTATAGTTTCCACATCCTTCCTGTAGTGAGGTGACCAGAACTGAGCCCAGTACTCCCAAGTGGGGTCTGAACAGGGTCCTAAATAGCTGTAACATTAACTCTCGGCTCTTAACTCAATCCCATGGTTGATGAAGGCCAATGCAATGTATGCCTTCTTAACCACTCAGTCAACCTGTGCAGCAGCTTTGAGTGTCCTATGGACTCGGACCCCAAGATCCCTCTGATCCTCCATACTGCCAAGGGTGTTATCATTAATACTATATTCTGTCATCATATTTGACCTGCCAAAATGAACCACCTCACACTTATCTGGGTTGAACTCCATCTGCTACTTCTCAGCCCAGTTTTGCATCCTATTGATGTCCCGCTGTAACGTCTTGACAGCCCTCCACACTATCCACAACACCCCCAACCTTTGTGTCATCAGCAAATTTACTAACCCATCTCTACACTTCCTCATCCAGATTGTTTATAAAAATCACAAACAGAAGAGGTCCAATAACAGATCCCTGAGGCACACCACTGGTCACCGACCTCCATGCAGAATATGACCTGTCTACAACCACTCTTTGCCTTCTGTGACCAAGCCAATTTTGGATCCACAAAGCAATGTCCCCTTGGATCCCATGCCTCCTTACTTTCCCAATAAGCCTTGCATGGTGTACCTTATCAAACCCCTTGCTGAAATCCATGTACACTACATCTACTGCTCTACCTTCAATGTGTTTAGTCACATCCTCAAAAAATTCAATCAGGCTCGTAAGGCCTTTGACAAAGCCATGCTGACTGTTCCTAATCATATTATACCTCTCCAAATGTTCATAAATCCTGCCTCACAGGATCTTCTCCATCAACTTACCAACTACTGAAGTAAGACTCATTGTTCTATAATTTCCTGGGCTATCTCTACTCCCTTTCTTGAATAAGGGAACAACATCTGCAACCCTCCAATCCTCCGGAACCTCTCCCGTCCCCATTGATGGTGCAAAGATCATTGCCAGAGGGTCAGCAATCTCCTCCCTCGCCTCCCATAGTAGCCTGGGGTACATTTCATCCGGTCCCGGTGACTTATCCAACTTGATGCTTTCCAAAGGCTTCAGCACATTGTCTTTCTTAACGTCTATATGCTCAAGCTTTTCAATTCGCTAGAAGTCATCCCTACAATCGCCAAGATCCTTTTCCGTAGTGAAATTTTGCACCATTCTTCATTGTGAAAGACAATAGCAGTATGGTGTAAGTTCCAGGTATCAGGGGTCATGAAGTGTTTAAAGCTACCATAACAAGAGAGAAGGTTCTTGGAAAACTGAAAGATCTGAAGGTAGACAAGTCAGCTGGACCAGATTCTGAAAGAGGTGGCTGAAGGGATCGTGGAAGCATTCGTAATGATCTTTCAAGAGTCACTAGATTCAGGAGTGGTTCCAGAAAACTGAAAAAATTCAAATGTCATTCCACTTTTCAAGAAGGAAGAGAGCCAGATAAAAGGAAACTATAAGCCAATTATTCTGACCTCAGCGGTTGGGAAGATATTGAAGTTGATTATTAAGGATGAGGTCTCAGGGTACATGATAAAGTAGGCCATAATCAGCATGGTTTCCTCAAGGGAAATCCTAACCAACAAATCTGTTGGAATTCTTTGAAGCAGTAAGAAACAGGATAGCTGAAAGAGAATCGGTTGATGTGCATTTGGATATTCCAGAAGGCCTTTGACATGGTGCCACAGATGAGGCTGCTCAACAAGCTATAACCCATTGTATTACAGGAAAGATTTTAGCAAGGATAAAGCAGTGGCTGATTGGTAGGAGGCAAAGAACGGAAATAAAGGGATCCTTATCTGCCTGCTGCCAGTGACTAGTGATGTTCCACAGGGGTCTGTGTTGGGACTGATTCTTTTTACAATACATGTCAATGACTTGCTGCATTCATTGTATTCTCTACCTTCCAGTGAAGCACCCCCACAACATGATGAAGCCATCACCATGCCTCATAGTAGGGATGCTGTGCTTTTGATGATGTGCCATGTTTGGCTTATGCCAAACATAGCTTTAGTCGATTGGCCTAAAAGCTCGATTTTGGTTCCATCAGACCATTGAACCCTCTTCCAGCTGACTTTTAAGTCTCCCACATACCTTCTGGCAAACTCTAACCGAGATTTTTCCTCTCCCAACAGTGGTTTTCTCTTTGCCACTCTCCCATAAAGCCGAGACTGGTGATGCACCCAGGCAATGCTTGTTGTATGTGCAGTCTCTCCCATCTCAGCCACTGAAGGTTGCAGCACCTCCAGAGTTGGCATAGGTCTTTTGGTGGCCTCCCTCATTGTCCCTTCTAGCACTGTCACTCACTTTTGAGGATGGCCTGTCTCTAGGCAGATTTACAGCTGCGCCATATTCTTTCTCATTCCTGATTGACTTAACTGCACTCCAAGGGATATTCAGTGACTTGAAAAATTTTCCTGTATCCATCGCCTGACTTGTGCTTTTCAATAACCTTTTCGCAGAGTTGCTTGGAGTGTTCCTTTGCCTTCATGGTGTAGTTTTTGCCAGGATACTGACTCACCAGCAGCTGGATCTTCCAGATACAGGTGTATTTATACGACAACCAGTTGAAACACCTTGACTGCACAAAGGTGATCTCTATTTAAATAATTAAGTCTAAAACCAGTTGGCTGCACAAATAATGATTTGGTGTGTCATATTACAGAATATAAAACCAAGGATGTAATGTTGAAATTTTATAAAGTTGGTGAGGCCTCACTTGGAGTACTGTGAGCAGCTTTGGGCCCGTTATCTTAGAAAGGATGTGCGGAAACTGGAGAGGGTTCAAAGGAGGTTCATGAAAATGATTCCACGATTGAATGGCTTATCGTATGAAGAGCATCTGATGGTTCTGCACCTGTGTTCTCTAGAATTCAGAAGAATGAGAGAAATAAACTGAAACCTATCGAATGGTCAAAGGCCTTGATAGAGTGGATGTGGACAGGGTGTTTCCCATGGTGGGACAGTCTAAGACCAGAGGACACAGCATCAGAATAAAGGGGTGTCCTTTTAGAATGGAGATGCAGAGAACTTCTTTAGCCAGAGAGTGGTGAATCTGTGGAATTCTTTGCCATAGGCAGCTGTGGAGGCCAAGTCTTTATGTTTAAGGCAGAGCTTGATAGATTCTTGATTGGTCAGAGCCTGAAGGGTTATGGGGAAAAGGCGGGAGATTACAGCCAAGAGGAAAATTGGATCAGCCATGATGAAATAGCAGAGCAAACTCGATGGGCCAAATAGCCTAACTGTGCTCCTAAAACTTATGATTTTATGGTCTAATATGCCAAAAAACCAATGTTCGCAGATTATGTTGCATTATAACCGCATACCTTTCCAACCAAAATGGAAACATGACAAATATATTAAAAGTTACCTTCATTGAAGCAGTTGAAAAAGACACAGTCATGGTAGCTAATGAGTGCTTCAGAGAAGGAAGTCCAATAATTTGTTCAGCATCACAATTACTTATCTATAAGACCACAGCAAAAGCAAGATTCAAATTTTAAAGTCATACATTGGAAATTACTTCAAATATTAAACATGCTATTTATTCCACTGGTTTTCAAATAAATTGAAATATGAAGCAAAATTTTAAATGAAAAAAATGTCAAATTCCACCCAAAAAAAATGTTTCTAATCAGTACTAGTCTGTTAAATATACCAGTGGTTACGCTGGTATCTGAAAGCATGTTGGAAATCATGGCTATCAATTACCCTCAAATGTATAGACTAAACCTGTATTTTCAAAAAGGGTACAATTTTCTCCAAATTAAGCTAGGAATCAATTCGACAGTAACTTTATTTGGAAGTAAAGAACATAGAACGTAGGATAGTACAGCACAGTACAGGCCCTTCGGCCCACAATGTTGTGCCGACCCTCAAACCCTGCCTCCCATATAAGCCCCCACCTTAAATTCCCCCATATACCTGTCTAGTAGTCTCTTAAACTTCACTAGTGTATCTGCCTCCACCACTGACTCAGACAGTGCATTCCACGCACCAACCACTCTCTGAGTAAAAAACCTTCCTCTATATCCCCCTTGAACTTCCCACCCCTTACCTTAAAGCCATGTCCTCTTGTATTGAGCAGTGGTGCCCTGGGGAAGAGGCGCTGGCTATCCACTCTATCTATTCCTCTTATTATCTTGTACACCTCTATCATGTCTCCTCTCATCCTCCTTCTCTCCAAAGAGTAAAGCCCTAGCTCCCTTAATCTCTGATCATAATGCATACTTTCTAAACCAGGCAGCATCCTGGTAAATCTCCTCTGTACCTTTTCCAATGCTTCCACATCCTTCCTATAGTGAGGTGACCAGAACTGGACACAGTACTCCAAGTGTGGCCTAACCAGAGTTCTATAGAGCTGCATCATTACATCACGACTCTTAAACTCTATCCCTCGACTTATGAAAGCTAACACCCCATGAGCTTTCTTAACTACCCTATCCACCTGTGAGGCAACTTTCAGGGATCTGTGGACATGTACCCCCAGATCCCTCTGCTCCTCCACACTACCAAGTATCCTGCCATTCACTTTGTACTCTGCCTTGGAGTTTGTCCTTCCAAAGTGTACCACCTCACACTTCTCTGGGTTGAACTCCATCTGCCACTTCTCAGCCCACTCCTGCATCCTATCAATGTCTCTCTGCCATCTTTGACAATCCTCTACACTATTTACAACACCACCAACCTTTGTGTCGTCTGCAAACTTGCCAACCTACCCTTCTACCCCCACATCCAGGTCATTAATAAAAATCACAAAAAGTAGAGGTCCCAGAACATATCCTTGTGGGACACCACCAGTCACAATCCTCCAATCTGAATGTACTCCCTCCACCACCACCCTCTGCCTTCTGCAGGCAAGCCAATTCTGAATCCACCTGGCCAAACTTCCCTGGATCCCATGCCTTCTAACTTTCTGAATAAGCCTACTATGTGGAACCTTGTCAAATGCCTTACTAAAATCCATACAGATCACATCCACTGCACTACCCTCATCTATATGCCTGGTCACCTCCTCAAAGAACTCTATCAGGCTTGTTAGACACGATCTGCCCTTCACAAAGCCATGCTGACTGTCCCTGATCAGACCATGATTCTCTAAATGCCCAGAGATCCTATCTCTAAGAATCTTTTCCAAACAGCTTTCCCACCACAGTCGCAAGGCTCACTGTTCTATAATTACCTGGACTATCCCTACTACCTTTTTTGAACAAGGGAACAACATTCGCCTCCCTCCAATCCTCCGGTACCACTCCCGTGGACATAAAGATCCTAGCCAGAGGCTCAGCAATCTCTTCTCTCGCCTCATGGAGCAGCCTGGGGAATATTCCGTCAGGCCCCAGGGACTTATCTGTCCTAATGTATTTTAACAACTCCAACACCTCCTCTCCCTTAATATCAACATACTCCAGAACATCAACCTCACTCATATTGTCCTCACCATCATCAAGTTCCCTCTCATTTGGTGAATACCGAAGAGAAGTATTCATTGAGGACCTCGCTCACATCCACAGCCTCCAGGCACATCTTCCCACCTTTATCTCTAATCGATCCTACCTTCACTCCTGTCATCCTTTTTTTCTTCACATAATTGAAGAATGCCTTGGGGTTTTCCTTTACCCTACTCGCCAAGGCCTTCTCATGCCCCATTCTTGCTCTTCTCAGCCCCTTCTTAAGCTCCTTTCTTGCTTCCCTATATTCCTCAATAGACCCATTTGATCCTTGCTTCCTAAACCTCATGTATGCTGCCTTCTTCCACCTGACTAGATTTTCCACCTCACTTGTCACCCATGGTTCCTTCACCCTACCATTCTTTATCTTCCTCACCGGGACAAATTTATCCCTAACATCCCGCAAGAGGTCTCTAAGCATTGACCACATGTCCATAATACATTTCCCTGCAAAAACATCATCCCAATTCACAACCACAAGTTCTAGCCTTATAGCCTCATAATTTGCCTTTCCCCAATTAAAAATTTTCCTGTCCTCTCTGATTCTATCCTTTTCCATAATAATGCTAAAGGCCAGGGAGTGGTGGTCAATGACTCCCAGATGCTCACCCACTGAGAGATGTGACCTGACCCAGTTCATATCTAGTATGGCATTCCCCCTGGTCGGCCTGTCCACATACTGTGACAGGAATCCGTCCTGGACACACTTAACAAACTCTGCCCCATCTAAACCCTTGGAACTAATCAGGTGCCAATCAATATGAGGGAAGTTAAAGTCACCCATGATAACAACCCTGTTATTTTTGCACCTTTCCAAAATCTGCCTCCCAATCTGCTCCTCTGTATCTCTGCTGCTACCAGGGAGCCTATAGAATACCCCCAATAGAGTAACTGCTCCCTTCCTGTTCCTGACTTCCACCCATATTGACTCGAAGGAGGATCCTGCTACATTACCCACCCTTTCTGTAGCTGTAATAGTACCCCTGACCAGTAATGCCACCCCTCCTCCCCTTTTTCCACCCTCTCTATCCCTTTTAAAACACTGAAATCCAGGAATATTGAGAATCCATTCCTGCCCTGGTGCCAGCCAAGTCTCTGTAATGGCCACTACATCATAATTCCATGTATGTATCCAAGCTCTCAGTTCATCACCTTTGTTCCTGATGCTTCTTGCATTGAGATGCACACATTTCAGCCCTTCTGCCTTAGTGTCTTTACACCGTTTATTCCGCTTCTCTTTCCTCAAAGCCTCTCTATATGTTAGATCTGGCTTTACTCCATGCACTTCTTTCACTGCTCTATCGCCCTGGGTCCCATCCCCCTCACAAATTAGTTTAAACCCTCCCGAACCATGCTAGCAAACCTACCTGCAAGGATATTGCTCCCCCTCGAGTCAGGTGCAACCCATCCAATCTGTACAGGTCCCACCTTCCCCAGAAGAGATCCCAATGATCTAAAAATCTAAAACCCTGCTCCCTGCACCAACTCCTCAGCCACGCATTCAACTGCCATCTCCTCCAATTCTTACCATCTCTGTCACGTAGCACTGGCAGCAATCCTGAGAACGCCACCCTTGAGGTCCTGTTCTTCAGCCTTCTGCCTAGTTCCCAAAACTCATACTTCAGGACCTCATCCCTCTTCCTGCCTATGTCGTTGGTCCCAACATGTATCACGACTTCTGGTTGCTTTCCCTCTCGTACCAGGAGGTCGTGCACCCGGTCAGAGACATCCCAGACCCTGGCACCCGGGAGGCAACAAACCATGCGGGTGTCCTTCTCACGTCCACAAAATCTCCTGTCTGCTCCCCTGACTATAGAGTCTCCAATAATGACAGCTCTCCTCTTCTCCATCCCACCCTTCTGCACCACAGGGTCAGACTCAGTGCCGGAGGCCCTGCCACCGTGGCTCACACCTGGTCGGTTGTCCCCGCCAACAGTATCCAGGATGGTAAACTTATTATTCAGGGGAATGGCTACAGGGGTGCTCTGCACTACCTGTCTGCTCACCTTCGCTTTCCCTCCTCTGACTGTCACCCAATGACCTGCTTCCGACAGCCTAGGTGTGACTACCTCCCTGTAGCTCTCATGTATGACTGCCTCATTCTCCCTTATGAGTCGAAGGTCATCCAGCTGCTGCTCCAGATTCCTTACACGGTCTTCCAGATCGCCCAGTCGTATGCACTTCTGGCAGATGTGACTCTGCGGGAGAGGGGCATTCCCCTAAGACTGCCACATCTCACATGAGAGGCACGTCACCGTCTCAGGAGACATTGTAAAAACTAACTGCGAGCTAGCTTGTCCTCCGCCTCTTCTCGTCAAAGCCTCTCGAGTCAAAGCCTCAAAGCTCCACTCCTTCACTGGCCCACTCACGCACTGACCGCTTGAGCTACCCCTCTATTTATCTGTTTGAGCTTTTCAAAATATTTGGTCACCTGACCTTGACTGCCCAATCAGCTGCTTTCTGCTGAGTCTGAGCTATTCAAATCTTGATTGTCTAATCAACAGCTTTCTGCTGATCTATTCAAATCTTGATTGACTTGATTGCAGACCAACTGCCAAAATCTCTTGAGTCAAAGCCTCAAAGCTCCACTCCCTCACTGGCCCACTCACAAGAACTATGATAATACAACAACAAAGTGGATGAATACAAATTGAATTGTCTCCATTAATAATCTGCACAATTAATGATAGTCAAATAGGGTTGAGTAGATTTTTTTAAAAATTCTAATCTTTTAACTACAAGATTGTGGGGTCTGGTTCTTTCCATGAACAGGGAGTTCAAAGAGTCACTATACCGATTATGCATATTGCTAGTCATGGTGCAATAGGAAACATTTGCTATTATTTTGTTAAAATGGCAAATATTACATGGCATCAAAACATGCACATTGAAGCTCAATAGTCTTACTAACCTCAATCTGATGAACAGACTTGAAAATTGACAAGTCAAATTTAAGAAGATGTTCCTGAATATTGCTGTTACCCACAGATCCTCTAGTGCCTGTTATCTGTTAAAAATAAAGACTTTTCAATGTATAGTCTTCAACATTTTAATATTCTTCTGAAATGGGCATTAGTAGTTCATATGTGAATGCTAGATCAAAGAGCAAGAAAGCAGGCCCTTTACCACAGTTAAGTCTCAAGTTCAGGCGGAGAGGTAATTGGGAAGAGATGTTAAATAGCACTTTACCCAAAAAACAACTACTGTGGAGGAGGAAGTACAAAATTATTTAATGTTATCCTCAAATTGGTTTTCTATTATTCCAGAGATTATTTTGAAGCAAACATTTTCCAAAATTGTATCAAAAACATGAAATCTATTATGCTAGTTATACCAAAGATGCTTCAGAACCAACAAATTAACATGGAACAACTGCAATGAAGTACAGAATGAAATGTGACACTTAAATGCTTTCAATGGAAAAGAAATTTTACCTTCAAATATTTAAGTCTACAAGCAAAGTCCAGGACGTGTCCAAGATCAGTCTTGGCATCTCCACTGGCACAAGTGGGACTGGCCAGTTTCAGTTGTTGAGTGATTGCAAATAGTTGTAAAGGTCTCAGACAGAATACTTCACCCGCCAAAAGCAACTGCTCACCTATTTTTTTTTAAAAAAGGACATTTTAAAAATCTGAAGAAAATTTAAGGCATTTGTAGATAAGTAACACTTTGAAAAAAAAATGCAAAGCTGATTACGTGTTTGGTCTAGGCATGAACTTTTGGATCTCTGGCTAAAAAAAACATTCTTCAAAGACATCTCTCCCTCCTTTTTATAGAGTCTGCCTAAACAAATGACCTTCTCTCTGCAACAGAATCTCAAATGAAAATACCGAACAAACTGATCTTTGACAATTAAGTTACCTGCTCTCTTTTCTTTAGCTATGTACATAGGAAAGTAGCAATTGCTTCTAAATTTCCACTTCTACCTCAGGATATCTCCACAAAATATACCTTCCACCCTTTTTAAAAAGAAAAGATTTGCCATTTTTATTGTAAACACAACTGAGACCTAGAGGACTCGAAGATTAGTAAAGAATACTTCTTGTGCTGAAAGTACCTTACATATTTGGCAACTACAACAGGTGCAAAATCCAAACAACTGTGTCCCTCCCCATTCATACCCATTACAAAATTTCACCTATTACATAAAAAATTGTTTCCTAGAATCTTAAAGCTACAACATGTAACTAAAGAGTCCTTTACATTTTAGCTGTATTTAAAGCTACTTTACTTCAGTATACGTGCTCCCTAATTAGTCAAGTAAATTATTGCAATCCTATAGTATACCATAAATGACCTTTTAAGATTGCTCTGACAAATTTCAAGGATTTATAAAATTTCAAAAATTGAAACACCATACCTTTGTGAAATAGTTGCTCAGCAAGGGCAGCAGTAATGCCATTTATCTCCTTTATATAAAAAAATAATGAGAGCAAAATTAAGCTATTTGCATTACTATAACATAGATCAAGAGTGTATATCTATCAGATGACCTGACCTAGGCCCAGCACATAGATGCAATCATAAGGAAAGCTTGCCAGCAATTTAATTTCTTAAGAGGTTTGGCTTGTCACAGAACACTACTTCAACAGATGTACAGATGAAAGCATCCTGACTTACTTGCAGCAATTCAAATACACAAGAAAGCAAGAAATTACGAAGAGTAATGGACTGTGCCCAATCCATCATGCGTATACCCCTCCCCATCATTGTTAGCATCCGTGGGAGGTGCTGAATCAAGGCAGCAATATCCCTAGGGCGGCACGGTAGCATAGAGGTTAGTGTAAGCCTTTACACTGCCAGATTTCAGTCAGAAGATTAGGGTTCAATTCCCACGGTTGTCTATAAGGAGTTTGTACATTCTCCCTGTGATTATGTGGGTTTCTTCAGGGTGCTCCGGTTTCCAGCCATATTCCAAAAATATTGAGGTTCTGGCTAGTGAGCTCTGCGCATGCTGCGTTGGCAGAAGTATGACAAAACATGCGGGCTGCCCCCCCAGCACAGTGTGCTAGTTTTGCCACAAACTATGCGTTTCACCATGTTTTGATGTACGTGTTACAAATCCTATCTAATATAATCCAATCTATCAAAGACCTCCACCATCTGGACCATGCCATTTTCTCACAAGTACCATTGGGCAGAAGGTGCAGAAGCCAGAAAACCCACACCACTAGGTTCATGCACAAATACTTCTCTTGACTATTCTTGAAGCAACCGGTAAAACCAAAATCACAACACTGAACACTTCCACTCAAATGGACTTTTTTTTTTGCTCCAATTGTGGTTGCTTGTAAAAATTATGTTTATTATGTTTTTTTGTGTGAATACTCCTTATCTGATGTTATGTGCCCGAGATACTGCTACAAATAAGTTTCTCATTGCACCTGCCCATACACGTAGTTGTGCATTCAGCTTTGACTTTACAAGTAAATTTGGACAATTAACACAACTAGGTTCATGTAAATGGCCAGACTAGTCATCCAGAGAAAACATAACAAAATGTCATCTTAAGACATCAATAATTTGAAGCTATTCTTTTAATACAAAAGAATGAAAGTACTTAAAATAATCAGAAGTTCCAAAGCAGATAAAACTATCAGATGAACACAAACAAATTAGCTCAATTTAGAGAAGGAAATTACCATAAATTACTCCATTTTGGATATCCCAGCCAAATCTCAATTGCACTGCACTTTTACCCACCCTCTGATGTAGAAAACCAAGCCATTAGGTTGTAACAAATTACTACATACAGAATAACAATCATTTGCAATAAGCTGAGTGGCTGGTTTCAAGGGATGCCAACATTCATCAAATTATCTTGAAGTTGCACATACCAGCACACTTTAGCTAGCTAGGGTGAAGATCAGATAATTCCCGACAAGCTTTGTAGCTCAACAGACAAAAGTGGCAGGTAGATTTTATTCACACAATTTTAGCCATCTTTCCCTCACTGCATTTTTCTGAAGAAGTTATTCTGCTTTTACCAGGAGCAGCTCCTGTAATTGATTTCCTCCACCTTGCAAATAAACTGTTCACTGATTAAACTGATTTCCCTGTTACATCAAAACCCTACACTACCTTCAACTGTTACTAAACAAGGACTTTTTATAAAGCTTTACAAGGTATTTATTTTGAGGGAGATGGGAAAAGAATGTATTCACAATCTCATCTGTCAAGCTAACTTTAGATACATGCAATACTGTATCTAAAAATACAGAATATTTAATATCAAGAAAACATATAAGAGCACTATATATTACTGTGGCATAATTTTAAAACTTACATATAGATCAAAATGCAGAAAGTGTGACAAAACTTTTGGGGCAGCCAAAGGGAACTTTGTTAGAAGGGTTTGCAAATAAACTTCTAATTCTTTCTGCCTTTTTTCTACAAATGTTTTGGAATTTTTGCCAATAATCTTCTTTGGTGGAAGCAGATTCTTATCTATCTTTTTTCCTGCAGTCAGCTGTGGGAAAAAAAAAGGAAAATATTTGTAAATTTACAAAAATCATTAGTATTTCAGTACATGACATCACATAAAATACGCCACTTTGGTGAATAGAAGCAGCCATCAACTCCAAGGTGCAAAGCATTTACTAGAGAAGGGAGAAGCGTTGAATTGATAAATATTTACCATGGTTATCTTAGCAGAGGAAAAGGCAAAAGCACATCAATAATATACAGCGCCTATAAAAATTATTCACCCTTATAAGTTTTTGTTTTTAATTGTTTTACAATATTGAATCACAGCAGATTTAACTTGGCTTTTTGACACTGATCAACAAAAGAGACTCTTTTGTATCAAACTGAAAAAAATTACTACAAAATTTATGATAATTAAACAAAATAAATGATTGAATAATTACTCACCCCCATCAAGTCAGTATTTAGTAGATGCACCTTTGGCAGCATTTACACCCTTGAGTCTGTGTGGATAGGTCTCTATCAGCTTTGCACATCTGGACACTGTAATTTTTCCCAATTCTTCTTTACAAAACTGCTCAAGCTCTGTCAGATTGCATGAGGATTGTGAGTGAGCAGCCCTTCTCAAGTCCAGCCACAAATTCTCAATTGGATTGAGGTCTGGACTCTGACTTGGCCACTCCAGGACATCAACTTTGTTGTTTTTACGCCATTCCTGTGTAGCTATGGCTTTGTGCCTGAGGTCCTTGTGTCACGATCAGAACAAAATATCCCAAAATTTGTTCCAATCTAACAAAGAACCAGCAATAATGGATAACAACTGGAGGCAGGTTTTATTATTAAAATCACTATTTTTATTAGTAACTACTTAATATACAAACCATTAGTCAATTATAAACAAAAGTGTGTGTGTATAAATGTGTATGTAGTTCCCAAACAATCAAGTCTAGGAACAGGTCTGGAAAGACTTTTCCCAAAATCAGTCTTAAGAATCCAGTGTTAATAATAACGAGATGTAATTACGAAAAGACTATGAGACTGAGCGAACTGAGTGACAGCACCGCCGTCCGAAGTCGAAATCCTACGAATCCATGCCGAAGTATCCAGAGAGGTACCCTTTGACACGAGTGGTTGTCACAACACCCCGACTCCTGTACAAGGGAAGACGAAAATGTGTACACTTTGACACGAGTGGTCGTCACAACACTCCTCGACTCCTGTACAAGGGAAGACGAAAATGTGATCGCCACCAATACTTCCAAACTCACGAATAGGTCAATCAACGCGACAGTTAGTTTAGCCACAGGCACTGCGGCAATCTTTCAATAATTCTCCGGGCAGGGGGAACTATCAAAGTTGTCCGTACTTTGCAACGAGCCTGTCCCAAGCTTGTGGTCCGATGCTTTACGATGATAATAGACCATGGGGGAGACCCATGTCTGGTTACAGAGTCACAGACTCTCGTGCTGATCCACACACTGGCTTTTCGAATCCAAAACACAGTTCATAAATATTCTCTCTTCAGCTGTCACTCAGAACCCAGCTCTGCCTTTTTTGAGATCACTCAGTCCAGTCTCTTAAAGTGATACTGACAGTTAACGAAACGGGAGCTCGTTAACACCTGTCTTGCTAGAAAACAAATCTCCTAAGTCGCAGCGGTCTTGCAAACTGCATTACATTTTTCTCTTGGATTTCCCTGTATTTTGCTGCATTCATTTTACTCTCTGCCTTCACAAGCTTTACAGGGCCTGCTGCAGTGATGCACCCACCAACATGCTTAACAGTAGGGATGGTGTGTTTTTGGTGATGTTTGGCTTACAACAAGCATAGCGTTTAGTCTGATGGCCAAGAAGCTCAGATTTTGGTTTCATCAGACCATAGAACCTTCTTCCAGCTGAGTTCAGAGTCCCCCACATGCCTTCTGGTAAACTCTATCCAAGATTTTATGTGAGTTGTTCTCCCCCCCCCCCCCCAAACAGTGGCTTTCTCTTTGCCACTCTTCCATAAAGTTGTGACTGGTGAAGCACCAGGGCAACAGTTGTATGTGCAGTCTCTCCCACATTAGCCACTGAAACGCTTAACTCCTCCAGAGTTGTCAAGGTCTCTTGGAGACCTCCTTCATAGACCCTTTCTTGCACGGTCCCTCAGGTTTTGACGACAGCCTGCCTCTAGGCGGATTTATAACTGTGTCATATTCTTTCCGTTTCTTAATTGACTTAACTGTACTCCAAGGGATATTCAGTGCCTTGTAAATTTCTTGTATCCATCTCCTGACTTGTGCTTTTCAATAACCTTTTCATGGAGTTGCTTGGAGTGTTCTTTTGTCTTCATGGTGTAGTTTTTGCCAGGGTACTGACTCACCAGCAGCTGGATCTTCCAGATACAGGTGTATTTTTACTACAGTCAATTGAAACACTTTGACTGCATACAGGTGATCTCCATTTAACTAATTTTGTGACTTCTAAAAACAATTGGATGCACCAGTGATGATTTGGTGTGTCAGATTAAAGGAGGGGGGATGTAAATACTTATGCAATCAATTAAGTATTTTATATCTGTAATTAATTTAGATCACTTCTCTTTTCACTTTAACATGAAAGAGTCTATTCCGTTGATCAATGTCAAAAAAGACAAATAAAATCCACTGAGTCATAAAAACTTCGGGGACAGGGAATGAGTATTTTTTGTAGGCACTGTATGCTTCTATTGGCATTTAAACAGCACTAAAATGGAGAGAAAATATTTTTGTAGAACTATTACTTTTTGTAACTAGTTCAATGTCTTTTCTGCGTTCCACCATGAAGAGGTGGCAAGCAAATGAGGAGGTGGAGAAAGATGCAGAGATATTTCTGTGATAAAACTTCCAATTATTAACTAACCCTTGGAAAATACATAGCTGTATTTTTATTTACTTTCACTCACCAAAAACTGAGACATTATCAATGTCAAAAGATTCATACAAGCAAAACCTTTACAAAAGGGCAAACACACACATCCTCTGGCTTTCCCCAGTATGAACAAGAATCTCACTCTTAAATAGTCATTAATCATTCAGATACGCAGTATGAAAATGACCAGTGAAACCCAGAGGAATGGAATATTGCATCTGTTGACACTGCACATACACACAATTTTCCTCTAGTAATATACATTCATTCACGATTCCCTCCTAAATGGCCTCTGCAGAGTCTTTGGATTGTAAGAAAAAAAATGATACTAAGAGCCACCACCATATTCTATAGCTAGGAATGGTCAATAAATATTACATGCAGCACCAGAGATTAATTTTGAAACCAGACTTATGGGGCATCAGCTCTGTCAGCCGCATTAACGTGCTGTCCAAATGAAGATGAGCAAGACACACACAATATAATTATTCAAGATGAATATTCTAGGCTTATCTAAATAATACTACAATTATTCAGATAATTCTAAATAACACTCGATAGCACTCAAATCTACCAAAATGAACCAGATCAGCAGTATTGGTAACATAAGACATAGGTAACAAATAGAAGTACAAAACTATATAAAAAATCATTAAATATTTGGCAGCATCAGGAGACATACAGCAAAAAAATGTTTAAAATAAATTCTAACCATGGCTTCAAAATCTTTTTGTGATTGACATTCAAAATGGAATCCAAATGGTATTCACACCATTAGATGGGTATCTGACTTGTTTGGAACATTATAGTTGATTTATAGGGTAGACTTTAAGCTCTATAATTTCCTTTGGCACTTGACACTGCTTCTAGTATGTTGATATTTACTCATGGCTTACCCAAAGATTTGAAATCAAAGAAAATCACTATGATAGAATAAAGAGGATTCAGCTGAATTCTTAAACCATGAAGCAGCAAACGAAAGCAAAAGATCTGTATACTTGCCACACATGCATTTGAAGTACTCCTCTTCACAAAATGGATTTCAAAGTATAGCTTGATTTGCAGAAAATTTAGCAGAAGATCTCATGCATTGAGTGATTAGAAGGAATCCCACAAAAACAACATAAGTGTTTTATAATCAATAAAAACTTGCCTTTTCATGCAGTTCATGAAAATCACTGTAGCGGTGTCTAACTGTCCATTGGTGGTTCCCAACTTTCACTTCTATGATATATACCTAAGAATGTGTAATACTTTCATTAGTGAGAGCTAATTGATAACCACAGCATATCTCATTATATCTCATTTATTCTCAGTAGTCCAAAAGGATGGTAAACAAACACTTAAAAAGTCATTAGCAAAGGGAGCACAGAACCGGAATAAGAAGCATTCAGCCTCAGACAAAATCAATCATGATAAAAGTAAGAGCAATAACACCACAGTCAATCTATCACATAATATACAGACTCCTTCCATCATTAGTGCACAATGGAGTGTACACCATTTCCAAAACATGCTGTCGTAACTTACTGTGTCTTCAAAAGCGTGTGCCAAATTCACAATTACACCATCTAAAAAGCAGATGGTGGTACACCCCTCTCCTTGTGCAAATGATCTTCAAAGTCCCGGAAGTATAATCATTAATCCACAAAATATTGGTTTAAAAATCTGGCGTTCATAATCCAAGTAGCAAAAGTTCAAAGTACATTTACATCAAAGTATATCATCAAAATATGTATTTTGCAGGCAGCCACAAAGCAAGGAAACACAACAGAATTCACAAGAAAACCCACAGAAAAACCATCAAACAGCCAATGTCCAAAAGAGAACAAATCATGCAAACAATAAGATAAACAAATACACAGAACATGAACCACAGAGTCTCTGAAAAAGAGTGTCCACAGCCAGAGCCAGTTCAGCGCTGATAAGCCAGTCACAACTCCTGCACCTCACACCTAATGTATTAGTGAGAAGAGGGGGTGACGAGTCAGACAGAAGTCTCAGATTAGTGATCCTGGCTGACACAAAGTAGTGAGCTGAACACCAGTTCATCCTGTGGATGCTTCAAGCATGAAGTGCAACGTGTTGCTAAAGATTCATTTTCTGCATTCCCATTTAGATTAGATTCAACTAAAGCCAATGAAATGCACTTAGCATCTGACCGGAAATGCGAAGAATAGTGTTATTTACAAAATAACTGCAAATAAAAAAAGTGCTACAGCACACAAATATAAAAGTACTGAGACAGTACAATACAGATGCAATACTGCTTAGCGCTGTGATGAGAGGTTCAGCAGGGTCACAGCCTCAGGGAAGAAGCTCTTCCTGTGCCTGCTGGTGCGGGAGTGGAGGCTCCTGTAGCACCTACCGGATGGGAGGAGAGTAAAAAGTCCATGATTAGGGTGAGATGCATCCTTGATAATGCTTTTCGCCCTGGCCAGGCAGCATTTATGATAAGATGTTCTCAATGGTGGGCATTGATAATCCACTGGACAGTTTTCACCACACGCTGGAGTGCTTTGCGGTTCGATACGGGACAATTGCCATACCACACTGAGATGCAGTTGGTGAGTATGCTCTCAATGGTACAGCGGTAAAAGTCCATCGGTATCCTGGGACAGAGGTGAGCCTTCTTGATGCTCTGCAGGAAATAAAGGTGCTGCTGCACCTTTTTGATCAGGATGGAGGAGTTCAGGGACCAGGTGAGATCCTCGGACATGTGGACAAGGAATTTGAAGCTTGATACACGCTCCACTACAGTTCCGTTGATGTCGATGGGGACGAGAGTGAACCTCCTGGCATGCCTGAAGACATTTAGACTTCTTGCCTGCAAATCTTAGCACTGTTAGTGACAAGCACAGAGAAAGGTTTCACCAGGACACCGGGGTGGAGCTTAGGAGGGATGATGGCACCTAACAGTGACTCCTTTCCTTGCACCCTCAGAAACAGCTCTATTTCTACCTTTAATACCTTTATTTTTCCCTTTCAGGGATCTTTTGAAGACCCTGACCTGGAGTTACACGCAGGCTTCGGTTCTTTGCGGGAACAGGACCCGTTCTCAGGGTTCCACAACTTGCTCCTATTCGACATGCCAAGGGTTTGGCCTGAGAATCTCGATCGTGTTCGGAAGCCTAAGATCTCGGGGCTCTGGAGATGGGCAGATCGAGGGTCGGTGTCACAGCAGGAGACTCGTGTGTTATCCGTGAGACCGGAAAATCTTTCGCTGTGGGCCCAAAGACCCGAGGTCTTTGCAATCTTTGGACACAGAACTCAAAAAAAGCAACGAAACTTAAACCAGCAGGTTGTTGTTATGTCTCCCATTCGCTGTAAACATGGGGGATACCTTCCTTTCCCTTGCCAGGGAGAGACAGAGAGAGAGACAGAGAGAGAGACAGAGAGACAGAGAGACAGAGAGACAGAGAGACAGAGAGACAGAGAGACAGAGAGACAGAGAGACAGAGAGACAGAGAGACAGAGAGACAGAGAGACAGAGAGACAGAGAGACAGAGAGACAGAGAGAGAGAGAGAGAGAGAGAGAGAGAGAGAGAGAGAGAGAGAGAGAGAGAGAGAGAGAGAGAGAGAACGAACCTGTGGTTTGTCAAATTTCGGATGAAATGCAAAGCTTTTGGGGTGACTTTGGTCTGTGTCTTTGCTAAACACACGCTTGGGCTTGGTGATGGTACCAATGCGTGTTTATTTTGCTGGTGGGGGGGAGGGGGGATCGTTGCTTGCTGCCGCTTACTCACAGGAGGGGGGAGCTGGGGGGGAACTTTGGGGTTCTCACGTTTAACTGTCATTCATTCTTTGGGGCACTTCTCTGTTTTTGTGGATGTTTGCCAAGCAAAAGCATTTCAGGATGTATATTGTATACATTTCTCTGACATTAAATTTCACCTTTGAACCTTTGACATTGCAGTGACACAGAAACAGTATCAGGGCAACTGGAATCCACCAATGCCGGCTGGTTATTATTGGACACTTAAATGAGAAACCTCACACACTGAGCACAAATGAAAATTGTCAACAAAATATAGTTGAGCTATTGCAAAGCATCAGCAGTTTATGCAATTAAACACATTACATTCAATAAAAGTTAATTTCTTGTCTTATCAAATTCCCACGAGACAAGTAGTCTGAGATTATATTTGTGTCCAGCTTCAAGTTGTCTATCATAAACAAAAAAATTCTGAGGAGCAACACTTTTGAAAAAATATGTTGTCCAGTGCTATTGCATGATTCTGATTATGGAACCTTACATGTTCTTTTCTGATGCAATGTACTATGAGAAATTACAAAAACCCCGCTTAAAACTGCTTAGGAGGACAGTGGCTCCTTTGCTGGCATCTTCAGAAACAGCTCTATTTCTATCTTTAGTATCTCTATTTTTCCCTTTCAGGGTTCTTTTGAAGACCCTGACCTGCAGTTACACGCTGCCTTCAGATCTTTGCAGGAATGGGACCCGCTCTCAGGGTCTCACAGCTAGCCGCTATTCAATATAGCGAGGACACGGCCTAGAACACTAGCACGCCTTCAGGATTCCGGGTTTTGTGGCTCTGGAGGCAGGCAGCCTTGAGGTTGGTGCCTCCACAGGAAATTGGTGTGTAGTGGGCGACGGAAGATCGAAAGCAGCAAGCTGGCTGCGTTCCCAGAGACCCAAGTTCTTTGGGTACAGAGCTTGGAAAAGGCAACACCACAGACTTTTAACATCGTAAATCAGCGAGTTGTTTGTTATGTCTCCCCTCTCGCTGTGAAAAGGGGACACTTTCCCTTATTAGGGAGAAAGAAAGAGAGCAAGCTTGTGGTATGTCGAATTACCGGGTGAACGAGTAGTCTTTGGGGTACTGCAAGTCTATGTCTTTATTGATGCTTTGCTGCACGCTTGAGTACTCGGTGGAAGGTGCGGATGCTTTTTTGCTGATGGGGAGGGGCGGTCGTTATATTGTTGCTGCTTTGCGTTGGGGAGGAAGCTGGGGGTGTTTGGGGTTCTAACATTTAACACTTACCAATCCTCACAGAGGGATCAGAAGTGGAGAGAGTGAGCAGTTTCAAGTTCCTGGGTGTCAAGATCTCTGAGGTTCTATCCTGGTCCTGGTCCCAACATATCAATGTAGTCATAAAAAAGGCAAGACAGTGGCTATACTTTTATCAGGAGTTTGAAGCGATTTGGCATGTCAACAAATACACTCAAAAACTTCTATGGTTGTACCATGGAGAGCATTCTGACAGGCTGCTTCACTGTCTGGTATAGAGGGGCTACTGCACAGGACCGAAAGAAGCTGCAGAAGGTTGTAAATCTAGTCAGCTCCATCTTGGGCACTAGCCTACAAAGTACCCAGGACATCTTCAGGGAGCGGTGACTCAGAAAGGCAGCGTCCATTATTAAGGGCCTCCAGCACCCAGGGCATGCCGTTTTCTCACTGTTACCATCAGATAGGAGATACAGAGGCCTGAAGGCACACTCAGTGATTCAGGAATAGCTTCTTCCCGTCTGCCATTTGATTCCTAAATGGATATTAAAGCTTTGGACACTACCTCACTTTTTTTTTAAATATACAGTATTTCTGTTTTTGCACATCTTTTAATAACTTATTTAATATGCACAATTGATTTACTTGTTTATTATTTATTATTTTTTCTCTCTCTGCTGGATTATGTACTGTATTGAACTGCTGCTGCTAAGTTAACAAATTTCACGTCACATGCTGGTGATAATAAACCTGATCTGATTCATTGGGGCACTTCTCTGTTTTTGTGGATGTTTGCGAAGAAATAGAATTTCAGGATGTACACTGTATACATTTCCCTGACATTAAATGTACCTTTGAAAATGAAATCTGCACCCTACCCAAAAGAAAAATCAATGGAATGCATCACTTAATAAACCACAATACAGAGTAATGAATCAACCAAGTGCCCATTTCCATCATGAATAGTGGTCTAATCAAAAATAATTTATTAGGGTGTTGATAATGTTCAGTTTCCTAAATGGCAGTTGTAGTAGGCAAGCAAAGCTAGGGCTGATGAGTCAAAGGCACTCAAGTAATCAGTATTAAAAGACCTCAAGTTTAAAAATGGTAGAATAAGGACCTTGTCAAATCTAAAAGTAACAAACATTTGGGTTTCACCTATTGAATGAGGTAAGTTGGAGTCATTTGGGGATGGGCTCTCAATGATGGCAGGAACACAAATCCAGATGTTAAATATAATATCAAACTTGAATTTGGTTCAGCTTCAGAACTGGCAGGGAGAGGAGTGGATTCAGTGCATGGTGCTTGTGTTAATAACAGAAGTGAATGGTTTCGATCATTAATTTCCAGTTGGAATAAATTTCTGATTAATCAAAAATTAGTTTCAGATAAATTAAGTGGTGATAATTGGAAAAGTCAAACACAAAATATGTAAGTAAACTTGGAAAAGTGAAAATGCAAAATGTCGCAGTGAATAACTTTTCAAGTATTGATCCCATGATACAAAACTGTCACATTACAAACACCTCATATTTCACTCTGCAGTCTGCTGTAACTGAGTCAACAGCTGCTCCATGCTGTTAGGGACAAAAAAAAATCTATCCTCCACAAAGGTAAGATACAGGTTGGGTTGAAATTGCCTCTGTGCCTGAGATAATGGAAATCAGGCAAAGGGTGTTGCCCCGATCAAGTAAATGTTGTGTTGACACTTTGGCTTTTACTTTCCTTGTTAGCTTCCAGTCATAATGAACCGGAACGTAAAACAATACAAGAAACCCAAGAAAAACCTTACTCCACCATGGGCAGTCCCATGCCCGGCTGCAAAAGGAAGAGGGATGGGCACGGGGCTACCAATCCCATCCTGTAAAAACCCAGAGCTACAGAAATGCCAAAAAAGCTCCAAAGACCTCATCCCTGGGAGAGCAGCGATCCTGGCAAACTGCAGTTGATGGCCTTTGCCCAAGTAAGGGTAACTAAGAAAGAAAAATCATAAGCAAGATAACACTGGAGTCACATATCCAACCTCCCAGAAGACATTTACTCAAAAATTAGACATTAAGTGATACTCTTAACAACTTACGATACAAAATATGGGAGAATCTTTTGTTTCAAAAATCAGCATTAAGAACGTTCACATTCTGCTGTCTCAACTATGGGCCACCTGACAACGCATCTAAACATGTTATTTGTTTTCACACATGATAATTCCACATCTTAGCCTGCTAAAACTACAATGTTAAGGAAACCCATGAACATTATTTCCAATAGGTCAATAGATAAGCACGTAGGCACATACATTTAATGTCAGAGAAATGTATACAATATACATCCTGAAATTCATTTTCTTCGCAAACATCCATGAAAACAGAATAGTGGCCCAACAAATGAATGACAATTAAACGTTAGAACCCCAAAGCCCCCCCCCCAGCTTCCCCCCCACGCACAAGCAGCAAGGCAATGACCCCCCCCGCCAGCAAAAAAGCATCAGCACCCTTTACTGAGCACTGAATCATACAGCAAAGCATCAATAAAGACACAGACTTGTAGTAACCGGAACACTACTCATTCACCCAGTAATTCAACAAACCACAGGGTCTCCCTCTCCCTAACAAGGGGGAAAAAAGGTGTTCCCGTTTCACAGTGAGAGGGGAGACATAACAAACAACACGCTGATTTACGGTGTTAAAAATCTGTTGCATTGCTTTTCCCAAGCTCTGTGCCCGAAGAACTCGGGTCTCTGGGCTAGCTGCTTCCAATCTTCTATGTTCTCCCACAACACATCAGTTGATGGCACCAGCCTTGGATCAGCCCACCTCCAAAGCCACGAAAATCCAGCACCCTGAAGTCTTTCAGGCCGCGTCCTTGGTATATCGAAAAGAGGCCAGTCGTGTAGTCCCGAGAGCAGGCCCCATTCCCGCAAAGAACCAAAGTCAGTGTTACTCCAGGTCAGAGTCTTCAATGCATTAACGGGCTGGCTTCTTTCCTAACACTGATCCGAAATCATCCAAAATTCTGTTCCCTTTTCTAATGCAAACCAAGTCTCATTCACACAAAATTATCATTCTAGCACCTAGGTAATCGAATGCCACAAATTTAAAATGATGCCAGTTTTCAAATCTTGCTCATCTTTAATATCTTCTGACCCCATACTACTCCTAGATATAGATGCTCCTTTCAATTCCAGTCCCTAGATGTAAGATCCAAAACATTTATGGTCACGCCTTGAACTACAAATGTACGAGTTCTAAAATCATCTCCCTAAACTTTTCTTTTTTCCTAAAATTTTCTTTCCCTTTTTTAGGATATTCCTTAGAAGCTGCAGCTCAAAGCAACCTCACGGTCATTAGATTGATTTCTTGCATGAAGGGTATGGGGTCAGGGGTGTCTTCTGGTGTGTGTATTTTTTAAAAAAACAACATAATATTGTGCAATTTTAAGGATGATGTTTCATGATTATGTGGGGAAAAAATGCAAAAAAAAATTGCAGGTGCTGTAAATTTAAAAAGAAAACAGAATACTGGAAATACTCAGCAAATCTGGCTGCATCTGTGTGAGGAGAAACAGAGTTACCATTTCAGGTTGAAGCCCTTCATCAGACCTGATGAAATTCTGACAAGGGGTCTTTGATTTGAAGCTTCAGCTGTTTCTCTTTCCACAGATGTAGCCTGACCTGCGATTGACAGCATTTTCTGGCTTTTTTGTCTAGAACTAGGAGTACTCTCAAAATAAGGCATCCATTATTCCAGTCAAAGAAGAAATTTCCTCAACTTTGAGTGTACTGAAACTTTGAAATTCTCTACCAAAGCTGCTTGCAAGCCACATTTATTCATGACATAAACCTGTAGATTTTTTGGATAAACACAAAAACCATATTCCAAAATTTTTGCAAGAAAGTAGCTTTGAAGTAAAAGATTGGCCATGATCTCAGTGAAGTTTCAGTGCAGAGAGGAGACACTAAATGGCCAACTCTAGCTTCAGTTTTTTTTATTTGTTCTTGTGTTTTACCAGAGGTTTTGCTTCACAATATGCATGGGCTGCATCACAACAATGTAACTCTGGGAAGTCTGGACTGCCTCAAATACAAAAAAAAGGTTGACTGAAGTTGCCTTTAATGGATTAGATATAAAATGTTAAGTCTGAATCTCCATTCTTCATCTCCCACATCAGGCAAATAATTGTGAGCACAACTCAATATAGACACCAAGGAACAAGAAATCATCAAAGCCAATTCCTAGAGGAGGAAGTTATCATTTTCATTAATCTTAAGCAACATTCTACAGAGCTTCCTTGCACACCTGCAAACTTAAAATGCCAAATATATTGACGATTTCCAAAATAAAATTTTAGTTCACTACATTAGTTATGTTTAAAACTGAAAACTGCCAGCTTGTTTTGACAAACTGAAACACACAAGCTGAAACTGATGTTGCATTTCCTGCTCACTCTGAACTTGTGGTTCATTGGGGAAAAAAAAATCATACCATTGAGTAACAAAAAGATAGTGGGGAAAAGGTACTTGGATATTAATTATAGTGAAATCCAACAGTCCATCACCAAAGCCTTGAGAGTGCTATATTATCAGAATTTTGCTGCACTCAAAGACTCTCACAGTTGTGGGGCCAGAAAACAAACTAATTAATACCAGAACCAAAGAGCACTCTTTGCTATCTGTTACCCAGGATATAACTGTACTTCTACTAATTGCAGCAATCTTGCCTAGGATGATGGAATTAGCCAAAGAGGTGAGATAAATCACACCAGAGACGTAAACGTTACCCCAATTACTATTCAAAGACGTCAATCAAATAATTTGTTATGAATGAGTGATGAAACCAAGTAACACAATCGGGTGGACAGATGTGATCAAATCCTATTCTACTCCACGGTGTGCATTTAATTCTTAGGAAAAGAAAAGGCGAGGAACACAGTCTTGGAACATGCAGGCTGTCTCATCAAATAAAGATATTATTCAAATTGTACTAATTTCTTCATTGTGACCTACGTGCCAGGATGTAAGGAAACTCTGAGGAAAATACATTCGGTGAAACACTATTAGGCTCATGTTAAAAATATTGCTATCAAAAGCCCTCGTCAATTTACAAAATATTACAATCGCGGTTAACGCGACTGTGCAGAAAACGATCTGTAAATATCTGGAACACTTCACTGCAGGGCTCTGAATTAATTTTGTTTAATCCTGCTTCTTTTTGATTAGTCATAGCTTAGTAGCTCCTTCAAAGGTCCGACAGACTTTCCAATGCCCTTATGTAAGGCGTTGCAATTGGACGCCAAGAGTGGCGGAGCAGAAGATTCCTTTCAGCCTCATATCTTCGAGATGGCTTTATCCCCATGTAACTTTCTCTCCCTCGCCCCAAGTCCCGGTGTACTGCGCCTTTCCCCACCCGAGGATGAGGTCTCGCTCACCGTGTAGTTCTCCACCAGCTCCGACCCGATGATGCGGATCTCTTTACCCTCCGTAAGCTGTCCCGCCTCCATTCTCCTCCGGCAGCATCAAAAGAGGAGGCGGGAGAGGGAAAGAGCAGAAAAACCCCCGCTGCGGCCCCTACCTACTCCTCAACCACTGCACCAAAGCGCCTCCATTTTGTCTTCGCCCTCATCAGCGCAAGCCACAACTACACAACTTTATTGACAGGCGGGCGGGCGCGCACACACTGCGGCGCCGGCTTCCACGCGTCACGTCATGCGCGCTTCTCGCCGCGCGGCGCGTCATGCGCTCTTCTCGCGTCACGTCACGTCACGTGCTCTGCTCGCGTAGCGTCACGTCATGCGTGCTTCTCGCCGCGCGTCCCGTCATGCGCGCTTCTCGCCGCGTCGCGTCATGCGCTCTTCTAGCCCCGCGTCACATCATACGCTCTTCTCGCCTGACGTCATGCGCTCTTCTCGCCTTGCGTCATGTCATGCGCGCTTCTCGCCACGTGTCATGTCATGTGCTCTTCTAGCCCCGCGTCGTGTCGTGGCTGCTTCGTTTTGGGTAAAGTCGAGACGCGGTTGCTGTCGGTGGCGTTAATCCTGTTGAATGTCGAGGGAGAAGGGTCTCGGCTGGAAACATCGACTGTTCTTTTTCCTCCATAGGTGCTGCCCAATGTGTTACATTACTCCAGCATTTCGTGTATGGTGCGCAAGATTTCCGGCATTTCTTGTGTCATGATCAAATTCTCCTTTGTTGGAGATAGCCGTTACCTGGCGTTTCTGTGTTGCAAGTGTAATCAATCCAGGCCTTGATCTTGCTGCATGAAGCATGGACTGCTTCATTTACTTTAGAGTACCAAGTGAAATTTAACGTATGATCATTATCAAGCATCCCCATTTCTGATATCATGATAGAAGGAAGGGCACAGCCAGAGATGTTTGGCACAGGGTACTGCCTTACCGTGGAATGAGATTTGGGTTGTTTGATCATCAGTCAACTACGGCAAACATCTTGTTTCGTGCAAATTATGACTCCATTTTTTTAGAGAGTTTTCACCTTGATACCCACTGATTTCAGTTTTACCAGCGTCCTTGATTGAATGCTGCCCAGCTATCAAGAGTAGTCACTCTCACCTCAGCAAGGGAATCACATTTTGGTCCAAATAAAGCTGTGCTGGAATTGAGTGGCCTTGGTGAAACCCAAAAGGGGCAGTGGTGAGCAAGTTATTGCTGCAATTCAACCACGAAGAAGGCACACCAGTGGCTATACTTTATTAGGAGTTTGAGGAGATTTGCTATGTCACCAAAATCTCTTGCAAATTTCTACAGATGTACCATGGGGAGCATTCTGACGGGTTGCATCACCGTCTGGTGTGGAGGCTCCAATGTCCAGGATTGAAAGAGGCTGCAGAGGATTCTCAAATCAGCCAGCTCCATTACCCGGCACAACCCTTCCCTCTTTAAGGACACCTTCAAAAGGCAGTGTTTAAGAAGGTGGCATCCATCATTAAGAACCCCCACCATCTGGGATATGCCCTCTTCTCATTACTACCATGGGGGGGGGCGTGGATAGGAGCTGGGAGATTTACACTCAACGCTTTAAGAATAGCTTCTTTGCTCTGCCATTAAATTTCAAAACAATCCATGAACCCAATGAACACTACCTCACTAATCCTCTTTGCATTATTTATTTATCTTCTGTAATGTACAGGATTTTTTATGTCTTGCCTTGTACTGTTACACAAAATAACAAACTTCCCAGCATAGGTCAGTAATAATCAATCTGGGGGAAAAAGGCGAGTTGGTGGCACTTGTGCAGTGTCAATGGCACCTTTCATTATTTGGAGATTGAGGGTAAACTGGGTATCCAAATTGGATGCCCTGCATTTTGTGGATAGGAGATATTTGAACAAACTTGGACACATCTGGGAATTTGACAGTGCCAGACTGGCTGATTTCCTTGATCATTGGATGTTAATATTAATATCCCATCAAATGTTAAATTGATTTTCTTAGATGTTATATGTAATTGTAATAATTTTCCAGTGTCCCATGAAATTTAATGAGTGCTCAGAAATTAGAGCCATTTGAGTTTAAAGGGAGTGCTGGAACATGGAACCCTAGTGACTTCTAGTGGAGTACAGCAACCAGAGACTTGGTAAGTTTTGGGGAACATAGAAACCAGGAGCCCAGTCATTTTCAGGAAAGCACATGAATCATCGACCTGTGAACCAGATGCTGAATTACCTGAATTTCCAGATAGTTAGATATCAGATCATCAGAGTGCCACCATATTGGATAGATGCCAGTACTTTATTTTATTTATTTTACAATCCAGTGCAGAGGATTTGAGCCACACCACGGCAGCAACGCCGCAGCCCCAATTAACCTTAACCTAATCACTAACCTAATTTACAGTGACCAATTAACCTACCCAGTGTGCCTTTGGACTGTGGGAGGAAACCAGAGCACCTGAGGAGAAGCCACACATCCCACAGGGAGGGTGTACGGAGACTCTATAAACTGGAATTGAAGTCTGAACTCCGTACTGCTCTCAGCTCTTAATAGCATCACGCTAACCACTACGTGACCTTGGTGCGCACAACAGCTTCACCGTAAATTACTGGAACAGCTTGGCTAAAGACAGACTGAGTTCTCAAATACAGATACAATGTTATCAGACCCTATTGTCTGCTGTATCCAGTGCAATCAACCATTTCTTGATAGAAAGCCACAGAGTTACACAGCATGGAAGAATGGCACTTCGACCCAAATCCTCCAAGCCATCCAAGATGCATTCCTGAACTAATCCTATTTGCCCAGTTTGCCCATATCCCTTAAATCCATGAACCTGTTAAAGTGTATTTTAAACACTGTTATTGTGCGACTCCTTCCGGCCATTCATTCCACCTACTCACAGTCACTTGTGTGGAAAAACTTGCCCCACATCGCCTTTAAGTCCCTGCCTTTTCACTTTAAACTATGCCTCCAGTTTTAGATTCAATAACCCTGGGAAAATGTCTGTGATCGTCCACCTTATACATGCCTGTCATGATTTTGTAGGGTCACCCCCAGCCTTTGCTCAGAAACAGTCCCACCCATTCAGTCTCTCATCATAATTCATTTCATGGCTTCCTCTGCTGCCAAGATGAGGCCATCCTTAGGTTGAAAGAGCAACCCCTCATAATCCATCTGGGTAGCCTCCGACCTAACAATATGAACATTAATTTCTCTAACTTCTGGCAATTTTTCCTCTTTCCCTTTCTCTCTTCTTCCATTTCCTAATCTGGCTCGCCTCTCACCTCTTCTTCTTACCTGCCTATCATCTCTCTCTCTCTCTTTCTGTCCCTCCTCCTTTTCTTTCTCCCATGGTCCCATCTCCTCTCATGTCAGATTCCTTCTTCTTCAGTCCTTTACCTTTTCTACATCACATCCCATCTTTTCACTTCACCCCCCTCCTCCCACACCGGCCTCCCTTCCTCTCACATGGTTTTACCAATCACCTACAAGCTTGAACTCCTTCCCCTCCCCCATCTTCTTACCCTGGCTCCTCCTGCTTTCTTTCCAGTCCTAATGAAGGATTTTGGCCCAAATTCCACTCCATAGATGGTGCCTGACCTGCTAAGTTCCTCCAGCATTGTGTGTGTGTACCTCTATTAGGTTATCTCATTTCCTTGAAGAAAGGCAGCTATCTTCTTCATTCTCTAAATAGGCACATCTTTTCTGTCTGGTATAGAAACATAGAAAACCTACAGCACAATACAGGCCCTTTGGCCCACAAAGTCACGCCGAACATGTCCCTACCTTAGAAATTACTAGGGTTACCCATAGCCCTCTATTTTTCTAAGCTCCATGTACCTATGCTCTGCCCTGCTCTGCTGGGGGAGAAGCTGACAGCGATGTAGGTGGATGCTTTCCTGGTGTCACGGATTCTTGATTACCTGACTGGCAGACCACAGTACATGTTCTTGCAACACTGTGTGTCCGACAGAGTGATCAGCAGCACTGGGGCTCCACAGGGGACTGTCTTGTCTCCCTTTCTCTTCACCATTTACACCTCGGACTTCAACTACTGCACTGAGTCTTGTCACCTTCAGAAGTTTTCTGATGACTCTGCCATAGTTGGATGCATCAGCAAGGGAGATGAGGCTGAGTACAGGGCTACGGTAGGAAACTTTGTCACGTGGTGTGAGCAGAATTATCTGCAGCTTAATGTGAAAAAGACTAAGGAGCTGCTGGTAGACCTGAGGAGAGCTAAGGTACTGGTGACCCCTGTTTCCATCCAGGGGGTCAGTGTGGACATGGTGGAGGATTACAAATACCTGGGGATACGAATTGACAATAAACTGGACTGGTCAAAGAACACTGAGGCTGTCTACAAGAAGGGTCAGAGCCGTCTCTATTTCCTGAGGAGACTGAGGTCCTTTAACATCTGCCGGACAATGCTGAGGATGTTCTACGAGTCTCTGGTGGCCAGTGCTATCATGTTTGCTGTTGTGTGCTGGGGCATCAGGCTGAGGGTAGCAGACACCAACTGAATCAACAAACTCATTCGTAAGGCCAGTGATGTTGTGGGGATGGAACTGGACTCTCTCACGGTGGTGTCTGAAAAGAGGATGCCATCTTGGACAATGTCTCCCATCCACTACATAATGTACTGGTTGGGCACAGGAGTACATTCAGCCAGAGACTCATTCCACCGAGATGCAACACAGAGCGTCATAGGAAGTCATTCCTACCTGTGGCCATCAAACTTTACAACTCCTCCCTTGGAGGGTCAGACACCCTGAGCCAATAGGCTGGTCCTGGACTTATTTCCTGGCATAATTTACATATTACTATTTAACTATTTATGGTTTTATTACTATTTATTATTTATGGTGCAACTGTAACGAAAACCAAGTTCCCCCAGGATCAATAAGGTATGACTATGACTATGACTATCCAAAAGTCTCTTAAAAGACCTTATCGTATCTGCCTCCATCACCGTTGCTGGCAGTCCATTCCACGCACTCACCATTCTGCGTAAAAAACTTACCCCTGACATCCTTTCAATGGTTTCCACATCCTTCCTGTAGTAAGGCGACCAGAACTGAGCACAGTACTCCAAGTGGGGTCTGACCAGGGTCCTATATAGCTGCAACATTACCTCTCGGCTCCTAAATTCAATTCCACGATTGATGAAGGCCAATATACCGTATGCCTTCTTAATCACAGAGTCAATCTGCGCAGCTGCTTTGAGCGTCCTATGGACTCAGACCCCAAGATCCCTCTGATCCTCCACACTGCCGAGAGTCTTACCATTACTACTATGTTCTGCCATCATATTTGACCTACCAAAATGAACCACCTCACACTTACCTGGGTTGAACTCCATCTGCCACTTTTCAGCCCAGTTTTGCATCCTATTGATGTCCGGCTGTAACCTCTGACAACCCTCCATACTATCCACAACACTCCCAACCTTTGTGTCATCAGCAAACTTACTAACCCATCCCTCCACTTCCTCATTTATAAAAATCACAAAGAGTAGGGGTCCCAGAACAGATCCCTGAGGCACACCACTGGTCACTGGCCTCCATGCAGAATATGACTCGTCTACAACCACTGTTTGCCTTCTGTGGGCAAGCCAGTTCTGGATCCACAAAGCAATTTCCCCTTGGATCCCATGCCTCCTTACTTTCTCAATAAGCCTTGTATGAGGTACCTTATCAAATGCCTTGCTAAAATCCATATACAATACATTTACTACTCTTCCTTCATCAATGTGTTTAGTGACATCCTCAGGAAATTTAATCAGGCTCGTAAGGCACGACCTGCCTTTGACAAAGCCATGCTAACTATTCCTGATCATGTTATGCCTCTCCAAATGTTATAAATCCTGCCTCTCAGGATCTTCTCCATCAACTTACCTACCACTGAATTAAGACTCACTGGTCTATAATTTCCTGGGCTATCTCTACTCCCTTTCTTGAACAAGAGAACAACATCCGCAACCCTCCAATCCTCTGGAACCTCTCCCATCCCTATTGATGATGCAAAGATCATCGCCAGAGGCTCAGCAATCTCCTCCATCGCCTTCAACAGTAGCCTGGGGTACATCTCATCTGGTCCCGGCGACTTATCCAACTTGATGCTTTCCAAAAGCTCCAGCACATCCTCTTCCTTAATAACTACATGCTCAGTTTTTTCAGTCTGCTGCAAGTCATCCCTACAATCACCAAGATCCTTTTCCGTAGTGAATACTGAAGTAAAGTATAATCCTAGTAAATCCATTGGCGCCTTCTCCAGTGGTTTAATGTCTGAAAGAAACCAGAAATGTTCACAATATTCCATGTGTGGTCAAACTAAACTGTGATAAAATTTTAACATAAGCTGACATGTGTTTAATTCAATTTCTCCATTAATGAACCTGAGTGAGTTGTATGGGCAATTTGTTCCGGCATTGTAGCCTTATATCCAATGTGTGTATAGTCATAGAATCATATAATCCAAGAGGCCTTTTCCACCCACTTTATCCTTGATAATCTTGATGACAGCTACTCTAATCACATTTACCTATGCCATTCCTATCTAAGTGTCTGTCCAAAACCCTTTTAAACATTGTAATTGTGCCACCATTACCACCTTTTTTGGCAGGTCATTCTAGATAACCACCACCCACTATGTGGAAAACCTGCTCCTCAGAATTCCATTAAATTTCTCACCTTAAATCTGAGCCCTCAAGTCCCAGATACCCCTGCCCTGAGGAAAAGATTCTGACCACCTGTTCCTATCTATACCTGTTTTAATTTTATAAATCAAGAGAGATCATGGACATTTGGTGTTAACAATGTTCAGATCCATTCAAAGTCCACATACAATGGCAAAGAATGTATCCACATGAAGCAAGAGCTGGACAGCACACAGGACATCCACCCAATGATCTTACAATACCTTGTCTTGACACTCAACAGCCAAACTACTATCATCAACATCTTGATGATAATCAAAAAACAATGGGGCCAGCAACATTAAATCATCGACTACAAGGCTAAATTGAAAGCTGATAATCTGTGCCAAACAGCACCTCCACATTTTGACACACACAAGGCGAAGGTCAGGGATAAGATGGAATACTTTCCACTCTCTAGATGTGTACAGCTACAGCGATACTCAAAAAGTATAACATCATCCAGGACAGAACAACTAATTGTTACTTCATCCAGAACATTTAGTGTACATTCCATCCAGTGGCCACCGTACATTGGAAAGCCATGAGCTGAAATTTCCCCTCCATATCATACACAACTCTGACTTCACAACGTATTGCTCTTCCTTCACCTTTGTAGTGTTTATCCTAAGGCTTTAGCTCTTTGAGGCTTCACTCAGAGGAAGCAAAGGAAAGAAAAGCCCAAGTGTCTTCCTTCTCTTGTTTATATCTGCTCAGCTAGGTAAAGCTGACAGGCAGGATAGTGCAATGCTCCTTGTGAGGCGTGGGAGGCTGGGGAGGCCTCCTCCTGCGAGAACTGCATCCAGCTGCAGCTTCTAACAAACCGTGTTAAGGAGTTGAAGCTGGAACTGGATGAACTCCAGGTCATTCGGGAGGCTGAACGGGTGATATACAGGGCATATAGAAAGGTCGTTACACCCACGGTGCAGGACACAGGAAACTAGGTAACAGTCAGGAAGGGGAAAGGGGTTAATGAGCCAGTGCAGAATACCCCTATGACCATCCCCCTCAACAACAGGTATACTATCGGGGGAGAGGGGGGAAATGACTAAACAGAGGAAAGTCCCAGTGGTTGGGTCTCTGACACTGAGTCAGCCTCTGTGACTCACACAGGAAGGGGGAAGAAGAGGCAGGCTGTGGTGATAGGGGATTCATTAATGGACAGGAGGTTCTGTGGATGAGAACAAGGTTCCCGGATGGTATGTTGTCTCCCGGTTGCCAGGGTCAGGATATTTCGGATCAAGTCCTCAACACCCTTAAGTGGGAGGGTGAACAGCCAGAAGTCATGGTCCATGTAGGTACCAATGAGATGGGTAGGACGAGTGCCAAAGTTATGCACAGGGAGTTCAGGGAATTACATATTTGCTAAGTTAGAGGACAGGAGCTCCAGCTTTGTGATCTCAGGATTGCTATCGTGCCACGTGCTAGTGAGGCTAGAACTAGGAAGATTATACAATTTAATACATGGCTAAGGAGTTGATGTAGGAGGGAGGGCATAAGATGTTTGGATCATTGGGCTCTCTTCCAAGGAAGGTGTTACCTGTAAAGAAGGGACGGTTTGCACCTGAACTGGAGGAGACTAATTTCCTGGTGGGAAGGTTTGTTAATGCTGTACGGTGGGGTTTAAACTAGAGTTGCGAGGGGATGGGAACCAGAGTGCCAGGACAGTTAGTGGAGAAGTAGTGAAGGCAGTTGGTAGTAAGACCTCAGACAAAGTTAGGAATCAAAGGATTGAGTATGGTGCGAAAAAATCGAAAAAGGTGAGTACAGTACTGGAAGAGTCATATCTGAATGCGCATAATATACGGAAAAAGATAGATGAACTTGCAGCATAGTTGCAGAATGGCAGATATGATGTTGTAGGCATTATGGAATCATAGCTGAAAGATTAGAGCTGGGAGCTTAATGTCCAAGGATACACATTGTATCGAAAGGATAGGCAGGAAGGCAGAGGTGGCAGTCTTGCTCTGTTGGTAAAAACAAATCAAATCATTAGAAAGAGGTGACATAGGGTCAGAAGGTGTTGAATCATTGTGGATAGAGCTAAGGAACTGCAATGATAAAAAGACCCGGTGGGAGTGGTATACAGACCCGCAAACAGTAGTAAGGATGTGGCCTACAAATTACAACAGGAGATAGAAAATGCATGCCAAAAGGGCAATGTTACAATAGTCATGGCATACTTTAATATGCAAGTAGATTGGGAAAATCAGGTTGGTGCTGAATGACAGGAGGAGGGATTTCTAGGGTGCCTGCGAGATGTCTTTTTAGAGCAGCTCGTGTTTGAGCCCACTGGAGGACCAGCTGTTCTGGATTGGGGGTTGTGCAATGAACATGAATTGACTTGAGAGCTTAAGGTAAAAGAACCCTTGGGGGAAAGTGATCACAACATTATCAAATTCACCCTGAAATTTGAGAAGGGGAAGCTAAAGTCAGATGTATCAGTACTACAGTGGAGTAAGGGGAATTACAGAGGCATGAGAGAGGAGTTGACCAGAATTGATTGACAAAGAACATTGGCAGGGATGATGGCAGAGCTGCAATAGTTGGAATTTCTGGAAAAATTCGAAAGGCACAGGATATATACATCCCAAAGAGGAAGAAGTATGCTAAAGGAAAGATGACACAACTGTGGCTAACAAGAGAAGTCAAAGCCAACATAAAAGTCAAACAGAGGGCAGCTAATAGAACAAAGATTAGTAGGAAGTTAGAGGATTAGGAAGCTTTTAAATACCAAGAGAAGGCAACTAAATGTAATTAAGAAGGTAAACCAATCAGAAATAAGAGAAAATCTAAGCAACACACACACAAAATACTGGAGGAACTAAGCAGGCCAAGCAGCATCTATGGAGGAGAGTACAGTCTATGTTTTGACCCGAAATATCGACTGTACTCTTTTCCATAGACACTGCCTGGCCTGCTGAGTCCCTCCAGCAGTTTGTGTGTGGTATTTAGAAGGTAAACATGGAATACGAAAGTAAGCTAGCCAATTAAATTAAAGAAGATACCAAAAGTTTCGTCAGATACATAAAGTGTAAAAGAGAGGCAAAAGTGGATATCAGACCACTGGAAAAACGATGCTGGAGAGGTAGTATTGGGGAACAACTAAATAGCAGGTGAACTGAATAAGGATTTTCCATCAGTGCTCACTGTGGAAGATACTAGTAGTATCGAGAAAATTCCAGGTAGCAGGGGCCATGAAGTGTGTAAAGTTACCATACATAGAGAGAAGGTTCTTGGGAAATTGAAAGATCTGAAGGTAGATAAGTCACCTGGACAAGATGCTGTACACCCCAGGGTTCTGAAGGAGATGACTAAAGAGATCGTGGAGGCACTAGTAATGATCTTTCAAGAATCACTAAATTCTGGTTTGGTTCAGGAAGGCAGAGAGGCAGAAAAAAAACCATAGACCAGTGGTTAGAAAAATGTTAGAGTTGATTATTAAGCAGAAGGTCTCAGGGTACTTGGAAGCTCATGATAAAATAGGCCACAGTCAGCATGGTTTCCTCAAAATCCTGTCCGACAAATCTGTTGGAATTCTTTGAAGAAATAACAAGCACGATAGACAAAGGAGAATCGGTTGACGTTGTGTACTTGGATTTTCAGAAGGCCTTTGGCAAGGTGCCACACATGAGGCTGCTTTACAAGCTACGAGCCCATAGTACTACAAGAAAGATTCTCACATGGATAAAGGAGTGGCTGGTTGGCAGAAGGAAAAGAATGGGAATAAAGGGAGCCTTTTCTGGTTGGCCTTCAGTGACTAGTGGTGTTTCACAGGAATTTGTGTTGGGACCACTTTTCTTTTATGTTATATGTCAATGATTTGGATGATGGAATTGATGGCTTTGTTGCAGAGTTTGCAGACAATATGAAGACAAGTGGAGGGACAGGTACTTTTGAGAAAGTAGAGAGGCTGTAAAAGGACTTAGACAAATTAGGAGAATGGGCAAAGAAATGGGATACAGTCATGTACTTTGGAAATAAAATTGAGAGGCTTGACTATTTTCTAACTAGAGGGAAAATACAAAAACCTGAGGCATAAAGGGACCTGGGAGTCCTTGTGTAGGATTCCCTAAAGGTTCATTTACAGGCTGAGCCTGTGGTGAGGATGGCAAATGCAATGTTGGCATTCGTTTCAAGAAGATTAGAGTATAAAAGTAAGGATGTAAAGTTGAAATTTTATAAAGCACTGGTGAGGCCTCACTTGGAGTATTGTGAGCAGGTTTAGGCACCCTATCTTGGAAAGTATATGTTGAAACTGGAGAAGATTCAATGGAGATTCACAAAAATGATTCCAGGATTGAATGTCTTGTCATATGAAGAGCACTTGGTGGCCCTGGGCCTGTATTCACTGGAACTTAGAAGAATGAGAGGTGACCTCAGTGAAATCTATTGAATGGTGAAAGGCCTTGACAGAGTGGATGTGGAGAGGATGTTTCCTATGGTGGGAGATTCTAAGACCAGTAACTGCAAAAACGACAGATGTACCGTGGAGAGCATTCTAACTATTTGCATCACTGACTGGTTTAGATGGGCCACTGCACAAGATCAGAAAAAGCTGCAGAAAGTTTCAAACTCAACCAGCTTCATCATGGGCACTAGCCTCCACAGCATCGTGGACATCTTCAAAAGGTGATGCCTCAAGAAAGGAGGCATCTGTCATCAAGGACACCCATAACCCAGGACATGCCCTCTTCCCATTGACCCATGACCCAGGACATGCCCTCTTCCCATTGGCCCATGACCCACGACATGCCCTCTTCCCATTGACCCATGACCCAGGATATGCCCTCTTCCCATTGACACATAACCCAGGACATGCCCTCTTCCCATTGACCCATGACCCAGGACATGCCCTCTTCCCATTGACCCATGACCCAGGACATGCCCTCTTCCTATTGGCCCATGACCCACGACATGCCCTCTTCCCATTGACCCATGACCCAGGATATGCCCTCTTCCCATTGACACATAACCCAGGACATGCCCTCTTCCCATTGACCCATGACCCAGGACATGCCCTCTTCCCATTGACCCATGACCCAGGATATGCCCTCTTCCCATTGACACATAACCCAGGACATGCCCTCTTCCCATTGACCCATGACCCAGGACATGCCCTCTTCCCATTGACCCATGACCCAGGACATGCCCTCTTCCCATTGACACATAGCCCAGGACATGCCGTCTTCCCATTGACACATAACCCAGGACATGCCGTCTTCCCATTGACACATAACCCAGGACATGCCCTCTTCCCATTGACACATAGCCCAGGACATGCCGTCTTCCCATTGACCCATGACCCAGGATATGCCCTCTTCCCATTGACACATAACCCAGGACATGCCCTCTTCCCATTGACCCATGACCCAGGACATGCCCTCTTCCCATTGACCCATGACCCAGGACATGCCCTCTTCCCATTGACACATAGCCCAGGACATGCCGTCTTCCCATTGACACATAACCCAGGACATGCCCTCTTCCCATTGACACATAGCCCAGGACATGCCGTCTTCCCATTGACACATAGCCCAGGACATGCCGTCTTCCCATTGCTATCATCAAGGAGGAAGTACAGGAGGACACTGAACAATTTAGGATCAGCTTCTTCACCATCACCATCAGATTTCCGAATGGACAATGAACCCTAGCTTCTTTTTCCCATTTTTACTCTCTTTTTGAATTATTATTTAATTTAATGTTTAAAATATATTTCTTGTTGTAATTTATAGTTTTTAATTATTTTACTGCAATATAGAAACAACATATTTCACAACATATTACAGTTATATTAAACCTGATTCTGACTCTGAGGAATGCAGTCATTCAAAATATCAATTGATCTAAAACCAGCCATGCTCAACTTTATGAAACAATGGCCTGGCTTCAACACTTCGTTCTGGTCACTTCACTATATGAAGAGTGCAGCAAAGGTTTATGAGAATGGCTCCTGAGAATAGGGACAACAGTTAGAAAGATAGATTAGCAAATACGGACTTTCCCCCCTCTTTAGAAAACAGCTAGCTGAGATAGGATCTGATAGAAGAATATTAAATTATAAAGACCTAAGCAGAGAGGCTAGTGGCCACAATTGTAAAGAGAATTATGAAAAACATTATTATGCCGTGTGTTGTGGAAATTGGTCTGCACTGCCTGCAGATGTAACAAAGACAAACGTTAGCAAGCTCTTTGACAATGGTAACTTTTACAGAGATGTTTTCCACTAGAAGTCATCGGGAATTGAATCTTCCCCTGACTCAGATATTTTCACAATGGGACTAACTAAATCAGAAAAAAAAGACAGAATTGAATCTAGTCTGCACATCTTGCTATCATTTTGGGTGTTAGTACTCAACCTTTTGTGAATCTCAGTAGAATATTTTAAGGTATACAGTATTTTCACAAAAGGAACGAAAACCTTATTTTTCCCCAATTGCACTTATACAGATTGCTTGCCTTTTGCAATGCTTGACTGCATCCAATCTCACATTAGTTGTTGCTTTCCTTTTCTCGTTATACAGTAAATAATGGAGGCAAAGCAAAACCAGGTTGGATTATTATTAAGCAGTCATACATGTGTTACTGCAAGGTGCCTGAGTAATACAGCGGTTAGCACTACGCTATTACAGCTTGGGACATCAGAATTGTGCGTTCAATCCCAGCATCGTCCGTAAGGAGCCTCTGTATATCCTCCCCATGGAGCGTGAGGGTTTCCTCCCAGAGTCCAAAGGTGTACTGGGTAGGTTCACTCTTGATTGTAAAATACCCCTTTGTTGAGGTTTGCTGAGCTAGTCAGCTCAAAGGGCTGGAAAGGCCTATTCTGCCCTGTATCTCTAAATAAAATAAAATATCTTGTGTTTCCTGCAGAAGTAAGAGTCTAAATATTGCGAAGCTTATTTTGAAATGATATCTGCATAAACAGATAACACAACTATTCAGTAGGTGACAGTCATCAGCTTACAAAGGATAGATAATAATTCTAAGATGTATAAGCTGTTATGGTAAATCTCAATTTTATATAAAATGCATTTTTTTCTGCAGAAGTAGTTCCCATTTCATTTAGGTTTATGCTTCCTTTAAATTATTACCCTAGATTTTGGCTACTATATTAAGTGGAACCTATTTAATATATACCAGTATAGCTTTGCATTATTTCCATCAATGTAAATATCAGTGTAGTAATTGTTCATCTTTACCAGAATTTAGCCCAACCTTGCAACGTAACCTCATCCCTAACTAGTCCAAATACTCTGCTGCTGTTGTAATAATTAAATAACTTGATTAGTGATAAATATGCTACATTGGTGAAAAAATTATCACTAATTTCGTATTTTGAAAAAAAACTACAAAATTACATGAGTATTTTCTTTAAGTAGCCAACCGTGCTTGATTACAGGTAATATAATTTTGTGTCTGTATGGTACACTTTTGCTATAATTGAGACCAGGAGTGTGAGTTGAAGATCCATTATTAGAACAGAATGGATACAGAGAACTGAAATTCCAGTAAATTCTGAAATACATTGCTAACGAGGGAGAAAGTACTGGTTCTTCATACACACGTTCCTTGGAGATGCAGTGATCATACATAAAAACTAAATATCTTTTAGCCTAACATCTAATTTCTTGGGCAATCCAATCCTCAATTGGCTAAATTGGCTAAGTTTGAATGTACAGAATAAAGTTAATATTTATAAATTAATAAAGTTAATATGAATAAAGTTAATTTTACTTTATTCATATTAGCAAGGTTTTCCTTTTTTCATTGCTTGCAAATATTACACGGTCATCATGAAAGATTAGGAAGAGGAAGGAATATTTACTATGATTGTTCATCCACAATCTTGCACACAGCCTTGGTGGATGAGTTACTCTTCACCTACCCAACATATCCTGAAGCTTGCAATCATTACTCCAATGAAGGGAACAATGAAGATAAGAGGTAAAAAAAATATATTTTTCTAATCTGCCTACATCAGCTTTAAGTACAAGCATCTGGGTGGTTTGTGGGTAGGTAGATGGTGGTAGGAGATGGTTAAAAAAATACAGAGGCATAAGGAAATAAAAGAGAAATGAAATAAAATTCTGTATCCATCATCAGCAGGCACAGAACACCCTGAACTGAGTACTATCTACAATTTGCACTGTTATTACTCATCAGGCTCACCTCTTAAATGCAATCTCACTGCTAACCTCACTACTAATCTCACTACTAATATCGCTACCAATCTCACTACCAATATCACTACCAATCTCACTACTAATCTCACTACACTAATCTCACTACTAATCTCACTAGTAATATGGAGAACAGGGTCAGTACACAGAAAGGAAAACCATTACAGGCAGGTGACATTCTATCACCAACACGACTTGGAAGTATGTTACCAGTCTGTCATCATTGCTGGGTCTAAATCCTTGAACTCCCAGTCCAACAGTGCTTTCACCTGAAGAAATGAAGCAATTCAAGATGACTGACCACAACCTCACAAAGACAATTAGAGATAAGTAATAAGAGCAGCCCTTGACGAGGGTAAAGCGGTGGATGTTGTCTGTATGGACTTCAGTAAGGCCTTTGACAAGGTTCCACACGGAAGGTTAGTTAGGAAGGTTCAATCATTAGGCATTAATATCGAAGTAGTAAAATAGATTCAGCAGTGGCTGGATGGGAGACACCAGAGAATAGTGGTGGATAACTGTGTGTCAGATTGGAGGACGGTGTGTAATGGTGTGCCTCAGGGATCTGTACTGGGTCCAATGTTGTTTGTCATATACATTAATGATCTGGATCATGGGGTGGTAAATTGGATTAGTAAGTATGCAGATGATACTAAGATAGGTGGCGTTGCGGATAATGAAGTAGGTTTTCAAAGCTTGCAGAGAGATTTAGGCCAGTTAGAAGAGTGGGTTGAAAGATGGCAGATGGAGTTTAATGCTGATAAATGTGAGGTGCTACATTTTGGTAGGACTAATCAAAATAGGACATACATGGTAAATGGTAGGTCATTGAAGGATGCAGTAGAACAGAGAGATCTAGGAATAATGGTGCATAGTTCTCTGAAGGTGGAATCTCATGTGGATAGGGTGGTGAAGAAAGCTTTTGGTATGCTGGCCTTTATTAATCAGAGCATTGAGTATAGGAGTTGGGATGTAATGTTGAAATTGTACAACACATTTGTGAGGCCAAATTTGGAGTATTGTGTACAGTTCTGGTCACCGAATTATAGGAAAGATGTCAATAAAATTGAGAGAGTACAGAGGAGATTTACTAAAATGTTGCCTGGGTTTCATCTCCTAAGTTACAGAGAAAGGTTGAACAAGTTTTGCCTTTATTCTTTGGAGCGTAGAAGGTTGAGGGGAGACTTGATAGAGGTGTTTAAAATTATGAGGGGGATAGATAGAGTTGATGTGGATAGGCTTTTTCCATTGAGAGTGGGGGAGATTCAAACAAGAGGACATGAGTTGAGGATTAAAGGACAAAAGTTTAGGGGTAACATGAGGAGGAACTTCTTTACTCAGAGAGTGGTAGCTGTGTGGAATGAGCTTCCAGAAGAAGTGGTTGAGGCAGGTTCAATGTTGTCATTTAAAGTTAAATTGGATAGCTATATGGACAGGAAAGGAATGGAGGGTTATGAGCTGAGTGTAGGTCGGTGGGACTAGGTGAGGGTAAGAGTTCTGCACGGACTAGAAGGGCAGAGATGGCCTGTTTCCGTGCTGTAATGGTTATATGGTTATATGGAAATGAGATGCCAGATATCCCATCATGCTCCATGAAGAGACCTCTTTCCACCAAGGTGTCAGCTGAATAGGGGTTCTGGATAAGGATCAAAGACGTGGACAATGGATTCGTTATATATTCATCAAGACATCGGGATTGTATTGAGTGATCAGATACCATGTAATGAGAACAGAGAGTAGTTGTTCATCTGGTAGCTGCTTAAGAGTGCTACTAGAAGGATGGTGCTATATGAAGCCATTAATGGGTGTGTAGATGAACATACAGCAACAGCACTGAATGAGAAGAACAAGAAGCTTCTGGAAGATTGAAATAAGTTGTATTAAAGAATGATCTTTGAAGGCATCAGGAGCATCAGCTCTTGAAACTAGCTATTGCAAAGATGATGCAATCCACCATGTCTAAAACATAATTGTAAGTAGTCATTGTAAAGATTACTCAGGAACTCAAGAACAGGAATCACAGACACTTCAGCAATTCAAACAAAACTAAGGATTTATTACCAGAAATTGACTAGAAAAAAGCAAACAAGAGCTCAGTACAGAATCTTGAGGAACTGAAATCACTCCTGATACACAGAAGAACTTCTTGTGAGTTTCACCCAACAAGGAAGCACAATGACTGAGCAAGTAGGGGTTGGCATACTGCCCTGAAATACACCCTGAAGCACATAGGAATTCAGGACCAATAAGACAACATAGGTGCCCAAATGAAGCAATAATCCCCTAAACCATCAACTACAATCCAAAACATTGAAAATGTTAATTAAATTATCCCAAATTGAATAAAAGTTATAAATACAAAGAGAGATTAAAATTCTCCATAATACCAAAAGTGCACCTGCAAAACAAAGTGTAAGACCACACCTAGCTAAAGACAAACATTAGGCATAAAAGGTAATCGGTCCTAGGAACACTGCCTACCCGTGAGGTGACACTGAGAAAATACAATCCTCATACTAACTGACAAAAAATCTTTTTTAAAAAAACTACCCTGGCTTGTGTCAGCTTTGAAATAGAACTCTTAAATGTACAGTATAGCTACTGGAGTCATGCCATTTGTAGTAGTGTACTGTACCGTCCCAGGGAGCCACATGAGTGACAACAGTCCTATTGGTTTTAAAGAATGTAATAGAACACGACTTAATGCACTGACTATGAATGTCAGAATGGAAAGGGATTGCATGTGTTATTCTTGTAAATAATATTTTATTAAGAAAAAAGTTTATTGTGATTTTTAAAATACATGAACCATTATTCACATTAATACTATATTAATCTCATTTTTTAATTCTTCCTCTTTTCACATCAACTTCCCCCGATCCCAATCACTCACCCACTAGAGGCAATGTAGAGGCAACCTACCAACCCGCACATCTTTGATATGTGTGACGGAGTCAGAGCGCAGCAGAAATCCATGTGATCACAGGGTGAACATAGAATTCCCTGCAGACGACACCCAAGGTCAAATTTGAACCCAAGTGCTGCTTTGTGCTAAGCCAATGAAAACTTGAAGTTTCATAAGAGTGACTTCGCATCTCAAATGTATAACATAAACTGCAATGATACAAACACAACCTCAGTCAAACTGGCTCACTTGAATCCAAACCAAACCTAACTGGTGCAAAATATTTAACTAGCATAAACCCTGGTCGCATATTTCAATGGTAATAGTCATACTTACTTAAAGAACCAAAGAAAATAAACTACATAAAATATGTTGATTATAAGTACATTTGTCATAGTATTGTAAAAACAAAACATATATACTTCGAATTTTAAGACTTATCATTATTTTATTTAATCACATTCTTGACAAGACAGCACAAGAGAAAAATAACCTCATTGCTTGAGCTCAGATAAATCCCAGTGTGATCTAGAATACGTATTTAGAAAATGGCTGTCCCCTGCGCTGAGCTTTAGCAGGACTTTTGGGCTGGGACACCTTGCAATGTCCCCAGTGACATATGGATAGGCGAGAGGAGGTGAAAGGGCAAGAAGCCAGTTTAATTATGTCCAGGCTGCCTCTTGTGACATTCAATTCTTATCTGGCAAATCGTCAGTGATTTAACGCTGTTCGGATTGAATGGAGAGCGCGGCGCGTGGTAAATGTGGAATCTAGACCCCCCCCTATAAATGATGATCTGGGACCATTGTCTCTCTGTCCATCTACATCGCTACATCTATCCATGACCATGGAAGACATTTACAAAGCGGCGGTGAGTGCACAGTTTCTTAAATTTGCGTACAGATGTTCAATTATTCAACTTCAATTTTAAATTGTTCTGAAGCACAAACCATTAGATACCCTTATGGGAAAAGCTACGCAAATGTATTTTACCACCAATCTATACTGGGACAGAAATTGCATGATTAAACAATGGTTTATAAAAATATTCTATCAATCGTAATACACAATAAAGTAAAACTTAAATTTACATGAATTCTAACTACTTTAAATTGTCCCAGACAGCCAATTATTCCAATAATTTTGAGCAGAATAAAATTTCCTCTTTTACTATGAAATTTGATGTTAAATGTGGAAAAATAGTCAATTATAAAACCCCCAGTACTTGTTCCCTCTCGTCTACATCAGCGGTAGGATCTTGTCTTCATTGCTTTCAATCCAATCCCGGTCTATGCGCAACTTAAAAAAATTGTCCAATGTTACACATGCGGAAGGGTAACATTAGGGTTCATTGATTGCTGAAAGGTAATTTACAAGCAGTTGCAGCGTGCTTTCGAAATAAACTCCTTGTAGTCAAAGGTGGTGTGCCTTGACATCGTCTCGTTCCATTTTAGAGGCGGGGAATATGAAGCAATCGGCAGATGGCTCCAACAAACGCTATGATGTATCCTGCTGATCTTTGTTGTTAAATCGCTTAAATCTACTTATAAAACAGTCAGCTGTGGGGAAAAAAATAACAAGAGCTTGAAGGGACACACAAAATGCTGGAGGGACTGAGCAGGCCAGGTTTGGAGGGATTCAGTCATAAACGTTAGTCTGTCGCCTTTAATTTCTTGCAGGTGAACAAGACCTTCACAGTTTAATTTAGGAGAATTTATTCTTCGTTAATTTTACCAGCTCTTTTGTTGTAGTTCTTACTCTACCCATGAAGGAATGCACGGAGATTTTGTTGTACTGGCTTAAAGCTAATTTTGGGTCGCAGGAGGCGTTTATCTTGTCGATAACTTCCACAACACCCACAAGGCTCAGATAAGGATTTCAAGGATATTTGTGTGTGTCAGTCAAAATCTTGGATCAAAAGTAAGCTATTTGTAGTATTTGCCAATGTTGCTCTCCACAGTTGTCTTGTCTTTTACACTGTTAAAAATAACAAGGAGTAGTATTTCCAAGGCCACTTGCAAACAGGACTTTAAAGGAACTTCTTGTGTGCACGCACGTGTGTTAGGAACCCATTCATACCGAGAGCACCCGACATGGACGCGACGCCTAACAAAGACAACAGCTGCCACTCTTTTTACCACCTCACAGTTGTTTCCAACGCTTGAGAAGTTTGGACAGATTGCTCAGAGTCGCGGGTCTTCCAACAGCTAACATCTATCTCCATTACTGACAAAGACTTAATTCTCAGCGCTAAGAAATTCACTGAAAGCTAAATGAAGATGAAAAGAAAAGCTGCTCCTCTTGTATCTTGTACTTCGATAATGTTAACTGCTGCAACGTGCTGTAGCTATTTTTCTTCTTGTTTGTGACATGTTATCTAACAATAAACGTTCTGAAGTTAGTATTATATTCATGGATGAATTTCAGTTCTAGGCAATGCTCAAACATAACTTGGATTATTTGATAATTCTAGAACCATCAAAGGGTAAAGTTTCTGCCTGTATAAAATAATCCGGAAGCTATGTGACAGTTAATTCAAAGTCAAAGTAAAATTTGTTATCAATACATGTATATGTTACCATTTACTAACTTCAGATTAATTTTCTTGTCATCATTTGCAATACAATAGAATTTATAAAACTATACATAAACTCTGACAATCAATATGTAAATAAAAAACAATAATACTGAGAACACGAGTTGTAACCAGTCCTTGAAAATGAGTGTATATAGTTTGTGGAATCAGTTCAGACTTGAGGCCAGTGAAGTTATCCATTCTGGTTCAGGAGCCTGATAGTTGAGGGGAAATAAATGTTTCTGAACCTGGTGGTGTGAAACGCAAGGCTCCTGTACCTCCTTCCCAATGGCAGCAGTGAGAGAACACCATGACCTGGATCGTGTGGTCCTTGGTGATGGTGGTGTAGATCTTACAATAGCAGCCAGACTGTGCATTTGTTCCTGGGATGACCTACAGAATCTGAGTAAAGACCAGGGTCATCAAGGTTAGAGCAAGAAAGTCAGCAGCAGGAAGTGGAGCAGGTGACAGAAGTAGTAGCCGTGGGAGTTGAATGACAGATTGGGTAATAGTTCCACAGCCCTACCACATCCAATTGTGAATTCAGGGGGACATTAAATAGCTAAAGATGAAACTCCAAATACATCCCCATCCATAATGATGCTAGAGACCAGCGCATCTGCTGAATTCAAGCATTTCAACCTGAAGTACTGAGTGAATTCGATACCACCCCACCAGCCTCCGGGTCCAACATATTATTCTCCGTAACTTCCGCCACCTCCAACGGGATCCCACCACTAAGCACATCTTTCCCTCCCCCCCTCTCTCTGCATTCCGCAGGGATCGCTCCCTACGCGACTCCCTTGTCCATTCCTCCCCCCCATCCCTCCCCACTGATCTCCCTCCTGGCACTTATCCTTGTAAGCGGAACAAGTGCTACACATGCCCTTACACTTCCTCCCTTACCACCATTCAGGGCCCCAGACAGTCCTTCCAGGTGAGGCAACACTTCACCTGTGAGTCGGCTGGGGTGATATACTGCGTCCGGTGCTCTCGATGTGGCCTTCTATATATTGGCGAGACCCGACGTAGACTGGGAGACCGCTTTGCTGAACATCTACGCTCTGTCCGCCAGAGAAAGCAAGATCTCCCAGTGGCCACACATTTTAATTCCACATCTCATTCCCATTCTGACATGTCTATCCACGGCCTCCTCTACTGTAAAGATGAAGCCACACTCAAGTTGGAGGAACAACACCTTATATTCCATCTGGGTAGCCTCCAACCTGATGGCATAAACATCAACTTCTCTAACTTCCGCTAAGGCCCCACCTCCCCCTCGTACCCCATCTGTTACTTATTTTTATACACACATTCTTTCTCTCTCCTTTTTCTCCCTCTGTCCCTCTGAATATACCCCTTGCCCATCCTCTGGGTCCCCCCCCCCTTCTCTTTCTTCCCGTACCTCCTGTCCCATGATCCTCTCGTATCCCTTTTGCCTATCACCTGTCCAGCTCTTGGCTCCATCCCTCCCACTCCTGTCTTCTCCTATCATTTTGGATCTCCCCCTCCCCCTCCAACTTTCAAATCCCTTACTTACTCTTCCTTCAGTTCGTCCTGACGAAGGGTCTCAGCCTGAAACGTCGACTGCACCTCTTCCTAGAGATGCTGCCTGGCCTGCTGCGTTCACCAGCAACTTTTATGTGTGTTGCTTGAATTTCCAGCATCTGCAGAATTCCTGTTGTTTACTGAGTGAATTTGTTTATAATCCTCCCAAGATGCAGATCATGTAAGTGACAGTCTTTAGCCAATTTGTTTAGACCATAACATCTAGGAGATGAATTGGGCCATTCAGCCCATCAAGTCTGCTCTGCCATTCTGTCACAGTTGATTTATTATCCCTCTCAACCCCATTCGCCTGCCTTCTCCCCATAACTTTGATGCCCTGATTAATCAAGAACTTATCAACCTCCACCTTAAATATACCCAACGATTTGGCCTGCATAGCCATCGCTGGCAAAGAATCCCAGATTCACCACCTTCTAGCTAAAGAAATCTTCCTCATCACTGTTCTAAATGGACATCCCTCAATTCTGAGGCTATGCACTCTGGTCTGCGACTCCCCCACTACCAGAAACATCCTATCCACATCCACTTTATCCAGACTTTTCAATATTGAATAGGATTCAATGAGGTTTCCCCCCAACCCAACAATTCTTCTAAACTCTAGCAAATACAGGGTCGAGCCATCAAGCACTCCTCATACATATGTTAATCCTTTGATTCCAGGATTTGGCCTCCTTTGGTCTCTCTCCAATACCAGAACATCTTTTCTTACAAAAGGGAACCAAAACTGCTCACAATACCCCAAGCGTGTCTAACCAATGCCTTATAAATCTCAGTAATACATCCTTTCTTTTCTATTTTAGTCCTCTTGAAATGAAGGCTAATGTTGCACTTGCCTTACTCACCGACTCAACCTTCAAGTTAACCTTTAGGAAATTTTGCACAATGACTCCTCAAGTTCCTCAGCAACTGTGATTTTTACATTTTCTCCCCATTTACAAAAACAGTCCAAGCCTTTATTCCTTCTACCAAAGTGCATAAGCATGTACTTCCCTACATTATATTCCATCTGCCACTTCTTTGCCCATTTCCCCAATGGCTACATCCACACTAGACCAGATAATTTTGAAAACGCCAGTTTCCAGTAAAAACGACAGGTGTCCACACTAGGCATTTTTCAAAATATCTGTCCACATTAAAATGGATATTTGGGTGAATCTACTCCTACTGGGCATGTGCAGACACATCTACAGGAAACAAGCAAAGAGGAAACGGTATAATATTAACATTTCCGCGGTGGTGTTGTGCTATTTCCATTGGTCAAAAACTAGAGTACCAACAACAACAGCGAAAGAAAGTTTTCAACAATGTCTTCAAGGGATTCAAAGAAAACCTCCACTGGCAAAAGCAGACCGGACTTCTTCGTTTAGACAGACAATGAAGTCGAGCTGTTTCTGCGAGTTACAAATGACTACAAAGTCAGCAAAGCAGTGGAGAACATGGAGATGTTTAATTCAAACAAGCTATTAACATAGACAATAAAGTAAATAACACACACATGAAGCCGTCCTCTACCCAAGATCAACAAGAGAGTGGAATCTTCTGCCGCCAGACCTGCACAGTATTTCTGACATTAATATTTTTAAAGATAGACTCAATACAATCAGCTTAGGGGATCTGGTCAAAAAAAGCTCACTTTACAATTTAACTCTCACGCCGTTCACACCAACTGTGCGTTATAACAGCCGTCCGGCAGTGCTTGTGCAGTACCAAGCGGAAGCAGAAAAAGCATTGTTGTTGTGTTGTCATGACAGCGTTTTTAAACATCTCCATTTACCTGGTCCACACTACAACGCGCAACAATCGTTTTCAAATTTACACCCTCTGGAGAGTGTTTTAGAAAAGCTCCGTTTTCAGGGATGAAAACGCTGTTTCAATGTGGACAGAGGGTCAAAACAAAGAGAAGAGACTTTGTTTTCAAAATTATTCGGCGTAGTGTGAACGTAGCCTAACCTCCACAACACTACCTGCCTTTCCACCCATCTTTGTATCTACAAATCTGTCCACAGAGCTATCAATTTCTTCATCCAAATCATTGACGTACAATGGGAAGAAGCACACTACTAGTCACTGCAGCCAATCAGAAAAGGCCTCCTTTATTCCCACTCTTTGCCCCTGCCAGTCAGCCAAACTTCTATCCATTCTAATACCCTTCCCATAATACCACGGGCTCTTATTTTGTTAAGCAGCCTCATGTGCAGTACTTTGTCAAAGGCCCTCTGAAAATCCAAATAAAGATCCACCAACTCTCCCTTGTCTATCCTACCTGTTATTTCCTCAAAGAATTACAACAGATCTGTCAGGCAACATTTTCCTTTAAGGAAACCATGCTGACTTTGCCCCATATTATCATGTGCCTCCAAGTACCCCGAAACCTCACCCCAACATCGTGAAGTCTGGCTAACTGGACTATAATTTCCTTACTTGTGAAATTCCCTCTCTTGGGATTCATCACCAACTGGATTTTCCCAACCTAGCTGCATATTGAAATCCCCCATGATTATCACAACATTGCCCCTTTTTACATGCCTTTTCTGTTTCTCATTGTAATTTGTAGCCAATATCCTACTACTGCTCAGAGGCCTGTATATAACTCCCATCAGGGTCTTCTTACTCTTGTTATTTCTTAACTCTACCCACTAGGATTTTATATCTTTTGATACTTTGTCTCCTATTTCTAAGGAATTGATTTCATTTTTTAACCATTGGAGCTACTTCACCCCCACTGCCTACATGCCTGTCCTTTCAATACAATGTGTATTCTTGGATGTTAAACTCCCAACTATGATTTTCATTCAGCCACAACTTGGAGATGCCCACAGCATCATACCTGCCAACCTCTAACTTTTGCTGCTTGTGATTATCAGGAAATGGATGAGTGATCTTACATCACAGAAGCTATGGGATCAGCCAGTATCCTGGCTATAGTGCTAAATACTCGTGTTAAACGATGTGCTTTGCTTCTGGGTATTCATGCTGACAATGTGGAAACATGCCCTAATGCACTCAGAGCCCACTTTGTTACATATACCTGTACACATGCTCATTAATGCAAATATCTCATCAGCCAATCAGGTGGCAGCAACTCAATGCATTAAAGCATGGTCAATTGTTGTTCAGGCCAAATATCAGAATGGGGAAGAAATGTGATCTAAGTGGCTTTGACTGTGGAATCATTGGTGTACCAGAAGGGTGGTTTGAGTATCTCAAACATTGCTGATCTCCTGGGATTTTTATGCACAACCGCCTCGGAGTTTACAGAGAATGGTGCAAAAAACCCACAAAGAAACAAAATCCAGTGAGTGGCAGTTTTGTGGGTGACAATGAGGGAGGTCAGAAGAGGAGTGGCCAGGCTAGTTCAAACTTATAGGTGGTGTCAGGCCGCTAGAGCAGGGATCTAATCGCAGACCCAGTACTGTGCACACAGTGACATTAATTGAGTAACAAATCCCAAGGTGCAAACAAAGTCAGTGTCAAAGTTCAGGCAGAGATCAAAACATCCACAGAAATCCAAAGACCCGAATCAGGAAACAGGCAGAGTCGATATTCAGAGGGACAGAGTACAGATATGAATGTCGGAAAAACTCAGGAAAATTCACTGGCACAATCTGGCGACAAACAGGTGAAAACACAGGACTGAACCACACTGAGCAATGAACAGAGAGGCAGATGATAGGTGGAGCACAATGAGACACAGGTGGCAGCAATACAGGTAATAGTGAGGAGCAGATGAGAGACAGAGTACTCAGTAATACAGGGACTGGAATAGAGCAGGAGTGGGAACAGGAGCACATGGGGCATGAAAACAAACAAGAGCACATGGCAATACAAAACCACAGACTGACGGCTAGGGGGAAACACACAAAAAGTTCAATTGGAGGTACAGTCAGTAACCCCCCCCCACCCCCACAGACGCCTCCTGGCGTCACGGCAGGCAGAGCTGGGTGCTGGCGATGGAAGTCCCTGATGAGAGAGGGGTCCAGGATGTTACAGGCGGGGACTCAGCATCTCTCCTCAGGACCGTAGCCCTCCCAGTCCACAAGGTGCTGGAGGCCACGGCCCCGGCGACAAACGTCCAGCAGAAAATGCACCGTGAAGGCCTCTGACCCATCGATGAGCCATGGGGAGTGGGGGTTTGGGGACAGGACACAGGGGGCGGCTCATGAAAGGCTTGATGCGGGACACATGGAAGGTGGGATGAATGCGGTGGAGAGTGGAGGGGAGCTTGAGATGGACGACAGTAGGGCTGATGACTTTAACAATGGGTAAGGGGCCGATGAAGTGAGAGGCAAGCTTGCGGGAATCCACCTTGAGGGGCAGGTCTCGGGTTGAAAGCCACACACGGTGTCCCTGGCGGTAACGTGGGGCCTTGGAGCGATGGCGGTCAGCTTGACGCTTGATCCTAGCAGCGGCACGGAGAAGGGCGGAGCGAGTGCGCCTCCACGTCCGCTGACAATGGTGGCTGAATGCCTCGGCAGATGGAACGCCAACCTCCTCCTCCTGGGCAAGAAACAGTGCTGACTGCACGCAGAGGGGCTCTGGGAGACCAGACACCGCAATACTGTCTCCAGCTAATGGTTGCCCCGCTCGGTCTGGCCATTGGTCTGTGGGTGCAATCCTGAAGACAGACTCACAGAGGCACCCAGAAGATTACAGAATGCCCTTCAGAAATTGGTTGTGAATTGAGGGACCCTGTCTGACACAACACCTACAGGTAAACCATGTAATTTAAAAAAATGTAGTACAAGTAATTTGGCTGTTTCTTTGGCCGAGGGGAGTTTAGGTAAAGGAATGAAGCGTACAGACTTGGAGAAATGATAACTACTGTGAGAATGGTGGTGTTACCATCTGATAGGGAAGACCGGTGATAAAATCCAGGGCAATGTGGGACCAGGGTCTTTTGGGGATAGACAGGGGTTGTAACAGACCAGCAGGTGACCGGTTAGAGTTCTTGCCTTGAACACAGACCAGCAGGTTGAGACGAAGTTGTGGATGTCATCTCCCATGGAAGGCCACCAGAACCGCTGACTGATGAAGGCCTGAGTAGGCTTGGTTCCAGGGTGACAGGATACCCGGGAAGAATGACCCCACTGCAATACCTGTGAGCGGACAGAGCTGGGAACATAAACACGGTTAATGGGGCATTGACTAGGGGCTGCCTCGCTCTGTTGAGCGGTTTGCACCATGGCTTCAATGTCCCATTGCCCTGCACCCACGAGACAGTGAGCAGGGAGGATGACATCAGGTACCTCAGGGGTCTCAGAGGAAGGAAATCTTCGGGAGAGGGCATCAGGTTTTCCATTCTTGGAACCGGGGCGGAAGGACAGTAAAACTGAATCTTGAGAAAAACAGGGACCAACGAGCTTGACGGGAGTTGAGACGCTTGGCCGTACGGATGTATTCCAGATTCTTGTGATCAATCCAGACTAAGAATGGCACCCAAGATGCTCGGATCGGCAACTTGGCCCTGTTGGCCATAAACAGCCGGAGGACCAGGCACTTGACATCCAGAAAATCATTGATGCTTTCATCACCAATCACAACAACAGACGGATTGTGCTTCTCTGAAAACATTAATGGTGAGTGCAGTTGATCTTTTTTTAAAAATTGAGCCAAGATTATTATTATTATGCTTCCTGCAAATCCTAAAATATTACATTTACTGCTATTAAGCCTATTGGTTTTGCTTAGACTTCCAAGTGGTGATTCTGTTGATTTTTGTTTTAAATTCAGTAGCCAAATTAATTGAGGTATTGCATGGTCAGAGTACGATTTGTCCAACTCCTGGTAAAGTCTTGCAGCTGTTGTTTGCCGTATTTGACTTTAATAACGGTGTATCTTTTGGCATTGTCTGTCTATGTAATGCAAATAACAGTGGACGCCGTGGGTTAGTGTTGTGTTTTTCAGTTGAAAAGCACGCATTTGACGCAGATTGCGGGTTTGGTGCGTGATTCACGTTGTGCACTGTGGGTCGGATGCTCTGTTGGTTTGTTTGTTTATGCTCTGTGTAGCCCGGGTTGTCTCCGATGCTGTTGACACTGTCACAGTTCACTTCTATATTATATTTATCAATTGCTGTTGCTTGTGAATCAACAGAGGCATTTATAGTAGGCACATAATGCTTGAAACTGACTTTTGAACGCCATGTGTCTGGCCTTGCGAATACATATTACCATACAGTACATCCCTCAGCACCATCACTGAATAATTCAGCCCCACCGCAGCACCAGCAAGAAAAACTCTCTGGTGCCGCCACTGGCTGGGGAACTCTGCGTGTTCAGCAAGGGACTTAGAAAAAAATCAAAATGTCGTTGAATAATAATGAGAAGCAGATGAGAGACGGAGTACTCAGTAATACAGGGGCAGGAGCACATGGCAATACAAAACCACAGACTGACAGCTGGGGGAAACACACAAAAAGACAAAGCTCAACTGGAACTCATAAGCTGGCATTAAGACTATGGTGTGTAGAAGAGCACCTCTGAATGGTGGCCTTGAATTGGATGGGCTACAGCAGCAGAAGGCCATGAGCATACACTCAGTGGCCACTTTACACTTTATCAGGCCACTGAGTGTACATCCTTTCCACAAAAAAGGCAAATCCGCTGTATCGAATTAAGTTCCCTCGGTCAGCTCTCAGCCATTAGCAAGTACTGGAAAATATCATTCAACAGAGCTAATAGATGGTATTTATACACTAATGATTCATCACTCACTGGTTCAGTTGGATTTCACCAGGAAACTTAAATATGAACAAATTGAATTCCAGAGGCAAAGAATGCCCTCTTAGTTAGATAATATTTGACCAAAATTGCTTCATCTAGACATTGTAAAATTAATGTCAATAGAGGACAACTTTATACTAGTGGAATTATATTTAGTGCAGAGGTGATGGTCAATTATTTCAGCCCAGGATGTCATTGGAGGAATGTTCTTGACAAAGCCCCACAATGGAACAGGATCCAACAGCAATTGGGTATGAGCTGATAAGAGACAATTAACACTTGTGCTACAAAAATACCAGACAAGGATCATCTCCAGTAAGAGAGAATCTAACCATGTACCTTTGTTGTTCAACAGCATTATCATTGCAGGGTCCCTTGCTCTCAATATCCTGGGTGGGATGGGGATGCCAGTGGTGAGGTCCCTGAGGAGAGAAGCCTAGCTGAACCAGCGCCGAGTGCAATCAGAAGCAGGATGTCCCCTGCCAGATACTCTCTTCCGTACTCCCTGTGTATTTCCGTACTCCCCATGTATTTCCACACTCTCCGTGTATTTCCACACTCTCCATGTATTTCCACACTCCCTGTGTATTTCCGTACTCCCCGTGTATTTCCACACTCTCCGTGTATTTCCACACTCTCCGTGTATTTCCACACTCCCTGTGTATTTCCACACTCTCCGTGTATTTCCACATTCCCTGTGTATTTCCACATTCCCTGTGTATTTCCAAACTCCCTGTGTATTTCCAGCATCTGCAAAGGGTCTCACATTGTGATGGTGGGTGATGTAATGTCTTCCCAGAAAACAGTCTATTCTCAGTTTCCCATATTGCCCAGCTGTATCATCTGCTCATATGCCAAAAACATGAAATGAAAATAAACATTTATTTAGTTTTTTCATATTAATTCCTTGAGTGTATATTATTTTTTCAAAATATTATAGTGCAATCTGTGAAATTTGCTCAGATGAATTTCCAAAACCTGAACAACCATAATGTGGGGGTCACTCGTAATCAGGAGTGTGATGAAATACTCTAATTTCATCTTTCCATAAAATATCAGTAAGCTTTACGTCATCCAGGACAAAGCTGCCCATCTGATCTGCACTTTACATATTCATTGCATTCACAAAACATGGCTACAGGATTTATAGCCAAGAAAATACATGGCAGTAATGTATTAAAACTTATTCAACAGCACCTTCCAAAATGAATCATACTTTATACTGAGTTGGAAGCATATGGCCTTTTCTTCATTGTCGCTGGGTGTGAACTTGTAACTTCCCACTACTTATACTGAATGAGAATCTATCACATCAACTATGGCCAGCTCAATGGCAACTTCTCAATTGAATTGGATTGACCTTATTACTTCCATTTTTCAGATTAGGTTAGATTATGAGGACACTCAGTCCTCGTTTATTGTCATTTTGAAATGCATGCATTAAAAAATGATACAACGTTCCTCCAGAATGATATCACAAAAAAACACAGGACAAACCAAGACTAAAACTTACAAAACCACATAATTATAACCTATAGTTACAACAGTGCAAAGCAATACCATAATTTGATAAAGAGCAGACCATGGGCACGGTTAAAAAAAAGTCTCAAAGTCCCGATAGCCTCATCATCTCACGCAGGCGGCAGAAGGGAGAAACTCTCCCTGCCATGAAACTCCAAGCACTGTGAACTTGCTGATGCAGCACCACTGGAAGCACCCGACTGCAGCGGACTCTGAGTTCGTCCGAAAACTTCGAGCCTCCGACCAGCCCCTCCGACACAGCCCTCTGAGCACCATCCTCTGCCGAGTGCTTCGACTCTGCCCCGGCCACTGAGCAACAAGCAAAGCCGAGGACTTGGGGCCTTCCCCTTCGGAGATTCTGGACCACACAGTAGCAGCAGCAGCAGCGAAGCAGGCATTTCAGAAGTTTCACCAGATGTTCCTCCGTGCTGTCACGTCTGTCTCCATCAAATCAGGATTGTGCACGGCACCCTACCTGACAAATAATAGACATCACCACCAGAGTGGCCGCTACGAGCTACGTCACACCACCATCTTCTCATCCTTCCTCCTTTATATACATGAGGAAAAAAATCTTTACGTTGCATCTCCATCTAAATGTGCAATTTATAGTAATTTATAATAAATAGTATGTACAACAGAAGAATCAATATAACACAGAAATACAATTGTATCAGCATGAATTAATCAGTCTGATGGCCTGGTGGAAGATGCTGTCCCGGAGCCTGTTGGTCCTGGCTTTTACGCTGCGGTACAGTCTCCTGGATGGTAGCAGCTGGAATAGATTGTGGTTGGGGTGAATCAGGTCCCCAATGATCCTTAAAGCCCTTTTTGCACACCTGTCTTTGTAAATGTCCTGAATCACGTGGAAGTTCACATCTACAGATGTGCTGGGCTGTCCGCACCATTCTCTGCAGAGACCTGCGATTAAGGGAGGTACAGTTCCCATACCAGGCGGTGATGCAGCCAGTCAGGATGCTCTCAATTGTGCCCCTGTAGAAAGTTCTTAGGATTTGGGGACCCATACCAAACTTCTTCAACTGTCTGAGATTAAAGAGGCACTGTTGTACTTTTTTCACCACACAGCCGGTATGTACAGACCATGTGAAATCCTCAGTGATGCTTATGCCAGGGAACTTAAAGCTGTTCACCCTCTCAACCCCAGATCCATTGATGTCAATAGGGGTTGGTCTGTCTCTATTCCTCCCGTGCTCCACGACCAGCTCCTTTGTTTTTGTAACATTGAGGGAGAGGTTGTTTTCTTGTCAGGCTGATGACTTCTTCTCTGCAGGATGCCTCATTATTATTTGACAATAGGCCAATCAGTGTAGTGCTGTCAGCAAATTTAATTAGCAGATTGGAGCTGTGGTGGCAGTCATGGGTATACAGAGAGTAAAGGACGGGGTTTAGGACACAGCCCTGAGGGTCTGGGGGGCAGAGGTGAGGGAGCCCACTCTTATCACCTGCCGGTAAGGTGACAGGAAGTCCAGGATCCAGCTACGCAAGGCAGGGTGAAGGCCGAAGTCTCTGAGCTTCTTGTCGAGCCTGGGGAGAATTATGGTGTTGAATGCTGAACTGTAGTCCAAGAACAGCATTCTCACATAAGCATCTTTCTTCTCTATATGTATAAGGATGGTGTGTAGAGCCGTGGCTATTGCATCTTCTGTCGATCGGTTGTGTCCGTAGGTGAATTGTAGGGGGTCCAGTGTGGGTGGTAGAATGCTGCAGATGTAATCCTCGACCAGCCTCTCAAAGCGTTCGCTTATTGAGGTGAGTGATGGATGTTCAATAAATTCTGAACACACCAGTGAATCCCGTATTTCAGAAAGGAAACCGAGACAGTATACAACTTGACAAGAAATCACAAGAGAATCAGTAAACTGAAATGATAGAGATGGCAGAAATGTAAAGAGAAAACACTGGAACTATTATAATGGAACATAGAATAGCACGGGAACAGGCTATTCAGCCCAGTGTTGTGCCAAACTAGCTGAAAAGCAAATCAAAAACACCCAAACACTAATTCCTGCTGCCTACACCATCTACATATCCCCACATTAGACTCGAGACACTAGAATACTACAGCACAGTACAGGCCCTTCGGCCCTCAATATTGTGCTGACCCATATATTCCTTAGAAAATCATACTAAACCCACACTACCCCATAACCCTTTATTTTTCTTTCATCCATGTGCCTGTCCAAGAGGCTCTTAAATACCCCTAATGTTTTAGTCTCCACCACCATCCCTGGCAAGTTATTCCAGGCACCCACAACCCTCTGTGTAAAAAAACTTACCCCTGATATCTCCCATAAACTTCCCTCCCTTAACTTTGTACATATACCCTCTAGTGTTTGCTATTCATGCCCTGGGAAACAGGTACTAGCTATCCACCCTATCTATGCCTCTCATAATCTTGTAGACCTCTATCAAGTCCCCTCTCATCCTTCTACGCTCCAAAGAGAAAGTCCCAGCTCTGCTGACCTTGCCTCATAAGACTTGTTTTCCAATCCAGGCAACATCCTGGTAAGTCTCCTCTGCACCCTCTCCATTGCTTCCACATCCTTCCTATAATGAGGTGACCAGAACTGAACACAATACTCTAAGTGTGGTCTCACCAGAGATTTGTAGAGTTGCAACATGACCTCTCTACTCTTGAACTCAATCCCCCTATTAACGAAGCCTAGCATCCCATAGGCCTTCTTAACTATCCTATCAACCTGTGCAGCGACCTTGAAAAAATATAAATTAATAAGTAAGCAATAAAAATTGAGAACATGAGAATTAGAGTCCTTGATGGTGAGTCCATGGGTTGTGGGACATTTCAGTGATGGTGCAAGTGAAATTATCTCCTTTGGTTCAAGAGTCTGATGGCTGACGGGTAATAACTGTTCCTGATTCCAGTTGTGTGAGTCCTGAGGCTCCTATACCTTCTTCCTGAGGCCAGCAGCATGAGGAGAGCGTGACCTGGGTGGTGGAGGTCCCTGATGATGGATGCTACTTTCCTGCAACAGTGCTCAGTGTAGATGTGCTCAATGGCGGGGAGGGTTTCACCCGCGTTAGACTGGGTAATATCCATTAGTATTTGTAGGATTTTCCATTCAAGGGTATCGGTGTTTCCAGATCAGGCTGTGATGCAGCCAGTCAATATACTTTCCACCACACATCTATAGAAGTTTGTCATAGTTCTAGATGTCGTGTTCAATCTTCGCAAACTCCTAAGGAAGGAGAGGTGCTGCTGTGCTTTCTTCATAATTGTACTCGCATGCTGGGTGCCAGATCAGGTCCTCCAAATGAATCACACCGAGGAATTTGAAATTGCTGATCTTCCTCACCTCCCATTCTCAAATGAGGACTGGCTCATGCACCTCTGCTTTCCTCCTCCTGAAGTCAACAATCAACTCCTTAGTCTTGCCGATATTAAGAGGTTATTGTTATTGCATGTACCTGCCAGATTTTCAATCTCCCTTCTATAAGTAGATTTGTCACCACCTTTGATTCAGCCTACATCTTCAGCAGACTTGAGTATGGCAGTGGAATTGTGCTTAGCCGCACAATCATAAGTGTGAAGCGAGTAGAGCAGGGGTATAAGCACACAGCCTTGTGGTGCAGCTATGCTGATGAGGATTGTTGAGGAGATGTTGTTGCCAGTCTGCCCTGATTGGGGTCTGCAAGTGAGGAAATCGAGGACGCAATTGCACAGGGAAGTATCAAGGCCAAGGTCTTGTAGCTTATTGATTAGTTTATTGGGGATGATGGTATTGAATGCCAAGATGTAGACAATAAAAAGCATTATGATATATGCATCTTTGCTGTCCAGATACTCCAGGGTTGAGTGAAGAGTTAACGAGATGACATTTACTGTGGACCTGTTGTACTGTAGGCAAATTGGAATGGATCCAAGTTGTTTCTCTAGTAGGAGTTGATGTGTTTCATCACCAACCTCTCAAAGCACTTAATCGCAGTGGATTTAAGTGCTACTGGAGGATAAGCATTGAGGTAGGTCACCACATTCGTCTTAGATAGGTGAAGCCGGCTTAGAGAAGGTGGATACCTCAGACTGAGGTAAAGATGCCAGCGAACATTTCAGCCAGTTGATCTGCACAGTTCTTTAGTCCTTGGCTATTAATAACTTTAAACACAAAGATAAGCATTTTAAATTTCAGATTATGGGATCATTTTTCGATTTTAATTATCAAGGACAAGGGTGCCTGGAGGATAGGTGCAGCTGAATTTTATCTATGGACAGTGTGAAAAAGGAGAAGGAACAAGTGGACATTAAAAGAGTTGACTGTCAACTTGACAACAATACTGATGAGAGTTTGAGTAACACATCTAACTTTAAATTTTCATTTTAAATCATACCTACGGAACTCATTGTGTTTTTGCACTATAGGTTGAGCAGCTCACTGAGGAACAGAAGAATGGTAAGGGGTCATAAAAAGTTAAAGGAAATTAAAAGCAGTTCAAAGTAATAGTTGAATTGGATAGTCCTGATGCCTTTTTTGTTTTTCCTTCTACAGAATTCAAGGCAGCTTTTGATATTTTTGTGCAAGATGCTGAAGATGGTTGCATTAGTACCAAGGAGCTGGGTAAAGTAATGCGAATGTTGGGTCAAAACCCAACACCAGAGGAGCTACAGGAGATGATTGATGAAGTGGATGAAGATGGTACAGTTATGAATTATGTTGCATCATCTCATTCAATAATTTCTCAAAATAAAATGAGATTTCAATATCTATGACTCAAGTCTAAAACTGTATAACGTTATGTATCCTAATATGGTACTGTGCAAGTGTCTTATGGATATGTATGTAGCTAGGGTGACTAAGACTTTTGCATAGTATTGTTTACTGGTTAAAATAGGAAGATGGTTGCAAATCAGAAATAAGAGTACTTAGCTTTGTATTAGCTATAACTGGAAACACAATATACAGTACTGTGCAAACATCTTACATACAGCTAGGGTGCCTATAAGCCTGAGACTTTTGCTGACAAGGTCACTACTCCATCTTTGCACAGTATATTAATGAAAATCTGTCCTTTACACAGTGATTAGACTGTGCTGGAATAAAATCCTGCATATTTCCTAAAACTCGACTGGAAAAAATAAAAAAGAATATGTCATGTTATATAACTTCAAAACATTCAACTAATTCAAAGGAGGAAGCCATGGGAGTCCTGGAATGCGGGTCTAACTTCAAGCTTACTTTAAGCAAGGCATGTTTTGATCACATGGTAGCATGATGATATATGCAATTCATATATTTATACATATAACCCGTAATGAATTACTTAAATTAACAAGAATGCTTTTTCAAACAATATGTGTGTGTGTGTGTGTATATGTATACATATTGTTTGATATATATGATTACTCAAACGTTACTGAAATATTTAATACACAACACTCCTCTGTACTTAGCTATATACTTCAACAAGATGGAGAATACACTGTATACTACATAATACAACTACTATACACTGACATCCACAGCAAGGTAAATTTTAAATTATCCCCTAAAGATTTAACTGCTGTGGGGGATTTTTTACCCTTGTGGGATAGTGTCTTTCTTGGCAAGGGGAATCACTCTCCTTGGCAGGTGAGACTTGTGGCTGTGAAACAGGGATCTCCTCTGTGCCATTGGCAGGAGTTGGCTCTGAGACTGCCAAAATGGCTCTAATAGCAGTAACCAACCTTTTTCTTCTTCTAGATTATGTATCTTGATCTTGGGAAAGTCCACGTTTGTAGTTCATCAGAGTATACTCTTATTAATCTTTCTATTGCTCCCTCGCCTCTTTGTTTCCTCATCCACAACATCATCTAACAAATCCTCTGATTTCATATCGCCGATGACCCTTGTCATTTTGGCTTTGGTCTTTGCATCTACCTTTACAAGCAGCTTTTTGTCTCCCACTTGAAGTTCATGCAAAAACTTGAATGCATGCAGAGTAGATTCTGGTTCTTTATACTGACAAAAGCAAAATGCTTGCAGCTTTTCTGAAGCTCCCTGAACTCGTTCCCAACGTAAAACCAAGCCACATTTCACAAGTAACATGCTAGAAGCTTTCTCAGATATGTTTCCTAAAAAGCAGTTGTAGTTGAACCCCTACTTTCCAATCAGAGGCACAGAGGTTGGCACCAACACCTGTTCACCTGTCTGTCCTTTTGATGGGAGCAGTTCATGGCGTTCAGCATTCAGCATTCAGATAGTTGTGGCATCGTCCAATATTTCTTAATTCACTTTCAGTTGGGTTCATTGTAGGGAATGTGGCATGCAAATGGCGGGTGGATCTCCAATCCATCTGTAGTTGTCTCAGCCTATCACGCACCCACAATGCTGGCCTTCTATTTTTACCACATACAAGCTCAATGTGGCTTGTTGGTTGTATTTCACTTTTACAAATATCATTCTCACAGGAGTTATCTTTTCTCTAGCATAAGTTCTTAGTTTGATATCAGCAGGCTTCAGTTCAATATCTTTGAAATGTCATTTGAACTCATTTTGTTTACTGACTGAAACAGCTGAACCAGTGTCCAATTCCATTTTAATTAATTTGCTGTTCATTTCTGGCATAAGTTATATTGCTTGTCTATTGTAATTTTCACACTTAAATCTCAAAACTTCACAGACCTGTGTCACTCTCATCATTATCAGATCTTTCATCTAATTAATCTGCACTAATCATGCAGATTAGTTCTCTTTTTGAAACTGCAACCTGACTTTTTAGCTTTTTCTCTTCCCTGTGCAGTCCATTTAGTTCTGGCTGGCCAACATGCTTTTTGTTGTTTTTGTTGTATCTTCTGCAAGTCTTGCCTTTAAATTTGAACTGGCCTGGTGTATGCAAGCCCCTGCCACAGCAGTAACGCAATTTGTTCAGCCAGGCCGGTCTCTGTTTAGACTTTTCAATTTTGTTCACTTTCATTCCTGACTGCAATTCAGTTGCATCCCTGTCTGTGGTATCCATTGTTACATACTCCGTAACTGGGTTGCCAAGCCAGCAGAAATGGACCACTTAGTTGGAGTCTGGATTACTGGAACTAAGAAAATTTTATTAAAGAAATAAGTAACACAGTACTCTAATCGTAAGGATATAAATGCAACAGGTTAGCAATGATAAAACACACATGTACACAGAACTAGGGTAATAGGAATCAATCAAGCTGTATCGCAGTCTAGGGGTAAAATGATCAGTCTCAAGTGACGCAGAGTTCAGTTCAGCTGAGTACAGTTCGCAGTAATCGCTGTTGTGCTGTTGGAGAGAGAGAGAGCAAATATGCAAATCTGATTCAAACAGACCTTTGATGTTCCTCGCAGTTAGCTTTCGGGTGAGCCCTTTTAATGTCTTCTGAGGCCTCCGACTGTGACCCCTCCATTCCGGATACGACCGTTCTTCCGCGGTGAACCCGGCACCCAGGCTCCCGCCGATCGTACCTTTTCACCCAGTGCGTCTATGGTCGGTCCCGCGTTCAGACCTCCAAACTCCCACCGACTTGTGGGGGCACACCGCACTTCCAGGGTCTCATTATCTCGTGATCTCGTGGTGTCTCTCTTGCCTTAGAGAACCTGTTCCTTTTATCCCCCTGCTGGGGTATCGCCTGTCCATCAAACTTCAAACAGTTCAGGTTCAAAGCAACCGGTCTGTCAGTACTCGGAACTGTGTCTCTTTTTGTTAATCGCTTTCCTCTCTCATTAACATTTTGATCGCTTCTCCCTTTGTCTCTCTTATCTCTCTAATGAGCATCAATCTTCTGATAATTTGGTTTTTCATCACACCATTGAAACAACAATTTCAACTGCTCTTTTAAATGTAAGTTGCACTTTAGTTAGGAGCCATTTTTAAAAGCATTCTTGTAAGATTCCACAAACTAAACAATCACCTAGTGCATCATGAAGCCATTACTGAACTGACAATGCTCAGACAATCTCTTCAATTCAGTCACCCACGCTGAAATTGACTCCCCTTCTGTTTGATTCTGCTTATGAAAGCTAAAGCATCTGCAATCGACAATGGTTTCAGTTCTAAATGGTCCTGCATTACTTTGACAATATCAGCAAAGCTAATTTCAGATCGTTAGGTTGGAGCAGTCAAACTTTGAAGCAGACAATATCCCTTTATATCCGATGCACTGAGCAAAATTGGTACTCAGTGTCTATTTCATTTGATTCAAAATATTGTTGAATTAGCTCAGTATACATATTCCAGTTACCTTCAGTGTAATCAAATGCATCAATTTTCCCAATGTAGCCAATAATTTCTGCTCTTTATTTTAATGATTAGTATCACCCAGTATTCACTGTTTACGAAGCTATGAATTGTTCCATTTCCTGCTCTTTTTTTCAAATACTCGATCATGTCTTCCCTTCCAAAGAACATGTGCTGCTCTATTTTTCTGTTCCTCACTGCACATTTTTATTTTTACTTGAATGTCTCACTGCGCTTGAATGGGTTACTAGCCATTTTGGCATTGTTTTAAAAATACCTCACCACTATTGTTATGTTATGTAACTTCAAAATATTAAACTAATTCAAAGGAAGACAGAGGAGTCTGGGAATGAGGGTCTAACTTCATGTTCACTTTAAGTGAGGCATACGCATATCATGTGGTAGCAAACACGAATGCTTAATCAATATATATATATATATATATATATATACACACACACAAGATTACTCAAACATTACTTAAATATTAAATACACAACAGAATGAATATTCTAAACCATGATAGATTAAACAAATATCAGTATGACTATTATACCATGGTATCTTACTTTTGCAACAGCGCATCAAAATTTACCAATGTGTCGACATCTTGATGTATTGTTTTGAGCCAAAACCAAAAAAATGTTAAGTATTCTGGTATCAGAATATTGAAGGTATCACCAAGTTAATTTTTTATATCAATAAATGTTACAATAATGTGCATCAATTCGTATTTGTGAAGTATACTGGGCTGCAATATGGCAAACTGATACTGTACAATCATTGAAAATATATCTTTTTTTGCTTTTCATTTAGGCAGTGGGACAGTTGACTTTGATGAGTTCTTGGTCATGCTGGTGAGATGTATGAAAGATGACAGTAAAGGAAAATCAGAAGAAGAACTGGCAGAACTGTTTCGAATGTTCGATAAGTAAATACTCATAGTTTGAAATATACATGTAAACCCTCAGTTCGTTTTCCTAGATATTTATATACTCACTGCCAGTGCAGTTATTAAATTTTCTAATGCAATGCTAATCACAAAATTGTTGTATGTCAATAGGAAGACATTTGTGGATTTTCATTGTTCTGAAAATGTTGGAAGAGCCAATTTAGTGAAATTGTATTTTAGAAATAATAGTGTATCTACCAGTGTAGTGGCATTATTAATGTGCAAGTCAGTCAATTTATAACCACATACAAAGTTCAGAATGTAAACAGAAATTATGTAATCCCTCATTCTTCAAAAATGTGTTCTTGAATGGTTTTCAATAGGAAAGATGAAATAAAAATGCACAAAATAACAAAGTTGAAAACCTTTCTTACAAATACAGTTTATAGTTTGGCAAGGGGATGGGAACCAGGGTGATAGGACTGAGGAAGGGGGAAACAGAAATAAATCAAAGATAGCGTGCAACAGAGATGATAGAAAGGGCAGGCAGGAGATGAGACATAATCACAGCCAGTGGGATGAGTTACAGGGCAATAGAGGCATGGTGCAGTTAAAACAGAAAGCAACAAGTACTGGACTGAAAGTGGTGTATTTGAATGCATGCGGCATAAGAAATAAAATGAACCATCTTGAAATTCAGCTACAGATTGGCAAGTGTGATGTTTTGGCCATCTCTGAAACTTGGCTAAAGGATGGCTGCCATTGGAAGTTGAACATCCAAGGATATACAGTGTATTGGAAAGATAGGTTAGTAGGCAGAGTGGGTGGTGTGTCCCTGTGTATAAGAAATAATATTAAATCATGAGAAAGGGGTGATATAGGATTGGAAGGTGTAGACTCTCTATGGGTTGAGTTAAGAAATGGCAATGGTAAAAGGACCCTAACGGCAGTCGTATACAGGCCCCTAAACAGCAGCCGGGATGTGGATTACAAATTACAACAGGAGATAGAAAAGACATGTCAGAAGGGCAATGTCATGATAATCACTGAGGACTTTATCATGAAAGTGGATTGGGAAAACCAGGCCAGTACTGGACCTCAAGAGAAAGAATTTGTAGAATGTCTAAGGGATGGATTTTCAGAACAGCTTGTTGTTGAGCCCACTAGGGAATCAGCTGTGCTGGATTAAGTGATGTGCAATGATCCAGAGGTGATAAGAGAGCTTAAGGTTAAGGAATCCTTGGGGAACAGTGATCACAATATGATTGAGTTCACTTTGAAATTTGAGAAGGGGAAACTAAATTCCAATGTGACGGTATTTCAGTGGAATAAAGGAAATTACAATGACATGAGAAGGAAACTGACCAAGATTGACTGGAAAGGGACATTAGCAGGAAGGACAGCAGAGCAGCAATGGCTGGAGTTTCTGTGAAAAATGAGGGAAGTGCAGGCCAGATATATTCCAAATAAAAAGAAATTTTCAAATGGAAGAAGGACACTACCACAGCTGACAAGTCAGAGCCAAAGTAAAAGCAAAAGAAGGGGCATACAAGGAAACCAAAGTTAGTGGGAAGATAGAGGATTGGGAAGATTTTTAAATTTTTCAGAAGGAAACTATGAAGGTCATTCAGAAGGAAAAGATGAATTATGAAAGGAAGCTGGCGACTAATATCAAAGAAGATACCAAAAGTTTTTTTAAGTATATGAAGAGTAAAAGAGAGTTGAGGGTAGATATAGGACCAATAGAAAATGGCACTGGAGATTTTGTAATGACGGACACAGAAATCAGAGAGGAACTGAATGTGTATTTTGCATCAGGTTCTGGCATTGTACCGGATGACTGGAAATTGTTACTCCACTGTTTAAGAAGGGTGGGAGGCAGCAGAAAGGAAACTATAGACCTGTTAGCCTGACATCAGTGGTTGGGAAGTTGCTGGAATCAATTGTTAGGGATGAAATTATGGAATACCTGGAGGCACATGACAAGATGGGCCAAAGCCACCATGGTTTTCTGAAAGGAAAATCCTGCCTGACTAACCTACTGCAATTTTTTTTAGGAAATTACAAGCAGGGTAGACAAAGGAGATGCAGTAGATGTAGTGTACTTGGATTTTCAGAAGGTCTTTGACAAGGTGCCGCACATGAGGCTGCTCAGCGAGATAAGAGCCCATGGAGTTACAGGGGAGTTACTAGCATGGGTGGAGCATTGGCTGATCAGCAGAAAATAGAGAGTGGGAATAAAGGGATCCTATTCTGGCTGGCTGCCGGTTACCAGTGGAGTTCCACAGGGGTCAGTGTTGGGACTGCTGCTTTTAACAATGTATGTCGATGATTTGGACTATGGGATTAATGGATTTGCAGCTAAATTTGCCAATGATACAAAGATAGGTGGAGGAGAGGGTAGTGTTGAGGAAACAGAGAGCCTGCAGAGAGACTTAGATAGTTTAGGGGAATGGACAAAGAAATGGCAAATGAAATACAATGTTGGAAAGTGTATGGTCATGCACGTTGATGGAAGAAATAAATGGGCAGACTATTATTTAGATGGGGAGAGAATTCAAAACACAGAGGTGCAAAGGGACTTGGGAGACCTTGTGCAGGATACCCTAAAGGTTAACCTCCAGGTTGAGTCGGTGGTGAAGAAGCTGAATGCAATGTTGGCATTCATTTCTAGAGGTATAGACTATAAGAGCAGGGATGTGATGTTGAGGCTCTATAAGGCACTCGTGAGACCACACTTGGAGTATTGTGTGCAGTTATTTTAGAAAGGATATACTGACTTTGGAGAGGGTTCAGAGAAGATTCACGAGAATGATTCCAGGAATGAAAGGATTACCATATGAGGAATGTCTGGCAGCTCTTGGGCTGTATTCCCTGGATTTCAAGAGAATGAGGGGGGAGCTCATAGAAACATTCCAAATGTTAAAAGGGCTGAACAGATTAGATATGGCAAAGTTATTTCGCATGGTAGGGGAGTCTAGGACAAGAGGGCATGACTTCAGTATTGAAGAATATCCATTTAAAACAGAGATGCAGAAAAATTACTTTAGTCAGAGGGTGGTAAATCTGTTGAATTTGTTGCTATGTGTGGCTGTGGAGGCCAAGTCATTGGGTGCATCTAAGGCAGAGATAGATGGGTTCTTGATTAGCCAGGGCATCAAAAGGGTATGGGGAGAAGGCAGGGGAGTGGGGATGATTAGAAGAATTGGATCAGCCCATGATTTAATGGTGGAGCAGACTTGATGGGCCGAATAGCCTACTTCTGCTCATATATCTTATGGTTTTATATTTTGCTATTGCTATTTCAATGCACAAGACCATTTTGTTCCAGTGTAGGTAAATTCTAAACGAAGAGGTGAGTCTTAATTATTTCTAAGCACAATAATTACTTCTTTAGCGAGAAAAATGAACTTCCCTTAAGGCCCATTTCCTTTGATTTTAATTACCAAATGTTAATATATATCTCCTTTGTCTGCTAACTTTTGCCAATAGAAAGAGGCCAGCTCACTCAGTTATACTTTTAAAATTGTTAAAGATTTTGAAGAATGCTTCACTAAATGTATTTGTAACATAAAATCAAACCATGAGACCTACTCTTGCCCTCAATGCAAGCAAGCAATTTTTTACTTGAATATTATCATTGATTTTTACTTGCTTACTTCAATAATTGATTCAAAGTAGTTTGTAAACAATTCTTATTTCAGGAATAAAGGCAACAAGCTTAAAATTAAGTTGCATAAATGGGAAGTACATAACAAGGAAAATAATAGTCTGACTTTTATACCTGCCAATATTTTAACAGAAATGCTGATGGTTACATTGACGTTGACGAATTAAAGACAATGCTGGAGGAAACAGGTGAATGCATCACTGAAGATGATATAGAGGAGCTAATGCAAGATGGTGACAAAAATAGTGATGGAAGAATAGATTATGATGGTATGTTACTTAACCATTTACCTTTTTGTAGGCCACAGACTTCAGCAACTAAAATAATCTCCAAAGAGTTAGCTATTTGTTGAATAGTCCCAAGTTTCAGAGTGACTAGAATCTTATTTAATTCAGAGATGCAATGCGAAATGGGTCCTTTTGGAACAACAATCAGCTCCGCCCAACAACCCATTATTTAATAGTAGCCTAATCACAAAACAATTTTACAATGACCAATTAACCTATTAACTGGTACGTCTTTAGACTGTGGAGGGAAACCAGAGCACCCAGAAGAAACCCATGTGGTCAAGGGGAGAATGTACAAGGTCATTACAGAGGGTGCTGGAATTGAACTTTGTACTCTGAACTGCTCTGGGCTGTGATGGTGTTGCACTAACGGCTATGCTACTGTGGGAGGCATCTCTTTAAAGGGATTTGATATTCAGCCAGTTATTAAATCAGAACTCAGAACATATTAAGACATACTGTACTTTTAAAAAAACAAAATTATTTAAAAGTTATTAACGATACTCCCTAGTGTGCAATATGTTTGTCATGGTTCTGAATGAATAGTGTCAGGCATACAGATTTCGGTGCTCCATTTCCCCGGACTATGGTAGCTACCGCTGCCCCTTTAAGACTCAGACTGACCATTATTGCCCGCCACATTCCTTCCTAGAAAGTCAGTACTTAACAGCTTTGTGCTGAACATTCAGTGCTCAATTGTAGGAGCTCCATTTTCAGTACTAATATCTGTGGGTTTTCCCTTTGGATTTTGTTTGTGGAGTTGAGTCTGAGTCTTTCTCTGTGCTTGGGTTTACCACCATCCATAGCTCTCTTGTTACAATGTTAGAATTGACACTGTTGTTCCTAAAGGTCAGAATCATTCTGAAACTGGCAACTGATTTTGAAATCTCTAGATCTCTGTGGGTAATGTTCTTAGAGGTTAATAAAGAGTGGTATTCAAAGGTACATTTAATGTCAGAGAAATGTATACAATATACACCCTGAAATGCTTTTTCTTCACAAACATCCACAAAAACAGAGGAATGCCCCAAAAAATGAATGACAGTTAATGTTAGAACCCCAAAGTCCCCCCAGCAACCCCCTCCCACGCATAAGCAGCAGCAAAGAAATGATCCCCCCCTTCCCCCACCAGCAAAAAGAAGGATTGGCGCCCCCTCCACAGAGCACTCAAGCGTGCAACAAAGCAACAGCAAAGACACAGACTTACAGTACCCCAAAGACTACTCATTCACCTGGTATTCAACATACCACAGGCTCTCTCTCCCCAATAAGGGAGAAAGAGGTGTCTCTATTTCACAGCCAGAGGGGAAACATAAAAACAACTCGCTGATTTATGATATTAAAAGTCTGTTATGTCGTTTTTTCCGAGCTCTGTGCCCAAAGAACTCGAGTCTCTGGGCACACAGCCAGAGATCTTCCATCTCCCACGACACACCGATTTCCTGCCAGGACACCGACCTTCGGTCCGCCCATCTCCAGAGTCACGAGATCCTGGACCTCCAAAGGCGAGCCTAGCTCTCAGGCCGCATCCTTGGCATATCGAATAACGGCCAGTCGTGAAACCCCGAGAGCAGATCCCATTCCCGCAAAGAACCGTAGTCAGTGTGTAGTTCTTCAGAAGAAACCTGAAAGGACAAAGTAGAGATATTAAAGATGGAAATAGAGCTGTTTCCGAAGATGCAAACAAAGGAGTTATCGTTAGGCGCCATTATCTCCTCCTTAGCTCTTCTTGCTTTTCTGACTGCAAAATCTAAACTTGAATGTGCAGAAGCCCATTGTTAAATCATGATCATTGTGAAATCAAGATTCTTATAGATGAGGATAATAGTGGAATAAGCCCCCACTACCTATTAAATGTTCACAATGGCGTGCATCTCAAATAGCCTCCGACAACCAAGTCCAGCTCCTGGCCTTTACGTGTGGCTTAGTTACTAAGTCCGACGGAACTGTTGCTACTGACAGAAGAAGGGGCAAATGTGGGTTACTGGTGCCTTAAAACCAGTCGCTCTGGGCAGACGGGGCTCGTCAGCCGTGGTTGGCAGCTCATCCAGGCGAAGGCAAACTCTGATCTCAAACCTCCACCGCCTTGTGGCTACACCCACTCATGGGGGAAGACTCTGAGGAAACATTCAGAGCTAGATTCCCTAAGCGAGTCCTACGTTGAGCTTGTTGCTGATTGGCAGCTTTTGCGATGCCACTGAGGACAAGGTATATTGGTCTCCACAATTCCAGTTGTGTGGAAAGAGGGAGCCTTCTGCACAGGCGATGGCCTGCTCTCAAAATCAGACCGTCTCGGCTTATATACTGGCTTGCGTACCACGTAGACAGCTGGGACGCAACATTGTGAAAACTGAAGAAATCCAGGCCCAAGGATTGTAAACACAAAATAATGGTGCTCTTTTCGGAAAAGAATTCACATATTGAGCCATCTATTAAATGTCAACAGGTCTTAGATGAACATTGGACCGGTGATTCTTCCAGAGGGTGGTCGGTATCCCCAGAACAGTGAGTCCTAGGATCTAAGATATCTGTGGACAAGATTCATGAGGGCTGGTGGCCCCTTCCCCTCCGGTCGGTGTGCCCCAGAGGTAGAGGTCTGTGTCAACCTGGAGTTCAAAGTCCTGTGTTGTGAGACCTGGGGTCCATAGCTAAATTCGAACCTCAAAGGTCAAAGTCCAAAGTTGAGGCCTGATGATTGGTCATCGTGTCCTAAATTTGTGGCCCAATGTCTGCAACTCTGGACTAGGGACTGTAGATTGGTGACTTCTTCTGCGGTTGAGGCCTGTCGGCGGGTAGGAGTGAGGAACGGGGCTTGTTTTGCTGCTGTTGTAAGGTCGTTGTCGTTGCACATGTTTCTCTGCTGAACAATGAAAGCACATTACGTTAGCACTGGAATATGTGATGGCACTGGTCAGCTGCTCCAGGTTGTGTTAATCGTTAATACAAACGACTCATTGCACCATCTGTCTCAATGTACAGGAGATAAAGGAATCTGAATCTGACTTACCCTCGTCCTCAACTTCTATTTTTATTTCCGGAACACCATAAGACATCGGAGCAGAATTAGGTCATCTAGCCCATCGAGTCTCCTCCACCACTTAATCACGGCTGTAGCTCAGGAAAGTCACGCCTGTAGCTCAGCCGCTGGCCGGGGGAAGGGGCTTCAGTCTCCAGTCCCACAGCACCCTGACCAATGCTCCGTCAGCCCGGGCCCACCGACCCGCCTCCCTTCCCCTCTCCTCCCCTCGCCTCGCCTCGTCTCGTCTCCAACTGGTGGTGGCAGGCACACCTTTTGAAGGCGGGTGACATGTCGTTAGGCAGGTAATGAGCCAAAGACCCCTGAGCACTCAGCTGAACAAGTAACAGCGCTGGAATGACTGGGACACAAGGATTGACGTTGCTACAGCCAACCAAGACAATTTAAAGTATTCTTTGGCCAGAGATCGAGGCAATTCTGCTTCATACAGATTGTGTTCTACCAGTTCTGCCAGTGTGTCTCGACATAGACATGATGACTTTCGAATCCTTGCTGCATTTCAAAATGAAGAAGGGGGTAGATACGATGTCTGTGGAGGACTTGGTGAAAATGTTTATGCTCGGAAGTTGCTGGGGCAAGAGCTGAGGGTTAACAATGTGACCACTGAGTAAGCATTTTTGTTGAGTCAACTCGGCCTTTTCTCCTTGGAGCGACAGAGGATGAGAGGTGACCTGATAGAGGTGTACAAGATGATGAGAGGCATTGATCGTGTGGATAGTCAGAGGCTTTTTCCCAGGGCTGAAATGGCTGCCACAAGAGGACACCGTTTTAAGGTGCTTGGAAGTAGGTACAGAGGAGATGTCAGGGGTAAGTTTTTTATGCAGAGAGTGGCGAGTGCGTGGAATGGGCTGCCGGCGACGCTGGTGGAGACAGATGCAATAGGGTCTTTTAAGAGACTCCTGGACAGGTACATGGAGCTCAGAAAAATAGAGGGCTATGGGTAACCCTAGGTAATTGCTCAGATAAGGACATGTTCGGCACAGCTTTGTGGGCCGGAGGGCCTGTATTGTGCTGTAGGTTTTCTATGTTTCTGCATTTCTATGGCTGATCCTTTTTTCTCTCTCAACCCCAGCCCCCAGCCTTCTTCCCCGTAACCTTTGATGCCATGTCCAATCAAGAACATATCAATCTCTGCCTTAAATACACCCAATCACCTGGCCTCCACAGCTGCCTGTGGCAACACATTCCACAAATTCACCTCCCTCTGGCTAAAGAAATTTCTCCACATCTCTGTTTCAAATGGATGGCCCTCTATCCTGAGGCTGTGCCCTCTTGTCCTAGACTCCCCCACCATGGGAAACATCCTTTCCACATCTACTCTGTCCAGGCTTTTCAACATTTGAAAGGTTTCAATGAGATCCCCCCTCTCATCCTTCTGAATTCCAGCAAGTACAGACCTAGAGCCATCAAACGTTCCTCATATGATAACCCATTCATTCCTGGAATCATCCTTGTTAAGCTCCTCTGGACCCCCTCCAATGTCAGCACATCTTTTCTACAATGAAGGGCCCAACACTGTTCACAATACTCAAAGTGAGGCCTCACCAGTGTCTTAAAAAGCCTCAACATCACATCCTTGCTCTTGTATTCTAGACCTCTTGAAATGAACACTAACATGGTATTTGCCTTCCTCACCACTGACTTGACCTGTAAGTTAACCTTCAGGGTGTTCTGCACAGAGGACTCCCAAATCCCTCTGCATATCAGATTCCTGGATTTTCTCCACGTTTAGAAAATAGTCCACACATTTATTTCTACTACCAAAGTGCATGACTATGCATTTTCTTGCCCATTCTTCTAATCTTTCTTGTCCTTCTGCATCCGACCTGTTTCCTCAACACTACCTGCCCCTCTACCAATCTTTGTATCATCTGAAAACTTGGCAACAAAGCCATCTATTCCATCATCTAAATCATTTATGTACAACATAAAAAGAAGTAGTCCCAACACCAACCCCTGTGAAACACCACTAGTCACTGGCAGCCGATCAGGAAAGGATCCTTTTATTCCCACTCACTGCCTCCTACCAATCAGCCAATGCTCTAACCACGTTAGTAACTTTCCTGTAATACCATGGGCTCTTAACTTGGTAAGCAGCCTCATGTGTGGCGCTTTGTCAAAGGCCTTCTGAAAGTTCAAATACACAACATCCACTGCATCCCCTTTACCTATTCTGTTTGTAATCTCCTCAAAGAATTCCAATAGATTCATCAGGCAGGATTTTCCCTTAAGGAAACCGTACTAACTTTGTCCAATCTTGTCCTGTGTCACCAAGTACTCTATCACCTCATCCGTAACAATTGACTCCAACATCTTCCCAACCACTGAGGTCAGGCTAACTGGTCTATAATTTCCTTTCTGCTGCCATCCTCCTTTCTTAAAGAGTGGAGTGACATTTCCAATTTTCCAGTCCTCTGGCACCATGCCAGAGTCCAATAATTTTTGAAAGATAATTTCTAATGCCACCACAATCTCAAAAGCTACCTCTTTCAATACCCTAGGTTGCAGTTCATCTGGTCCGGCTGACTTATGTACCTTTGGGTCTTTCAGCTTTTTGAGCACCTTCTCTCTTGTAACAGTAACTGCACTCACTTCTCTTCCTTCACACACGACAACATCAGGCATACTGCTAGTGTCTTCCACAGTGAAGACTGATGCAAAATACTTGTTTAGTTCAGCAGCCATCTCCTTGTCCCCCATTATGATTTTTCCTGCCTCACTTTCTAGCAGTCCTATATCCACTCTCATTTCACTTTTATTTCTAACATACTTCAAAAAACTTTGACTATCCACTTTGATATTATTTGCTAGCATTCTTTCATATTTCATCTTTTCCATTCTAATGAATTTTTTTTAGTTGCTCTCTGTAGGTTTTTAAAAACTTCCCAATCCCCTATCTTCCCACTAATTTTTGCTTTGTTTTATACCCTTTCTTTTGTTTTTACAATAGCTTTGACTTCCCTTGTCAGCCACGGTTGTACTATTTTACCATTTGAGTATTTCTTCATTTTTGGAATACACATGTCCTGCACCTTCCTCATGTTTCCCCAGAAGCTCACGCCATTGCTGCTCTGCTGACATCCCTGTCAGCATCTCCTTCCAATTTACTCTGGCCAACTCCTCTCTCATACCACTGTAATTTCCCTTACTCTACTGAAATACTGCTGCATCAGACTTTACTTTCTCCCTATCAAATGTCAAGTTGAACATAATCATACTGTAGAAACGTAGAAACATAGAAAACCTACAGTACAATACAGGCCCTTCGGCCCATAATGCTGTGCTGAACATGTCCTTACCTTAGAAATTACCTAGGGTTACCCATAGCCCTCTATTTTTCTAAGCTCCATGTACCTACCCAGGAGTCTTTTAAAAGACCCTATCATTTCCACCTCCACCACCATTGCCGGCAACCCATTCCATGCATCACCACTCTCTGCGTAAAAAACTTACCCCAACACCTCCTCTGTGACCTACTTCCAAGCACCTTAAAACTGTGCCCTCTTGTGCTAGCCATTCCAACCCTGGGAAGAAGTCTCTGACTATCCACACGATCAATACCTCTCATTATTTTATACACGCCTAACAGGTCACCTCTCATCCTTCGTCGCTCCAAGGAGAAAAGGCCAAGTTCACTCAACCTATTCTCATAAGGCATGCTCCCCAATCCAGGCAACATCCTTGTAAGTCTCCTCTGCACCCTTTCTATGGTTTCCACATCCTTCCTGTAATGAGGTGACCAGAACTGAGTACAGTACTCCAAGCGGGGCCTGACCAGGGTCCTATATTGACGTAACATTACCTGTCAGCTCCTGAACTCAATCCCACATTGATGAAGGCCAATGCACTGTGTGCCTTCTTAACCACACAGTCAACCTGCACATCAGCTTTGAGTAACCTATGGACTCAGACGCCAAGATCCCTCTGATCTTCCACACTGCCAAGAGTCTTACCATTAATACTATATTCTGCCATCATATTTGACCTACCAAAATGAACCACCTCACACTAATCTGGGTTGAACTCCATCTGCAACTTCTCAGCCCAGTTTTGCATCCTGTAACCTCTGACAGCCCTCCACACTATCCACAACACCCCCAACCTTTGTGTCATCAGCAAATTTACTAACCCACCCCTCCACTTCCTCATCCACGTCATTTATAAAAATCACGAAGAGTAGTGGTCCGAAAACAGATCCCTGAGGCACACCACTGGTCACCAACATCCATGCAGAATATGACCCGTCTACAACCACTCCTTGCCTTCTGTGGGCAAGCCAGTTCTGGATCCACAAAGCAATGTGCCCTTGGATCCCATGCCTCCTTACTTTCTCAATAAGCCTTGCATGGGGTACCTTATCAAATGCCTTGCTAAAATCCATATACACTACATCTACTGCTCTATCTTCATCAATGTGTTTAGTCACATCCTCAAAAAATTCAATCAGGCTCGTAAGGCACGACCTGCCTTTGACAAAGCCATGCTGATTATTCCTAATCATATTATGCCTCTCCAAATGTTCATAAATCCTGCCTCTCAGGATCTTCTCCAACAACTTACCAACCACTAAAGTAAGACTCACTGGTCTATAATTTCCTGGGCTATCTCTACTCCCTTTCTTGAATAAGGGAACAACATCCATAACCCTCCAAACCTCCAGAACCTCTCTCGTCCACATTGATGATGCAAAGATCATTGCCAGAGACTCAGCAATCTCCTCTCTCGCCTCCCACAGTAGCCTGGGGTACATCTCGTTCGGTCCCAATGACTTATCCAGCTTAAGGCTTTCCAAAAGCTCCAGCACATCGCCTTTCTTAATATCTGCATGATCAAGCTTTTCAGTCCACTGTAAGTCAGCCCTACAATCACAAAGATCCTTTTCCCTAGTGAATACTGAAGAAAAGTGTTCATTAAGTTCCTCTGTTGTCTCCTCCGGTTCCATACACACTTTTCCACTGTCACACTTGATTGGCCCTATTCTCTCACATCTTATCCTCTTGTTCTTCACATAGTTGTAGAATGCCTTGGGGTTTTCCTTAATCCTGTCCGCCAAATCCTTCTCATGGCTCATTCTGGCTCTCCTAATTTCATTCTTAAACTCCTTCCTGCTAGCCTTATATTCTTCTTGATCTCTATCATTATCCTGCTTTTTGAATCTTTCGCATACTCTTCTTTTCTTCTTGACTAGATTTTCAACAGCCTTTGTACACCACGGTTCCTGTACCCTACCATCCTTTCCCTGTCTCATTGGAATGTACCTATGAGAACTCCACGCAAATATGCCCTGAACATTTGCCACATTTCTTCTGTATGTTTCCCTGTGAATATCTGTTTCCAATTTATGCCTCCAAGTTCCTGCCTGATAGCCTCATGTTTCCCCTTACTCCATTTAGATGCTTTCCTAACTTATCTGTTCCTATCCCTCTCCAATGCTATGGTAAAGGAGATAGAATTGTGATCACTATCTCCAAAATGGTCTCTTACTGTGAGACCTGACACCTGACCAGGTTCATTTCCCAATACCAGATCAAGTACAGCCTCTCCTCTTGTAGGCTTATCTACATATTGTGTCAAGAAATCTTCCTGAACACACCTAACAAACTCCACCCGATCTAAGCCCCTTGCTCTAGGGAGATGCCAATCGATATTGGGGAGATTAAAATCTCCCACCACAACAACCCTGTTATTATTACACCTTTCCAGAATCTGTCTCCCTATCTGCTCCTCAATGTCCCTGTTATTATTGGGTGGTCTATAAAAAACACCCAGTAGAGTTATTGACCCCCTTCCTGTTCCAAACTTCCACCCACAGAGACTCTGTAGACAATCCCCCCAGAATTTCCTCCTTTTCTACAGCTGTGACATTATCTCTGATCAGCAGTGCCACGCCCCCACCTGTTTTGCCTCCCTCTCTGTCCTTTCTGAAATATCTAAAGCCTGGCCCTTGAAGTAACCATTCCTGCCCCTGAGCCATCCAAGTCTCTGCAACGGCCACAACATCATAGCTCCAAGTACTGATCCACGCTCTAAGCTCATCCGCTTTGTTCATGATGCTTCTTACATTAAAATAGATGCATCTTAAACCATCAGTCTGAGCACGTCCCTTCTCAATCACCAGCCTATCCTCCCTCACACACTGTCTCCAAGATTTCTCTATTTGTGAGCCAACCACCTCTTCCTCCATCTCTTCAGTTTGGTTCCCAAACCCCAGCAATCCCAGTTTAAACTCTCCCCAGTAGCCTTAGCAAACTCCCTTGATCCCCCTTTTTGTACAGGTCACGCCTGCCCTGAAAGAGGTCCCAATGATCCAGAAGTCTGAATCCTTGTCCCCTGCTCCAATCACTCAGCCACGCATTTATCCTCCACCTCATTCTATTCCTAGACTCACTGTCACGTGGCATAGGCAGTAATCCCGAGATTACTACCTTTGTGGTCCTGCTTCTCAACCTCCTTTCTAGCTCTCTGGAGTCTGCTTTCAGGACCACCCCCTTTTTCCTGCCAATGTTGTTGGTACCAATATGTACCACGACCTCTGGCTGTTCTCCTTCCCACTTCAGCATATCGTGGACGTGATCAGAAACATCCTGGACCCTGGCCCCTGGGAGGCAAACTACCATCTGTGCTTCTTTCCTGCATCCACAGAATCGCCTGTCTAACCCCCTCACTATAGAGCCCCCCCATCACTGCTGCCATCCTCTTCCTTTCCCTACCCTTCTGAGCCACAGGGCCGGACTCTGTGCCAGAGGCACGGCCACTGTTGCTTCCCCCAGGTAGGCCACCCCCCCAACAGTACTAAACAGGCGTACTTATTGTTAAGGGGGACAGCCACAGGGGTACTCTCTAGTATCTGACTCCTGTCCTTCCCTCTCCTGACTGGTACCTACGTATCTGTCTCCTAAGGCCCTGGTGTGACTAGAGCAACACTTTCAGTACGCTGGATGAACTCAGCAGGTCGGGCGGCATCAGTTAGAAATGATGAGTCGACGTTTTGGGCTGGAACCCTTCGTGAGGACTGAAGAATGAAAGATGGGGAAGGACTTGAAGAATGCTTGCAGCTTCAGTTGAAAGACCAGTAATTTGAAAGACAAAGGGGTGGGGAAGGGGAAGCATTGACGTCATAGCCCTGAAAACAATGGGTGGTAGAAGAAGGAGGCGGAACCATGAGGCAGCTGGGGGAGGGGGGAGGGTGAAATAGGGATAGGGGAAGGGAGGGGGAGGAAATTACCGGAAGTTGGAGAATTCTATGTTCATACCAAGGGGCTGGAGACTACCTGGACGGTATATGAGGTGTTGCTCCTCCAACCTGAGTTTAGCCTCATCATGGCAGTAGGGGAGGCCATGTATGGACATATCTGAATGGGAATGGGACACAGAGTTGAAGTGGGACTATCTGCCTACAGCTTCTCTCTATCACCTCCCCGCTCTCCCCAACCAGATGAAGGTCATTGAGCTGCATCGCTAGTTCCCTAACGCGGCGCCCAAGGAGCTATATTGTAATCACTGGTTCCTAAGGGTTCTTTTATCTTAAGCTCCCTAATCACCTCTGGTTCATTACATAACACCCAGTCCAGTATAGCTGATCCCCTAGTAGGCTCAACAACAAACTGCTCTTAAAAGCCATCTCTTAGGCATTCAACAAGCTCACTCTCTTGAGATCCATTACCAACCTGATTTTCGCAAGCAACCTGCATGTTAAAATCTTCCATGACTACCATTACATTGCCCTTTTGTCTTGCCTTTTCTACTTCCTGTTGTAACCTGTGGTCCACCTCGCAGTCACTGTTAGGAGGCCTGTATATCACTGCCATCAGGGGCCTTTTACCCTTGCAGTTTCTTAACTCCACACACAAGGATTCAACATCTTCCAATCCTATGTCACATCTTTCTCCTGATTTGATGCCATTCATTACCAGTAGAGCCACATCACCCCCTCTGCCTACCTTCCTATCCCTCCAATATAACGTGTAACCTTGGACATCCAGCTCCCAACTACAACCATCCTTCAGCCACGATTCAGTGGTGGCCACAACATCATACCTGGCAATCTGTAATATTGCAAAAAGATCGTCCATCCGCCTTATTTCTTATACTATGTGCATTTAGATACAACACCTTGAGTACCATATTTGCTATCCTTTCTTATTCTGCATCCCTAATGCTTTGATACTCAGCCTGTTGGCTGCAACTATGTCCCATCGCCTGCCTGCCCTTCCTGACAGTCTGACTGCAAGCTACCTTTACTTTTTTACCATCTCTCCTCCCCTGAGTCCCTTCACTCCAGATCCCACCCCCCTGGCAAATTAGTTTAAACTCTCCCCAACAGATCTGACAAACCTGCCCATGAGAATATTGGTCCCCCTCAGGTTCAGGTGCAACCTGTCACTTTTGAATCGGTCACACCTCCCCCAGAAGAGAAAACAATTCAGAAATGTTACAATAATTTTTTTAATCACTAACTTTTATCACACGATTTTTTTTTTAAAAAAAGAGCAAGTACTTTGTTCTGAAGTGAATGTATACTGCCTCTCAACTCCAGTGACCCAGTTTCAGTTTGCTATCTGTGTGTAATTTGCACCTTCTCCTTGGACTGCAAGGATTTCCTCTGTTTTTCCTTTGTCTAAGATGAGCTGGTTGATGGATGAAATGGATACTTTACAATTGCCCCTAGTGTAGTGGAAGGGGGTCTGTGAGAGGAGATCTGGAATCAGTGTAGGTGGTACCTGACAGTCATTGTAGTCGTTGTCTGAGGAGCCTGCTCCCACACGATGATTCACCATGCACTTTTTCAAAAACATTGAAGAAAAAAATTGAGAATTTGACACTAAGTATTTTATTCTGTTCTTTTGCAGAATTCTTGGAGTTCATGAAAGGTGTTGAGTAAATTTTACACAATTGATGACAGGAAACCAGTTACATGCTTTGCTTTATTAGTCACCACCCACAACTATGAAGAACCAAATAATCTTCAAAAGAACTGATTGAATCTACACTCAAACCCAGGATTTTTCCTGTCATTCCAATAACTGTCATTTTTTTCCCCTTTTAAACCTTTGTAACCTTTTAAAATAAGAAATGTATAACAGTTGTTAAAGATAATTTAAGTTTGTAATTACTGTTGTGTGGTGTAAGTGTAGATAAATTTATTCTAACTATATAACCCTCCTGAGAGCTGAGTCCTAGCAGGCTCCTTATGCACAGTAGCAGCAATACAACATTCGAAGTAAGAACTGAATGAACTGGTTTCTCAAAAACACCACCAATTCGTTCAGTCAGTATTCTTATTGTTCAAATGTTATGGATTAATGCAATGACAATCTAATCACATATATTGCAGAGTTATTTATGCTATTCATTGCAGCGGTCCCCAACCACCGGGCCGCGGACTGCTACCGGGCCGCAAAGAAACGATACAATTTGGCGATATGAGTCAGCTGCACCTTTCCTCATTCCCTGTCACGCGCACTGTTGAGCCTGAACACGAGCGAGGTCATTACCCGTGTGTCATCCACGTCAGCGCAGGAAGGAGATCAACTTCTCGAGCTTGCAAATGACGGTGGGCTGAAAAGTATGTTTGACATAACATCTCTGCCAGCATTCTGGATCAAAGTCAAGGCTGAATATCCTGAGATAGCTACGAAAGCACTGAAAACGTTGCTTCCATTTCCAACATATCTCTGCAATGAATGCAACGAAATCTAAACTGCAGAATAGACTGGACATAAGGAACCCCGTTTGAGTATCACTGTCTCCCATCAGCCCTCGATGGCACCATCTTGTTGCAGGGAACAAATATTCAGCCCAGGGCTCCCACTGATTCAGCGATATTGGTGTGTTCCAATGATTTTATATGTTCATACGGGGAAAATATGTGCTGTGTGTCTAATATCCAAACGTTACTTAAAATGTTATGATACTATTGACTTATAAGTGACTTATATAACCATATAACAATTACAGCACGGAAACAGGCCTTCTCGGCCCTGCTAGTCCGTGCTGAACGCTACTCTCACCTAGTCCCACCGACCTGCACTCAGCCCATAATCCTCCATTCCTTTCCTGTCCATATAGCTATCCAATTTAACTTTAAATGATAATATCGAACCTGCCTCTACCACTTCTACTGGAAGTTCGTTCAACGCTTACTTCAAGCTCCCCTGTCCTCCCCTGATAATTGACTTATCGCTATATTCATGCGAGGAAAATATGCGCTGTGTGTTTAATATTAAATTTGTTAGATAAACCCTTTTAGAAATGAAATTGAGTGTATTAGCCACTTATCACCTATATTCCGGTTGTGATTTAACACATCCCCACTCCCAACCGAACAGAATCGCTGAAATCGATTTGTAGGGGGGAAAAATCGGCATGTACACGCACGCACACTGGTGCCCGCGCAAGGCTTCATGGTAATTGTAGTCTTTCTTGGGGTAAACACAACGTATTTGACTGCTACTCTTGTCCATTGGCAACCCTACCACCACCTTCCACCCCCCACCCCCCGGGGCGGCCGGTCCACAAGAATATTGTCAATATTAAACCGGTCCGCAGTGCAAGAAAGGTTGGGGACCCCTGGTTTGTTGTACCATGGAAGATGGGTTCATTTTAGTACAAAGGTGTCATTTCAAATTTCAATGCAGAAAATAATAGTAATGAGGACAATTGAGCAAATTCAGGTTGGCCAATTTTCAGATCAAAGACAATTAGACTTGTCGACCTGAAATTCCCAAATGGATCAGAAATCATTTTTAAATAATTGGCTTCACTTAGCGCTCACATGTAGCTTTAAATATTATAATACCTATCGCATAATAAGGCAGCAAATTCAGAAAACACTGCAGATTTAGAAATTGCATAATCAAAATAAAAGTTCATTGTTACAATGTTAATCACGTGCTTCAAACTGAGTGTTTCCTTCAAATATAGCAGCTTTGCAATGCTAGGTGGTGTAATGGACTATTGAGAAAATCTTTTGATTTAGAAAATAACATTTTACAATGTTAGACCATAAGACCATAAGACAAAGGAGCAGAAGTCGGCCATTCGGCCCATCGAGTCTGCTCCGCCATTTTATGAATAGCTGATCCATTCTCCCATTTAGTCCCACTCCCCCGCCTTCTCACCATAACCTTTAATGCCCTGGCTACTCAGATACCTATCAATCTCTGCCTTAAATACACCCAATGACTTGGTCTCCACTGCCGCCCGTGGCAACAAATTCCACAGATTCACCACCCTCTGGCTAAAAAAATTTCTTCGCATTTCTGTTCTGAATGGGCGCCCTTCAATCCTGAAGTCATGCCCTCTCGTACTAGACTCCCCCATCATGGGAAACAACTTTGCCACATTCACTCTGTCCATGCCTTTCAATATTCAAAATGTTTCTATGAGGTCCCCCCTCATTCTTCTAAACTCCAAGGAATACAGTCCAAGAGCGGACAAACGTTCCTCATATGTTAACCCTCTCATTCCCGGAATCATTCTAGTGAATCTTCTCTGTACCCTCTCCAACGTCAGCACATCCTTTCTTAAATAAGGAGACCAAAACTGCCCACGGTACTCCAAGTGAGGTCTCAGCAGCGCCTTATAGACCCTCAACATCACATCCCTGCTCCTATACTCTATTCCTCTAGAAATGAATGCCAACATTGCGTTCGCCTTCTTCACCACCGACTCAACCGACTCAATTTGGACATTCGGACAAATTTTACCCATTCCTTCCACTTGACTGGAATGAGTTGTTTGAGCTCCATTTGCCTTCCTACTCTGTACCAAGATTCAATTCATGCAAAGAGATCGGTCTGGGCTGAGGTTCTAAACGGGAGAAAGGACAACTTTGATGGTATCAGAAATGATCCAGCAAGTGCAGATTGAACAGGTTGTTTTCAGGTAGAGGTGTACTTAGTAACCGGGAGGCCTTCAAAAAATTAAGTTTTGAGAGCACAAAGCTTGTACGTGCCTGTCAGAATAAAAGGTGAAGATAACAATTGTAGGGAACCTTGGTTTTCAGGAGATATTGAGGCCCTGGTGAAGATTTTAAAAAAGGTGGTGCAGAGCAGGTAGAGGTAGGTAGGAACAAATGAGGTGCTTATCGTGTACAGGAAATGCAAGAGAACACTTCAGAAAGAAATCAGGAAGACTAAGAGAAAGTTGCTCTAACAGACAAGGTAGACAAGAACCTTAAGGGATTCTACAGGTACGTTAAGAGCAAAAGAATTGTAAGGGACAAAGCCTGTCCGCTGGAAGACCAGAATGATAAGCCATGTGTGGAGTCAAAACAGATGGGGCCAGGACTCTTGTATGAATTCTTTGCATCTGTATTTAGTCAGGAGAGTCTATCGAAGTGAGGCAAAGCGGCATCGACTTCATGGACCCTGTACAGATTACAGAGGAGGAGGTGTTTGCTCTCCTGAGGTAGATCAGGGTGGATAAATCCCCAGGGCATGACCATGTGTCCCCTTGGACCCTACGGTAGGCAAGTGCAGAAATGGCTGGGACCCTAGCAGAAATATTTAAATCACCCTTAGTGATAGGGAAGAGAGCAGAGGATTGGAGGATAGCTAGTATTGTTCCTCTATTTAACAAAGGCTCGAAACAGAAACCAGGAAATTATAGGCCAGTGAGTCTGACATCAAGTGTGGGAAAGTTATTGGAAGGTATTCTGAGGGACCGGATATAGAGTATAAATATTTGGATAGACATGGATTGATTACGGATAATCAGCATGGTTTTGTGCGTGGTAGGTCATGTCTAACCAATCCTTTCGAGTTTTTTGAGGAAGTTATCAGGAAAGTGGATGAAGGTAAGGCAGTGAATGTTATCTACATGGATTTTAGTAAAGAATTTGACAAGGTCCCACATGGGAGGCTGATCAAGAAGTTCAGTCAATTGGCATTTAGGATGAGGTAGTAAATTGGATTAGACTTTGGTTTTGTGGGAGATACCGGAGAGTGGTCATGGAGAGTTGCCTCTCTGACTGGAGACCTGTGACCAGCGGTGTGCCACAGGGAATGGTGCTAGGTTCTTTGTTGTTTGCCATCTGTATCAATGATTTGGATGATATTTTTACAAAATTATGTGGGGAATAGACAGAGTAAGTGTGAGTAGGCTCTTTCCACTTAGATTATGAGAGATAAATGCTAGAGGACATGGCTTTAGGGTGAAAGGGGACAGGTTTAGGGGGAACATTAGGGAGAACTTCTTCAATCAGAGAGTGGTGGGAGTGTGGAGCGAGCTGCCATCTGATGTGGTAAATGCGGGCTCACTCTTACGTTTTAAGAATAAATTGGGTAGGTACACAGATGGGACAGGTCTGGAGGGTTATGGACTGGATGCAGGTCAATGGGACTAGCGGAATAATGTTTTGGCACAGACTAGAAGGGCCAAATGGCCTGTTTTCTGTGCTGTAGTGTTCTGTGGTTCTATGATAATGTGGTTAACTGGATCAGCAAGTTTGTGGATTGCATCAAGCTGCGGGGGGGGGGTAGTGGACTGCAAGGAAGGCTATCATGGCTTGCAGAGGGGTCTGCATCAGCTGGGAAAATGGGCTGAAAACTGGCAGGTGGAATTTAATGTAGAAAAGTGCGAGGTTTTGCACTTCGGCAGGACCAACCAGGGAAGGTCTTACACAGTGAATGGTAGGCCACTGAGGAGTGTGGTAGAACAAAGGGATCTGGGAATAGAGGTCCAAAATTTGTTGAAAGGACTGTCACAGGTGGTAAAGAAAGCATTTGGCACATGGGCTTTCATAAATCAATGTATTAAGTACAGGAGATGGGATGTTATGTTGAAGTTCTTTAAGATGTTGGTGAGGCCAAATTTGGAGTATTGTATGCAGGTTTGGTCACCTGCCTACAGGAAAGATGTAAACAAGGTTGAAAGAGTACAGAGAAAATTTACAAGGACGTTTCCAGGTTTGGAGGACCCGAGTTATATGGAAAAATTCAATAGGTTAGGGCTGTATTCTTTAGAACATAGAAGATTGAGGGGAGATTTGATAGAGGTATACAAAATATCAAGGTTATAGATAGGGCAAATGCAAACAGGCTTTTTCCATTGAGGACGGGTGGGACTACAACCAGAGATCATGGCTTAAGGGTGAAAGGTGAGAAGTTTAAGGGGAACATGAGAGAAAACTTCTTCATTCAGAGCGTCATACGAGAGTGGAACGAGCTGCCAGAACAAGTAGTGCATGCAAACTCGATTTCAATGTTTAAGAGAAGTTTGGATAGGTACATGGATAGTAGGTGTAATGAGGGGTCTGGACCCAGTGCAGGTCGATGGGAGTAGGCAGTTAAAATGCTCTTTTGCATGGACTAGATGGGCTAAGGAACTTTTTCTGTACTGTACTTCTCTATGGCTCTCATTCAAAGGGATGTCAATCTCCACCAATCTCTGAAGAAATCACTGGAGAAATAATTGGAGGCATAAACTTGTACAATGCTCCACTCACTGATGCTTGGCTTCCAGAAATGATGACAATGGTGTTGCTGCTATGATGATCACCTGAACTTTTAATCTGTTGTAGGTGGCACAAAGTTCTAGCAGTTACTGCATCTCCTCACATCACCTCCGATCACTAATCAGGCATCAATTTCCACTGCTGTCTGTAAGGAGTTTGCACGTTCTCCCTGCAATGATGTGGTTTCCTCTGGGTGCTGTGGTTTCCTCCCACATCCCAAAGACCTGTGGATTAGGTTTAGTAACTGGTGGGCTTGCTATGACGTAGCAGAAGCAGAGTGACACTGATTGGATTCAATACTAACGAGGCATTTCACTGAATGTTTTGTTGTTGTGATGTACATGTAACAAACAGAGCTAATCTTATTCTAAACCACAAGCTCTGTCTTATACATCAGCAAGACTGAAGAAAGAGATCTCTGAGTACATAGATTCCCAAATTGGGACTAATTGTATCCTTTGGACTTTCAAAATTTTGCAGCTCCATAAAAACACAAGCAGTAGACAAAACTTTTAAATTGTTTTGTCCAAGTGTCTGTCATCCTTCTCCAACGAAATGTTCGAATTATTGCCACCTTTCCAATTTCTATACATTGCGACTGCCTCCTAAGCTCTATATCTTGGAATGTCAAATCTTTTTAATCATGTCACAGACTATTGCAATACATGGTAGACTTTGAAAGGGATATGAAAATTGACAAGAGAAGAGGAAGTAAAGGTGGATCAAGAGCAGATCAGTATCATCATAGCAACAGCAGTAATTAATTCTGGACTCTCCGAGATATTATGGAGATATTAGCAGAGAAAGTTCATGACATAAAATTTAAAAGTTATAAACTTGATGTGAGAAACCAAAAACAAACTTGAGGGAGTAGGGATAGGTGTGATAAATCAGTGAATTAATAAGCACTTCAACAGCTATGCAGGAACGGCCACGTGGATGAGGGGCCATAAGAATTTTTAAATTAGGAAAGATAGTCAAAGAGCTCGGGAAGTGAGAATTATAAATTGCTACAAATCATTTTCTAAGCAATCACCATAGGGCTGAAAAATTAGCTTACTGCTGAGATTTGGAAGTTCGGGAGACATTACAATGAAAGCTCATCATACTAAAGTGTTATTTGTTTCTTTCTCCATCAGCCGTGCCCACCTTGCTGAGCATTTAAAGAACTTTCTGCTTGAATCACAATGAATAATCCTGTACCTGTAATTGAAGCCACTGCTGTTCAACTGTTGGCTTTAGCCCAGATTCAAGCGCACTGGGTCTATCTGAAGTAAATAAAAATAACACATTGAACAGCTGATAAATACAAACCCTTTCCAAATCCTGATAATTAAGATATCTGATGGAGCACATTTTTCACTTTGCAAGTAATTTTTTTTCTTATATCACTGGTGTACTTATAAGTGGTTATCTATATTTCGGCTCTGTTTTACATTCTTAAGCTTTTTCATGATTAGTGCTAAGCCCAGGGTGTAAGTGTATGCAGCAGGAAATGTTTAAAGTATGACCTGATGCCAATCCAGACCACAGGATTCAAGCAACTAGGTTCCATTTGTTGTCTTGTATGTAAGTATAATTTCTTTGTTGTGGGCTTGCCCTGGGATGTTTGTAGTGCCATTCCTAGTTCACCTGGTTCATGTCTAGATCAAAAACCAGAATACAAAGACCGAAGAGCACAAGTAACTGAGGAGCACCGTATTTAATCTAATGGACACTCCTGATCTTAAATGCTTCGTATAATACTGTATGATAGTTGGATAAAAGAAATAATAAAACAGAAAATCAACCAGGAGGTATGTCATCCGATGAAGGCTAGATCTGCGGCATTCAAGTCTGGCAACCCAGGCCTGTACCAGAAAGCCAGGTATGATTTGCGGAGGGTTATTTCAAGGGTGAAGGGACAGTTTCAAATGAATTTGGAGGCAACATTGGATGTACGACAACTCTGGCAGGGTTTGCAAGATATTGCTTCCTACAAGTTCTGATAGAGTTCTTTGAGGAGGTGACCAGGCATATAGATGAGGATTGTGCAGTGGATGTCATCTATATGGATTTTAGTAAGGCATTTGACAAGGTTCCACATGGTAGGCTTATTCAGAAAGTCAGAAGGCATGGGATCCAGGGAATATTGGCCAGGTGGATTCAGAATTGGCTTGCCTGCAGAAGGCAGAGGGTGGTGGTGGAGGGAGTACGTTCAGATTGGAGGATTGTGACTAGTGGTGTCCCACAAGGATCGGTTCTGGGACCTCTACTTTTCGTGATTTTTATTAACGAGCTGGATGTGGGGGTAGAAGAGTGGGCTGGCAAGTCTGCAGACCACACGAAAGTTGGTGGTATTGTGGATAGTGTAGAGGATTGTCGAAGATTGCAGAGAGACATTGATAGGACGCAGAAGTGGACTGAGAAGTGGCAGATGGAGTTCAACCCGGAGAAGTGTGAGGTGGTACAGTTTGGAAGGACAAACTCCAAGGCAGAGTACAAAGTAAATGGCAGGATACTTGGTAGTGTGGAGGAGCAGAGGGATCTGGGGGTACATGTCCACAGATCCCTGAAAGTTGCCTCACAGGTAGATAGGGTAGTTAAGAAAGCTTATGGGGTGTTAGCTTTCATAAGTCGAGGGATAGAGTTTAAGAGTCGTGAGGTAATGATGCAGCTCTATAAAACTCTGGTTAGGCCACACTTGGAGTACTGTGTCCAGTTCTGGTCACCTCACTATAGGAAGGATGTGGAAGCATTGGAAAAGGTACAGAGGAGATTTACCAGGATGCTGCCTGGTTTAGAGAGTATGCATTATGATCAGAGATTAAGGGAACTAGGGCTTTACTCTTTGGAGAAGGAGGATGAGAGGAGACATGATGGAGGTGTACAAGATAATAAGAGGAATAGATAGAGTGGATAGCCAGTGCCTCTTCCCCAGGGCACCACTGCTCAATACAAGAGGACATGGCTTTAAGGTAAGGGGTGGGAGGTTCAAGGGGGATATTAGAGGAAGGTTTTTTACTCAGAGAGTGGTTGGTGTGTGGAATGCACTGCCTGAGTCAGTGGTGGAGGCAGATACACTAGTGAAATTTAAGAGACTACTAGACAGGTATATGGAGGAATTTAAGGTGGGGGGTTATATGGGAGGCAGGGTTTGAGGGTCGGCACAACATTGTGGGCCGAAGGGCCTGTACTGTGCTGTACTATTCTATGTTCTAAAGCGAAAGCCAAAAGCATGTATGACAGCGATGCTTCACTGCCAGGTGAACTCAACGCTTTCTATGCCTGCTTTGAAAGGGAGAACACAACTACAGCTGTGAAGATCCCTGCTGCACCTGATGACCCTGTGATCTCTGTCTCATATGTTAGGATGTCTTTAAAGAGAGTGAACCCTCACAAGGTGGAAAATCCCGATGGATTACCTGGTAAGGGTCTGAAAAGCTGTGCCAACCAACTGGCAGGAGTATTCAAGGACATTTTCAACCTCTCACTGCTACAGGCAGAAGTTCCCACTTGCTTCAAAAAGGCAACAAGAAGTGCCCAAGGAGAATAATGTGGGCTGCCTTAATGACTATCGCCCGGTAGCACTGACATCTACAGTGATGAAATGCTTTGAGAGGTTGTTCATGACTAGACTGAACTCCTGCCTCAGCAAGGGCCTGCACCCATTGCAATTTACCTATCACCACAATAGGCCAACAGCAGACGCAATCTCAATGGCTCTTCACACAGATTTAGACCACCTGGACAACACAAACACTTACATCAGGATGCTGTTCATCGACTATAGGTCAGCATTTAATACCATCATTCCCACAATCCTGATTGAGAAGTTGCAGAACCTGGGCCTCTGCACCTCCCTCTGCAATAGGATCCTCGACTTCCTAACCGGAAAACCACAATCTGTGCAGATTGGTGATAACATATCCTCCTCGCTGACAATCAACACTGGCACACCTCAGGGGTGTGTGCTTAGCCCACTGCTCTACTCTCTTTATACACATGACTGTGTGGCTAGGCATAGCTCAAATACCATCTATAAATTTGCTGATGATACAACCATTGTTGGTAGAATCTCAGGTGGTGACGAGAGGCCATAGAGGAGTGAGATTTGCCAACTAGTGGAATGGTGTCACAGCAACAACCTGGCACTCAACGTCAGTAAGACGAAAGAGCTGATTGTGGACTTCAGGAAGGGTAAGACGAAGGAACACATACTGATCCTTATAGAGGGATCAGAAGTGGAAAGAGTGAGCAGGTTCATGTTCCTGGGCGTCAAGATCTCTGAGGATCTAACCTGTCCCCAACATATTGGTGCAGTTATAAAGAAGTCAAGACAGCGACAATACTTCATTAAGAGTTTGAAGAAATTTGGTATGTTAATAAATACACTCAAAAACTTCTATAGATATACTGTGGAGAGCATTCTGACAGGCTGCATCACTGTCTGGTATGGAGGGGCTACTGCACAGGACCGAAAGAAGCTGCAGAAGTTTGTAAATCTAGTCAGCTCCATCTCGGGCACTAGCCTACAAAGTATCCAGGACATCTTCAAGGAGCGGTGTCTCAGAAACGCAGCATCCATTATTAAGTACATCCAGCACCCAGGGCATGTCCTTTTCTCACTGTTACCATCAGATAGGAGATACAGATGCCTGAAGGCACACACTCAGCGATTCAGGGACAGCTTCTTCCCCTCTGCCATCCGATTCCTAAATGGACATTGAACCCATGATCACTACCTCACTTTTTTAATATATATTATTTCTTGTTTTTTGCATGATTTTAATCTATTCAATGTACATACACCGTAAAATGATTTACTTATTTATTATTATTATTATTTTATTTTCTTCTTCGTCTATATTATGTATTGCATTGAGCTGCTGCTGCTAAGTTAACAAATTTCATGACACATGCCGGTGATAATGAACCTGATTCTGATTCTGAAATGCAGTAAGTGCTCAGCACGTCAGTGTACAGCCGCGTAGAGAAACAGAGCAACGTTTCCGTTACGCCCTAATGAAGGATCTTTAAAATTAATATTGTCTTTCACAAATGCTGCCTGACCTATAAAGTGTTTTCAGTATTTTCTGTTTTATTTCATTTTTCTAGCATCTGTACTTTTTATTTTCATTTCATGGATAGTACAGTAAAATAGTTTAGGTTGCTAGCTCTCAGTTTAGGTAGAATAGCCGGGATTTTTATTTGTCACAAGTACATCGAAACATACAGTTTGTGTTAACGAGCAACACAGATTGAAGATTATAAGATCATCAGACATAGGAGCAAAATTTGGTCATTTGGCCAATCAAGTTTGCTCCATCATTCCATTATGGCTTATATATTATCCCTCTCAATCTCCATTCCCCCAGCTTCTCCCCGTTACCCTTCACACCCTGACCAGTCCAGAGCCCGTCAACCTCTTCTTCAAATATACCCAGTGACTGGGCCTCCACAGCCGTCTGTGGCAATGAATTCCACAGACTCACCACCCTCTGCTAAGGAAATTCCTCCTCATCTCTGTTCTAACTGGATGTCCCTCTATTCTGAGGCTGTGCCCTCTGTTCTTAGGATCACCCACAATAGGAAACATTCTTTCCACATCCATTCTATCTAGGCCTTTCAATATTCAATACTTTTCAATGAGATCCCCTCAATCTTCTAAACTCTAGTGAGTACAGTCCCGGAGCCAATAAAGCCTCCTCATGCGTTAACACTTTCATTTCCAGAATCATTGTTGTGAAATTCCTCTGGACCCTTTTCAATGCTGGCCCGTCTTTCCTTAGATAAGGGACCCAAAATTGCCCACAATATTTCAAGTGTGGTCTGACCAATGCCTTGTAAAGCCTCAGCATTACATCCTTGCTCCTATATTCCAGTACATTTATTAACCAAAGTACATCTTATAGTTCAAAGTACGTATCAATTATCAAAATATCAAACTTGAGATTTGTTTTCTCACAGACAGCCACAAAACAAAGAAACACAAAAGAACTCATTTAAAAGAAACCCACACAAGAGGAACCACCAATTACCCAATGTGGTGGAAAAGACAAATCGTTCAAACAATAGAAAAGCAAACAAATAACACACAGAACATGAGCTACAGATTCACTGAAAGTGAGTCCACGGCCATGGAGCCAGTTCACTGTGGAGGCGAGGGAGCTGGTCCAGGAGCCCAATGACTGCAGGCCACAGCTGCAGAGTCACTTCACCGCTGAGGTGAGTGAAACCAGTCCAGGGTCCGATGAACGCTGGCCACGGCCATGGAGGCAGTTCAGAGCTGAGGTGAGCGAAGCCAATCCAGGAGCCCAATGGCTGCAGGCCAAGTCATTGGGTATATTTAAGGCAGAGGTTGATAGATTCTTGATTGGTGAAGGTATGAAGGGATACAAGAAAAGGCAGGAGATTGGGGCTGAGAGGAAAATTGGATCAGCCATGATGAAATGGTGGAGCAGACTCGATAGGCCAAATGGCCTAATTCTGCTCCTCTACCTTATGATCTTAAAGGAACCCTCAGTAGTGCTGTTCATAGTATGACAGAATTTACCATGCAATTTGAGAGGATGAAGCTAATATTGATGCATTGGTTATTACAGCTGAGTAAAGGGAATTACAGAGGCATGAGAGAGGAGCTGACCAAAGTTGATTGAAAGGGGACATGAGCAGGGATGATAGCAGAACCTCGATGGATGGAAGTAATTCGGAAGATGCAGGACTGGTTAATTCCAAAGAAGAAGAGTATTCTAAAGGAAGGATGAGGCAACCGTGGCTGGCAAGAGAAGACAAAGAGAGCATGAAAGATAGCAAAAATTAGTGAGAAGCTAGAGGATTGGGAAACTTTTGAAAACCATCAGAAGACAACTGAAAAAGCAATAAGGAATGAAAAGTTAATGAAGGTAAAGTAGCCAATAATATAAAAGAGGATATCTCATTTCTTTGGACATATAAAGGGTAAAAGAGAGGCAAGAGTGGACATAGGGCCACTGGAAAATGACGCTGGAGAGGTAGCAATGGGGGACAAAGAAATAGCAGATGAACTGAATGAGTATTTTGCGTCAGTCTGTACAGTGGAAGACATCAGCATCATGCCAGAAATTCAAGAGAGTCAGGGGTCAAAAGTGAGTGTAGTCACTATGAAGAATAAGAAGGTGCAATGGCAGCCAAAGGTAAATAAGTCATTTGGATCAAATGGACTATAATCCAGGGTTCTGAAAGAAGTGGCTGAAGAGATTGTGGAGGCATTCTTAGAGGTATGTCAAGAATCACCAGATTCTGGAATGCTTCCAGTGGACTGGAGAATCACGAATTTAATTGTGCGCTTTAAAAAAGGGGGAAGGTAAAGGACAGGAAATTATAGGCCAGTTAGCCTGACTTCCATGCTTTGCAAGATGTTAGAGTTCATTATTAAGGATGAGGTCTCAGAGTCTTTGGAAGTACATGATAAAATAGGCCAAAGTCTCATGGTTTCCTTAGGGGGAATTCTTGCTTAACTAACCTGTTGGAAGTACAGTAATTAACAAGCAGCATTGACAAAGGCGAGTCCATGGATGTTGTTCACTTGGACTTTCAGAAGGCCTTTGGCAAGGTGCCGCACAGGAGGCTGCTTAGCAAGGTAAAAGCACATGGTATTACAGGAAAATAACTAGCATGAACAGAAGATTGGTTGACAAGCAGAAGGCAAAATGTGGGGATAAAGGGGGCATTTTCTTGGTTGGTTACTAGTGGTGTTCCACAGGAATTGGTGTTGGGTCCACCTCTTTCACATTATATGTTTGTGATCTGAATGATGGAATTGATGGCATTGTGGGCCACGTTTGTAGATGATACAAAGATAGTTGGAGGGGAATGTAGTGTTGAGAACACAGGGAGTATTATGATGTGTGTTGGCAATATCAGAACCCAAGTGATGAGGAAAGACAGTCTCCGATGTAGAGATGGCAAGGAGAGTTTTTTTCATAATAATTCCAAAAGGACATCGGTGGCTCAGCAGAATGACACCATGAGAGGTAACATTCTCAAAACTAGGATCCCGCATTAGTGCTAATTGGGCATCCACTTAAATAATACAAGTAACGCAGATTCCTGGGATGACAGGACTTTCATATGATGAAAGACTGGATGAACTGGGCTTGTACTCGTTGGAATTTAGAAGATTGAGAGGGGATCTGATTAAAACGTATAAAATCCTAAAGGGATTGGACGGGCTAGATGCAGGAAGATTGTTCCCGATGTTGGGGAAGTCCAGAACGAGGGGTCACAGTTTGAGGATAAAGGGGAAGCCTTTTAGGACCGAGATTAGGAAAAACTTCTTCACACAGAAAGTGGTGAATCTGTGGAATTCTCTGCCACAGGAAACAGTTGAGGCCAGTTCATTGGCTATATTTAAGAGGGAGTTAGATATGGCCCTTGTGGCTAAAGGGATCAGGGGGTATGGAGGGAAGGCTGGTGCAGGGTTCTGAGTTGGATGATCAGCCATGATCATACTGAACAGCGGTGCAGGTTCGAAGGGCCGAACGGCCTACTCCTGCACCTATTTTCTATGTTTCTATGTAATCCCCAAGCCTATCAAAATAAACTTAACAAGCTTAAACAGAAAGCACCAGGAGTCAACATTACAAAGATCGAGTCACTCAAGAAAAACACAAGGAACTCTTAGCGATTACTTAAATAACAATTCGGATGCTTTAACAACCTTGGAGCCTAACACTCTCAGTGCTCCACACAGGCCCGAAGAGCTCATTACAGGGAGGTTAAAAGAGGACATAGATCCTTCTGTAGAAGGAGAATGGGCAAAGAAATGGCAAATGGAATACAGTGTCAGGAAGTATATAGTCATGCACATTGGTAAGAGAAATAAAGGCATAGACGATTTTTTAAACTGAGTAAAATCAGAAATATTTTTAATATAAATTATTTCTGTTTTTTGCATGATTTTTAATCTATTCAAGATATGTATATGGTCATTGATTTATTTATTTATTTATTATTATTATTTTAATTTTTTTCCTCTATATTATGTATTGCATTGACCTGCTGCCGGTGATAATAAACCTGATTCTGATATCGGAGGTGCAAAAGGATTTGGGAGTCCTAGTGCGGGATTCCCTGATGGTTAACTCGCAGGTGAGTCAGTAGTAAGGAAGACAAATGTAATGTTAGACTTCATTGCAAGAGGACGAGAATATAAAAGCAAGGATGCAATGCTGAGCCTTTACAGAGAATTGATCACACCATGTTGGGAAATTATAAGCAGTTTTGCACCCCATATCTGAGTAAGGACGTGCTGGCATTGAAGAGGGCGTTATGTTCTGTAATTTCAAAACATTAAACTAATTCAAAGGAAGACACGGAAGTCCAAAATGTGAGTCTAACGTCATGTTTTGCTTTCAGAAAGGCATGCACGCATCACCTGGTAGTGTGACGACGTATGCAATTCACACATTTTTACTTATAACCATAATGAATTATATAAACAACAAATAAAGCTCGATCAAACAATATATTTACAAAATTCTAAGCTTGTCAGCAAATGTTACCTTGAGGGGAAAAAATAGACTTAATATGAAAATTATAAGTAATAAATGATGCATACAGCTTTTAGAATTAAAGTGATACTGCATCCAGATCAACAAGAGGTTCAGATTTAGATTGAAGTGATGCCCCTGGTTTGAATTAGGTTACAACGTGTCACTGTAAATATTTTTGTACATGCTGTCCTTACCTTTTATGGGAAAGTATGCCATCTGTAAGCATGGAGGTTATCTTTGATAAGGAGCCCTCCAAGATAGTACTGCCAAGGAAAACACTTAATACCAAGAGGAAAGCAACTCTACAAATCACAACTAAACCAAATTTTTAAAACTCTTTCAGACCAACAATTCACTTACTGTACACGATGAAACGATGTGTATGGCTGGCATGCAAAACAAAGATTTTCACTGAAATTTGGTACCAGTGACAATAGAGTCATAGAACACTAGCACAGAAACAGGCCAATCAGCCCATCTAGACTGTGCCAAACTATTAATCTGTCTCGTCCCATCAACCTGCACCCAGACCATAGTCCTCCACACCCCTCTTACCCATGTACCCATACAAATTTCCCTCAAATGTTGAAGTTGACCCTGTATCCACCACTTGCACTGGTGGCTCAGTTCACACTCTCACCACCTCTAAGTGAAGAAGTTCCCCTCATGTTCCCCTTAATCATTTCACCTTTCACCCTTAACCCATGACCTCTGGTTGTCATCCCACCGAACCTCAAGTCCCAGCAACATTCTTGTAAATTTTCTCTGTACTCTTTCAATCTTATTTACATCTGTCCTGTAGGTAGGTGATCAAAACTGCACACAATACTCCAAGTAAGGCCTCACCAACTTCTAAACAATTTCAACATAATGTCCCAACTCATGTACTCAATACATTGACTTATGAAGGCCAATGTGCCAAAAGCTCTCTTTATGGCCCTATCTGCAATGCCATTTCCAAGGAATCATGGATTTGTATTCCCATAACCCTCTGTTCTACTGCACTCCTCACTGCCCTACCACTCACCATGTAGGACTTTCTTTGGTTGGTCCTCCCAAAGTGCAACACCTCACACTTGTGTGAATTAAATTCCGTCTGCCATTTTCAGACCATTTTTTTCCAGCTGGTCCAGATCCCACTGCAAGTTTTGATAATCTTCCTCACTGTCCCGTACACCCCCAGTGGTGGTGTCATTTACAAATTTGCTGATACAGCTCACCACATTATCATCCAGATCATTGATATAGATGACAAACGACAATGAACCTAGCACCGATCCCTGTGGCACACCACTAATCACAGGCCTCCAGTCAGAGAGGCAACCATCTAATATCACTCTCTGGCTTCTCCCATGAAGCCAATGTCTAATCTAATTTACTATTTCATCTTGAATGCCAAGCGACCAAACCTTCAGGACTAACCTCCCATGCAGGACCTTATCAAAGGCTTTGCAAAAGTCCATGTAGACAACATCAACTGCTTTGCCTTCATCAACCTTCCTAGTAACTTCCTCAAAAAATTCTATAAGATTGGTTACACATGGCTTACCGCGCACAAGGCCATGCTGACCACCCCTAATCAGTCCCTGTCTATCCAAATACTGTACTTAAATATATGGTCCCTTAGAATACCTTCCAATATCCTTCCCACTATCGATGTCAGACTATAATTTCCTGACTTATTATTAGAGCCTTTCTCAAACAACAGAACATCATTGGCTCTCCTCTAATCCTCTGGCAGCTCACCTGTGGCCACAGGAGGAAGAGAAGATGGCGGCACGACGGTAGCGCGTGCGGCCACTTCGGTGGTGATGTCTGTTATTTGTTAAGTAGGGGACCGCGCACAATCCTGATTTGATGGAGTCAGACGTGAGAGTAGGGAGGAACATCTGGTGAAACTTCTGAAATGCCCGCTTCGCTGCTGTTGTTACTGTGTGGTCTGGAATCTCCAGAGGAGAAGGCCCCGAATCCTCGGCTTTGCTTGTTTCGGCGGCCGGGGCGAGGTCGAAGGCACTCGGGAGGCTGTATCAGAGGGGCTGGTCAGAGGCTCAATGTTTTCTGACGGATGGACTCAGTGTCGGCTGTGGTCAGGTGCTTCCAATGCATCCGCAGTTGTCGGTGCCTGGAGGTTTATGGCAGGGAGTTTCTCCCTTTGCCGCCTACTATCGGGGACTCAGGAATCGATCAACTCAGGACTTTGAGACTTTTTTTTACCATGCCCATGGTCTGTTCTTTATCAAATTATGGTATTGTTTTGCCCTGCTGTAACTATATGTTATAATTATGTGGTTCTGTCAGTGTTAGTCTTTGGTTTGTCCTGTTTTTCTGTGCTATCACTCTGGAGGAGCATTGTATCATTTCTTAATGCATGCATGCATTTTAAATGACAATAAACGAGGACTGAGTGTTCTCATAATCTAAAAAAAAATTCTGAATAGAAGATCATTTTCCTAAATAGTAGAAATCTTTCCTCCAGAAATATCATTGGCTATTGCAAGAATGATGATTTGTGATATCTCACCCAACACGATCTTAGAATGATCACAAAATCATTAATTTGTAAAACATCGTCCTGCTCTCTTCCTCCAAAATATATATGCAAAATAGTTAATCTCGTGGCTGACAGTTTAACCATACAGTGTAAACTGTATTTTTTATTGATTTATAACATCTCACCAAAACATTACAAACACTTAAACCTGCACAGTACTCAGCTGTCCAGAACATATGTAATCGATCAAGTGCTGCTCTCAGATGTGACAAAGAAAATCATTTGCTGCTTTTTTTTGCTCCAGATCAATTAAAGGTTCATCGTTACATCCAAGTTCTTCAGTGCTCCTGAGGTATTTAGCTATGATGTGACAAAAGAACATTATTATTTTTAAATCAAGTTTATTACTAGAAAATAAAGCACCTTTTCAAAGTTGAACATGCTGCTTGTGGCTCAGAAAGGCAGCAGGCTTGGCTGTCATTTTGAATATTTTTAACCATCTTTAGTGTTGCTTTCATATGTTAAGAAAGTCTTCTATAATTAACAGATCCAATTACTAAAATGAATGAAGCAGCATAATGTTTTTCATAACTGAAAACATGTTATACTATTTACCCAGATGGATCCACACTGGATCCAAGTTATGCTGGCAGGGTGATAGGAGGCACAGTGGCAGTGGCGGGTTGTGCTGACTGTTCACCAACAGGACTACATTTGGAAATTCACTAAACAACTCATAATTAATCAAAGTTCGCACATTATTGTCTCTGTACAAACAATAACGTGACTACGTTGACCCCGTACCAACATCTTAGAACATGAGTTATACTGTTTCCTCTGTACCAATACCCACTCAGACCACTTTTCCCATTGATAACACTGAAATAGGGGATCCGTTCTCTGCCCAGCCCCTGGCATGGGGGTTCTTCCTTGTGATAGCGGGTCTCGAGAGATTTATTGCTGATAGCACTCTTGAAGTGTCCACTTTTATATTCCTTCCTTCCCAATTCAAACATTGCATTCCATTGTCATTGGCTGTAGGTCATCTGATTGACCTTAAACATGTTTTATTGGCTCTGCTCCAGGCCAGCATCCATTTATTGCCCTCTTCTCAGCAAGTGACAGTTGGTAATTTATGGCTTTGTTCTCTTCAGTAACCAGGTCAAATCACTCCAAGCAGGCACCAACCCCAACATTCACAAACCTGTACATTATATCAAAGACACCTCACAAATAACTTGTTATTTGGAAATTATGTCCAGTTCTGCAGATTACCCGAAACATCATTGTGTTTACTTTAAAACACAGAAAGCAAAGCAACTCCATCTCACAAAATGGAGGATGTAAAACAGTTCCACAAAATGGTAGCCTCCATTTCCAAGCACGTGGCAGGAACAAAGACAATTGATCTGTCTGCTGCCACAGTCCTTGATGGGTTCAAGTTCAACGTTTCCACATGACCAACAGTTGCTTTTCTGAATGAAGTCTTTAACCACTGGTCTACCACAGGGATCAGTGCTGGTTGTTTGTCATACATGACTTGGATGAAAACTTGGGAGTTCTAATTATCAAGTTTGATGACATGAAAATTGATGGGTTCCAGTTAATGAAGACTATCTTAGTATACAGAGGGACATAGATCTTCCAGAAAGTTGGACCGCTGGAATTTGATCAAAACAACTGTGAGGTAATCAAATTAATCAAAGTTCTTCCTTCAGTTCGTCTCCTGTCCCATGATCCTCACATCCCTTTTGCCTATCACCTGTCCAGCTCTTGGCTCCATCTCTCCCCCTCCTGTCTTCTCCTATCATTTTGGATCTCCCCCTCCCCCTCTCAAATCCCTTACTCACTCTTCCTTCAGTTAGTCCTGACGAAGGGTCTCAGCCTGAAACGTCGACTGTACCTCTTCCTAGAGATGCTGCCTGGCCTGCTGAGTTCACCAGCAACTTTGATGTGTGTTGCTTGAATTTCCAGCATCTGCAGAATTCCTCGTGCTTACGTGAGGTAGTAAGTTTTGGCATGTCAAATACCTGACAATGCAAATTCATACTTAACCTGAAAATAATAACACAGGTGGTTAAGGAAGTGAAGGCGGCAATTATCATGCCTGCATTGTTGGGACAAGGCACTGAGTACAGGAATTGGAGTTTGATGTTGCAACTGTGTAATACGTTGGTCAAGCTACACTCGTGTATAGTTCTGGTCATCATACTTCAGGAAGGATGTGTAATAGAGATGGTGCTGGAGAGATGACCAGGGTGTTGTCTAGAAGAGGGCTTAGTTATAAGGAAAGATTGGATTGGTTGGATTTGTTAATACTGGGTTATAGGAGGCTGAAGAGTAAAACTGTAGAGATTTATAAAATGATATGGGGCAGAGAAAGTATTTTTCCCAGGGTATGGGTATCTAAAACACATGTTTAAGGTGAAATGAGAGAAATGTAGAGATTTGAGAAGCAAGATTTCCACACAAAGGGTGGTGGTTTTGTTAAGTGTTGCCAGAGGAGGTGGTAGAGGCAAATCCAATTACAGAATCAAATTTATTATCACTGATACGTGACGTGACATTTTTGTTCAATGAAAAGGTATAATAAGGTAATGTTCAAGACTTGACTTCAAAAATCTAAAGGTGTTGAAGCTACTGTTCATAAAACATTGAAAGTCTTCAGGCTCCTGTTGGTAGCAAAGAGAGAAGGGTATATTCTAGGTGGTGTGGGTCTTTACATTGGATGCCACCCTTCTCGGAGATGGGAAGGGTTCTGCTTGTGATGGAGCTGCACGAGTCTATAACCCCCTGCACTATCTTGTGATCCTGTGCATTGGAGGCTCTGTAGCAGACTGATGCAACCAGTCAGAATGTTCTCCATAGAAAAAGTTATCTCTTTGGTGACGTACAAAATCTCCTCAAACTCCTCACAAAGTAGAATTATTGGTGTGCCTTCTTTGTGAACGCATCAATGTTTTGCATCCAGGTTAGATCCTCTGAGATTTGGACACCCAGAGACTTGAAGCTGCTCACCCTTTCCTTGACCCTGCAGTAAGAACTGGCATTTATTCTTCTGACTTCCCTTTCCTGAAGTCCACAATTAATTCCTTGGTCTTGCCAATGTTGAGTGTGAGGTTGCTGTTGCTGCTACACTCTCTTCTGCAATGAATGACAGCAAGTAAAAGATAAGATGTAGTGGGCACGTTTGTGAGAAATAATAATTTGAGAATCATGGTTCATATCACAAAACTGACAAATTTCATTGTCAGAAGAAGAAATAATTAGAACAACTTTACAATCTGGCCATTCCACAGTTAAGACACCACAATGATCTGCTGGTTGAGCAATATGTTATGGAACCCAGCCAATGACTGCACAAAGGAGGAAGTTCATCATAGACAGAGGTGCTGTCCTTTCAAAAAAAAAATGGCTTAAATCAACAATTGGTTGTGCAGTGTGGGTGGATCTTCAAACAAGGCTGTATGCATAATGTCATGATCATACAATAACACAAGTACAGACCATCTGGGAATTAATTTTATTGTTAATTGTCAGAAATTGCTTACTTATTTTTTCTGTCAATGGTTATTAATTACAAAGGAAGTGGTTTGAAAACTGCACCACAAATTTGTCAATCCTTCAATAGATTTCACACTTATTAATAAAAATAGTGTGTTGATGGTTTAGTTCCTTATAAAGGCAGTTTAATTTTACAAGTGCCATTGCTATCATTTTTCTACTCACTTTTACATAACTTAAGAAACAGAACTTAAAGACATTTAATTTCCATCTGATGTCATTTATCTTGGCAGATAAAACAATAAAAGGAGTGAATATGCCAATAAACAACTTTACAATTTGTAGTGATTAATTTTGCAAATAGTTAAAATCTTACACTGGCTGAACCCCAAAAGTCAATTGGATACCAAACTGTAAATTTGGTACAAGGTAGAGTTCTGAAATATCTCATCAATGTAGTTATGGATATTGAACCGATGGTAAGGTCAGTAATCATAATGTACAGATGTGCTCAAGACTCGAGAGCCAGATTCCATCTCCAGAGTATTGCACTGATGGTAAGTCAGCAACCAGAAGGTACCACTTTACAATAACATGCAATAAAGCTAACAGATATCTTTTATGCATTATTTTGATTTGAAATGTATTCTCTTACATTCTGAAAATATATCACCTTTCTCTGAACCCTGACAGACATGGGGTTATCTAATAGAACACTGCTGCTGATAAAAACAGGCAGAAAGCCGGCATGGGTTCAGAAAGCGGAAATTATGTTTTACTAATATGCTGGAGTTCTATGAAGAGGCAACTAAAATGTAGAGCGGTTAACTTTCAGGGAACTTTTCACAAAGTACCCCATGAGAGATTAATAACAGGATATAGGGATTCAGGGTAAGGTGTGCAAATGGGTGCAGAATTGCCTCAAAAACAGAAAATGAGTTATGCTGAGAGGATCACTTTCACACCTAGAAAATGTTAAAAGTGGTGTTCCGTGGGGATCAGTTTTAGGGCCGCTGGTGCTTTTAAACTTCCATTAATGATTTGGATAAGCACATAACAAATAAACAAGTTTGCAGGTGACACAAAATTAAGGGGATGGGCTGTTAACATTCAGGCAGCAGAATCAATACAGTTAGATCTAAACTAAATCCAGATGTGGGCAGATGAAATTTAATACAGGTAAATGTAAAATATGACAAATAGGAAGCAGAAATACCAGATGTAAATATACAATGGGGGTCTTGAGATAGAAGACGCACTGCACGAGAAGGATTTGGGCGTCCTGATAGACATCAACATCTGACAATGCACAGAAGCAATTATGAAGGTAAAAGAATGTTGAGCTCAGTGGTCAAGTCTAGAGACATTCTCCTTAAGCTCTATAATGTGCTTGACTACTGTGTACAGTTTTGGTCTCCAAATCTTGTGAGGGTTGTGAAGACACTGGAGAGTTTAGAGAAGGGTGACGAGACCCATTCCAGGTCTGCAGGATATGAGATATGAAGGAAGATTGAAATAATTAAATCTTTTTAGCCCAAGTAGAATGAGAAGAGGCATGTTAGAACTGTCCAAAATCATTAAGGGTATAAATAAAGTGGATGCCAGCTGCTACTTCAAAATTAATCCATATGTGGAGACTGCTTAAAGGGGATCATAAACACAAAATACTCTGCAGACGCTGGCGTCAAAGCAACACTCACAACACACTGGAGGAACTCAGCAGGTTGGGCAGCATCCCTGGAAAAGATCAGTCAACGCTTCGGGCCGGAACCCTTCGTCAGGACTGTAGAAGGAAGGGGCAGAGGCCCTATAAAGAAGGTGGGGGGAGGGTGGGAAGGAGAAGGCTGGTAGGTTCCAGGTGAAAAACCAGTAAGGGGAAAGATAAAGGGGTGGGGGAGGGAGGCAGGGAGGTGATAGGCAGGAAAGGTGAAGAAGGAATAGGGGAAAACACAATGGGTAGTAGGAGGCGGCGGAACCATTAGGGAGATGATAGGCAGCTGGAGGAAGGGGCAGAGTGAAATAGGGATAGAGGAAGGGAGGGGGAGGGAATTACCGGAAATTGGAGAATTCTATGTTCATACCAAGGGCCTGGAGACTACCTAGACGGTATATGAGGTGTTGCTCCTCCAACCTGAGTTTAGCCTCATCATGGCAGTAGAGGAGGTCATGTATGGACATATCTGAAGAGTTGAAGTGGGTGGCTACTGGGAGATCCTGTCTGTTGTGGCAGCCGGAGCGGAGGTGCTCGACGAAGCGGTCCCCCAATCTGCGTCGGGTTTCACCGATGTAGAGGAGGCCACACCGGGAGCACCGGATGCAATAGATAACCCCAACAGACTCACAAGTGAAGGGTTGCCTCACCTGGAAGGACTGTTTGGGGCCCTGAATGGTGGCAAGAGAGGAGGTGTAGGGACAGGTGTAGCACTTACACTTACAGGGATAAGTGCCGGGTGGGAGATCCGTGGGGAGGGATGTGTGGATCAGGGAGTCGCAGAGGGACCGATCCCTGCGGAAAGCAGAGAGGGGTGGAGAGGGAAACGTGCTTAGTGGTGGGGTCCTGTTGAAGGTGATGGCAATGGGGTGGTAGGTGAGGACAAGGGGAACTCTGTCCCTGTTGTGGTGGTGGGAGGATGGGGTGAGGGCCGAAGTGCGGGAAATAGAGGAGATGCGGGTGAGGGTATCATTGATGACAGCAGAAGGGAAACCACGATCCTTAAAGAAAGAGGGCATTTCAGATGTCCTGGAACGGAAAGCCTCATCCTGGGAGCAGATGCGGCGGAGACGGAGGAACTGGGAATAGGGCATGGCATTTTTGCATGTGGTGGGGTGGGAAGAGGTATAGTCGAGGTAGTTATGAGAGTCAGTGGGCTTGTAGAAGATGTCAGTGGACAGTCTGTTTCCAGAGATGGAGACCGAGAGATCGAGAAAGGGGAGAGAAGTGTCCGAGATAGACCAAGTGAATTTGAGGGCTGGGTGGAAGTTTGAAGTAAAGTCGATGAAATTGACGAGCTCAGCATATTAAAAGGGAGATTTCAGACTAACATCAGGAAGCATTTCTTTACACAGCGAATTGTGGACACCTTGAACAAATTACCTAGTTGTGTAGTTGAGAGTAACATCTTGGAGACTTTCAAATCTAACTTCGATAGAATTCCTATGTGAATAGGAATTTGGCAAGCTTTGCTGGGCAGAATGGCCTGCTCTTGTCAAAGACTTTCTAATGTTCTAACATTCCTCCAGCATTTTACATTTGTTGCTCTGGATTTTCAACATCTGCAGAATTTTGCATGTTTCTAATTTAACATTGATACTTACAAGGTTTAAAGTCAAGAGGGAATAGACAATCAAAAGCAACCAGAAGATGTAAGATGTGACAATGTAATTATTTATGTTCCTGCAAATTGATATTTGAAGATAATTGCAAAAAACACTACAAATTTTCTATTATAAAATTTTGCTTTTACTCATTTTTCACCCAATTTTTAAAAGTTACTTTTTCATGAGTAAAGAGCTAAGAAAACTTGTTTAATCTTGAAACAGAATGAAAATAAACAAAATGTTTATAATTTTTATATTTATTGTAAACAAAGTTGTACAGGTAATCTGGAAAATACATATCTGAAGATGCAGTAATCACCCACATCTGACCAGCACAGGACACATTAATTCAGCTATCAACTTGAGTATTCTCTTTTGCAAATTAAGCGTTCTTATTTCTCAAGTATGAATCAATCAATGGAAATCCTTCTTGAATCATGTTCTGGACCCATGACTCGAGGCATTAGCTGTTGAAATTATCACATATCAAACACCTGTCAAACACAAAGAATGCAAGAAATCTGAAACAATATTGGAAAATGCTGGAGCACCCAGGTCAGCTTGCACCTGCTTTGCAAACAAGTTGGCCATTTAATTCTGAAACTTTTCTTTTCCTTTTAGATGTTTCCAAACCTTCTAGGTCATTTCAACATTTTCCATTTTTATTATATCGTACCTGTAAATATTCTGAGCTGCCAGAGCATTATCATGGAATCAAAAACATACCATTTTGACACCTCAGTTTCCTTAATTAATCATTCAGGCATCAAAGAATAACTTTGCACATTTTTAAAACACATTATAAAAATGCGTATCAAACACTCGGAGCTGAGGTACAGTAGTTTCCTAGAGAAAACACAAACCACTTGACAATTAAAGCACTGCAAGTTAATTTTCCTGGTGTGCGTTAATAAACAACCAAACTCTTATTGCATGGTCAGAAAATAAAAATTGCATAGCTGCATTTTAGAACACTAAAAGACATTTACAACCATTTTGATAGTGATAGTTGGATGCATGTTATTAACCAGCAGGGTTTTCTTTTGTCATCAAATCAATGAAGAAGAAAAATAGCTGCACCTATTTCATCTACAAAACTAACCAAAACTGGTACTTTAAAAGCAGATCATTACGATTTTTGTGACATGCTTAAGAAAGGTAAGCTCAGTTATAACAGACTATGGAAGGCTTCTTTTCCATTTTTGTGCATGGTGTTTTAAGGTCCATCAGTTTCCAATCCCTGATACTCAGCTTCAGGCTCAGGAGAACAAAGCTCTTCCAATGCAATTTCTGAAATAAAATTGCAAATAAATGATGCCAGTTATTTAAATAATAACATGTTTTAAAACAGCATATCAACTATTTCAAATAAAATACAAGAACTCTGAACTACACTAGTTAACCAAGAAATTATTTTTAGTGATTCCAAGAAAGTTATTGAAACAAAGCTTATGAGCAGTTAAATAACAATCAATCCTAACTTCTCCCATGCCAACGAAGTCCCAAAGTTCTCTAATAATTTGCATTTATGAACTGCTGTGTCCTTGGTACACCACGGTACCCTATTGGTTGAAAGAATGAATAGCTGACAATGTTAAAATGTAACTTAGGAAACCAAGTACAAATTCCATGGAATTCAGTTTATAAAATGGAATTAAGCGTTGTCAAATATGACATTGAAACTGATGGATTGTTGTACCATCAAGATGCAAGGCAAGATCTCTTCAGGGCTTCTCTGATAGCATCTCCCATTCAAACACACTTTACAATCTCATCTGAGAATGCCAGCACTTACAAATCAGTCACTGGGTTATATAATGTAACATTCCTTCCGGGAAATTTACTGACGTACATTATTCCAGAATTTTGACCCAACCTAATAATACCTTGAAAGCCCCCGACCATACAAAATCATAAGATATAGGATCAGAAGTGGGCCATTTGGCCCATCGAGTCTGCTCTGCCATTCAATCACAGGCTGATCCAATTCTTCCAGTCATCCCTACTCCCCTACCTTCTCCCCATACCCTTTGATGCCCTGGCTAATCAAGAACCTATCTATCTCTGCCTTAAATGCACCCAATGACTTGGCCTCCACAGCCAAGTAATTTTTCCACATCTCTGTTCTAAATGGACATCCTTCAACCCTGAAGTCGTGCCCTCTTGTCCTAGACTCCCCCTACCATGGGAAATAACTTTGCCATATCTAATCTATGAACTGCAGCAATTCAGAGAGGCAGCTCAACAACACCCGCTCACATGCAGTTGGGGAAAAATGTTAACACACTTGCTAATTGTGCCCAAATCCTATGAAAGAGTTTTAAAAATTACTAACTGTGCCCCATGACACTTTGTATTAAAAATGTTATATTAAAAAGAATTAAGAAAAATATCTCTCACCTTCATTTTCTTCCAGATCCGGTAGTTGTTTAAAAATAGCTTTAATTCCATGCATAACTTGATCATATAAGTGCAATACAACAAAACAATGGTCTGTAAAGTTTTTGTCCCTCTGTGAAAGGGAGTGCAGCAGCATTACTGTTTCTCGCAGAAACTGCACTATAGCTTGATTACCCAGTGAAGGGAGATCCTGTGTGGATAGTCGAATGGTAAGCCACTGTCGGTGTAACATAACTATTAAAGTCTTCAATATCTGCAAAATAAGAAAATGCAAACGTATACTTGCTGGAGGTTAAAAGAATGTGGGGAAAATCTTATTGAAATCTATCAAATATTGAAAGGCCTAAATAGAGTGGATGGTGGAGAGTATATTTCCAATAGTGTCAGGGTTTAGGATCAGAGGGCACAGCCTCAGAATAGAGGGACGTCCATTTAGAACAGAAATGAGGAGGAATTTCTGTTGACAGAGGGTTGTGAATCTGTGCAATTTACTGTCATAGAGTCAAGTCACTGAGAATATTTAAAAACAGACATTGATAGGTTCTTGATTAGTCAGGACATTAAAGGTTACGGGGAGAAGGCAAGGAAATGGGTTTGAGAGGAATAACAAATCAGCCATGATGCAATGGTGGAGCATACTCAATGGGTCAAGTGGCCTAATTCTGTTCCTGTCTTATGATAACTACTACTTAGTCACATAAAGTTCTTACTTACTCACAATGAATGCTATATCATATGTAAACAACCAATATCACAGAGCATTTCAGCATAATTTTAGCATTTCAAATTGCAGATTTCTCAAGTATGAAGGAAGAATGTTCAGTGTCATGAATCTTTTATAACTATCAACATATCTGTCTGTGACAACTCAATGAATGGAACAAATAAAATATGCATTGCAGAAGCAAAGGAGTCTATCTGATTCAAGCTCTGAAAATGATGTTATAAATGATTCACTGGAAATCAAGTAACTGATTATAAGAAAAAAAGGCACTTAAAAGTTGTGTGAATGGTAGAATTAAAAATCTTACAGGCAGAAAAGGTAAAATCACCAGTAGTGTCATACTTATATTGGAGAAGATTTTGAGATTACAGATGTGACATCAAGTATATTCTTTTCTTTACATTGTCATAAGTCATAATCAAATCATGTCCTACATGCAGAGTTAAGACTGGATAGCTTGGCCTTTGAAACTTTACTTCAAAATTTTCTTCATTCTGATGCTAAACATGCACTGCATCCTAAATTATTAGTAAATATAATCAGTTTTTAAATTTGTGAACAACTCCTGAATCTGCTCAAGTTAAAACCAAAATGACAGACACTGAGTAAAGAATTAACAATATTTCTGTACTGGTTACCTCAGTATTGCATGGACAGTCTAGTTCTACCAACACAGCACTGGCACCAGAATGAGACAAACCAAATTTGGTGATGAATCGAACAATCTATTGAAATGGAGAAATTTGAGCGTTGTTTAGTATCTGAGTAATCAAAAAAATAAGATTGTCCTAAATACCAAGTAGGACATTTTAAAAAAATTATCAACTTTTTTTTAAAAAAGTATTAATTTTACAACAGAAAAAAATGCAGATTTGGAACTGACCTCTTGTTCAAGCTGGAGCCAGAGCCCTTCTGAAGCAGAGTTGTCAGGTCTGGAGGAAGCATACATGTATAGGTTAAGAAACAGGCACGCTGCTGCAAAGAACAAAAAGTAAATTATTAAAAAGTATCTAAAACTATATAAATCAATTTGATGCATTACTGCTGGATCAGAAACAATAGCAGAAATGTTGGAAATACTCAGCAGCTAAAACAGGACGATTAAAAAAAAAGAAAAACAGTAGTTTGTTTCAATAAGTCACCAGCACATCAAAAGAAATCCAAATGGCACAATTGATAATACCAATAACAACTGTGCATTTTGCTCTGCTTCCAAAATTGTGTGCTTTAAATTTCAGTTGCAGAGTATAACAGGGTTCTCAAACAACATACACAAAATGCTGGAGGAACTCAGCAGGTCAGGAAGTGTCTATGGAAATGAATAAGCAGTCAAGGTTTTGGGCCCAGACCCTTTTTCAAGACTGGAAAGGAAGCAGGAAGACACCAGAATACGGAGGTGGGGGGAGGGAAAGCAGGACAAGCCAGAAGGTGAAAGGTGAAGACAAGTACAAGTGGGTGGGAAGGTAAAGGACTGGAGAAGAAGGAATCTGATAGGACAGGAGAGTGGAACATGGGCAAAAGGGAAAGAGAAGGGGCACAGGGGGAGGTGATAGGCAGGTGAGAAGAAGAGGTAGGAGGTCCGAGTGGGGAATAGAAAAAGAGGGAAGGGGAAGGGAAAAGAACAAAAAGAAAAAATTACTGGAAGGAGAGATGGATGATCATGTCATCAGATTGTTTAAAAAAATTATCATCAGTCCTGTTGAAGGGTCTCAGACCAATACATTGACTATTCATTCATTTCCAGAGAGCTGCCTGACCTGTTGAGTTCTTCCAACATTTTGTGTATGTTGCTCTAGATTTCCAACATCTGTTGAATCACTTGTGCTAATGATTGACAGTTGTTAAAATATAGTATGAGGCCTAGCAATCAGGAAAAAGTTTCAGGTATACAAGACATAAGGTAATTCTGCAAATGCTGGAAATCCAGAGTAACACAAACAAAATGTTTGAGGAACTCAACAGGTTAGGCAGCATCTATGGAAAGGAAGAAAGAATCAACATTTTAGGCTGAAACTTCGTAAGGACTTCTTCAGGCATAAAAGCATTCAAATATGGGCAGAATTAATATATGAATGTTACACTGTGAAACGTTCAATGATAACATAATCAAATTAAATCATTATGCAAGCCAAAAAGGTGTGGTAAAGATTGATAAGTCATCCCAGGGTTTTGAAAAAGGTGGCTGAAGATATTGTGGAGGCATTAGTAATGATCTTTCAGGAATCAATTGATTCTAGCATGGTTCTGGAGGACTGGAAAATTGCAAATGTCACACCACTCTTCAAGGAGGGAGAGGGGCAGAAGAAAGGAAATTTATAGGTCAGTTAGTTTGATCTCAGTGGTTGAGAAGATGTTGGCGTCAATTGTTAAGAATGTGGTTTTGGGAAATGATAAAATAGACCGTAGTCAGTATGATTTCCCTAAGGGAAAATCTTGCCTGACACATGTTTTATTTTTTTTAAAGAAATAATAAACAGGATAGACAAAGGAGAATCGGTGGATGTTGTGTACTTGGAATTTCAGGCCTTTGACAAAGGTGCCACACATGAAGCTGCTTCACAAGATAAGTGCCCCTGGTATTACATGAATGATACGAGCACAGATAGAGCATTGGCTGATTGGCCAGAGACAAAGAGTGGGAATAAAGGGAGCCTTTTCTAGTTGGTTGCCAGTGACTAGTGGTATTTTCCAGGATCTGCGTCAGGACCGATTCTTTTTACATTATATGTCAATGAATAAGATGATGGAATTGATGGCTTTGTTGCAAAGTTTGCAGATGATACAAAGATAGGTGGAGGGGAAGGTTGTTTTGAGGAAGTAGAGAGTCTCCATAAGGGCAAACAGATTAGGAAAATGGGCAAAGAAATGGCAGATAGAATACAGTGGTGGGAAGTGTATGGTCATGCACCTTGCTAGAAGAAATAAAAGCGTAGAGACTATTTTCTAAAAGGAGAGAAAATTCAAAAACTTGGGGAGTCCTCGTGCAGGATTCCATAAAGGTTAATTTGCAAGTTGGGTTGGTGATGAGGAAGGTAAAGGTTATGTTAGCATTCATTTTGAGAGGACTAGAATGTAAAAGAAGGATATAATGTTGAGGCTTTATAGAACATCAGTGAGGCCTCATTTGGAGTATTGTGAGCAGTTCTGGGCCCCTTATCCAAGAAAGGATGAGCTAACATTGGGGAGGTTTCAAAGGAGGTTCACAAAAATGATTCTGGGTTTGAAAGGCTTGTCACATGAGGAGCTTTTGATGATTCTGGGCTTCTACTCACAGGAATTCAGGAGAATGAGGGGCTGAAACCTATTGAAAGTTGAAAAGCCTCGAAAGAGTGGATGTGGAGAGGATATTTCCTATGGTGGGGGAATCTAAGAACAGAGGACACAGCCTCAGAATAGAGGGGTGTCCTTTTAAAATGGAGATGAGGAAGAGGAATTTCTTTAGCCAGGGAGTGGTGATTCTGTGGAATTCATTGCCACAGGCACTGTGAACGCTAAGTCATTGGGTATATTTACAGCAGTAGTTGATAGATTCCTGATTAGTCAGGCATGAAGGGATACGGGGAGAAGGCAGGAGATGAGGGCTGAGAGGGGGAAATGAATCAGCCATGATGAAATGGCAGAGCAAACTCGATGGGCCAAATGGCCAAATTCTGCTCCTATATCCTATGGTCCTCACAGGAGAAACAGTATCAGTAATTGCTGATCAAAACAATGAGAAGAATGTGTATGATTTAAAATTTTTGATTACAAGTGTTATATCTGTTAGATCACAAAGCTCTAAATAAAAGGTGCTGTTGGTGTGGGGCAGGAAATTACAATGACAAGTGATAAAGTTCAGTCATAATGTGAGGATTGAATAGAGGTGTTGCACAAATTGAAAACCCTACCTCACTTGTTCTTCAGTGTGGATGAGACTGTATTGTGAGCACATAAACACTATGAATGAGATACATCAATAACTCGGCTAGAAACATACAATTCACTTAAATGATTGTTTCGGATGCACCTTGCATCTCAATATCATAGTAAGGTTTTCCGACAAAATACCCTTCACAGAGATAGTTTTTTTAAAAGAAGGGTAATGTCAGGTCTAATTATTCTGGGAAACCTTTACAATATTCCCATCTGATCTCCAATCCCACTCAGCTGGGAATAGATGGAATAGAAAAATGAATCAAAAATTTAAAAGATGTTTAAAATTAATATCCATGGATTTTTGAGGCATATTCCAGATTAAAACTCCATTATCAGGGGCATGTTAAAACTATCAGTGTTAAATTCATGTACTCTTCAAAACTCAAGCAACTTTGAGCAAGTATTATATCAGAATTGAAAAAACTAAAAATTGTAATAATTCCCACAGGGTAGTTAGTCAGAGCAATTTTATTCACTCCCACCAGAGCGACATAAACAACTGATCGCTCTTCTCAGTATCCAACAGGATATAAGATATGCAGGAATATCAAGTCAAGTCACTTCCTATTGTCATTTCAACCATAACTGCTGGTACAGTACACAGTAAAAATGAGACGACGTTTTTCAGGACCATGGTGCTACATGAAACAATACAAAAACTACACTGAACTACGTAAAACAACACAAAACTACACCAGACTACAGACCTACCCAGAACTGCTTAAAGTGCATAAAACAGTGCAGGCACTACAATAAATAATAATAAATAATAAACAAGACAGTAGGCACAGTAGAGGGTATACATGTAGTAGGTTGTGTCAGTCCAGGCTCTGGGTATTGAGGAGTCTGATGGCTTGGGGGAAGAAACTTACATAGTCTGGTCGTCAGAGCCCGAATACTTCGGTGCCTTTTTCCAGATGGCAGGAGGGAGAAGAATTTGTATGAGGGGTGTGTGGGGTTCTTCATAATGCTGTTTGCTTTACGGATGCAGTGTGGAGTAAACGTCTGTAATGGTGGGATAACAATTGGTGAAGTGCTGACATGCACAGCTCTAGATTAGCCCCCAAGTTAAAAAAGATTCAATATACACATATTTTGGAACCGGCAAGTTTATTATTGATAACTGAACACAAAACTTTGCAACTGTGGAAACACTTGCTTACACCAATCACAAAATTACACTAAAATATACTCAATATGCCATTTCAGCCCTGGGGAAAAGGCTCCAACTATCCACACGATCAATGCCTCTCATTATCTTGTACACCTCTATCAGGTCACCTCTCATCCTCCGTCACCCCAAGGAGAAAAGGCCGAGTTCACTCAACCTATTCTCATAAGGCTCGCTCTCCAATCCAGACAAAATCCTTGTAAATCTCCTCTGCACCCTTTCTATGGCTTCCACATCCTTCCTGTAGTGAGGCGACCAGAAATGAGCACAGTACTCCAAGTGGGGTCTGATCAGGGTCCTCTATAGCTGCAACATTACCTCTCGACTCTTAAACTCAATCCCACGATTAACGAAGGCCAATACACCGTATGCCTTCTTAACCACAGAGTCAACCTGCATAGTAGCTTTGAGTGTCCTATGGACCCAGACCCCAAGATCCCTCTGGGCCTCCACACTGCCAAGCATCTTACCATTAATACTTTATTCTGCCGTCATACTTGACCTACCAAAATGAACCACCTCACACTTATCTGGGTTAAACTCCATCTGCCACTTCTCAGCCCAGTTTTGCATCCTATCGATGTCCCGCTGTAACCTCTGACAGCCCTCCACACTATCCACAACACCCCCAACCTTTGTGTCATCAGCAAACTTACTAAGCCATCCCTCCACCTTCTCATCCAGGTCATTTATAAAAATCATAAAGAGTAGGGGTCCCAGAACAGATCCCTGAGGCACACCACTGGACACCAACCTCCATGCAGAATATGACCCGTCTACAACCACTCTTTGCCTACTGTGGGCAAGCCAGTTCTGGATCCACAAAGCAACAGTCCCCTTGGATCCCATGCCTCCTTACTTTCTCAATAAGCCTTGCATGGGGTACCTTATCAAATGTCTTACTGAAATCCATACACACTACATCTACTGCTCTACCTTCATCAATGTGTTTAGTCACATCCTCAAAAAATTCAATCAGGCTCGTAGGGCACGACCTGCCTTTGGCAAAGTCATGCTGACTATTCCTAATCATATTATGCCTCACCAAATGTTCATAAATCCTGCCTCTCAGGATCTTCTCCATCAACTTACCTAAGACTCACTGGTCTGTAATTTCCAGGGCTATCCCTACTCCCTTTCTTGAATAAGGGAACAACATCCACAACCCTCCAATCCTCCAGAACCTCTCCCGTCCCCATTGATGATGCAAACATCATCGCCAGGGGCTCAGCAATCTCCTCTATCGCCTCCCACAGTAGCCTGGGGTACATCCCATCCGGTCCTGGTGACTTACCCAACTTGATGCTTTCCATTAAGTATTCACTAAGTACCTCTACTATCTCCTCCAGTTCCATACACACTTTTCCACTGTCACGCTTGATTGGTCCTATTCTCTTACATCTTATCCTCTTGCTCTTCACATACTTGTAGAACGCCTTGGGGTTTTCCTTAATCCTGTCCGCCAAGGCCTTTTCATAGCCCCTTCTGGGTCTCCTAATTTCATTCTTAAGCTTCTTCCTGCCAGCCTTATAATCTTCTCCATCTCTATTATTACCTAGCTTTTTGAACCTTTCATAAGCTCTTCTTCTTGACTAGATTTACAACAACCTTTGTACACCATGGTTCCCGTACCCTACCATCCTTTCCCTGTCTCATTGGAACGTACCTATGCAGAACCCCACACAAATATCCCCTGAACATTTGCCACATTTCTTCCATACGTTTCCCTGAGAACATCTGTTTCCAATTTATGCTTCGAAGTTCCTGCCTGATAGCCTCATATTTCCCCTTACTCCAACTAAACATTTCCCTAACTTGTCTGCTTCTATCCCTCTCCAATGCTATGGTAAAGGAGATAGAATTGTGATCACTGTCTCCAAAATGCTCTCCCACTGAGAGACCTGACGCCTGACCAGGTTCATTTCCCAACACCAGATCAAGTACAGCCTCTCCTCTTGTAGGCTTCTCTACATATTGTGTCAAGAAACCTTCTTGAACACACCTAACAAACTCCACCTCAACTAAACCCCTCACACTAGGGAGATGCCAATCAATATTTAGGAAATTAAATTCTCCCACTACAACAACCCTGTTATTATTACACCTTTGCAGAATCTGACTCCCTATCGGCTCTTCGATGTCCCTGTTACTATTGGGTGGTCTATAAAAAATACCCAGCAGAGTTATTGACCCTTTCCCATTCCTAACTTCCACCCACAGAGACTCCGTAGACAATCCCTCCATGACTTCCTCCTTTTCTGCAGCCGTGACACTATCTCTGATCAACAGTGCCACACCCCCACCTCTTTTGCCTCCCTTCCTGTCCTTTCTGAAACATCTAAAGCCTGGCACTTGAAGTATCTATTCCTGCCCCTGTACCATCCAAGTCTCTGTAATGGCCACAACATCATAGCTCCAAGTGCTGATCCACGCTCTAAGCTCATCCGCTTTATTCATAATACTCCTCGCATTAAAATACACATCTCAAACCATCGGTCTGAGCATGTCCCTTCGCTATCACCTGCCTATCCTCCCTCTCGCACTGTCTCCAAGCTTTCTCTATTTGTGAGCCAACCACCCTTTTCTCTGTCACTTCAGCTCGGTTCCCATTCCCCAGCAATTCTAGTTTAAACTCTCCCCAGTAGCCTTAAGCAACCTCCCCACCAGGATATTGGTCCCCCCCCCCCCCCGAGAATCAAGTGCAACTCGTCCTTTTTGTACAGGTCACTCCTGCCCCAAAAGAGGTCCCAATGATCCAGAAATCTGAATCCCTGCCCCCTGCTCCAATCCCTCAGCCACGCATTTATCCTCCATCTCATTCTATTCCTATATTAACTGTCATGTGGCACAGGCTTACTTTTGAGGTCCTGTTTCTCAACTTCCTTCCTAACTCCCTATAGTCTGTTTTTAGGACCTCCTCCCTTTTCCTACCCATGTGGTTGGTACCAATATATACCATGACCTCTGGCTGTATACTTAGTTTCCATACTTCGTTATGATACAGGAGACTGTTTAGACATGTCAATCTATACAACTGTTCAAACAATTACATCAATCTCATTTTCCTTCCCAATTTATTTTCCTGCAGTCTATAATCTCATACATGCCTATCAATTCTCTCATATTACCAATTAATCTAAAAGCCTTTGGAAGGTGGAAGGGAACCACAGCAAATGTGGGAAACACACGTCACAGGAACAATATGCAAACTCCGCCACAATTTCATTGGAGCTGGTACCCAATTCTATGCATACACGTTGGACTATGCAGGGATAGGATAAAAGCATTCTTGAAAATGACTTGGATGAACCATCAAGATATCACAATTTGGTTTACAAAACAGGGTAGGAATCTTGACTGTTTCCTTGACACCTGGCCAAGGAGACCCAAAGCAAAGACAATTCAAAGTTGATATTTTTCATTTGGCATTCTTTTAGTGCATTATTTTCTAACTTTTGATGGGGTTTGCAGAAGTACTACATATTTGAAGGCCTTAATAACAAATAGCACTCTTGCAGAATATGGAAAGAGAAAAATATATGGAAAGCCAGCATTCACTGTGTAAAATATTACACTTTATGACATGATAAATTAAAAAAAGCTACTTCAGTGCTGTGATAAAAATTTGAAGGGTAAACTAAAGTAGCTGACCAAGGGAAACCAATTTTTAAATGTTCATCCAACAAAGCTTACAAACAGCACACTTGATACAAAAGTAATAGCAAAAACCAATCAACTACTTAAGAGCACCTTTTTTTTACCTGACTGTGAGCAAAACCTTGAGGCCAATTCCACATGATCTGCAAGATTTGCCAGGATCTGGACAACAAGTAGGACAGTGGAACATGAAGAATCTGGAGAAAGGCAACGCAGTAGCACTTGGCTGCTCAATAAATGGTGAAACCTGGCAGAAAGTCCAAATAAAATTTGTTTAAATAAAAGAGTGTGTGGGGGGGGGGGTGTGGAATGGAGGGTGTGGAGCAGTCAGGAGTGCCCAATGCATCACCAGCACTGGCCTACCCAACATCAAGGACATATATACAGAAAGATGCCGGGAGGAGGCCAGCAATATCATGAAGGATCCCACCCATCCTACTCCGACCTGTTTGTCGCATTCCCATCAAGGAGGAGACTATGTAGCAGCCATGACAGGGCCACGAGACTCAAAACCAGCCACTTTCACCCAGCTGTAAGGCTGATCAACACCTCCAACCACTAATCCATCCACCATTCTACTTTAATCATTTCCTGTCAGAGTCACCTGTACAAGAACACTTCTGTACCTAGCATCAGTTTATGGACATACCATCAATATACAGTGCCCATAAGTATTAACCCCCTGCACCCTGGAAATTTTATTGTTTTATTGTTCTTACAGTAAAGAAAAGTGCATCCAGCTGTATCTCCTTGAAGACTGTGTTTGGGAATTTGGAGCAGCAGCTGGATGACCTTTGGCTTGTAAGGGACAGTGAGATCATCAATTGGAGTTACAGCGAAGTAGTCACCCCAAAGTTGCAGGAGGTGAGTAGCTAGGTGACTGTCAGGAGAAATGGAAATGTGAATGGGCAGTTAGCACAAAGCGCCCCTGTGGCCGTTCCCCTAATAATAAGTATATCATTTTGGATACTGTTGTGGGGGATGACCTCCCAGGGGAATGCCAAGGTGACCAGGTTACTGGCACTGAGTATAGGTCCGTGGTGCAGAAGGCAGAGAGAGAGAGAAGAGGGGAGTGGTGGTGATAGGGATTCAATAATCAGAAGAACACACAGGAGACTCAGACCACCTGGATTGTATGTTGCCTTCCAGGTGCCGGGGTCAGGGATGACTTGGATCGCATCCATTGCATCTTGGAGGGAGGAGGGAGAGCAGCCAGACGACTTGGTACATACTGGTACCAATGACATAGGAAGGAAAAGCAGAGGTCCTAAAGAGAGAATTTAGAGAGCGAGGCAGAACGTTGAGAAGAGGAGCTCCAGGACAGTAATTTCTGGATTGCTACCTGTGCCATTTACCAGTGATTTAGCAGATAAATGTGTGGCTGAGAAGCTGGAGCAGGGGACAGGGCTTCAGGTTCTTGGATTATTGGGATCTTTTCCAGGGGAAGTATGACCTGTACAAAAGTGACAGGTTGCACCTGAAGCAGACAGGATCCAATATTCTCATGGGCATGTTTGTTAGAGCTCTTGGGGAGGGTTTAAACTAATTTGGCAGTGCGGTTTGAACCAGAGCAAAGGGACTCAGGATAGGACAGATGGTAAAAAAGCAAAGATTGCGTGCAGTCAGACTGTCAGGAAGGCCAGCAGATGGTAGGACAACATTGCAGCCAGCAGGGCCAGTATCAGTGCATTAGAATCAAAAAGCATAGCAAATATAGTACTCAAAAGTGTTATATCTCAATGTACGGAGTGTAAGAAATAAAGAGGATGATCTTGTTGCACTGTTACAGATTGTCAGGTATGATGTTGTGGCCATCACTGATTCATGGCTGAAGGATGGTTGTAGTTGGGAGCTGAATGTCCAAGCTTACACGTTATATCGGAGGGATAGGAAGGTAGGCAGAGCGTGTAGTGTGCCTCTGCTGGAAAAGAATAGCATCAAATCATTAGAAAGATGTGACATAGGATCAGATGTTGAATCCTCATGGGTTGAGTTAAGAAACTGCAAAGGTAAAAGGACCTTGATGCCAGTTATATACAGGCCTCCCAACCATAACTGGCATATAGACCACAGATTACAATGAGAAATAGAAAAGGCGTGTCAAAAGGGTAACGTTACGAGAGTCACGGCAGATTTTAACATGCGGGTCGACTGGGAAAATCAGGTTGGTCATGGATCTCAAGAGAGTGAGTTTGTTGAATGCCTACAAGATGGCTTTTTAGAGCAGTTTGTCGTTGAGTGTACTAGGTGATCAGCTATACTGGATTGGGTGTTATGTAATGAACCAGATGCAATTAGGGAGCCTTAGGTATAAAAACCCTGAGGAGTCAGTGATCACTATACGACTGAATTAAACTTGAAATTTGATAGGAAGAAAGTAAAGTCTGACATAGCAGTATTTCAGTGGAGTAAAGGAAATTTCAGTGGTATGAGAGAGGAGTTGGCCAAAATAATTTGGAAGGAGATGCTGGCAGGGATGACAGCAGAGCAGCAATGACATATGTTTCTGGGGGAAATGAGGAAGGTGCAGGATAGATGTATTCCAAGAACAAAGAAATAATCAAAAAATGGCAAAACAGTACAACTGTGGCTGACAATGCAAAAACAGGGGGCATACAACAGAGCGAAAATTAGCAGGAAGATAGAGGATTGGGAAGCTTTTAAAACCTACAGAGACAACTAAAAGAATCATTAGGAGGGAAAAGAACAAATCTGAAAGCAAGCTAGCACAGCAAACAATATCAAAGCAGATAATAAAAGCTTTAAGTATGTAAAAAAATAAAAGACAGATGAAAGTGGATATAGGACTACTATAAAATGAGGCTGGAGAAATAATATGGGGGCCAAGGAGTTGGCAGATGGACTAAATGAGTATTTTGCATCAGTCTTCACTGTGGAAGACACTAGCAGTGTGTCAGATGTTGAAGGGTGTGAGGGAAGAGAAGTGAGTGCAGTTACTATTACAAGGGAGAAGGTGTTCAAAAAGCTGAAAGCCCCAAGGGTACATAAGTTACCTGGACCAGATGAACTGCACCCTAGGGTCCTGAAAAAGGCAGCAATAGAGATTGTGGAGGCATTAGTAATGATCTTTCAAAAATCATTGGACTCTGGCATGGTACCAGAGGACTGGAAAATTACAAATGTCACTCCACTCTTTAAGTCTCTATTTCCTGAGGAGACTGAGGTCCTTTAACATCTGTCGGACGATGCTGAGGATGTTCTACGGGTCTGTGGTGGCCAGTGCTATCATGTTTGCTGTTGTGTGCTGGGGCAGCAGGCTGAGGGTAGCAGACACCAACAGAATCAACAAACTCATTCGTAAGGCCAGTGATGTTGTGGGGATGGAACTGGACCCTCTGACGGTGGTGTCTGAAAAGAGGATGCTGTCCAAATTGCATGCCGTCTTGGACAACGTCTCCCATCCACTACATAATGTACTGGTTGGGCACAGAAGTACATTCAGCCAGAGACTCATTCCACCGAGATGCAACACAGAGCGTCATAGGAAGTCATTCCTGCCTGTGGCCATCAAACTTTACAACTCCTCCCTTGGAGGGTCAGACACCCTGAGCCAATAGGCTGGTCCTGGACTTATTTCCTGGCATAACTTACATATTACTATTTAATTATTTATGGTTTTATTACTATTTAATTATTTATGGTGCAACTGTGATGAAAACCAGTTTCCCCCAGGAACAATAAAGTATGACTATGACTATTACTAAGATAGGAGGAAGGCAGCAGAAAGGCAATTATAGACCAGTTAGATTGACCTCAGTGGATGAGATGATAGAGTACCTGGAGACACAGGACAAGACAGAACAATGTCAGCATGGTTTCCCTCAGGGAAAATCTTGCCCAACAAACCTGTTGGAATTCTTTGAGGAGATTTCACGTAGATAAAGGGAATGCAGTGGATGTTGTATATTTGGACTTTCAGAAGGCCCTTGACAAGGTGCCATACTACTTACCAAGAGCCCAGGAAATTACAGGAAAGTTACTGGCATGGTTAGAACATTGGCTGATTGGTAGGAGGCAGGGAGAGGGATAAAAGGATCATTTTCTGGTGGCCTGTAGTGACTAGTGATATTCTGTGGGGGTCGGTGTTTTTTATGCTTCTTTTTATGCTGTATATCAATGATTTAGATGATGGAATAAATGGCTTTGTTGCCAAGTTTACAGATGATACGAAGATTTGTGAGGGGGAAGTAGTGTTGAGCAAACATTGAGGCTGCAGAAGGACTTAGATAAATGAGGAGAATAGGAAAGAAAGTGGCAAATAAAATACAATGTTAGAAAATACATGGTCATGAAATTTGGTAGTAGAAATTAATGTGCAGACTATTTTATAAATGGGGAGAAAATAATCTGAGATGCAAAGAGGCTTGGGATTTTTTGTGCAGAACATCCTAAAGTGTAACTTGCATACTGAATCAGTGGTGAGAAAGGCAAATGCAATGTTAGCATTCATTTCAAGAGACCTGGTATACAAGAAATATTTTCTTGTATTTTTTGGATCTTCCCCTCCCCCTTTCAAATCTCTTACTATGTACTCTTTCAGTTAGTCCTGACAAAAGGTCTCGGCCCGAAACGTCGATTGTACCTCTTCCTATAGATGCTGCCTGGCCTGCTGCGTTCACCAGCAACTTTTATGTGTGTTGCTTGAAATTCCAGCATCTGCAGATCTCCTCGTGCTTGGAATACAAGAGCAGGGATGTGATGCTGAGGCTTTATAAGGCACTGGTGAGGCCTCACCTTGAGTATTGTGTACAGTTTTGGGCTGTTCATGTAAGAAAAGATATGCTGCTATTGGAGAGGGTTCATAGGAGGTTCGCAAGGATGACTGATTCTGGGAATGAAAGGGTAATCATACAATGAATGTTTAATGGCTCTCTGTCTATACTCACTGGAATGTAGAAGGATGAGGGGATCAAACCATTTGAATTTTGAAAGGCCTAGACAGATTAGATGTGAAAAAGATGGCTCCCGTGGTGGGGAGTCCAGGACAAGAGGGCACAGCCTCAGGAAGAGAAGTGTATCCATTTAAAACATAGATGCAGAGAAAGTTCTTTAGCCAAAGGGTGGTGAATTTGTTACCACAGGGAGGTGTGGAGGCCAGATCGTTGGGTGCATTTAAGGCAGAGACTCATAGGTTCTTAGTTGGGCACAGCATCAAAAATTAGGGGAGGGGAAAAATGGTTTCAGCCATTATTGAATGGCAGAGCAGGCTCAATGCACTAAATGGCCTAATTCTGCTCCTATGTCTTATGGTCAAACATTGAACCCAGTGGATTTAATTTGGCTTTTTTTTTTGACACTGATCAACAGCAAAAGACTCTTTCATGTCAAAGTGAAAACAGATCTCTACAAAGTGATCTAAATTAATTACAAATATAAAACACAAAATAATTGATTGCTTAAGTGTTAACTCCCTTCAATGAGATGCATCTTTGGCAGCAATTACAGACTTGATTCTGAGTGAATAGGTCTCTGTCAACTTTGCACATCTGGACACTGCAATTTTTCCCCATTCTTCTTTACAAAACTGCTCAAGCCCCATCAGAGAGCTTGGGGATCATGAGCGAACAGCCCTTTTCAAGTCAAATTCTCAATTGGCTTGAGGTCTGGATTCTGACTTGGCCACTCCAAGATAACAACTTTGTTGTTTTTAAGCCATTCCTATGTAGTTTTGGCTTTATGCTTGTGGTCATTGTCTTGCTGGTAAACCATTCTTCTCTCAAGTCGCAGTTCTTTTGCAAACTGCATCAGGTTTTCCTCCAGGATTTCCCTGTATTTTGCTGCACTCATTTTACCCTCTACCTTCACAGGCCTTCTAGGGCCCATTGCAGTGAAGCATAGAAACATAGAAAATAGGTGCAGGAGTAGGCCATTCGGCCCTTCGAGCCTGCACCGCCATTTATTATGATCATGGCTGATCATCCAACTCAGAACCCCGCCCCAGCCCTCCCTCCATACCCCCTGATCCCCGTAGCCACAAGGGCCATATCTAATTCCCTCTTAAATATAGCCAATGTGCTGGCCTCAACTGCTTCCTGTGGCAGAGAATTCCACAGATTCACCACTCTCTGAGTGAAGAAGTTTTTCCTAATCTCGGTCCTAAAAGGCTTCCCCTTTATCCTCAAACTGTGACCCCTCGTTCTGGACTTCCCCAACATCGGGAACAATCTTCCTGCATCTAGCCTGTCCAATCCCTTTAGGATTTTATACGTTTCAATCAGATCCCCCCTCAATCTTCTAAATTCCAACGAGTACAAGCCCAGTTCATCCAGTCTTTCTTCATATGAAAGTCCTGCCATCCCAGGAATCAATCTGGTGAACCTTCTTTGTACTCCCTCTATGGCAAGGATGTCTTTCCTCAGATTAGGGGACCAAAACTGCACACAATACTCCAGGTGTGGTCTCACCAAGGCCTTGTACAACTGCAGTAGTACCTCCCTGCTCCTGTACTCAAATCCTCTCGCTATAAATGCCAGCATACCATTCGCCTTTTTCACCGCCTGCTGTACCTGCATGCCCACTTTCAATGACTGGTGTATAATGACACCCAGGTCTCATTGCACCTCCCCTTTTCCTAATCGGCCACCATTCAGATAATAATCTGTTTTCCTATTTTTGCTACCAAAGTGGATAACTTCACATTTATCCACATTAAATTGCATCTGCCATGAATTTGCCCACTCACCCAACCTATTCAAGTCACTCTGCATCCTCTTAGCATCCTCCTCACAGCTAACACTGCCACCCAGCTTCGTGTCATCCGCAAACTTGGAGATACTGCATTTAATTCCCTCACCCAAGTCATTAATATATATTGTAAACAACTGGGGTCCCAGCACTGAGCCTTGCGGTACCCCACTAGTCACCGCCTGCCATTCTGAAAAGGTCCCGTTTATTCCCACTCTTTGCTTCCTGTCTGCTAACCAATTCTCCATCCACATCAATACCTTACCCCCCAATACCATGTGCTTTAAGTTTGCACACTAATCTCCTGTGTGGGACCTTGTCAAAAGCCTTTTGAAAATCCAAATATACCACATCCCCTATCCACTCTACTAGTTACATCCTCAAAAAATTCTATGAGATTCGTCAGACATGATTTTCCCTTCACAAATCCATGTTGACTTTGTCCGATGATTTCACCGCTTTCCAAATGTGCTGTTATCACATCTTTGATAACTATCTCCAGCAGCTTCCACACAGCGTGTTGCACCTACCACCATGCTTCACGGTAGGCATGGTGTGTTTTGATGATGTCTTATGCCAAAAATAGCGTTTAGTCTGATGACCAAAAAGCTCAATTTTGGTTTCATCAGACCACAGAACCTTCTTCCAGCTGAGTTTGGAGTCTCCCACATGCCTTCTGGCAAACTCTAGACACCAAGATTTCATGTGTGTGTTTTTTAACAGTAGCTTCCTCTCAAAGCTGCAACTGGTGAAGCACCCGGGCAACAGTTGTTGTATGCACAGTCTCTCCCATCTCAGCCACTGAAGCTTGTAACTCCTCCAGAGTTGTCATAGGTCTCTTGGTGGCCCCCCTCACTAGTGCCCTTCTTGCTTGGTCACTCAGTTTTTGAGGACAGTCTGCTCTAGGTAGGTTTACAGTGGAGCTATTTTCTATCCATTTCTTGATGATTGACAACTGTATTCAGTGACTTTGAAATTTTCTTATATTCATCTCCTGACCTGTACTTTTCAATAACCTTTTCACTGAGCTGCTTGAAGTGTTCTCTTGTCTTCATGGTGTAGTTTTTGCCAGGATACTGACTCATCAGCAGTTGGATCTTCCAGATGCAGGTGTATTTTTTCTACAATCAATTGAAACACCTTGACTGCACATAGTGATCTCCATTTAAGTAATTAAGTGACTTCTAAAAACAATTGACTGCACCAGTGATGATTTGGTGTGTCTAAATAAAGGGAGTGAATATTTATACAATCAATTATTTTGTGTTTTATATTTGTAGTTAATTTAGATCACTCTGTGGAGGTTTCTCCCACCAGTTTGACACGAAAGGGTCTTGTTCTGTTTATCAGTGTAAAAAAAGCGAAATTAAATCCACTGTGATTCAATGTTGTAAAACAATAAAACATGAAAACTTCTGGGGGGGGGAATACTTTTTATCGGCACTTTATTTATATCAGCTATCTTAGGTATTTATATTATTCTGTTCCTCATCTTGTTTTTTTTTTTGTGATGCATCAGATCCGGAGTAACAATTATTTTGTTCCCTTTTACGCCTGTGTAATGAAAATGACATTGAACAATGTTGAATCTTGAAATTAAACTAAATTTCTCTGCCTGTGCCTGATCAATATCCCTCCAACCCTGCCTATCTAAAAGCCTCTTGACCACCATCTTATCTACTGTACTTCCACACCACCCCATCCCAGGCACCTACGACTCCTTGTGCAATAAACTTATCCTGTACACCTGCTTTAAATTTTTATTGCTAAATGCTGTTTTTCATGAAGTATTAAGGTGATTATCAAAATAGATGAGAACAAGTAGCAAGGTTTTTCGGTAACTGGCTCAAAAGCAAACTTTTTTTAAAAAACGAGGGCAAATACAGGCTTTAAACAATTCAAACTATGCCATTAAGTACAGTCTGTAACATCCTAGTTCTAATGGTTCTTAAAAGCTTTCTTTAAAATGTTCCAAATACAACCAAATGTAAATTAATTAGGAAAAGTAGTGCAACCCACCAGATAGCATTCCTGAGAACCTACTTTTATACAGAATATTTACATGTAATGACCTCCTTTATATAAAAATTCCCTGAGTAATGAAAAATGCAGAAAAGATAAATTCCATCTGTAAAAGATGAAGTTATGTTCTGGAATACAAAGCCCAAAGGCAAAGCACACAAAACATAGTGTAACTTAATGCTTGAAAGACAGTTAATACTGCTTTACAGAGCTATCTTTTGGGAGGATAAACATTTTTCAAACCTTTTTAACAATATTATGGCATATTACTTAGGATATTCAATTATTAGTTAAACTGTACTGTCATCATGAATATTTCATGTATACCACTTAGAAATCCCAATGATTTGGCATTTGGCTCACAAAGGAATGTTTGCTGTGATCCTTTCCCACTCACTGGGATGCCCATTTATATTCTTTCTTCCATTGGAAATTTACTCTTGCCTCATTTAGTATGCTTAACTTAAATATCATTTAACACTTCATTGGAAAGTATTTCTGATTTATGAAATGTTAAATCATGTTTCTCAAATTGAATTCAGACTGATTAAAAATGGTAACTAGTTGATTTCCAGCAATTTGTTTCCACTGCAGCGTGATGTAATAATCACTGGGAAATTTACAAATCTTAGCTATAACAGCAAAAAAATAAAAATCTACAAAAATTATGTTGCAAAATTCTTTCAAAATTAAAACAGATACAGACATTTGGCTTCAGTAGATAATCTACTGAGGAATAAAGACCAAAACAGGACATTATTGATCCAATGCATTAATTCTGATTTGATCTGTACAGATGCTGCCTGACATGCTGAATATAAGAAAAAGTTCTGACTTTAAGTTAACTTTCTAGCATCTGCAGGTTTTTTGTTTAGTTACTTATGCTGCTTAATACTACACTTGAATGATATACAAAGATAGCACTTCCTACAACCCAAGTCTATACAGTTACGTTAATCAGCAAGCAACATAGCCAAGCCAGAAAAAATTTAAATGTGTGGACTTCCTGAAGAAGTTAATGGATAATAATTGGGATTAAGAAGCAAGACTCGAGCCCAGAACACATTAGTTAATCCAGATAAACTGAAATGAATTATAGAATATTTACTGTTAATTCTACTCAGTGCAGGAGGAATAAATCTGTAACATTTTGTCCCAGATGAGTTTCACCAACAATTAAATGATTTATCACATGACCTCTGCCCTTCGTTACCTGTGCAGGAGTGAAGAATTTGCACGTTCAGCAAGCTTCCTCAAAACTCTTAAGCTTTGGCACTGGACACTCTCTCTTCGATGAGACATGCTTATAGCCACAGGGTCAGTAAGTTGGAGTAACTTGTCAAACAAGTGATTCTGAGATTGTTCCTGCGGCTTTGTTCGTTCTTTTTGAAGCTTTGACATTCCTGCTTCTTCTTTACCATGTTCACCTGGTGGTCTGCTTTTGTTATGCATTTGGGCAGCCAAGTTAGAGTCACTTTCAATGCCGTCACTGGAGTTATGGACCAATAAGGAATTTCCAACCTTTTGACTGTGTGATACAAGGTGATACAGAACTCCAAGTGCTGTGAGCGCAAAGTCTTCACAATTATGCAAACGATCATCTATATTCGAGGCAGTAAGCTCCCCAGAGCTGGATGAACAGCAAGTTCTGCTTCGAGAAGGACTTCTTCCCCCTTTTTCAGTTTGCAATGCTTGACAATATGTATCAAGGTAATATTCTATTAGTGGCAAAAGGTGAACTACACCAGGCATGTCATTATGTTTTCTAAGATAAATTCCTGCAGGGTCCAAGTCTTTTTCTGACAATTCTTGGTCCAAGATGAGCATGTTAATACCACACAAAGCTAACTGTTGAAGCTTATTTAGATTTGAAGATATTTCTTTTATCCTGACATCAGAAGATTTCTCAGTTGAGGAAGAGTCACTACAAAGATGAAAAATTATTATTATACCGCATTTATATTCTCTGCCTTTTTAATTTTGCATAATCAGAATAGTCCAGGTGAACTTTCCTCTGTAATTACTATATATATATATATATATATGAGTGATTCATTCTCCTATAAGTCTATCTACTAATCATGCACATGTGGGGCCAATTCCAAATGTCACTGAAGATCACAATTACAAGCTAGCTCCAGTGGATGCAACAAAATCACTGTATGAGAGTTGTTAAGATACTACAGCAAGACATCTGTTGTTTAAAAGTATTGCTGTTTCAATTAATCATCTTTTTTAAACATTCTTTCAAAAAAAATTATAGCATTGTGAGAGTATCACAGATATTCTTTGTTCTTTCCAGTCCTTTCTCTTATTGGCAATTAAAAATATTATGTATTTCTAGTTCTATGAAAGGCAATTGTCCTGAAATATTAATTGCTTCTCTCTCGTTATGCTGCCTGACCTACTGCATACTTCTAGCACTTTCTGTTTTAGTTTGAAACAAAATGTTGCGCTAGTTAAATGAAAACTGGAGTATTATTAACTTCCATCAGTATAGAAAAAATAAAAAATGAATTGGTATAATTAAGTTGTTGCTGTGAATAGAGAAATATTGTTCAAAATAAGATAATAAGTATAAGCAAAATAAAACAAACATCATTATACTTGATGGAAAGAAATTTTACATAAAATTAGTTACCTCAGACCAAATGGTTTGAAAATTAGAATGGTTTTTGAAGTTTAAGGGCAAGTGTGAAAGCAGAAAAAAAGGGAAGCAAAGATATCTACGAGAAACATTTGGTCAAAAGAACAAATATGGAGTATTTATCTAGAAAAGCTTATTAAATTCAAGGACTGGACAGAATGGTCTCAGAATATAAGCAAGCTCATTCTGGGCTTGGAATCAAATTCACTCACCTAGCAAAATTTGTAAATATTTTAGAATAAAAGCTGGCTGTAAATGTTGCTAGTTTTCCAAATCTATTCCAGGCTGAGGAGCATTTAAAGCACCAAGTAGCTGTCCAGAATGAATATTATTCTCTGAACAAAACTCAACAATGTAGGTTGACATTCAAGAAAATCTTGTTTAAATTCATGGAGAAGATACTAAAAGTATAACTGCAGTGATCTGCCTAACCATCAAGAGAAATTACTTCAGGAAAAGGCCTGATTACCTTATTTGAATTTTATTCATATATTTCACATTCCTTTACATCCACAGAACGTAGCTAATCATCAAAGCAGTATATTTACAGTCAGTATAATCCTGAGAACCAGTGTTACCGTCTGGCAAAATAATCAGCAGATACAACACATGAATATCATTCAACTTTCAAATTAAACTAACAAATTATTTAATAAGATCTGCTTGTATTATTTCACCACAATAAAATTCAACAATTAAATTGACATTTTAAGACTACTACAATTTGTCGAGGCTTATGGAATTCTATCTGCAATTATAACAAACTATACTCACGCGCTGCAGCAACTATGGTAGTGGACCAACCCAGTGAAAGCTTCGCAACTGCAATTAAGGAGGTGGCTCAACCCCAAACTCCGAGGACCAACTGGCTGGCTGAGGAGCATAGTCACCAGAACAGCACCTTAAAAAGCACAAATTCCACAAAAAAAACACTGTATGTACTAAACGCCTGTAATTTAGCAAAAGATGAAGGAAACTCTATTAAAAGCTAACTAATTTATAAGCTGCCCAATAAATGTATTTCTTATTCAATCAGTAGGATGTGTGGCTAGTTTTCATCCAAGTATTTCTAAACTTTTGAGGCTTGGAAATTCAAGCCAGAGTGGCAGAACTAGCTTGCAATGGCAATTAAGACCATTAAGTTCTGAACATCAAAAGGGAACGTCAATGATCACATTTATTTTTGCTATGGATGATTAAAATAGCTACTTGATACCAAATTGTAAGACTTGAAGATTAGTCAATCACCTTCAACCTGTCTCCTGCACTTTCCAGATGCCATCTCAACATCAGCTTTGGACCAGGGTGTTTGCTTCCTCTCACCAGCGAAAATGGAATGTGTACTAGGAGAACCTAAGGAATAAGGAAAGTACAACAAACACATCTACCAAGACAAAACAACTTTAAACCATATAAAATGTACTGAAATAAGTGTAAAATCTGTAGCTTAGACAACAATTTAAACTATCTAAATTCATATGAATGATCTCTCTATTGGGCAAAAAAGAGAAACTAAGTAAAAAGCCAAAACTGGAGTAAATTTACACTTTATTTTCTTTATTACTGTTTTGGAACTGTACCATTCCAAAACCAAATTATTGATGAAGGATTATTGCTACCACTCAATTTAGGAATCTGCCTAAATTGCATATTTATATATATTTCCTCATTGACTCATGGAGTAGCTCAATTTCCTCAGTAACCTATGAGAGTCCACACAGTGAGGACTAGCATCTAAAAATTCCATAAAAACATAGGGAAACTGATGACACCTGAACAATGTAACAACTTTACTTCCATCTGTTTTTTTGTTACAGGCATTTACACAAGGAACCTAAAAAATAACTTGCCTAAAAAAACTATGTGTATGTACCTCAGTAATCAGAAAGTTTACAGAATAATACCAGGCTAAAATTAACATTTCTTCAATTAGACTTCATAGACTCTTTGCAGAAAAATGCAGGTGTAACAAAATACAGACACAAAAGAATTACGGACTGTTGATTGAATGAAAAGGAACATGCCAGGTGATCAATTTTTAAATTAATTAAACTGTAAGATCAAGCTCACGGGCAGCATAAACATTATTATAGAAACATTCCAAAGGTAAGGATTACCCCACTAAATTATATCACATAATATTTTCAAATACATTGAAGTACAATGATCGTTTACCTTCAGAGTGCCTGTCACGGGATGATTTTCCCAAAATGGAGGTAAGTGAGAGACTTTTTTTAGGTATTTCCTTCTTGGCAATGTGAAACTCCTTCAAATCTCTTGTCTCTGTTAAATTAAGAGTGCAATTTAAAAAAAAAATCACAGTCCCATCTTCTTATGCTCAGACACTGAAACCCTCATTGATTTTTCCCCACCTCCAAACCAAACTATTCAAAAGCTCTCCTGCCCAGATTTTCATTCTATGACCTACTTAAAGATTTCAGAAAGTACTGCTGTATATTGATCAGCATGCATCTCTCTCTCTCTCTTTCTTTGCCCCCCCCCCCAATCACCGGTAGTTAAAGACCCATATTTGTTTCCAATTGCCCAAGTTTGAGCCCTTGGGCTTAAAACTTTTAACTGCACCAACCTCACAACAAGTACTCTTCTGATCAGCATCTGCACCATTTATTGTGTTGTTGTGACTTGGCATTTTATATTAACTGCTAACAGCTGGCATCCTTTTCAAAATGAGCTACTATTCTTCTTTTAGCAAAGTTTCATTTGCCAAATCACCAAAGTGTGTTTTTTAATTTGTTGGTCAAACTTGCCTTCAGCATTTTATAGAGGATATTCATAGAGGGAAAAAGAAACATTTAGCTTTCCCTGTCAAATAAATGTCATATTAATATCCATTCTTGACATTGTACTCCAATGAAAGAATTCAAAACTGTGGTTACTGTTAACATGTCTGTGACTAGTAGAAGAAAATAAGGAATGTGTTTTATAAGATAGTACAGTTGCAAGAATAAGGTTTTGAACCCTTTGCAATTACCTGGTTTTCTGCATTAATCACTCATAAAATGTGGTCTGATCTTCATCTAACTCACAACAATAGACAAATACAATCTGCCTAAACTAATAACACACAAGCAATTGTACTTCTCATCAATACTGAGTATTCCATTTAAACAATCACAGTCTAGGTTCAAAAAGATATGTGAACCTCTGGGGTAATGCCTTCTACAAAAGCTATTTGGAGTCAGTTGTTTCAATCAGAGATGAGATTGGAGGTTTTTGTTGTCGAGTTACCCTGCCCTAACAAAATGACACACAAAGTCATGTTACTGATACAGCCTGCATTCTTCTCAAGAAATATCTGCTTATGTGCACCATGCCTCGATGAAAACAACTTTCAGAGGACCTTAGAAGAAGAATTGTAGAGATGCATGAAGCTGAAAAAGGCTACAAAAGCATTTCTAAAGGCCCAAGTGTTCATCAGTCGACAGTAAGGGAAATAGCCTACACAGGGAGGGAACTCAGTACTGTTGCTACTCTCCCTAGGAGTGGGCATCCTGCAAAGATCACACCAAGAGCATGACATGCAGTGCTGAAGGAGGTGAAAAAGAACCCAAGCGTAACAGCAAAAGACCTGCAGAAATCTCTAGAACTTGCAAAGTCTCTGTTCATGTGTCCAGTATAAGAAAAGCACTGAACAAGAATAATGTTCATCAAAGCACACCACAGAGGAAACCACTGCTCTCCAAACAAAAAACATTGCTGCATGGCAAGTTTGCAAAAGACCACTTGGATGTTCCACAACGCTTATCGGACAATGTTCCATGTACAGATGAAACAAAAACTGAACTTTTTAGCACAAATGCACATTGCTATGTTCGGAGGAAAAAAGGCATTGCACATCAACACCAAAACCTCATCCCAACTGTGAAGCATGGTGGAAGGAGCATCATGGTTTGGGGCTGCTTTACTGCCTCAGGGCCTGGACAGCTTACAATTTTGAATTCATTGTTCCGTCAACAATTACATCAAGACATTTACAGGAAAATGTCAGGGTAGTGGTCCGTCAGCTGAAGCTTAATAGAAGTTGGATGATGCAACAAGACAACAATCCGAAAGACAAGGGTAAATCGACAAGAGTAAATCAACCACAGAATGCTTTAAACAAAGAAAATTCATGTTTTGGAATGTATAAGTCAAGAGTCCAGACCTTAACCCAATTGACATGCTGTGACATGACCTGAAGAGGGCTGTTCATGTAAGGCATCCCAGAAATACTGATGAACTAAAACAGTTTTGTATGGAAAAAGGAAAGGTACGTCGCATCCGGAGTTTCTCCGGTTAGCGGACGATTTCCCTCCACACCTCTCTGACGAAGTGCGGAACCACGTACGAGGCAAGTTACAGCAGGGGTTTGCCACTGCCTTCTGCCGGGTGAGTTTCCAAAGAGATTACCAGCTCGTAGCCCAGCATGGATGGAAAGCATGCATGGGAGCCGGCTGGATACGAACTCAGGACCTTTCATCCCGAAGTCCAGCACTGATGCCACTACACCACCAGCCGGGTCTTTGTATGGAAGAATGGTCAAAATTTATCCTCGCCATCGTGCAAGTCTGATCAGCAGCAATAGGAAGCATTTAGTGGAGATTATTGTTTCTAAAGGAGGCTCCACCAGTTATTAAGTAGAAGAGTTCATATACTTTTTCCAGCCTGGTCTGTGAATGATTAAACAATGTGTTCAAAAGACATGAAAAGTACAATTGTTTGTCTGTTATCGGTTTAGGCAGATTATGTTTGTCTATTATTGTGACTTAGATGAAGATTAGACCACAGTTTACGAGTAATTAATGCAGAAAACCAGGTAATTGCAAAGGGTTCACAAATTTTTTCTTGAAGCTGCGCTCAGTGAATGATGGTTGTAAAACTCAAAAAATTGTGTAGTGATGGTATGATACAGTGATTATCCATACCTCTGGGCCTTTGTTATGCTTGTCATGTTCAAGTCATATGCTTCAGCATATGTCCAATGTACAATAGTAAATTATCACATCTGTCTCAGCATGAACAGTTATGACAGAAATATAGACAATATACAAAAATGCAGGAAAACACAGCTTTAGCTGCCTATTATGGACCAATTTCAAAAGTAATATCTGAAACAGGCAGAAATCACATTCTTCTGTTTGAGTTTCTTCAAAGTATGATTGTTCTGAAGATTATTTTGATTCTTTATTCTTCAGCAATGGTTTCCTGTTCTACATTAATTTATAGGGTAATCCTCATTGGTAACCTTCATCAGCTGACTGATAAAACTATGCTAAAATATTTCTGAATTCAGAAACTTCCAGCAATTGCATTAAAAGCAAATATTTCATTAATCTGCTTTCCTTCTGACATTTGAAAGAGCAACATTTTAGGATCTGCTTAAAAGTTTGATTTCTAAGTACAGACAGAAATACACTTATTTTAGAATGTATAAAGTGCCTATAACTGATTCTATTGCTTCAAAAGACAAAATAACAATTTCTTCAGTTTATGATATTACTCAAGGAAATACAGTTTCTGAATACAAGTAATGCAAGTTTTATCAAAATAACAATGGCAATTACACAAACTAAGTAATCACAGTTTAATGTTAATAAGAATCCAAGAAAAACAACAAGCTAAAAAAAAACTTACCTTTATCAGATGTAAGCTGGTTCCCTGCTGAAGGGGAACAAATGGAACGCACAGGGGACATCTCTGCGGCAAATGACTTTTTATCAGGAAAATAACTTCTTGCAGTCTGTGGAGAGGCACTGGGTCCAGATGAACATCTCCTGGGGCTAAAGAGAATTTAGGCAAATATTAGAAAATGTTTGAATGAACAGTGACATTGCCAACAATATGAACTTACCACTTTTCTTTAGGCAGTTAATGCCTCAAAAAGACAAAAGTTATTCAGCCAAACAAAAAGCTGCTTATTAATAACTGATAAACAATGTTAATTGAAAATGAAAATTATTGAAGATAGGGAATGAAATTCAAAATGTCTGCTCAATATTCCTCATAGACCTCAACTTCATAAATAATGAAAACTGTTTCTAATTCTATTTGCTCTTCTATAAAAACATCCAAGGGGAAATCAAGACCAATATTATTACAGGTTGAAACCATTAAAAATCAGTGGGGAAAAGTACAATGGCACTCTTCTGTATAACAGCCCCACTACTGAAGAATGTATTCCTTTCCTCTTGTAGGTGTCAAAAGATGTAAAAGTCAAGTGCATGATACAGATTTGTAAAAGTTCAAATTGTAGCCAGGAAACTGATAACAATAATGATGGATATTGCCAAGCATGGATCCAAGGTGGGCAGAAACTGATTATAATAATGATGGATACTGCCAAGGTGGGCAGAAACACAAAAGGGGGGAAAATATGCTTATATAACCAACATTAGAAAGGAAATAACATTACTAAAACGCAGCTGAAATAATCAAGAATGTTCTTGTTGTATCCTGAGAATGATGACAAACTAAATGAACATTTTTACTTTAATGAAATTTGCATTGAACTTGGGCACTCTACCTTTAAGAAAAACATTAAACCAATGGGGATGACTCACAGAAGAATAAAGTGATTTAGAACTCAGGGTCCTCAAGAATGAGGGTGGAATCTCATTGAAACCTATTGAATATTGAAAGGCCTAGATACAGTGGATGTGAAGAGGATGTTTCCTATAGTGGGGTAATCGAATAAATCTGACAGCCATATTTTAAATGCATTTCACCTACCTGACTTTAGCAACACCCAGAATTGGAGACTTGGTGGTTCTTTCACAATTTCTGAACTTTGTACGCAACTCATTCATCTCTGCTTCTTTAAACTGCAGTTCAGACTGCAATGACTGCACCTTAAATTTAGAACAGCAGTCAAATTTAAAAGAAGTGTATTTTAGTTTGAAATGTTAGCAGATAGTCAATACAAGTTTAGCAAATATATGCTAATATGGGGTTCTGACGTGATCTTTCATTAAAAACAAAGCATAAAGAAGTCAGTAGCTGCTTATTGAGCAAATACCACACTGTTGCCATGAGCTTCCATTTCAAAGTTCAAAGTAAATTTATTATCAAAGCACACATACAGTACAGGGGTGCAAATGTTTGGGCATCCCAGTCAAAATTTCTGTTACTGTGAATAGCTAACGAGTAAAAGATGCACTGATTTCCAAAAGGCATAAAGTTAATGTTGACACATTTCTTCACTATTCTAAGCAAGAAAACTTTATTTCCATCTTTTACAGTTTCAAAATAACAAAAAAGGAAAAGGGCCCAAAGCAAAAGTTTGGGCACCCTGCATGGTCAGTACTTAGTAACACCCCCTTTGGCAAGTATCACAGCTTGTAAATGCTTTTTGTAGCCAGCTAGGAGTCTTTCAATTCTTGTTTGGGGGATTTTCGCCCATTCTTCCTTGCAAAAGACTTCTAGTTCTGTGAGATTCTTGGGCCGTCTTGCATGCACTGCTCTTTTGAGGTCTATCCACAGATTCTCAATGATGTTTAGGTCAGGGGACTGTGAGGGCCATGGCAAAACCTTCAGCTTGCACCTCTTGAGGTAGTCCATTGTGGATTTTGAGTTGTGTTTAGGATCATTATCCTGTTGTAGAAGCCATCCTCTTTTCATCTTCGGCTTTTTTACAGACGGTGTGATGTTTGCTTCCAGAATTTGCTGGTATTCAATTGAATTCATTCTTCCCTCTACCAGTAAATGTTCCCTGTGCCTCTGGCTGCAACACAAGCCTGAAGCATGATCGATCCACCCTCATGCTTAACAGTTGGAGAGGGGTTCTTTTCATGAAATTCTGCACCCTTTTTTCTCCAAACATACCTTTGCTCATTGCCGCCACAAAGTTCTATTTTAACTTCATCAGTCCACAGGACTTGTTTCCAGAATGCATCAGGCTTGTTTAGATCTTCCTTTGAACCTTTTAAATAGAACCTTTTTCTTATCACCAAAATTTTTTCAATCCTTAAAATAATGTTTTTTTTCTTGAGACATTGTAAGTGTTGCTTACTTCGATGTACTCGTGTTAATTGGATAATAATAATAAAAAGACTTGAAAAAAAGAAAAATAATGTGCAAAAAACAACAAACTGTGCAAATACAGAAAGAAAGAAAATAATAATAATCATAATCTTAAAAAGCCACAATACTGAACAGCACTAGAAGAGTCCAAAGATTGCTAGAAATTGAGAAATGTGTGTGCTTGGCTATACCTGCACCTCAAGTTTTACCAGCTTAAAAGAGAAAAAATAATATTAATAAAAATAAAAAAGCAATAAATATCAAGAACATAAGATAAAGGGACCTTGAAAGTGAGTCTATAGGTTGTCGGAACAGTTCAGTGACGGGGCAAGTGAAGTGGAGTGAAGTTATCCGCTCTGGTTCAAAAGTATAAATGTTGAAGGGTAATAACTGTTCCTAAACCTGGTGGTTTGGGTCCTGAAGCTCCTGCACCTTCTTCCCAATGGCAGCAGTGAGAAGGGAGCATGAACTGGATGATGAGGGTCCTCGATGATGGATGCTGCTTTCCTACAACATTGCTGACTAGATTTGCTCAATTGTGGGGAGGGCTTTGCCCATGATAGACTGGGCTGTATCCACTAGTCTTGTAGGATTTTCTGTTCAAGGGCCGTTGGTGTTTCCGTACTAGGATGGGATGCAGCTAGACAATATACTCTCCAACACACGTTTATAGAAGTTTGTCAAAGTTTTAGATGTCATGGGCAAATCTTCACCAACATTATTAAAGGCTGCTTAAGAACTGGAAATGTTATTCTCATTATTCAACAAGCTATCTGTCACATTAAGGAGAAAACAACCTATGGCAGGGGTCGGCAACCTTTTTGCCTCTGTGAGCTGGATTGCGTATTAATGAGCGGACGGTGGGCCAGATAAATGCCATAAGAAACTTGAAATATGGGAATTATCCATTTAAATACATCTTGTTCTGTTTTGTCTCAAATTAATGAATAACACATGCCAGAAAATCATTTGTGCTTAAGGTTGCCTACCCCTGACCTATGGCATAACTGTGCTGGTCACTCTCACCTACTGGTATTCAACATCAGCCAGAGAACTGCCTATAACACATTACATTGTGCATTCAAGAATCAAAGGGAAACTGAAGATATAAAATTTCCGAAGTGTTTTACTTTACTGAAAAAAAATCTTCGAACAGTGAATGGATAACATAAGTAAAACACACAAAATGCTGGAAGAACTCAGCAGGCCAGGCAGCATCTATCAAAACAAAGTACAGACAATGTTTCAGGTCGAGACCCTTCATCAGGACACATGAAGAGCACACGAGTCCTGATGAAGAGTCTCGGCCTGAAATGTCGACTGTATTCTTTACCATAGATGCCGCCTGGCATTAGCGATGGACCGATCAATTCGAAGAGAGAGAGCTCAGCACACATCAGGGAGAAGAGTTTTAAAAAGGAGCATTTTGCAGGGTTCAGTGCATTACCAGCAGACCAATTAATTCAAAGAGAGAGCTTCGCACAGGTCAGGGAAAAGTGTTTTTAAAAAAGCGTTTTGCAGGGCTCAGCTCATTAGCGGCAGTCCAATCGATTTGCGATTCATTAGCAGGAGCAAATAAAAGTAAAGAGGGGTCAAAGCAGAGCGGTCATTGTGTGAGTGGACCAGTTTAGGAATGAGAACTTGAGGCTTTGGCATGGAGGCACATGCAAGTAGCAGGTAAAACTTTTGTACTGGTTGAATAAAATGTCATGAAATTACAGCTAATTAAATAAAAATATGATGCAGGGTCAGGAGATGTGCTGTTAGCTGCAGCTGCATGATGTGGGAGCTGGTGGACCGCATTGTGGCTCCTGGTGACCACATCTGCAGCATGTTGGTTGCTCAAGGAACTCAGGCTCAAAGTTGCTGACCTGGAGTCTGAGCTTCAGGGAGGGGGAAAGTTACTTGGATTCTCTGTTTCAGGAGGTGGTCACACCCATTAGATTAGCTGCCTCAAATTCAGTCTATGGTGATGTATAAAAGGGTGCGACTGCGAGTGAGGTGGGTAATGGGATCCAAGAGACAGTGCTGGAGAAACCTCAGCCCTCGAGCTTGTCCAGCAGGTCTGAGATTTTTGCTCCCTATGTGGATGAGGGTGAGGACTGTAGGAAGGATGAGCAACCTAACTCTGGCACCATAGTTCAGGCAGCCGTTCAAGAGGGGGTAAAGAAGAGAAACATAGTGGTAATTGGGCATAGTGTAGTCAGGGGAATAGACAGAGTTCTCCGTCGCTAGATTAGCGTCCCAAAGGTTGTGCTACCTGCCTGGTACCCAGGTTTGGGACATCTTATCTTACCTGCAGAGGAATTTGTAAATGGGAGGGGAAGATCTATTTGTCATGGTCCATGTGGGTATCAATGACACAGGGAGAACGAGGAAAGAGGTTCTGCTGAAGGAAGTTGAGCAGCTAAGGACTGAATTAAAAAGCAGAACCAAAAACCAAGTAATCTCTGGATTACTACCTAAGCCACGTGCAAATGGACATAGAGTCAAGAAGATTAAGAGTTAAATGCGTGGCTCAGGGATTGCTGTGGGAGAAGTGGGTTTGAATTCACAGGAAATTGGCACCAGTATTGGGGAAGGAGGGAGCTGAACCAATGGGACGGGCTCCACCTGAACTGTGATGGGACCTGGATCCTAGTGAATCACATAACGAGGGCTGTGGATAGGGATTCAAACTAAATAGTAGCGGGGTGGGTTCAACAGATTAGAGAAGTATGGATAAAGTAAAAGAGAAAAGTGTGGATAAAGATAAAGTAAACGCAAAAGATAAAAAAAAAAAGTAAGAGTGGAGTGAAGAAAAGTCAAGTGCAAAAGAGTAAAAGATTACAAGATTTTAAAAGCACAATAAGTGTAAAGGCACTTTATTTGAAACAAGGTCAGTGAACTTGTGGCACAGATCAGTACAAGGGGGTATGATTTTGTGGCCATTACAGAGATGTGGTTGCATGGTGGAGAGCATTGGGAATTAAATATCCAAGGACATCAGATAATACAGAAGGATAGGCAGGAAGGTGAGGGAGGTGGGGAGCACTCTTAATTAAAGATGAGATCAGGGTGATAGTGAGAGACAATATAAGATCTAAGAAGCAGAATGGTGAATCTATCTCAGTAGAGATTAGGAATAGTAAAGGAAAAAAAAAATATCATGGAGAGTTGTCAATCGGCCACCGAATAATAACATTACAGCGGCACAGGCATAAACGGAGAAATATCTGAGGCATGTAAGAATGGAACATGGGGGATTTGGGGGATTTTTTTTAATATTCCTTTTATTTTTTTTATTACCAAAAAACAAAAAAAAACACATCTACAAAAACCACGACCTTAACAAAATCTAATTAAATACTGAGCAGCAAAAGGGAGAAAAATATAAAGGCAAAAGTAAACATACACAGCAGAGGTGCACTGCACGAAAAACCTCAGTCCTCACTCTGTGAGAAAGTCCAATACAGGGCCCCATATCCTTTCAAAGATGTCCCCTCTGTCCTCATTACATAGTCTCAGTCTCTCCACCACAGATCGTACGTAGGCACAGGGTCTATTTTCCACATTTGCAGGATTAACTTCTTAGCAATCACCATGCCAAACAATACAGCCTTTTTTTTCATACTTATTGGCTGAAGATAGGGAGCTTGGTGCTCCAAGGATGGCTACGAGCGGGTCTGGTTCCAATCGCTTCTCATAAGCCTCAGAGAAACAGTGAAAAATACTTTTCCAGTGTGCATAAAGCTTACAACATGACCAGAATGAATGTGACAAGTTACTGTTCACAGATTTACATCTATTACAAACTGGTGAAACATCAGGGTAGAAACTGTAACTTTTCTTTGGAATAATGAAGTTTATGTATTGTTTTAAACTGTATAAGTGTGTGTCTGACATTGAGCGAACAATCATGTATACTCTTTAAACACTCGTCCCAGACCTCCTCTGTCAGTTCTAGACCCAATTCATCCAGCCATGCCTGTTTAAGACCTGCAATATTCACCCGAGCTCCATTATGTAGGATCTGATAAAAATAGGATACCGCACCACGAGTAACAGGATCAAATTTATTTACTGCCTCCAGGGACTCATGTTTGTCTAAAACTTCGAAGTTAGGTATATATTTCCTCACATAATCTCGAATTTGTAAATATCTAAAAAAACTAGATAAACTGTTGTAACTGTGCAAATGAGGCAAAGTTTCCTTTACAGAGAAAGGTTGAACAAGTTAGGTCTTTATTCTTTGGAATATAGAAGGTTGAGGGGGGACTTGATAGAGGTGTTTAAAATTATGAGAGGGATAGATAGAGTTAATGTGGATAGGCTTTTTCCATTGAGAGTTGGGGAGATTCAAACAAGAGGACATGAGTTGAGAGTTAAAGGGCAGAAGTTTAGGGGTAACATGAGGGGGAACTTCTTTACTCAGAGAGTGGTAGCTGTGCGGAACGAGCTTCCAGCAGAAGTGGTTGAGGCAGGATCGATGTTGTCATTTAAAGTTAAATTGGATAGCTATATGGATAGGAAAGGAATGGAGGGTTATGGGCTGAGTGCAGGTCGGTGGGACTAGGTGACAGTAAGAATTCAGCACGGACTAGAAAGGCCGAGATGGCCTGTTTCACTGCTGTAATTGTTATATGGTTATAATATATAGGTCACCTACACTACAGATGCCTCTCTGTTTCCAGGTAGAAAAAAACAGTATCATTCAGGCCAGGCAAAAAGGAATAATCGTCACAAATCGGAGTGTTAATATAAGCTTTTGGGGCCTTAATGTGTAGTTGAATCTGCTTCCAAATTCTTATAGCGCTGTCAACCACGAAGCTGTTACTAAAATGTGACTTATTAACTGCAGTGGGACTATTAAGGAGAGCTGGTAAGGAAGTCTTCTTACAAAGCATTCACTCTATGAGTAACCATGCTGGGCACGAGTCTGAGGTAGAGGGTGGGCCTTTTTTCCACCATGCAAGAATGGATAGGTGAGCAGCCCAGTAATACATTTTAATGTCTGGTAGGGCAAAACCACCTGCTTCCTTGGGCTTTTTAGTAATTCTGATGGCTTTATAATTCCAAATGAAGGGTATAATAATTGAATCCAATTGCTTAAAATATGACAGAGGAATAAAACATGGAATTGACTGGAAAAGATGAAGAAATCGTGGCAGTACAATCATCTTGATTGCATTAACCCTCCCCACCAAAGAAATTGGAAGGGTTTTCCCAAAAGTCAATATTGCGTTTAACCTGCTCAACTTTGTTTTGCCAATTCACTTGCAAAAGGTCATTTGGGTTTTTTGTAATAGTCACATCAAGATAGGAAAAATTATCATAAGTCATTTTAAAGGGAATGGACTGTAAATACGCGGTATTAACCACAGCAGTGACTGGCATTAGTTCACTCTTATCCCAATTAATAGAGAAACCTGAGAAACTGCCAAAATTATTAATTAGAGTCAGAAGGGCGGGTATTGATGTTTGTGGGCTGGAGATATCTAAAAGGACATCGTCAGTGTATAACGAAAGGTGATGTTTATGTCCATGTATATCAATGGGAGATACCAAAGGGTCCTGTCGGATGCTAACAGCCAGTGGCTCAATGATAACTGCAAACAAAAACGGAGAAGGGGGCAACCCTGACAAGTCCCACGAAGAATTGCAAAAGGGGAGGAAATAATTCTGAATAGAAGCAGATGGGTGTGAATAAATTATCTCAATCCATTTAATGAAAGATGCTCCAAATCCAAATTTAAGTGCAAACATCATATATGGCCATCCCACTTGGTCAAACGCATGTTGTGCATCTAATGAAATGACTACAGCCTCTTTTGCATGTTTTGTATATAAAATACTGTAAAGACGATGCAAATTGAAATACATATGTCTACCTGGCATAAAGCCAGTTTGATTTGGATGAATAATAGAACAAATGCATTCTTTTAACCTATTGGCCAGGACTTTCCCAAGAATTTTGGTTTCAATGGGCAGCAGCGAAATGGGGCGATATGATGAAACCACCTCGGGATCACGGCCTGGTTCTGGAATCAGAGAAACATTGGCTTTACATAAAGTGGGTGGCAATCTGGAAGCTATCCTAGAGTGATTAAACATTCGTAAGAGCAGAGGTGGCAATTTTGAACCAAATACTTTGAAGAATTCCATGCCAAAACCATCATGATCTGCTGCCTTATTATTGGGGAGGGAAGAGATGACCTTCTTGATCTCATCTAGGCTTATATCAGCATCAAGTGTATTTACACAATCTGTTGACAGTGTGGGCAGATTCAGATTATCAAAAAATGCATCCATAGCTTCAACGTCTGGACCGCCTTGTGATTGGTAAACATTACCATAGAATTCTGCAAAACACTTACTAATTTTTTCCGGGTCCGTCCATAAAAAGCCATCTTTCGCCTTTATATGATGTATGGCCCTGGAGGCCTGCATCTGTCTTAACTGACGGGCTAATAACTTATGGGGCTTTTCACCAAGCTCAAAATACCTCTGTCTGACTTGTGTTAGTAGTTTTGAGACACTCTTGGACATTACAGAATTATACTCATACGGTAAGGCAGTAATCTTATTAAGTAATTCTGCTTCCTGGTTTATTTTGTAAGAAGCTTCCAGATTTGCCAACTGATCATCTATTTCAGTTAACCTTTTCTTGAATCTTCTTTTTTCCGCTGTCTCCTATGCTATTATGCAATCTCAAATAACCGCCTTCCTGGCTTCCTAAAGAGTGGAATCATCAACACCGCCCACATCATTGGTGCTTGAGTATAGATCTATCTTATCTGAAAGATAAGAGCAAAAATCCTTATCCTTTAGCAAAGCATTATTTAAACGTCAACTATACTCACCTCTTTTGTGGTTCGATTTGAGTATAAGGGAGACAGGAGCATGATCCGATATAAGTATATTATGGTAAGTGCAACTGACTACTGACGAAACCAATTTCGAATCTAACAGAAAATAATCAATCCTAGAGTAGAATTTATGTACTGCGGAGAAATATGAAAAATCCTTCTTCGTGGGATTAAGAAGTCTCCAAATACCCACTATGTTATACGATTGCATGAGATTACTAAGTGTTACACTATTTTTAACTGAACAAACTTGGAGACGTTGTCTATCTAGGAGGGAGTTTAAGATGCAATTAAAGTCTCCACCTACAATGTTCTATGGTTCTACAATTATGTTAGAGTCAGACAAATTAGGCATGGCCTTAAAGAGGTTCTGAAAAAAAAACTGGACCATCAAAGTTGGGCCCGTACACATTCACTAGTGTCAATGGTATAGAATTTAATATTCCACTTACTATTACATATCTGCCCCTCAGGTCAGCGATAGTTTGTGTGTGAATAAACGGTATGGTTTTTTTTTTAATTAGGAATGCAACACCTCCAGTTTTAGTACTAAAATTCAACTGGTAGACCTGAGATGCCCAGGAGGGACAAAGCACTTTCGCTGCTGTTTTCTTAATGTGCATTTCTTAAAGAAAACAAATATCAGCTTTGAGTGTACGAAGATGTGCATACACCTTCCCTCTCTTCAGTGGACTATTCATCCCCCGTACATTCCAGCTGACAAGTTTAGTCTCACCAATGCTGTGCATATGAGAATTAGATGTCATATCTGCTGCGTAACAGAAAAAATATGCTGTATGGTCGTGGCATAACACAAATTGTAACTCAAACAAATAGATGTGCTGTAACAACCCGTTGAGAAACACAAAAAACCCTCCCAAAAATTAAAAACACACCAGGAGTAGTACTTCCATACCCCTAACCTAGAGTCAAAGCTATATCCAAGAGCCCACACATGGTCCGGAATAGCAAGATAACTACCCATTACTCACTAAACATGGGAGAAACACCTCTTCACAAATGCACTATGAAATATAAAAGTAAACAATAATTAGTCCTCACCCACATCTGAGTGTGAGCTTATTTTTCAGTTCCTCATGCGCTGAACATAACAAAGTCTCCAGATGAAGCCGCTATCGATCAACGACGAATCCAGTAACCCAGCGTTAATCCGTTTTTAGGTTGATACAGTGTCCGAATGCCGATCTTTCACTTCTCGGCTCAGGAACTCCTCCGCTACGGCGGCAGTGCTGAATGTACGGGTGCTATTAACTGTAACCACAAACCTCACCGGATACCGGAATCCACACCTAATTTTCCTGGCTTTGCATTTCTCCTTAATGTGCTGAAAATCCTGGCGTTTCCTCATGGTAGCCGAGGTTAAATCCGGGTAAATGAACACCATACGCCCGTCATACAGCAGCGGAGTTCTCTCCCTGGACACCCGTAGCACCAGCTCTTTCACCTGGTAGTGGTGTAGCCTCGCAATAATAGCTCTTGGCCTGCCATTTTTAGCAGGTGCTAGGCTCTGGTGGGCACAGTCCACTTCAATCGGCTGATTGAAATGTTCTTCTCCCAGCAACTTCGGAAGCAACGTGGCGACAAATTCCGTCCGCTTATTGTTTTCGGCTTTCTCCTGAACCCCGATAATGCCAATGTTTTGACAGCGAGACCGAGCTTCAAGGTCATCCACTTTAGCCTGTAGCTGCGTGTTTTAGGATATTAGGCCGACAAGCCACCTCTCCAACTCTTCGATTCCCCTCTCATACGATTCGGCAGCATCCTCCATTAAAGAAACATGCTTACTGACTTTGGTTAGAGCCGCTGTTAGGTTCATGATTGACTTATTATCCTCTGCATGTCTTCCGTCTACCAAACTGTACAGTTTGCTTACCGCAACAAGGACTTCTTCAACGGTAGTTGGGACCAGGCCCCTAGCAGCATTGGCTTTAGCTTCTCCTGGGCCCACTAGCTTCGTGGAGCCCTCGCCAGAATCTTCTACTCCCACGCCCTTTTCTTGTTTCTTCCCTTTACCTGGCTTCGTCATTTCGCTCAGCCCATTACAACTCACTTCAGTCACTTAAAAAATAAGAATTAACTGCTATTTGGGTGAGGCAAAAGGTGAAGGTAGGCGCAGCTCCCGGGACACAGGTCTACTCCATGCCAAGACCCCACGTAATAGTCGATTTGGGGGACTTTAACTTGCAAATAGATTGGGTGAATCAAGTTGGTCGAGGCAGTCTTGAGGAGGACTTCATAGAGTGCATACGTGATGGCTTTCTTGAACAGGATGTTACTGAACCTACAAGGGAACGTGCTACCTTAGATCTGGTCCTGTGCAGTGAGACAGGTAAAATTAGTGATCTTGTCATTAGGGATCCTCTTGGAAAGAGTGATCACAGTATGATTGAATTTCTCATACAAATGGAGGGTGCAATAGTTCAATCTAAAACCAGTGTACCATGACTAAACAGTGGAGACTACAATGGGATGAGGGAGGATTTGGCTAGTGTAGATTGGGAACACAGGCTATTTGGTAGGACGGTTGAGGAACAGTGGAAGACTTCCAAAGAGATTTTTTCACAGTGGTCAACAAAAATACATTCCGGTTAAAAGCAAGGACAGTAAGGGTGGGGAGAGCCAGCCTTTGATAACTAAGGAAATAAAAGAAGGCATCAAACCAAAACCTTGTGCATACAAGTTCGCCAAGTGGTGGGAAACTGGAAGACTGAGAAAACTTTACAAAAAGCGACGAAGTACCATGAAAAAGGAAAGCTAGATTATGAAAATAAACTGGCACAAAATATAAAAACTGATAGAAGTTTGTATAATTATATAAAACGGAAAAGGGTGGCTAAAGTGAATATAGGTCCCTTGAAGGACAAGAAGGGGGAATTAATATTGGGTAATGAGGAAATAGCCAAAGCTTTGAATGACTGTTTTGAGTCAGTCTTCATGGTGGAGGACATGTCTAACATGTCAAAGAGAGATGTTATGGATGTGATTGGAGGTGAGAACCTCAATACAATAGCTCTCACTAAAGTGGTAGGAGGTAGTGCTGAGCAAACTTGTGAGCCTGAAGACAGACAAGTCCCCTGGTCCTGATGGAATGCAGCCCAGGGTACTAAAGGAAATGGCAGAAGTTATAGTAGAGACTTCGGTGATGATTTACCAAAATTTCTGGACTCTGAACAAGTCCCGGGAGACTGAAAGATTGTGAATGTCACACCACTGTTCAAAAAAAAAGGATGTAGGCAAAAGACAGGTAACTATAGGCCAGTTAGTTTAATATCTGTAGTTGGGAAGATGCTTGAAGCTGCCACTAAAGAAGAAATAGCAAGGCATCTGGAAAGAAATGGATCCATCAGGCAGATGCAGCATGGATCCAACAAAGGCAGGTCCTGTTTGACAAACTTACTGGAGTTCTTTGAGGACATAATGAGCACAACAGATAGAGGGGAACAGTAAAGTTATTTACTTGGATTCCCAGAAGACATTTGATAAGGTGCCACATAAAAAGATTTATCCATAAGATAAAGATGCATAGAGTTGGGGGTGATGCATTAGCATGATAGAGGATCAGTTCACTACCAGAAAGCAGGGAGTTGGGATACATGGGTGTTACTCTGGTTGGCAATCAGTGGTGAGCGGTGTGCCACAGGGGTCGATGCTGGGCCCAGAAATGTTCACAATATACGTTAACGATCTGGAAGAGTGGACTGAGTGTAGTGTAGCTAAGTTTGCTGATGCCACTAAATTGAGTGGAAAAGCAAATTGTACAGAAGATACAGAGAGTCTGCAGGGAGAGATATAGATAGGTTTAGTGAGTGGGCAAGGGTCTGGCAGATGGAGTACAACATTGATAAATGTGAGGCCATCCACTTTGGAAGGAAAAGTGGAAGATGAGATTATTATTTAAATGGTAAAAAATTGCAGCATGCTGCTGTGCAGAGGGACTTGGGAGTGTTTGTGCATGAATCACAAAAGGTTGGTTTGCAGGTACAGCAGGCCTTCATTGTTAGAGGGATTGAATTTAAGAGCAGGAAGGTTATGCTGCAGCTGGTGAGGTACTGGTGAGGCCGCACCTGGAGTACTGTGTGCAGGTCTGGTCTCCTTACTTGAAGAAATATATTCCGGCTTTGGAGGCGGTGCAGAGGAGGTTCACCAGGTTGATTCCTGAGATGAGAGGGTGAGGCTATGAGGAGAGATTGAGTCACCTGGGACTATACTCACTGGAATTCAGAAGAACGAGATCTTATAAAAACATATAAAATTATGAAAGGGATAGATAAGAGAGAGGCAGGAATTGTTTCCACTGGGAGATGAGACTAGAACTAGGGGGACATAGCCTCAAGATTCGGGGGAGTAGATTTAGACAGAGATGAGGAGGAACTGCTTTTCCCGGAGAGTGGTGAATCTGTGGAATTCTCTGCCCAATGAAGCAGTGGAGGCTACCTCAGTAAATATACTTAAGACAAGATTGGACAGATTTTTGAATAGTAGGGGAATTAAGGGCTATGGGGAAAAGGCAGGTAGGTGGAGTTGAGTCCATGGCCAGATCAGCCATGATCTTACTGAATGGTGGAGCAGGCTCAACGGGCCAGGTAGCCTACCCCTGCTCCTATTGCTTATGTTCTTACTTTTCTATCAGAAATTAGAGAAAACTCTTGAGAAAAATTCCAGTTTTTGTTGAGAAATATAAGTTAAACAGTTTTAAATAGGATTTGCATTTTGTTCCATGGTCTTGTATGTCTCATACCTTTTTCATTTTTAAATCTTTTTATTAATTATTATTGAAAACCGACAACAAAAAATACATTAAAATAATCAAGTCAACATATCAATATGTATAATAAGAGTCAAACTTTTAGCCAAGCTAAACAGTGTATCAATAATAATAAGAAGAAAAAACAAAATGTTAAAACTATTTTTTTTTCAGAAAAAGAGGAAAAAAGAACCCCTACTAACTAAAACAAAAAAACCCTGCTAACAAAACAAGAAAAAAAGAGAAAAAAACCCATTGGGAGCACAACCCCGGAGCTATACGCCATACAAGCTTCCATTTAAAAAAACATCAATCCACCAACCAAATCCAATTACACAAGAATCAGAAGGGGACCATCTTAATTAACTCGGATCAAATGATAGTAGCGGGCAAAAGAGCCCCACCTTTTCTCAAAGTCAAATTGAGGATCAAAAGTTCGACTTCTAATTTTCTCCAGACTAAGACATAACATCACCTGAGAGAACCATTGTATCAAAGTGGGAGCAGAAGCATCTTTCCATTTCAATAAAATAGCCCTTCTGGCCAATAGTGTGACAAATGCAATTACATGTTGGTCTGATATAGAAATACCATGAATATATTGAGGAATCATACCAAACAAAACTGTCAATTTATTAGGTTGTAAATTAATTTTTAAAGCTTTAGAAATTGTAGAAAAAAGATTTCCAAAACTGTTTCAATACAGAACACGACCAAAACATATGTGTCAATATAGTTGTGTCAGTTTTACATCTATCACACTGACTATTAACATTAGGAAATATTTTAGACAGTCTCTCCTCTGTCAAATAATAACGATGTACAATTTTAAATTGAATTAAAGAATGACTGGCACAAGTTGAAGAAGAGTTAACCATCTTCAGAATTCGCAACCAATCCTCTGTTATCAAGGTCATTTTAAGCTCTCTTTCCCAATCTTGCTTAATCTTAAACAGAGGATAATTATCCTGTTGTAATAGTAAATTATAACTTTTCCCAATAAAACCTTTCACTAAAGGGTTCATTTTTAAAATAATGTCTACCAGCATACCTTTTTGGACAAGTCCTTTTCTCTTTGGCTTTGTGCTTCACTTTTCTCCTTCTCACTGAGTAAATACTGCGTTTTCTGTTGATCAAGCTCAGATTCTACACGCCGTAAACAATCTCGCAGAATTCTGATTTCACCATTTTTAATCTGCAGTTCTTCACGTGTTTCATTAAACTGCATGAATAAAACATGTTTAATTTGCAGCAACAAAAATCGTTAAACATTCATTAAGCATTCAAACGTTAGAACAGAAAAAGACCTTAAACTTGATGCAAATCCAAATGTAAAAGCTGAAAGACTAAATGAAGTATTAACTCCAACTTAATTATATGTCAGCTTACAAGACTTTTGCAGTTGAAGAATGTTAGAGTTAATATTAAATGCATAAAGAATGAACAAAAACAGATGATACTGATGTCAGTATACAATTTCTGAGATTAATATACAGTGCCACAATTTAACTGTGAATGATAAAGAAGTCCACAAGAACTAGCAGGCCTAAGAATCACCATAAAAACTTGACAATGATATCAATTTGGGTAGAATTCAACACCTCATAAAACAAAACTCTAATTGTCTCTGGGAAAGGCAGAGTAGAATTCACTGCGTAAAAATATAATCAAAACAAAGCATCCTAACATTGAGAGTATATCACGAGTCTGGTGCAATTGGAAAACATGCATTTCCAAAATTTGGTTTGTTGTTCACCTTCAATAATTAACTGCTAGACTCTGTGATTACACTGAAGTTGAGGAAGAAGCAAGATTCAAGTCCTATGGACAAGCCTACAATTACTTAATACAGAAAACCCTTAGCACAGCTGAATACAGAAACAGGATCTCCAATATAATCAAGTATATTTTGCAACATTTCTCACAAAATGAATGAAAATGAGCTGTAAGACTTCCCTTTTGTTGTTCTTAATATTGATGAAAACCTCAAGGTCCATTTTTGAAATCCAAGGCAAACTGACAACAGCTTTTTTTGTTATAATTATAATGATACGTTTCTGATATTTTTGTCCTCAGCCAAAATTAAAAATTGCATATAGAGGATTGGGAAGTTAAGCCTTGTTAATAAAGGGATTATGAAGAACTAAAGATGTTATAAAATTGTCCCCAGTTTGCAGGATAACAAAAATGTAGTTGAATACAATGAAAGTACTATAAAATAAAAGCCTCAGGCTGTTAAGTAGACTTACAATTCACAGATAACAAATCTATGAAAGTGTACAAAGTTTCACTGATTTTTAAAACTGAAGAACATCTGGTCTGTCTTTCTGCAGATGACATCAGTTGCTTTGACAAAATCTTGAGATCATAAATGACTATGCAAACTTATAGTCTGAATTTGAAACAAGTACATAGAAATGCTACACAAACCACAAAATATATTTGACATTCTGGCAGGTTAGCTCTGCCATAGTCAACACAAATGCAAGTCAAGATTGAACGAACTGTCAGCCCTTTAACAAAACGGACATAAACAGGAACCATTCAATCCTTAGCACCTGGTTTTTGATAAGAGATCTATTAAGATAGGTGGCAAACAAGCAAATGGCATGTAAAGACCAGATGCTAACTGTAGTATTTGTCTTCACACTATTTGCCAACTTAATTCACTAAAAACTAGAAAAGCTCAAAGCACATCACCTGCTTCCTCAGTTTGCTGTGTTGTTCTTGAAGAACTTCAAAGCCAAATGAATTAGCACTTTTACACTGAATTAGACCATTCTCTACAAAAAAAAGGAATAAAGTAATTTGATAAACTGGGATTTGCAAAGATATTCACACTCAACCTGTACATACACCAGGTGCACATTTATAATATCTTCATCTAATATATTTATCTTTCTCCCATAACATCTTTATAGAATGTAAAAGAAAATCTTTATTCATCCTTCTCTAGACCATAACTGCCTCAGATTTTTGTCCCATTTCTGTATTTCATTTTTCAATTATTCTTTTACACTATCTCATCACTTAAATGTTTTTTCCTATTTTTCTTTTCTCAACTATATATTCTTTCTTCTTAATTGCATGCATTTTATTTCAGTATCTCCCTTCTTGGAAATCATTTTCATTCCCCATTTATCCCTAAAAATGATCTCATTTGACACATCTCCATCTCTCTACTTATTAACTGTGTATCTCTTTCTCTCCAATTCTTTCCCCCCATATTCTCTGAAAATGAACTAAAAAAATCCATCAAACACATCTTCTGCTGCTCACTGCTTTTCTTTAACTCCCTAACCTAATTTACAATTTCACAATCTACCTTATAATTAAAGGCTGTAATTTTTTTTGTATCAGAAAAGTTAACTGTGCGAGGTATCCTTCTCATACATGCAAACAATGGAGACAGAATTATGAAATATTAATCCAGAGTGACATGTACAACCTGCAGATTGTAAATTCATCCCAGAAAAGTAGCCCCAATTATAAATAGATACATTATGGATGGTCCACTTCAAAAATATTAAAACTCTGAATAAAAATGTTTTAATAAAAATGGAATATTGATCACTGTGAAAAAGCTCTCTAAATGACAACCACCTATAGTTCTCCAACACTGTCATTTATAGAAAATGGCTATACTTGCTGTACTTGCCTATTCAACTTCAATTTATCGGGAATTGTTCAGTTTTCAGCTATCTTGCTCAATCACCATCAGCACAATCTACTTTGCAGATCTCATTATACACCTTGTTGTTATTTCCATTGTACAATCTTACTCATTGTTGTTCACTTTCAACTCCTGTTGCAAACTTCACTCATAGCTTATTACACGTTACCTCACGTACTCCACTGAATTAATTTCACGATCGTGAACCTCAGGAAGATCCTGATCTACTACCAGAACCTAATTAAAATTATATATTTAGTTGGGGTACTGATGCCACAAAAGTTGGCCTCAGCAGTTTGAAGTTATGGACGGAGAAAGAACACACTAGAGTATTTAAGATCTCGGATGGTTACAAAATCAATTCCACTCATTGTACTACTACAATAACTGATGTACCATGATAAAAATAGTGCCTTCTTGTTAGTGGTGCCCAAATAATACGAGCAGAATGGCGGAGCCTCAACACTACCATTGATTCCTGTCATGTCTGCCTTGGGACTGCGAGAGCAAATCCCTGCATCAAGCAGAACAGCAGCACAACTATAAAGCTATTGCATCACAGTTCCATCAATCCAGGTTTGATCCTAAACTCCCGCGCTGCTGATGTGGAGTTTGCATGTTTCCTTTAACGAAGTGAGTTTCCTGGTTTATTTCTACATCCAAAAAGCATGCAGAAGGAATACAGTGTAGGGAAATGTATGGCCAGGCACATATTATTTTCTAAATGGGGAGCAAATTCTGAAATCAGAGGTGTAAAGGGAGTCTTAGTGCAGGATTCCCCGAAGGTTAACTATCAACTCACCTGCAAGCAAGGTGGGCAAATGCAATGTTAGCATTCCTTTTGAGAGGATTAGAATATAAAAACAAGGATGTAAAGCCCAGGCTTTAAGAGGTTTTGGTCAGACCACATTTGGAGAATTGTGAGCAATGTCGGGCCCCTATCAAAGAAAGGAAGCACTGGTATTTGACAAAGAGAAAATTTACAGATGCTGACAATCCAAAGCGACATACTCAAAATTCTGGAGGAAGTCAGCAGGCCAACAGCATCTGTGGAAAAGAGTAAACAGTCACTGTTTCAGACACACCTTTTGTTGCTCTCTGCGTTTCATTAACTCCCTAACTTGGCCTGCTCAGTTCCTTCAGCATTTTGTGCGTCTTGCACTGGTATTTGGGATGGTCCGTTCATTTAAGAGAATGGTAGCAGGAGTGAAAGGGTTAAGGTATGAGGAGAGTTTGATGGCTCTGGGTCTGTACTTGCTGGAGGTAGAGGAATGGGGGTGGGGGATCTCACTGACACGTAGCAAGTACTGAAAAGCCAGGAGAGAGTGGAAGAGAATTCCCGTTGTGGGAGACACTAGGACAACAGAGAACAGCCTCATGATACCAGTACAGGGATGAAAAGGAATTTCTTTAGTCAGAGGGTGGTGAATCTGTGGAATTGATTACCACAGACAGCTAAAAATGCCAAGTCACTGAGCATATTTAATGCAGAAGTTGATAGTTCGTTGATTTGTAAGAGCAAAGAATACAGGCAGAAGGTAGGAGAATGAGGTTTAAAGCAGAAATAAATCAGCCATGATCAAATTGTGGAGCAGATTCAATAGGCTGAATGGCTTAAGTTCTGCTCCTATGCCTCATGGTTTTGTGGACTTAATTAGGCGTGCAAATTACTCTCAATGTGTACAATCAGGGTGGAGTTGACAAATATGTGAAATAAGAGGGTGAATGGGTGACGATGGGGTTGCTCTGAGACCCAGTGGGCTAAATAGCCTTTGCATCTGTTGTGATAAATATATGAGAAATCGTAACAGTCAAAAGACAGCATTAGAGGAAATGCAAATTTAAGAATTCATCAGCTTTTAAGTTCAAGATCACAAATACCAGAATTAAATAAAATACATTACCATGAAATTCCTTTGCCGTGTTTCCACAGTTTAATGCTCTTGAGGAAAATGTAGCAACTTTTGCATTTGCATCATTTTTTAGTACTGACATTTCCCTGCTTTGCTTATCAGTTGCTGTTGCTATCATAGCATTGGATGCAGGCTTCATATCCTGAATTAAAACCTGTGAGGCGAGAGTATCCAATTCCTCCAAGTCATCAGCAGTGAAATCGTCATTATCTCCAAAAGGATCTTCACTGGCTCTTGCATCTTTTGTTTGTTCTCCCTTGTGACGTTTGTTTGGTGGAAATCCTTCACTCTCATAATTTGTATTCTTTTTCCCTTGGTTTGACAACCCTGAGAAGGCTGAAACTGGAACTTCCGAAGGCAAATTTTCCACACTATAAATAATAGAAGAGTTGCGTTTCTTTCCTGAATTTATGAAAAGAGAATTTGTTGACATCGTTCCAACATCCTGCAAGACAGAACATCCGACAAATGTAACATAAATAGTGCTCTCAAATTCTTCAGCTATGTCTTCTTTTTAATCAATAGCAGATATCCTCAGCCCACCCAACATAATACCAAGAAAAGCCAAAATTCACAAGTGAGCATATTCCTGACAAAATATTGCTCCAGAAGAATCAACAATAGTTCATTACACAGACAATTAAAGAAAGACTATTTTAAAAATTGGTCAAAGCTTAAACTGAACCTCTCTCTAATAACCTACAGCAAATATGTAAGCATTTGTCCTTTTCTGTCTTCCAAGCATCCAATCGTACAAACAACTTGCATTGCATGTGGGTCCATTCATGTTGTAAGCTGCTTCACAAAGTATCTCAAATAATATTTGGCAGTGAACCATTTACGGAGATGGAAGAACATAAACAGCTGAGTCAAAGGCAGATTTTCATGGCATCTTGAAGGCTAAAAAAGCCTTTTGTATCTGAAGGCACAGCTAACTGCCATGAAATTATTCAATTTCAGGGGATATGTTACTTTTATAATGGAAGATACACAGGGATCTCAAAAAGATGGAGGAAGGTACGTAAATAGGAAGGCGCTGAACCTGTTGAACCTGAACTGCTTGCACTTTCAATTTCCTCGGCTTAAACTAATGCGTCTTACATTTTACATCTACATTGGACTGAAACTAACTCTGATTAAAGGTTATTGCTCTGAGAAGCTAACTTCGTCTCTTTATAGATGTTGACTAGCTGAGAGTTCTAACATTTTCTTCTTTTTCGTTCCAATATCAGTCTTTGAATTACCTCCTTCCTTAGGATTTTAATGTACTGAGTGAAGTATGGTTAGAGTGACAACTCCCAAGGAAATCTGGCAACAACATGCATTTCAAAACTTAAGTTAATGGAAACCAGGAAAAAAATATCTGCATAGATTGAAATACAATTGAGTAATAAGGTTCACGTGACTGTCTGGAAGGAGTTTGTATGTTCTCCCCACGACTGCATGGGTTTCCTCTGGGTGCTCTATTTCCTCCCATAGTCTAAAGGCATACAGGTTAATTGCTCATTGTAAAATTCTCTCATGATTAGGTTAGGGTTAAATCGGGGGTTGTTAGGTGTGAGGGACCAGAAGGGCCTATTCTACACTGTCTCTCGATAGATAAATAAATAAAGCAATAAAGACGACAGTGGCTTTTGAAATCCAGTCAACTGAAACCCAGGTGCCTGCTGCAGGATAATCCCCTAAGACTAGGCATCCTTCAACAATTCATTTAATAATGACAGTGAAAATATCATCAGAAGTGTTTTGCTCTGACTACAAGCAGTTCAACTGCTTTGCCTCCTCCCTTAGAAGAGCTCTTGCCACATGCAGTAAGACACAGGCTACAATAGGAGAACATTAAGACGCCTATCCTTGACATTCAGACGTTTGACGATCACATCTCACGTTTTTTTTTCCCTATAACTACGGCCGGCAATTAAAGATTCCCGAAGAAGAACAACTTGATCAGCAAATGCGAAGTCAAGCTACTAGCATCTTACATGGAGTGCTGATGCTTGGGGATGGCGATGTCCCGGAGCAGGCTGCCACCAGAAGGGAGGTAGTGTACTGGGTGGCTGGGGATATATCACTGGGATGTGAGCACACTGCTTTCCCAGGGGCGTCCCTGTTGATATAAAGCTGGGAAACTGCCTGCCTGATTTTGTTACCTTTCAGTCTCTATTTCAATGGCTCGGGGCAGCTACCTCGGTCATCTGTCCCACGGCTCCGAGAAAGTCTCCCACTCCCATACTCACACGCTGAGCGGCTCAACTCCCCACCACCGGTTACCGCCAACCACGTCACCCGCTCCGCCAATCACCTCTCCGCTTTCCCCAACACCCGCCTCGCACTTCCCTCCATCAAGCTTTCCGATTGGTGTGCTCGACGCCTACGGTATCCTTCAAGGTTCAAGCGCGGTCTCGGAAATACGTTTTGAATACCGAAAGCATTGCGTTGGGCGCGAATTACAACATAGTACACTTTCGAAAAGCAGTGTTTTCAATAAATTCTGCAAGTTAAAATTAATATTTTAGCTTACAGGCAGTAAATGTTATAATTATTCAGTTAGGTCAGGCAGTACAGCGGAAAAAGTGACCCCGCTTTCTGTTTTAATTTTAGATTTCCAGTATTTTAAGTTAATTTGATTCACCAGGCACTGTCGTGAAATCGGTCTTCTTATTGAACTGAACCAGTTCGGTGACGCCTCAATTTTACAGAACGTTATTACTGTGTTCATATTTCTCTATAGTTGCACTTTTACCGGGCTCTGTAAACTGCTGCAGCCTGCAGATATTGGCTCTCGCTTTCAAATTCTGGTACAGTACCTCTATCCTGCGAAGAGTTAGTCAATGCTTCTTGATGCTCGTGCCTTCTAGCTTTCGCTCTCTCCCCCGCCTCAAAATCCAATCATTTGCCCTATTATCTTCTGTGAGTCATTACGGCGTTTCACGATATTTCTCTGAAAAAGCAAATTGTGCAGAAGATATTGAGAGTCTGTAGAGAGATTTTGAAAGGGTAAGTCAGTGCGCAAGGGTCTGGCAGGTGGAGTACAATGTTGGTAAATGCGAGGTCATCCACCTTGGAAGGAAAAATGAAACAGCAGATTACTATTTAAATGGTAAAAGATTGCAGCATGCTGCTGTGCAGAGGGACTTGGGAGTGCTTGTGCATGAATCACAAAAGGTTGGTTTGCAGGTACAGCAGGCTATCAAGAAGGCAAATGGAATGTTGGCCTTCATTGTTAGTGGGATTGAATTGAAGAGCAGGGAGGTTATGCCGCAACTGTACAGGGTACTGGTGAGGCTGCACCTGGAGAACTGCATGCAGTTCTGGTCTCTTTACTTGAAGAAAAATATACTGGCTTTGGAGGTGGTGCAGAGGAGGTTCACCAGAGGTGATGGGGTTAGACTATGATGAGAAATTGAGTAACCTGAGACTGTACTCATGGGAAATCAGACTAATGAGAGGAGATCTTATAAAAACATATAAAATTATGAAAGCAATAGATAAGATGGAGGCAGGAAAGTTGTTTCCACTGAGACTAGAACTAGGGGTCATAGCCTCAAGATTCGGGGGAGTAGATTTAGGATGGAGATGAGGAGGAACTGCTTTTCCCAGAGGGTGGTGAATCTGTGGAATTCTCTGCTCAATGAAGCAGTGGAGGTTAGCTCAGTAAATATATTTAAGACAAGGCTGGATAGATTTTTGCATAGTAGAAGAATTAATGGGAAATGGCAGATTGGTGGAGATGAGTCCGAGGCTAGATCAGCCATGATCTTATTGAACAGCGGAACAGGCTCAATGGGCCAGATGGCCGACTCCTGCTCCTATTTCTTATGTTCTTATGATAGTTCTGGAACATGCTTAGAAAGTTAAGAATGTTAAGTCAATAAATATTGGGGCACCACACTAAGATAGCAGTTGGCGTAACACAATTACAGATCAGAGTATCCTCTGTTTAAAAAAAACTACATTCTTCTGTTGGTGCGTGGGTTTCCTCTGGATGCTTTGCTTAGCAGGTTATTTGGTTATGGTAAATTGTCCTGTGACTAGACTAGGGTTAAATCTGTGGTTACTGGGCAGCATGGCTTGTAGAACAGAAGAGCCTACTCTGCGCTGTATCAGTAAATAAATAAAAATTATAATTACTATAATGTATGGATCTATTTCTATTAGCGCAATGACTCCCCTTAGCACTGATTATTGACTGACAACTTACACATGCACAGTGATTTATTGCTCTCTCTGCAAAGGGAATATACAAGTTAAATTCTTACAGTTAGTCCTGACGAAGGGTCTCAGTCCGAAACGTCGACTGTACCACTTCCTAGAGATGCTGCCTGGCCTGCTGCGTTCACCAGCAACTTTGATGTGTGTTGCTTGAATTTCCAGCATCTGCAGAATTCCTCGTGTTTGTCTTTATGTATTTGATATGTAGCTGTACAGACACAACAAATTGCCGATGAGTATGAACCTGAATGTCAGGGTTTATCGCCAACTGCACAGACAGAATTCAGAGGAAGGGAGAGAGACAGCGAGAAGGAAGAGTGAACCAATACAGAAGAGGTGGTCATGGATGCTAGAAAAAGGTGTGTAAGTAACAGTACACAGTGAGAAATGCACAACTCGCAAAGCTAAAGTAAAATTAGTATCACGATGGCCTTAGTTGGGAGTTGATGAATTTGAGAATGCTAATGAGGGCTGGGAATCGTATATCGAAAGGGTTGAACCATATTGTATTGCAAACAATGTGGATGAGGCAAAGAAAGTCTCCACACTTCTTAGCTTAATGGGTGCTAGAATGTACTGTCTCTTATGCAACTTAGTAACTCCTCAAAGGCCAGCAAGCAAGACGTTCAACGAAATTGTTGCAATTTTACAAAGTCACTTGAGCCCAAAATCACTAGTAATTGCTGAGAGATTTAGATTTCACAAAAGGAACCAGTCAAAGGATGAAGACATTTCTGACTGCACTGTTGAACTTTGCAAACTCTCCCAATACTGTAACTTTAGAGATGGGCTTTCTGATGTATTAAGGGACAGGCTTGTATGTGGCATCCATAGTCAAAGCATTCAAAAGAGGCTACTGTCAGAAAAAGGTCTAACCTCAGAACGGGCATTAAGCATTGCAATATCGTTAGAGACTGAAGCAAAGGATGCAGCAGAACTATAGAAAAAGAGTTTAGAATGTGAAATGCACAAAATGTCCCTGAATGGTGCAAAAATCCAAAAATATGGCAAATCCACCCATGAAGCCATTGACTGTTGGTTCAAAGAAAAAGTTTGCAGTAAGTGTCACCGACAAGGCCACATTGAGAGACTGTGCAAGTCAAACAAAAAGCACAACCAAAGATAAAAACCACACAGATGGAAAAGTTTCAAACACAAAACGAAACAAGTGCATAAAGTGACTAAACGTGAAACTGAATCAGACAACACTGAGTCTGACAAAGGTGAGCAGTCATGCCTAGAACTGCAAAGCATTTCTGAAGCAGATCACAAAATCACATGGATCACGACTGATGTGTCTGGTATAAAACTGAAAATGGAGCTAGATACAGGGTTAGCTTTGTCTGCAATTTCAAAGGGTAACCACAACAGACTGTTTTCTACCCTACCATTAGAAAAGACCTTTGTCATACGAAAGACTTACATAGGCCAAAAGTGTCTCCCAAAGGCGAACTGAAAACGAGTGTGACATATAGCGGCCAAAGACAGCACTTAGAGGTTTATGTGATGAGAAGTGAAGGGTCAACGCTTTTCAGATATGAGTGGTTGAGAAAAATCCTGCTAGACTGACACACAAACGAAGCCCTCAATGTGTCATCAACAGACAGCTGCAGCCCGAGTGGTGGCACTGACCAGAGACCGTCGCAGCTGCTTAATGCTAATTGGAAAATGTCTGAGAAGGCTATTGGTAAATTCAAAGGCATGAAGGCCAGATTGAACTGGATGAAACAGCAACACCAAGATTCCATAAAGTGCACCCAGTGCCTTACGCACAACATCCTAAAGTGGATGCTGAAATTCAGAGCTTGGAGGCATCTGAGTTTCTCTCCAAGGTTGAGTGGAGCGATTGGGCCACGCCCGGTGTCTCGGTGATCAGGAAGGGGAAGGCTGGATCTGTTCGCATATGCGGGGGCTTCAAGGTGAGCATCAACCCTGCGCTGCGTCCTGTGCAGTATCCCCAGCCGCAAATAGAAAACATTTTTGCATCTTTGGCAGGCAGGGAGAGGTTTTCAATGATTGACTTGTCACAAGCATTTCTTCAAATGGAGATTGAGGAGCCAAGCGGGAATTGACTGGCAAGAATGATGAAGAGCACCTCCAGAACCTTGGTGTGGTGCTTACACCACAGTGAGTATAGTTTGCACGCAAAGAGAGAGAAATGTGAGTTTTTCAAGAATGAAATCTCATATTGTGGACATGTCATTGACAAGCATGGCTTACGTTCATCACAAGAGAAGATTGAAGCAATACTGCAGGCACCCAAACCAGAAGATATATTTCAACTCAGGTCATACTTGGCCCGGGAAACTACTACCAGTGGTTTCTCCCATACAGTGCTGCACCCATTGAATGTACTGTTACAGACAGGAGCAAAGTGGGAATGGTCGGAAAGATATGAAAGAGCATTCAAGGAAACAAACAGACTAGTAACAGCTGATGAATTTCTCACCCATTATGACCCATCCCTGCCCATCAGACTGGCATGCAATGCATCCCCTTGTGGCATTGGAGCCATTTTGTAACACACAATGAAAAATGAATCTGAACTTCCAGTTGCATTTGCTTCAAGATCACTGACGAGCACAGATCACAACTACACACAGATAGACCGAGAGGCCCTTGGTCTAGTATGGGGATTAAAGAAATTCCACCACTGCCTCCACAGACAAAAGTTTATTGTAGTGACGGGCCACCAGCAGCTTGTGTCCATTTTCAATCGTAGAAAGAGAATCCTCGTGTTGTCTGCTATCCGGTGGCAACACCTGGCACTTTTCCTAGGAGCCCACATAGAGTTCAAGGGTACCAAACAACACAGCAATGCTGATGGCTTGTCACACCTTCCACTGTTGACAACTGAAGAAGAACAGTCTTCATTCTGTGACCAAGCAGATGCGCTCCACATGCATTGGTGGACCAGCTGTCAGTAATAAATTCTGAAATACAAAGAGAAACAAGGAATGACCTGACATTGGCAAAAGTCTATGACATCACCATGCAAGGATGGTGAGCTCATGGCAATCTTGTGTTTCCAGAGTTCTCAGTGAGATGAGACCAACTGTCTGTACGTCAAAGAACCCTGATGTGTGAATGTCATGTTGTGGTTCTCTCTAAGCTGCGTACCAGAGTGTTAGAGAATCTGCACGAAGGACACCTGGGTACAGTCAAGGTGAAGAGTCTCCCCCGGAGGTACATGTGGTGGCCGGGAATAGATAGACAGATTGAAGACTTGACCAAAAGCTGTTCAGGATGGCACAAAGATCAAAATGCACCCCCAAAGCCACTGTTACACCCATGGGAGTGGCCATCTTCACCATGGCAAAGAGTGCATATTGACTTTGCTGGGCCATTCATGAACTCCATGTTTCTGATTGCTGTGGATGCTCCTTCGAAGTGGCTTGAAGTCCGACCAATGAAGTCAACCACATTAGAAAAGACTGTTTCCGTGCTGAGGGCTATCTTCTCCAGAAATGGCTGACCACAATAAATTGTGAGTGACAATGGACTCACAATTCAGAAGAGTTCAGACGACTCATGAAGAAAAATGGCATTAAACATTTCATGTCAGCTCATCATCATCCAGCAATGAATGGGTTAGCCGAAAGGTTTATCCAACCTTCAAGGAGTCTATTAAAAGAATAGATTGGGGGATATTTCTCTACAGCATAAGGTGGACAATTCCCGTTTTGTGTCTTGGAACTCTATTCATGTGACGACAAATCAAACACCTGCAATGCTGTTCATGAACAGGAATCTGAGATTGCACATGGACCCCCTGAAAGCAGATCTACAAAGGGAAATGCAGAATGAACCGTTCAACCAATTGCCAAGTAAATCAGCAAGGTGTTCAAGGTTGGACAGAAGGACCAAGTGCATGATTACTGAGCAGTCAAGTGGGTAGCCAGTAGGATAGCTACAAGAACGGGACCACTGATGTACCCCGTGGATATTGGAGATCAGACATGGAGATGTCATGTGGACCAAATACTGGATGCTCAGCCGAACAACACACCTGAGTCGACAGCATCCAAAAAGATGGATGCATTATAGCCAACGGAATTACCACTCAATAATCCTGTCACTAGCAGGAATGTGACACCTGCAGAGATGGTTGTCTTTGACAAGACACCTGCTAAAGCTGATGCCTCTCCACAGGTCCGAAAGCAACAGAGTGCCACCCAAAAGACCGGATCTTTACTATAGTGAGGTTAGTTATGGACTGTCATTGTGAAAGCATGTTTATTTGAATATGGCTTGTTAAAGGGAAATTGAATGTCTTGTTACATATACAGTTTTGTGTTACATTAATCTAAATCTATTCCTTTTAGTCCAATGACTCCCCTCAGCACTAATTATTGACCGATAACTTAGACATGCACATTGATTTGATGCTTTCTCTGAAAAGTGGATATACAAGTTTACTTATGCCTTTATTTATCTGATATGTAGTTGTACAGGCACAACAAATATCCTTTAATAAACTGGAGTTAGTTCTAGTACATGAAACCGGTTTTATTCTCCTCTGGGCCAACTGGTATTTCAAGATAATGATTCTTATTGGAAAAGGCCTGATCACTAGAGTTATTGAAGTCAATGTGGGAGCAGCAAAATATGAGTGGGAAATGTGCAGCTGGGATCTGTAGAATTCTGTCGTTAATGCAGCTTTTGACAATTTTTCATTAAAGTTCAAAGTAAATTTATTCCCCTAAAACCCTCACTAATTTTTATAGATGCACCGTAGAAAGCATTCTTCTAGGGTGCATCACAACCTGGTATGGAAGTTGTCCTGTCCAAGACCGGAAGAAGCTGCAGAAGATCGTGAACACAGCGCAGCACATCACACAAACCAATCTTCCGTCCTTGGACTCAATTTATACCGCACGCTGTCGGGGCAGTGTTGCCAGGATAATCAAGGACACGACCCACCCAGCCAACACACCTTTCGTCCCTCTTCCCTCTGGGAGAAGACTCAGGAGCTTGAAGACTCATACGGCCAGGTTTGAAAACAGTTTCTTTCCAACTGTGATAAGACTGCTGAACGGATCCTGACCCGGATCTAGGCCGTACCCTCCAAATATCCGGACCTGCATCTCGGATTTTTTTTGCACTACCTTACTTTCCATTTTTCTATTTTCTATTTATGATTTATAATTTAAATTTTTAATATTTACTATCGATTTGTAATCCAGGGAGCGAGAAGCGCAGAATCAAATATCGCTGTGATGATTGTACGTTCTAGTATCAATTGTTTGGCGACAATAAAGTATAAAGTATAAATTTATTATCAAAGTACATATACGTTACCATATACTACCCTGATGAATTTCTTTAATCCCCATACTAGACTAAGGGCCTTTTGGTCAGTCTGTGTGTAGTTGTGATCTGTGCTCGTCAGTGATCTTGAAGCAAATGCAATTGGACGTTCAGATTCATCTTTCATTGTGTGTTACAAAATGGCAATGCCACAAGGGGATGCATTACATGCCAGTCTGATGGGCAGGGATGGGTCATAATGGGTGAGCAATTCATCAGATGTTACTAGTCTGTTTGTTTCCTTGAATGCTCTTTCACATCTTTCTGACCATTCCCACTTTGCTCCTGTCTGTAACAGTACATTCAATGGGTGCAGCACTGTAGCCACGGTGGTGGTGGGGGGGGGGTGCGCGATATACCTCTTGAAAACAGCTTCTCCCTCTTAGAAGCTGTCGGGACAGAAGACAGTGCCAGTCTGAGCGGCGGTCAGGACTGCGAGTCAACAATTGGCGCTGAAACAAAGCCGAGGAGACAGACGTCAGGCAGAGCCGTGGTAGTAGGGGACTCCATCGCGAGAGGTACAGAAAGGGGTTTCTGTGGCAACAGGTGAGATTTAAGGATGGTGTGTTGCCTCCCTGGTGCCGGGATCCAGGATGTCACGGACTGATTGCAGGGAATCCTCAAGGGTGAAGGTGAACAGCCGGAAGTGGTGGTGCATGTGGGCACAAATGACGTGGGGAAGAAGAGGAGAGACATTTTGCAACATGACTTCGGAGAACTCGGGAGAAGGCTGAAAAACAGGACCTCCAGGGTGGTTATCTCCGGTTTGCTTCCAGTTCCCCGTGCTGGTGAGGGCAGGAACAGGGAGATAATGGATCTGAATGTGTGGCTGAGGAGCTGGTGCGGGAAGCAGGGATTTGGATTCTTGGACCACTGGGATCTGTTTTGGGGTAAGGATAAATTGTACAAAAGGGACGGGTTACACCTTAACAGGCGGGGGAGCAGCATTCTGGCAGGCAGGTTTGCCCCTGCTACACTGGTGTGTTTAAACTAAATAGTGGGGGGGAGGAGAGGAAATATAAGGATGGAGTTAAAGGGAAAGAGAGAATAAGGCAAGTTAAGAAAGACAGCAGAATTAACGGGGCAGAAAGCTCAGGAAGGGATCGGAGAGCATGGCCAAGTGCAATAGGAGTCGATGTGAAAGGTGAGAGGAGTACTGTAATGGATTAAAAGTATTATATATCAATGCACGGAGTATAAGAAATAAAGTGGATGAGCTTGAGGCTCAGTTGGAAATTGGCAAGTATGATGTTGTGGGAATAACAGAGACATGGCTGCAAGAGGACCAGGGCTAGGAAATGAATATTCAAGCGTATACGTCCTATCGAAAGTACAGACAGGTGGGCAGAGGGGTTGGGGTGGCTCTGTTGGTCAGGAATAATATTCAGTCCCTTGCGAGGGGTGACGTAGAGTCAGTATGGATAGAACTGAGAAATTCTAAGGGTAGAAAGATCCTAATGGGAGTTATCTACAGGCCCCCAAACAGTAGCCTGGATGTAGGGTGTAATTTGAATCAAGAGTTAAAATTGGCATGTCGCAAAGCTAATGCTACGGTTGTTATGGGGGATTTCAACATGCAGGTAGACTGGGAAAATCAGGTTGGTCCAGACCCCAAGAAAGGGAGTTTGTGGAGTGCCTCTGAGATGGATTCTGAGAGCAGCTTGTACTGGAGCCTACCAGGGAGAAGGCAATTCTGGATTTAGTGTTGTGTAATGAACCGGATTTGATAAGGGAACTCGAGGTAAAGAAGCCGTCAGGAGGAAGTGACCACAATATGATAAGTTTTCAAATACAATTTGAGAGGGAGAAGGGAAAATCGGAAGTGTCAGTATTGCAGTTGAATAAAGGGGACTGTGGAGCCATGAGGGAGGAGCTGGCCAAAGTTGACTGGAAAGATACTCTAGCAGGGATGACAGTGGAACAACAATGGCAGGTACTTCTGGGAAGGTGCAGGATCAGTTCATTCCAAAGAGGAAGAAAGATTCTACGGGGAGTAAGGGACGACCATGGTTGACAAGGGAAGTCAAGCACAGTATAAAAATAAAAGAGAAGTAGTATAACACAGCAAAGATGAGTGGGAAGGCAGAGGATTGGGAGACTTTTAAAGAGCAATAGAGGATAACTTAAAAGGCAATATGGGGAAAAAAGATGAGATACGAAGGTAAGCTAGCCAGGAATATTAAGGGGGATAGTAAAAGCTTCTTTAGGTATGTGAAGAGGCAAATATTAGTTAAGACCAAAGTTGGGCCCTTGAAGACAGAAATGGGTGAATTTATTATGGGGAACAAGGAAATGGCGGACGAGTTGAACAGGTATTTTGGATCTGTCTTCACTGGGGAAGACACAAACAATCTCCCAGATGTAATAGTGGCGGAGGACCTAGGGTAATGGAGGAACTGAAGGAAATTTATATTAGGCAGAAAATGGTATTGGATAGACTGTTAGGACTGAAGGCTGATAAATCCCCAGGGCCCGATGGTCTGCACCCCAGGGTACTTAAGGAGGTGGCTCTAGAAATTGTGGAAGCATTGGTGATCATTTTTCAATGTTCTATAGATTCAGGATCAGTTCCTGTGGATTGGAGGGTAGCTAATGTTACCCCACTTTTTAAGAAGGGCGGGAGAGAGAAAACAGGGAACTATAGACCAGTTAGCCTGACATCAGTGGTGGGGAAGATGCTGGAGTCAATTATAAAAGATGAAATTACGACACATCTAGATAACAGTAACAGGATTGGTCCGAGTCAGCATGGATTTACGAAGGGGAAGTCATGCTTGACTAATCTTCTGGATTTTTTTTAGGGTATAACTAGGAAAATGGACAAGGGAGAGCCAGTGTACCTGGACTTTCAGAAAGCCTTTGATAAGGTCTCACATAGGAGATTAGTGGGCAAAATTAGAGCACATGGTATTGGGGGTAGGGTACTGACATGGATCGTAAATTGGTTGGCAGACAGGAAACAAAGAGTAGGGATTAATGGGTCCCTTTCGGAATGGCGGGCGGTGATTTGCATCACTCTGTAATCGCAATTCCTCTTGTGAATGCTGTATGCGCTCATTAGATAGCAGTGCCACAAACTGCTTTTCTTCCCTAATTTTTGTCACATGGTTTTTAAGTAATTGCATTACCTCAATTACGTTGATTTCATCTGCATCATTTGTAAGACTAAAATCTTCTTTAAGAATATTAATTATCATATGCTTAACTTTTAAAATTGCTGTTTGTCAAGTCTATCTGCTATTTCCAAGTTCTTTTCTTGAATCAAAGCCTGTAGTTGTTTACTGAGATCTTGAAGTTCTTCTTCATTTGTTTCCATGTTTTCATTTTATACTCTGAATGTAGATAATTCACTTTGCAACAAACTCCTTTTTCCTTTTGTAACTTTGGAATAATTTCCTCCTTTTTAAAATCTGTTTTCCATGTCACTGAATTTTTGACAACAAGCATCTTTTTCAGAAACCGTCTCCTTTAAATGCAGGACTGTTCTGTCCAATCTCTTTCCAACTGACAGTTGTTCTTATTGAGTACTTCTATTTGTTGATGGAGTTCTGCACATTTACCCTGGGTTTCAACCATGTTTCCTGTATACATAAAATCTGAGGTTTTTCCTTAAGTTCTGATACATATTTCATAAATCCTTGACCATTTGCGATAAGACTCCTTGCATTCCATTGTAATATATGTGTGTGTGTGTGTGTGTGTGTGTATATATACACATACACACTGCCATTAATTCCCCGCCTCTCCTGCCTGTGAACTGTTTGATCCTCCATTCAGCGTTTCTTTGACTACTTCCCATCTAAGCCCTGTAATACCAAGATATTTTTCTGCAGACTTGCCTATAATTTTAATTTTTTCAGTTCTTTTGTCTGTTTGCACTGAACAGTTAATTGCATCTACCGTAACCAGTACAAAATCCTTCTTACTCATTTTTAGTGTATCCTTATTTATCATATTACAGCCCTCACAGTTCACCGGTTTATTATTCCCTGTATTTGTTTGCTTGATAGCCTTCTCCTTTTCATCAAATGCTTTCACTGCCTCTGTGTAACTGATCCATTGAGTTACTTTTATATATTGTATCTCAGCTTCTTTCTTGCTTTTAATGCACCCTCGGTAAGCTGCACTGTGTTCCTCGCCACAATTACAGCATTTCCGCCTAGTCCCCACCTCATATTTCCCATATTCATGTTTTCCAGCGCATCTCCCACATTTTTGTTTCCCTCTGCAGACCACTGCAATATGCCCGAATTTCTGACATTTAAAGCATCTTAAAGGCGGTGGTATATATATTCTGACCTCATAACACATATACCCTAAATAAACTTTAGTCGGCAATCTCTCTTCATCAAAGTTAATCATAACCGATAAACTATCACACTTTTTCCGTTTCTTGTAACTTTCAAACATTTGGCCTCAATCATTTTTGCTCCTTTTATGTTCTATTTAATCTCATCCATAGTAACTTTTGTTGATACCCCCAAAATAACTCCTCTAGTCCACTTACTATTGTTGGATATTGAGCATTGTACTTCTTTGCCATCTATTGTATTTAATCTTATCCCTTTGTCTTGCTGAGCACTTCCTGACAAATCACTAATAGCGATCCATTTCGTAAAATCTTTGCTCTTTTGACTTCGCCTATAAGTTTGTTGATTATCTTCGTCAAATGAATTGGGTTCCATTCACCAAAAGACGCTCCGTCTTCGCTCAGTTTTATAATTGCTCTAATCTCATCTTCTTTCCGTTGTTTTGCTATCCTATCTTGTTTGTCCCCTGACTCCTCAGAGTTTGACATCTCATACCTCTGCTTTCTTTTCTTACTCTCTCCACTCCATTCCTCTTTCCCGCCAACCTCCATCTGGAACTCACTTCCGCTATCTGGTTCAGTGACCCAGGCTGACAGTTCGGCCGTCCGACCACAAACTCCAATTTCCGACTCGTTCGCCATTTCAAATTTCCCTCTACATCTGCTACCCTACACACCGAGCTCACATTCCAGCCAAATCAACCAGCAGTTGGACCTTCCAGATACGGGTGTATTTTTACTACAATCAATTGAAACACCTTGACTGCACACAGGTGATCTCCATTTAACTAATTATGTAACTTTAAAAACCAATTGACTACATCAGTGATGATTTGGTGTGTCATATTTAAGCAACCAATTATTTTGTGTTTTATATTTGTAATTGTTTAGATCAATTTGTAAAGATCTATTTTCATTTTGATATGAAAGAGACATTTCTGTTGATCAGTGTCAAAAAAGCAAAATTTAATCCACTGAGATTCATTGTTATAAAACAATTAAACATGAACACTTCCAAGAGAGTGAATACTTTTTATTGGCATTGTAATTAGTTACTGGAGAAGACAAACATCCAGATAGTAAAATACACAAATCAGTCTGAATGTTTGCTTTTAATGTATGGAAATATGTCCCAAATAAATTGCTCGCCAGTGTGCATTATTGCAAACCAGATGTTATTTCATTCTATATGTTCAATAATCTTAATATACTGCATACTTGGAAATTATCCCTCTAGCAAGCAGCTATGAATATATGCGATATTTATACATTGAATTACTTGTGTTCAAAATCTTGCAAGGAGCAACAGTATTTTGCAATCCTCAACAATAACTGCCCACAATCCAAATCCAAATGCAAGGTTGCATTTAAACTGACAATTTCACAAACCAGCAAAATATAAAAACAGAGTTATCAACATTAAAAACTATTTGAAGGGGAATATCTCTGGTTAACAAAAATGCAAGTGTTTCTAAAGCCTACTCAATCACATGTGAGAATACGAGTATCTTTCACTTCGTTGCTGTTTCGTCAAGACTTGCTGTGTGCAGATTGGCTGTCATGCTTGCCTCTATAACCACAGTAGCTACATTTCAAAGGTGATTTGTTAGCTGTGATGCTTTTTGGATGTCCTAAGGAACATAAAATAGTATGATACTGTAGGTTCTTTCTTGCTTTTTATCTATTTTAAAGAAAGCAGATCCAATTAATGTAAACTTATGATGGGGATTAGTTAATTTCTGAGTTTTCCATGTTCTTTCTTTTTCAATCTCAGTGCAGCTGCAATATGAAAAGATTTGATAAAACAAACCATAATACAAAACAATGTTGCTTTATTTCACATGCTAATACCAACTACATGTCTTTAATATTGGAAATCCAATCAATGAAGAAAACATTAACACAGGTGACAACAAACATTTGTCAGATACAGGCCTCACGGTCCACCTTAACCGTGCCAGCCATCTAGCACCCTTGTATTAATGCCATTTACCGGACTTGTCCACAGCCTACCATTCTCATTATTATGTAAACTTCTGTCTTGTATCCCCTTCGCCATTCTCTTCAAAGAACATTAAACACAGCCTATCGTGTCTCTCTGCACACGAGAAATATTCCCTCCTGGGCAACACCCTGATGAAAATCTCCTCAACACCTTCTCCAGGGCAATGCACCTCCTCTAGACTCAGTAACTGAATTTCAAGACTTGGGCCTTGATTTCGGAGTCAGGCTATTGAGCAATGTGTTGTGGAATATAGAATTCTAATTTACATTATGTTTCGTGCCAATGTTTTATTAACATTTATAGAGATCATTGTAAAGCCTATTTTACTTTATAAAGTTTCAGGAATTGGAACTGACCAGGAAATCGGATTGAAAAAATAACTAGATACATAAACAACATGCATAAATACATTTCCTCGTGTATGCATAAATACACATTGCTGCATCAAAAATAAATGAGGAACTACAAATATAGTTTGGACTTTTAACATAATATATGTAATTACCTTTGATAAAGTAATTTTATCAAACCATGTTGCATATTTTAATGCATGATGAGGCAATGCAAAAAGCTTCAGAGAAAGGTACATTTTTAACCATTTAATTTTAATGTACAGGTGTGATAAAATCACTATATCAAGATAATACATAACTTATGTTAAGGTCCAAACTACTCTTCAGTATTATTACTTGAGACTCATATAACTACTTGAGACCATAAACAATCACAAATGCACAGCAAGATGGAATCTCTTTAGTTACTATTTGATTTTGAACTACACAAATCTCAAAAGGAGTATGGTACTATCTACAAAGAGTAAACCTGTCATATTCTATGACAATTACAATAGCTTAGTCAATAAAATAAACTCCTGAAAGATTGTCATGGTAATTAAACTTTGCTTCTACGACTGCAGTCAAAGTATTCATTTTGAAGAAAAGCTCAAAGGTATGCTTTCTGAATCCGTCTATTCAAATCATTTAGTTTCGTTGTAATTGAACAACTCCCGGTCTTTAATGAAAGAATAACTGAAGTTTATTCACATGAACATAGGTACTCACATATCTGCTCTGCCTATCATGTGCAAGCTTTCTGTAAAAAGCAAAGGACAAACATATGCAGCATTCAAAGAAACATTCTTTACCAGTGACAAGTAAAAGAAAGCCAGTTATTTCACTGATCTGTGCCTTATTAAAGCTTGAAATTTGCACAATTTTATTGTCTTCTGTCAATAAGGGTCAATTACATACCAACGGGTTCACATTGTGTATTTAAAAAATAATTATAATTTGTAGTCCTAAAGCTTCACTCCAGCAGCAAAATGAAGATGACAGGTTTTTCCTCCCCTTATTATTCAAATTCTCTATGAAGTTAAGCAGAATCCAAAACAACAAAAACACTAATTAAAAAGTTGGCTGTCTCTATCCAATCTGTGTTCGAAGTTTATTATCAAAGTACATGAGTTAACATAGCCTACCTTGTAATTAATTTTCTTGCAGGTATTTACAGGGAAAAAATACAACAGAATTTATGAAAAAATATGCATAAACAAAAAAAACAAAAAGACAAAGGAAGACAAACTGTGCAAATAAGAAATATGAGAAGATGAGTTATGAAGAGCCCTTGAGAGTGAATCTGTAGGTCATAGAGATGAGAAAATCTGCAAATCTAAGGAACACACACAAAACGCTGGAGGAACTCAGCAGGCCAGACAGCATCTATGGAAAAGAGTACACAGTCAATGTTACAGGAGGGGAGGAAGAAGTACAAAGTGGTGAACCCAGGTAGCTGTGAGAATCAATGGGTAACTGGTGAAACTGGGAGAAGGGCAGGAGCGAAGCTGATTGGTGAAAGAGATAAAGGGTTGGGGAAGAGGAATCTGATAGGGTAGAAGACAATGGAAGGGGGAGGAGTACCAGAGAGAGGTGATGGGTGGGTAAGGAGATCAGGTGAGAGAGGGAAACTGTAATGGGACTGGTGAAGGTGGGGGCTGGTGACAATTACTGGAAGTTTGAAAAATTGATGTTCATGCCATCAGGTTGGAGGCTACCAGACGGAATATAAGGAATTGCTCCTTTCACCCGAGTGTGGCCACTTCACATGTCGGAATGGGAGTGGGAAGTTGAACTGAAATGGGTTACCATCAGGAGATCCTGCTTTATTTGGCGGAAGGATCGTAGGTGCTCGGCGAAGTGGTCTCTCAATCTACGGCAGGTCTCCCCGATATACAGGAGGCCACACCGGGCACACCAGATACAATAGATGACCCTGACAGACTTACAGGTGAAGCGTCGCCTCACCCGCAAGGACCGTTTGAGGCCCTGATTGCTAGTGAGGGAGAAGGCATAGGGGCGGGGTTGGCACTTGTCTGCTTGCGAGGGTAAGTACCAAGAAGGAGATCAGTGGGGGGGGGGGTGGAATGAATGAACAAGGGAGTCAAGTAGGGAGCGATCCCTGTGGAAATCAGAAAGGGGGGAGGGGGGAGGGAGGGAGGAAGCAAAGATGTGCTTGGTGGAGGAATCCCATTAGAGATGGTGGAAGTTGTGGAAAACATTGTGCTGGCTGCCAAGGCTACTGGAGTGATGGGTGAGGACAAGAGGAACCCTATCCCTGGTGGGGTGGAGGAAGGACGAGAAGGGGGCAGATGTGTGCTAAAGGGGAAGAGATGCAGCTGAGGGAGGGGAGCATTGATGGTGGAGGAAGGAAAGCCCCCTTTGTTGAAGAAGGAAGACATCTCATTAGTTCTGCAATGCAAAGCCTCATCCTGAGAGCAGACACGGTGAAGACGGAGCAGCTGAAAGATGGGGATGGCATTTTTACAAGTGACAGTGTGGGGAGAGGTATGGTCCGGGTAGCTGTGAGAATCAATGGGTTTATAAAAATATCAGTAGATAAACTGCCTCCAGAGTTAAAGAAAGAGAGATTGAGAAAGGGGAGGGAGGTGTCAGAAATGGATCAGGTAAATTTGAGGGCAAGGTGGAAGTTGGAGCCAAAGTTGAAGTTGACGAGCTTAGCATGGCCACAGGGAAGAGCCCTACTGCAGTCATCAATGTAGTGTGGGAAAAGGTGAGGAATGATAATGGTCTAGGCTTGGAGCACCCTGTTCCACATAGCTGACAAAAAGGCAGACATAGCTGGGACCCATGTGAGTGCCCATGGCTACACCTTTGGCTTGGAGGAAGTGGGAGGAGCCGAAGGAGAAACTATTGAGAGTGAGGACCAGTTAAGCCGCACAGTGGAAAGTGGCGATGGAGGGGAACAGGTTGGGCCTATTATCTAGGATGAAGCAGAGGGCTTAAGGCCTTCCTGATGTGGGATGGAGGTGCATAGGCCCTGGATGTCCATGGTGAAAATGAGATGTTCAGGGCCAGAAAACTTAAAGTCATTGAAAAGATCAAGAGCATGTGAAGTGTCACAAATGTAGGCAGGGTGGGACTGTATGGGTGGGGGTGGGGTGGGGATAAAACAGAGTCATGCAGATATAAGTTGGGTGGGGCAGGAACAAGCAGAAACAATGGGTCTACCAGGTCTGTGGATCTTGGGAAGGAGGTAGAAACGGGAGGGGTGGGGTAAGGGAACTATGAGGTTGGTGGCAATCGATGGGAGATTCCCGGAGTCAATGAGGTCAGCAGTGGTGTAGATGACAATGGCCTGGTGCTCCTTAGTGGGGTTCTGTTCGAGGGGTAAGTAAAAGGAGGTGTCTGAGAGTTGTCGCCTGGCCTCAGCAAGGTAGAAATCTGTCTGCCAGACTACTACAGCACCCCCCTTACCTTTGGGTTTGATGGTGAGGTTAGGATTAGGGCAGAGAGAGTGGAGAGCAGTGCGTTCAGAAGGAATGAGGTTGGAATTGGAGAGGGGGATGGTGAAGTCAAGGCGGTTGATGTCTCATTGGCAGTAAGCAATGAAAAGATCCCGAGCAGGCAGAAGAACAGAATGGGGTGTCCAGCAAGAGGGGAAGGGTTGATGACGGGAGAGGGGGTCATCGGTGTGGGCTGGAGAGTCCTTGCCAAAGAGGTAGGCACAGAGACAGAGATGGTGGAAGAAGAGTTCAGCATCGTGACGAGCGCAGATCTAAGGCGTGGGCACAGGTGGACTGTGTTCTGAAGGTCATTGGATCAGTTCCAAGTAGCAGTGATTGAAGTTATCCACACCAGTTCTGAAGCCTGATAGTTGTAGGGTGATAACTGTTCCTGATCCTGTGGGATCCAAGGATTCTGCATCTACTGCTCAATGCTAATAGTGATAGGAGGGCATGGCCTAGATCGTGGGGGTATTTGAAGATGGATGCTGTTTTCTTGTTTCTACGATATTCTGTGTTGTGAAAAAAGAACAACAGCATTTTGCTCATTATGTTTTATTAAACAAAAATCAAACTGCTGGAGGAATTCAGTGGGTCAAGAAACATCTGGGTCAGGACTGACATGTTTCTGCACTAAATTCTAGCATGTGTGGTGTCTTATCTCTCCAATTACTTTACAAATATTATATCAAAGTTCAAAGTACATTATCAAAGTATGTATACATTATACAACCTTGAGATTTGTCTCTCTACAGACAGCCAGAAAGAACCCATAAAAAAAAGACTGTCAAACATCCAACATGCAAAGAAAAAAAACAAATCATGCAAACACTAAAAGCAAGCAAATAGCATTCAGAACAAAAATGAGTCCATAGACACAAAGCCCGGATCAGCTGGTGCAGGCCACAGCCCCAGTTCAGCGCAGAGCTGAGTAAACATTACAGAACAGCGAGCAGTGGAGAGGAATAGGTATCATGTACAGTCATTTGGAACTAATTAGAACAGTATCAAGGTTGTAAGAGAATTGGTAAGCCAATGACCTATTCCTGTGCTGTACTGCTCTGTGTTCTAACATCTAAAGCACATACTGAGGGTACCAAGATCCTTCTGTATCTTGGAAGTCTGTGGTCTCATTCCTTTACTAACTTAGAGTACTATGCAAAAGTCTTAGGCACATGTAAAAAAATTATGTAAAGCGAAGATGCTTTCAAAACTAATGAAATTAAGTTTCTAATTATCAAAAAAATTACTATAAAGAGCAGCAAGCATCAATAAACTAAATGAAATCAACGTTTGTTGTGACGAGCCTTGAAAGCTGCATCAATTCTCTTAGGTACACTGTCGTGCAGTTCAATGAAAAAATCAGCTGGTTAATTGTTCTAAGCAAATTTGAGAACTTGATGCAGTTCTTCTGTGGAATTTGGCTGTCTCGCCCGCTTCTGTCTCTCCAGGTAATCCCAGGCAGCCTTGATGTTGAAATCAGGGCCCTGTGGAGGCCATACCATCACATTCTTCCTGATCAGATACCTCCCTGATGGTATTGCATGATGGATGACAATCCGCTTGTACTTCTCAGCATTGAGGATTCCATTCATTCTGACCAGATCACCAACTCCATTTGCAGAAACGCAGCCCAAACCTGCAGGAACCTCTGCCATGCTTCACTGTTGGCTGCAGACACTCATCGATGTAGTGCTCTCCAGCTGTTCTATGGACAAACTGCCTTCTGTGTGAGCCAAACATTACAAATTTTGACTTGTCAGTCCAGAACACTTGCTGCCATCGTTCAGCACCCCAGTCCTCGTACTTTTGTGCGTATGAGCGTCTCTTGGCTTTGTTTCCACTTTGGAGGAATGGCTTTTTGGGGCCAACTCTTCCATGAAGACCACTTATGACAGGGCATCTCTGGACCATGGAGGGGTATACTTTCGTTCCAGTGATTCCTGTGAACTCAGAGCTGATAGCAGTGCTGGACTTTTCACAAATTAGGAAGGACATCATTTTGATGTGTCTGTTGTCTGCTGCACTGTTTCTGTGGCCAACAACTGTGTTTCTAGTCTTCAACCTTGCCCATTTCTTTGTGCTTCTTCAGAGGAGCTTAGACAGCATATTTTGAAACTGCTATATGCTGCTTGGGAGAGACGTTGCTAATGCAGGACTTTTGCACAGCACTGCATTTATTAACCTTTTCTTCCAAAATGGACAATTACATATTTCCTGTATGAAATACAGGAAACCTATTGACAGACGACACAATAGCCACGGCTCTACACACCGTCCTTACACATCTGGAGAAGAAGGATGCTTATTCGAGAATGCTATTCTTGGACTACAGTTCAGCATTCAACACCATAATTCCATCCAGGCTCAGCAGGAAGCTCAGAGACCTCGGCCTTGACCCTGCCTTGTGCAGCTGGATCCTGGACTTTGTGTCAGATCACTGGCAGGTGATAAGAGTGGGCTCCCTCACCTCTGCCCCTCTGACCCTCAACACAGGACCTCCTCAGGGCTGTGTACTAAGTCCCCTCCTTTACTCCCTGTATACCCATGATGTGTTGCCATCCACAGCTCCAATCTGCTAATTAAATTTGCTGACGACACTAGATTGATTGGCCTAATCTCAAACAATAATGAGGGAAGAAGTCATCTCTCTGACACAGTGGTGTCAAGAAAACAACCTCTCCCTTAATGTCACAAAAACAAAGAAGCTGGTTGTGGATTACAGGAGGAATGGAAACAGGCTAACCCCTACTGACATCAATAGAGCTGAGGTTGAGAGGGTGAACAGCTTCAAGTTCCTCAGCACCCACATCACTTGAGGACCTCATGTGGACTGTACACACTAGCTGTGTGGTGAAAAAGGCACAACAGCGCCTCTTTCACCTCAGACGGTTGAAGAAGTTTGGTCTGGGCCACCAAATCCTAAGAACTTTCTACAGCGGCACAATTGAGAGCATCCTGACTGGCTGCTTCACTGCCTGGTACGGGAACTGTACCTCCCTGAAGTACCTTCAATAACTCCAAAAGACTGAGGTTTGGTAAAATACTGAAAGGCTTTTATTCGCTGTACAATATGACCTCCATGGTGAGTGTCTGCCCCCGGACTGAGGGGGAGGCGCAAGGCGAGACACCTTTATACAGGACTCTGTGGGAGGAGCCACAGGGGCAGTCAGCAGAGGGGCGTGTCCAGACAGGTAACCGAGTCACAACATATCTACATGGTTTACCACATTCACCCCTCCTTTTTTTCAAAAAAGAGTCCCGCAGGGTGAAGTGACTGACAATATTTAAAATAAGTATATTTACAGGTTAAGTCTATCAGGCGGTCGAGTCCATCGCTGTGATCTGCGTAGCACCGGCGATGGCGGTTGTGCTGTCTCTGGCCTGACTTGAGGTGCCAGCACTTTAGGCGTCTGTAATCCCTCGTGCATGTGCGTCGCGCCCGGTATGGGAGTATCGTGTGGTGTCTGTGTAGGGTTTGGAGTGCGCGGTGTCTCGTGGGTACATACATTGGTGGGTACAGGGTCAATAGTCACCACGGAGTGTTCAGAGTAGGGGCCCAGAGCTCCTGCTGGTGCCAGGTCGCGGATGGAGACCGTGTCCTCCCGCCCATCAGGTAAAACCACGTAGGCATACTGGGGGTTCGCATGAAGTAAGTGAACCCTCTCGACCATCGGGGAGTATTTATTGCTCCTCGCATGTTTCCGGAGCAGCACTGGCCCCGGGGACGTCAGCCAAGTTGGTAGGGTGGTCCCAGTGGTCGACTTTCTGGGAAAAGAAAAGAGCCGCTCATGAGGGGTGGCATTGGTGGCTGTGCATAACAGGGAGCGGATGGAGTGCAGTGCCTCGGGAAGGACCTCCTGCCAGCAGGAGACCGGCAGTCCCTTTGACCTGAGGGCTAAGAGTGTGGCTTTCCACACTGTGCCATTCTCCTTCTCTACCTGTCCATTCCCCCGGGGATTACAGCTCGTGGTCCTACTGGTTGCAATTCCCCTAGCCAGTAGATATTGGCGCAGCTCGTCACTCATAAACGAGGACCCTCTGTCACTGTGGATATAGCATGAGTATCCGAACAGGGTGAAGAGCTTGCACAGGGCTTTTAAAACTGACGTGGTAGTGGTGTCGGGGCAGGGGTTGGCGAAGGGGAACCGCGAGTACTCGTCGATAACGTTAAGAAAGTACACGCTGAGGTCGGTGGAGGGAAGGGAGCCCTTAAGTCAACACTCAGTTGCTCAAAGGGGCGGGTGGCCTTGATGAGTGGTGCCTTTTCGGGTCAGTAGAAGTGCGGTTTGCACTCTGCGCAGACTTGGCAGTCCCTGGTCATCATCCTGATCTCCTCAAGGGTGTAAGGCAGGTTCCGGGCTTTCACGAAGTGGAAAAGCCGGGTGACTCCCGGGTGGCAAAGGTCTACATGTAGGGCGTATAGCCGGTCGATCTGCGCGCTGGCGCATGTTCCCCGGGATAGGGCATCGGAGGGCTCGTTGAGCTTCCCAGGCCTGTACATGACGTCATAGTTGTAGGTGGAGAGTTCGATTCTCCACCTCAGAATTTTATCATTTTTGATTTTGCCCCACTGTTGGTTACTAAACATGAATGCGACTGAGCGCTGGTCAGTCAGCATGGTGAACTTTTTGCCGGCGAGATAGTGCCTCCAATGCCTAATCTATGGCCTGGGCCTCTTTCTCCACCGCGGAGTGCCGAATTTCAGGGCCTTGAAGGGTACGGGAGAAGAACACCACTGGTCTTCCTGCCTGATTGAGGGTAGCAGCCAGCGCAAAGTCGGAGGAATCACTCTCTACTTGGAAGGGAATGGCCTCATCCACCGCATGCATTGCTGCTTTGGCAGTGTCCCCTTTTATGCGGCTGAAGGCCGCGCAGGCCTCAGCTGAGAGGGGAAATGTGGTGGACTTGACCAGAGGGCGGGCCTTGTCTGCGTAGTTAGAGACCCATTGGGTGTAGTATGAAAAGAAGCCCAGGCATCTTTTGAGGGCTCTGAGGGTGTTGGGAAGAGAGAGTTCCAACAAGGGGCGCATACGGTCGGGCTCAGGGCCAATGACTCCATTCTCCACGACACACCCAAGGATAGCAAGTCGGGTGGTCCCGAATACACACTTGTCCTTGTTATAGGTGAGATTGATAGCTTCAGCCGCTTGGAGAAATTTTTGGAGGTTGTTGTCGTGATCCTGCTGGTCGTGACCACAGGTGGTGATGTTATCCAGATATGGGAACGTGGCCTTCAGTTGGCACTGGTCCACCATCCGGTCCATTGCCCTCTGGAAGACAGATACACCATTCGTGACACCAAAGGGGACGCGCAGGAATTGATAAAGCCTGCCGTCTGCCTCGAAGGCAGTGTAAGGGCGGTCCTCTCGGCGGATGGGGAGCTGATGGTAAGCGGATTTTAGGTCTATGGTCGAGTACACCTTGTACTGTGCTATCTGATTCACCATATCCGCGATGCGGGGTAGAGGGTACGCGTCGAGCTGCGTGAACCTATTGATGGTCTGGCTATAGTCCACGACCATCCTATTCTTCTCCCCGTTCCAAACAACCACCACCTGCGCCCTCCAAGGACTTGTGCTTGCCTCAATGACTCCCTCCCTGAGCAGCCGCTGCACCTCCGACTTAATGAAAGCTCTGTCCCCCGCGCTGTACCTCCTGCTTTTAGTTGCCACAGGTTTACAGTCGGCGGTCAGGTTGGCGAACAGCGGTGGGGGAGGGATCCTGAGGGTGGAGAGGCCACAAGTGGTGTCGGTAGTGTGGCAGTTGCCATGATGTTGGGTGGGATGTGCAGGTCGGTGTGTGTGTGTGGTCAGTAGCAGGGTATGTGACGTATTCCTACAAAACTGGGGATTTATGACAGTAATTGGCAGGAGGGGCCCATCATACTTCATTGTCACGCTTTTCAGGTGGCTCTGGAAGTCGAGCCCCAATAGCACAGGGGCACACAGTTGAGGCAAGACCAGTAAGGTAAAGTCTCGATATTCTGTGCCCTGCACCACTAGCGTCGCTACACAACCCCCCCCTCCAGATGTCTGTTGTATGCGACCCGGAAGCCATGGGGACCCTCTGACTTACCAGCTGTATCACGAGTCCGCAATGCTGCACCATGTCCGAGTGGATAAAACTCTCCGTGCTGCCTGTGTCAAACAGGCAGCTTGTCCTGTGCCCCTCCACCAGGATGTCCATCATTGACCTTGCGAGCTGGTGGGGAGCGCTTTGGTCAAGGGTCACGGAGGCCAGGGTTGAGTCGCTGTCTTTGTCCGGGGCGGTGGGGTGCCCCGTGAGCACCCTTTGGTTGTAGGCGGTGGGAGGTGGCGCTGACCAAGATGGCCACCTCCATGTCTTGCACGTGGTGGCGGCGTGCAGGGAAGATGGCGGCAGGCAAGATGGTGACCCCCATGTCTCGCACGTGGCGCTGCTCGATCCCGCTCGCAGTTTTGACTTACAGACCTTGGCGAAGTGGCCCTTCTTTCCACAGCTGGAGCAGGTCACTTCTAGGGCCGAGCAGCGTTTCCGGGGGTGCTTCTCCAGTCCGCAGAAGTAATACTTCGCGGACTCACAACTGGCAGCAGCCAAGGTCGATTCGCCGGCGGGTTGCAGGGTCTGCGGCGCCCATGAGGCCATCGGGGGATTGCATGCCTGGAGAGCCTCAGAGTTGTGCACAGCAGCCTCCAGCGTATTGGCCAGCTCAATCACCAAACTTAAGCTAAGATCGGCTTTTTCCAACAGCCGCTGGCGCACATACACTGACCTGGTCCCCGTGACGAAGGCGTCTCTTACTAGGAGTTCTGCATGCTGCACCGCCGTCAGCTCCTGGCAATTGCAGGCCCGCACGAGTGTCTGTAGGGCCTGGACGAACTCAGCACTTGATTACCCGGGCTGTTGTTGCCGTGTCGCTAAGCGGTGCCGAGCATAGAAGCTGTTTATCGGCCGCAGGTATTGTCCTTTGAGGGCACTCTTCGTGCCATCATAGCTCGGCTGGTCTCTGATCAGCGAATAGACCCGTGGACTGACCCTGGAGAGTAGAACTCTGCGCTTCGCTACAGGGTTGGTCGCTTTAATCTCCTCTAGGTACGCTTCGAAGCAGGCCAGCCGGAGTTCAAAAGCGTTTCCAGCTTCAGGTGTTTACGGATCGAGGTGTAATTTGTCTAGTCCCAGTGCATGTTCCATGCTTTAAAATGTACAGCGAATAAAATTGAAGCACCTTCAATAACTCCAAAAGACTGAGGTCGGGTGAAATACTGAAAGGCTTTTATTCGCTGTACAATACGACCTCCATGGTGAGTGTCTGCCCCCGGACTGAGGGCGAGGGGCAAGGCGAAACACCTTTATACAGGATTCTGTGGGAGGAGCCACAGGGGCAGTCAGCAGAGGGGCATGTCCAGACAGTTAACCCAGTTACAACATATATATATGGTTTACCACACTCCCTTAATCACAGGATTCTGCAGAAAGTGGTGCAGACAGCCCAGCGCATTTGTAGTTGTGAACTTCCTACGATTCAGGACATTTACAAAGACAGGTGTGAGAAAAGGGCCCAAAGGATCACTGGGGACCCAAGTCACCCCAACCACAATCCATTCCAGCTGCTACCATCCGGGAAACGGTACTGTAGCATAAAAGCCAGGACCAACAGGCTCTGGGACAGCTTCTTCCACCAGGCCATCAGACTGATGAACTCACACTGATTTGAGTGTATTTCTATGTTACATTGACTGTTCTATTTATTATAAATTACTATAATTGCACATTTCACATTTAGATGGAGATGTAACGTAAAGATTTTACTCCTCATGAATGTGAAGGATCTGGTGCATCTTGCTGTATGCTTCCGAAACATGGACTATAACACCAGAACTCCAAAGAAACTTAGAAGCAACAGAAATGTGGTTTCTTAGAAGAATGCTGAAAATATCATATAGAGATAGGGTAACTAATGAGACAGTACTCCAACGTGCCCATACAAAAAGATCTTTAATGAGAACATTAAATGAGAGGAAACTTAAATTCCTGGGCCATGTCATCAGAAAGGGAGAAATAGAATGCCTTACATTACAAGGCCGTGTGCCTGGGAAACGCGAAAGAGGAAGGCAAAGAAGAAAATATATGGACACTGTGAAAGAACTAGCAGATCTAAGTGTGCGAGACATCATTGACACTGCGTGGGATTGTTCGATGTGGAAACCCATGATCGCCCAAGCGTGTAACTTGCAAGGCACATGAAGAGAGAGAGTATGTGAAGGATGTAACAAATAAAGTTAATTAAATTCAATATGATACTCCATATGCCAATTCTTGCCACTCACTTAACCTATTTACATCTCTTTGTAGCATCTTCATGTCTGCTTCACAAGCTTGCAACTTTATATACCTCAACTATGCTCTGTTCCAATGAAAGCAAAACTATTCTATGCAATTTTACTGACAGCAAAATTTCCTGTGACATTTTTGTAAAACTCTCTGCCCTAATCACCCCATCATAAATGTTTTTCACCTTGGTGAATACTAATGCAAAACATTCATTAAGGACTCCTTCCACTTCTTCTGGTTCCAATAACTAAACTCCTTCCTTTGTCCTCACTTCAACAACTTTGTAGTTTAACATCTTGGACTTAGCAGATTTGCAGGAGGTTAGTTTGCTGTACAGCAGGTCATTAGGAAAAAAAGTTACCATTTATTCCTCGGAAATGGAATACAAAATGGAGGAGGCTCTGCTTTGGTTATAAGATATAGGAGCAGAATTAGGCCATCTGGCCCATCGAGTCTGAACTGCCATATGGGACGTTAATACGATGAAACCAACTTAGAGAATACTTACTAGGTTAGAACTAAGAATGCACAGATTGTATAATGGTTAAAATTGGAAAGCCAGGGTCATATCTGTTGGAATTTTGAAAAATGAGAGGAGGCTTTATTGAAACACAGGAAGTGGTGAGAAGCCTTGGCATGGTGGGTAATGAAGGGGATATGTCCTCCTGAGCGAGAGTTGAGAACTGGTGGATCACTTCTTTTCTGAGAGGGCTGTGAGTTTTCCTCACAGAAGTGGAGACGGCCCTTGAGTATTTTTAAGGAAGAGGTAGATTGGTACTAAATAAGCATGGGAATGAAAGACTACCATGACGATACAGGAGTGCAAGTTGAGGTTGTGATATTAGCTATCTGTGACCAAATGGCCTTCTCCTGTGTCTAATTCATATGTATGAGGGATCTTGGTGGAATGACTAGGAAGGACCAGTACCATGTAGCAGAGAGGCTGGTAGTCGACAGTTATAAAGACATTGGTCAAAGAATTCGAAGGGGGGCAGGTTGAGAGTGTGGGTTTGAAATTCAGTGGATGAAAGAGGCAGGAATCCTTCATACAATTAAAAAGTAATTGAATTATTGCAACCAATAAGACTGATGACCAAGTACAAGTAGTGTGGTGGAAGGAGGGTCAACTTCAATGTTTGAGAGAAATTTGGATAGGTACACGATGAGAGGGGAAAATATTTATGTATTTATTTATTGAGCTGCAGTACAACGTAGGCCCTCCCAGCCCAGTAACCTCCAATTTTAAACCTAGCCTAATCGGGACAATTTACAATGACAAATTAACCTACCAACCCTGCACCCTGGGAGGAAACCAGAGCACCCAGAGGAAACCCATGTGGTCATGGGGAGAACGTACAAACTCCATACAGACAACAGAGGGAATTGAATTTGGGTCACTGCTACTGTAAAATATTGTGCTAACTACTACACCAGTGTGTCACCCCACGGTGTGGATGGCAATGGTCCAGGTGCAGATTGATGGGATTAGGCAGATTAATGGTTTGGCAAGGACTAGACAGATCAAAGGGCCTATTTCTCTGCAGTAATGTTCTATAATTCTTTATTTTTATCAGTCACTAACATGGCAGTCCAGGTAGTATGAATTTCAAATGATTACTGACTAGCTATTCAACTGCATAAAGATAATCCCCAGTTGTAGAATAATAGAGCATGGAAAAAATCCCTTTGGCCCAACTCATCAAGATGGCCATCCAAGCCCACATTTGGCCCATATTCCTCTTCCCCTTCAGCCCATCACCCCATGTGGGCATAGGCAGCCGACATCACCTCACCCGAGCCCTCTGTCCTGGGCCAATAGAAGGCCGATCAGCCTTGTGGCCTCCATTTTCACCACACAACTTCATATGTCTTCTAGGCGAAGATCCTTCCTGTCCCAGGAACAGGGTCTTTGGAGGTTCTGTTGGCATTTTCGTAGCTCTGTGTTTTTATGGGATGGGTTTGCTAGCCCCCTGCCCAACCCTCCTCCTTTTGCAGTGGGGCTTGGGCCCGTCCATGGCAGAGTTTCATATTCCTCTAAGTCTCTCCAATCTATGTACCTGTATCATTGTAACTGTAATCCAGATTTTATCACTTTATAGTCATATACTTAAAATGGAGGTATCACATATCAAGAACAAAAACATAAGCATTTGATCAACCTCTCATAGAAAGCCCACGAGAGAAATTAGCTGAATGAGCTCAAAACAGGGAATTTTAGTCAAATGAAATGAAATCAAAAAACTTTATTGTCACTCTAACCGTATAGCAGCTCTGCAGGGCAGAATGAGACAGCGTTTCTCAGGAGCAGTGCAATCATAACATAACAAACGCAACACTAAATAATAAACATAACAATAAATAGTAAAACACAACAGCCACATGTCAGTTAAAATCAAGTTATAAGTGTCCAGTGCAAGTTGAAAGTGTCCAAAGCAGAGTCAGGTGGAGCAGCTATTTAGCAGTCTGACTGCCTGTGGGAGGAAGCTGTTTAGTAGCCTTGTGGTTTTAGTTTTGGTGCTCCTGTAAGGTTTGCCTGATGGCAGAACAAACAGTTCATGGAGAGGGTGTGAGGGGTCTTTAATGATGTACCGTGTCTTCTGGAGGCATCAACTCTGAAAGAGGTCTGAAATTGGACTGAGAATTACTTATGGTCTAATAGAGAACCAAAATTAATTTTCTAATATTTGTAAAAGGACAAAGACACCAAAAGTGAACAAAGTTACAAACCATTAAACTCTGAAGCTTCCTGGAAAATGAACAGCAAAGTCCATTTTGTAATAATTTCTGATATCACCGTTTCTCAGTAAAGAGTGAAAAGGTGAGAAAATATATTAGCACAGGACAACATCACGCACTACATCGAGAAACTCCACAAACTTTTGGCCGTCAGGAGACGACTGTCTGAGCAGGCAAGAGGCGGAGGGGAGAAAACGCTGTGCGTGAGATGCAAATGAGGTGCTGTGACGCTGCGAAGCCCAGTGATTCGATTGGCTGCGAGGCGCTGAGTGTGAGATCACAGAGGGGCTGCGCTGGCGGTGTTTACAGCGCTGCGCTGCGGTGCGGTGCGGTGCGGAGCGGTGCGGCTTGGTGTTGCTGAAGGGTGGCCGCGGCTCGCGTTGCGTTGTCGTTCATGTCTCTTCCCCTCTTCACCGTTTCTACTCACTTGGCTGTGTGCAAAGGAGATGTATTTGCCCTAGCCGAGTCCTGTCACTGAAAACAGAACACACGCACCGAGGAGATTCCCCGCTCGGTTTTTTTTGAAAGCAGAAAAATAAACAAAGAAGAAGAAGAAAAAAAGTCGAATCGTCGCCTTGAACCGAACAAAAGGAAAAGAAGAAAAGTCCGTCTGGTTTTGTTTCTAGGCCCAGTGAACAAAACCAAAGTAAAAACAGAAAGAAATCGCCCAAAACAGTGATTAGTTTCCTTTGATTCGACGTTTGTTTTGGGTTTTTGGGAAAAAAAAGTCGGATTGAAGAAAAACAAAGATCGTTTTCACCTTTCTGTTTGAGACGGCTGATGAGTCCTGGGGAAGATTTGATCAAAATGAAAACTGAAATCACAACTGCCGTGGGCTTTATCACCAGACTGCTGAGGACGACAGGGCTCATTTCTGACGAGCGGCTCCAACATTTCAGCGAGTCCTTGGAGAAATCTTTGGCAGGTGAGGGAGAAAGGGCGCGCACAGGAGGTGGCGGTAAGACGGTTACTATTTCTGTATTATTCCCATAACATCAGTCCCTTAAAGAACCCATTGTCAAGTACAACAAAGTACAGGGAACCGAAATTCGCCGATGGAGTAATACAAATCATGAAGAAGTGTCATATCCTTCCCCTCACGCTGTCCCCCTGTTGTACAGAAAGAAACAAAGAGCGGTTGGATTCACAAAGAAAGCGGAGCAGAACGAATTTTGCGGGTCATTTGAATATAACGTTTCTTGTCTTTGTTTGACAGAACACTACCGGCACCATTGGTTCCCCCACATGCCCTGCAGAGGATCGGGATATCGATGCATTAGGATCAATCACAAAATGGATCCTCTGATAGCAAGGGCGTCCAATATTATCGGGCTCAGCAGTCAACAACTTTTTCAACTTTTGCCAAGCGAATTGACTCTGTGGGTCGACCCGTTCGAGGTGTCCTACCGAATAGGTGAAGACGGCTCCATTTGTGTTCTTTATGAAAATGTACCTAGCAGCGCGATATCCCCCTTGGATAGTATAATAAGTTGCAAGGATGAATTTAGAATTGGCAGATCGAGTCCCTCTAAGAGTTACATGATGACTGTCTCAAGTTAATAATTAATTTACACTTACAACTGTTATTGTACAGTATGCAGGCTCTTTTGATAATGTAGTGAAATGTTCATTCCCGAGTTAACTTTTAGTGCGACTGCCAAAACCTTTGTTTGATGTGGCCAGTGGCTATATGCAAAAACTGTTTCTGCACCACATTAAATTCCTGGATTGTATATTGTAAAAACATGTACAGTCAATGGATAATTGTGTTTTACAAATTTATATTTTAAAATAAGCCATGGCTGTTTGTAATAAAACATCAAAATGAACCCATATGATGCGTTTAGGATGTCTTTTAATGACTTTGAACGGCTTTGATAAAATATCTGCACTGTCTTTGAATTGATGCTTAAAACATTGCATTTTTTAAACTGGTCACCACAGATGTGATCTTTGAACTTAGAGTGATTATATGTGGTCCACTTAACAATTGCATGATATGGTTTACTGAGTTTGACGTTCCTTTTATTCTCATTTAGGTATGTTGCAGGAACAGTACTGTACTTTTTTTCTTTGATAATAAAGTACTTTGTTCCACCTCATCAAGTTTTTTTAACATTTATAATGAGTCTGCAAACCTAGTCAATTTCTACAATCTAGGATTATCTCGAAGGGTCAGGCACTATGTCAAATTACATGGTGGCTTTTCTCTTTAATAACCAGTCATGGGACGGAAAATTACAAAACGATTAAGAAGGTAGAAAAGCAACTGATCTTCAGTGGATGCAACCATGAAGGTTAGTTTAACAAAGAACTAAATGAGTTCCTTGATTTAATTCAAAGGTTGAAAGTAACAGGGAAAAGAGACATTTTCATTTGTGAAGCTTTGAGTGTTTTACAAATATAAGGTAACTCTCAAATTTGTGTTTAAAGTACAACGAGTAACCTCATTATTAACACAACTAAATCAAGAATTGCATGCTAAACTTTGAGGTTTATTTTCCCATTTATTTCCAAGTTCAGAAGATTAGACTTCTATCTCCCTAGCTGCCATCTTGAAAATTAAGTCAAATATTTGAAAGAAGATGCAAGTCAATTTTCTTGTCATATTTGTGGTAATACTGTATATTCTGTGACATGTGACATTTATTACTTGTATGATTATTTCTGGACAGAATGTTTATTTTCCTTCAAGTGTTCTCCCTGAATAAGATGACAAGTAAAGGGCTCATTCAGGGCCCCAAATAGTCCTCCCATGTGAGGTGACACTTCACCCGTGAACCTGTCAGGAACATCTACTGTATCTAGTACTCTGCGTGCAACTTCCTCTACATCAGGGAGACCCACTTCATTTTAATTCTACTTTCCCCTCCCATTCTGACATGTCAGTAGATGGCCTCTAAGGTCATGATGAGGTCACTGCCATATTGGAGGAGAAACATCTCATATACCTTCTGGGTAGCCTTAAACTTGATAGCATGAACATCAAGTTCTTTAATTCTGGTAATTTCTCCCCCCTCTCTTTTCCATTCACCATTCTGGCTCCCCTTGTACCCCTTCTCCTCACCTGCTCATCACCTTTCTCTGGTACCCCTCCTCCCATGGTCCACTGTCCTTTCCTATCAGATTCTCTCTCCTTTGGCCCTTTATCTTTCCCTTCAATCACCTCCCAGCTTCTCACTTCATCCCACCTACACCCAACTTGGCTTAACCTAGCACCTGCCATATTGTATTCCTTCCCCCCGCCCCCAACGTTCTTATTTTGGATACTAACCTCTTCCTTTCCAGTCCTGATGGAGGACCTCAGGCTGAAACACAAACTTTATTCCTTTATGTAGATCCTGCCTGATCTGCTGAGTTGTTCCAGCATTTTGTGTGTGTTCACCTGGATTTCCAGCATCTGCAGAATTTCTTGTGTAAATGACAGATGTAGATGTGATTCATCCATCCATCCATACAAAGGGATAGGTGACTCAGTCCCTTGAACTGCTATTTGTTTGGATCAGGGCTGAATTCCATCCCAACAGATTTATGCCTCCTAACACATTTAGAAGTTTGTTCCATATTCATGTCAGTTTTTTGCAATTCTATTTTTTTCCCCATTAGTGGATATAAGAGGGTCTAATCCTGAAGGTTCCTATCTTTTCTTCTAAGCTGTACTGTATAATACTCTTATACTTTGTAACTCCAGAAACAAATTGAAAGAAAAACAACAGGAGCCAGAATATTTGTCTACTTAGATTTTAGTTTTATTTTTAGTGAGACGTTCTGGTATGACGTGGTGGCGTAATGATGTATGCTATTCACGTACTTCTTACATATAACCCACAATTAATTATGTCAGCAAACATTATATTTATAAGATTCTCAAATATTTCTGTAAGAGATAGCAGCAGAATTAGGCTATTTGACCCATCAAGTGTGCTCTGCCATTTCATCATGGCTGATCCATTTTTCTTCTCATCCCCAATCTCCTGCCTTCTCCCCGTATCCCTTTATGCCCTGACCAATCAAGAATCTATCAACCTCTCTCTGCCTTAAATATACATAAAGTCTTGGCCTCCACAGCTGCCTGTGGCAACAACTTACACAGATTCCCCACTGCCTGGCTAAAGAAATTCCTCCTCGTCCCCATTCTAAAAGGATCTATTTTGAGACTGTGTCCTCTCATCTTAGACACTCCTGCCATAGGAAAAATCCTTTCCTCATCCACTCTATCAAGGCATTTGATGGGATTCAATTAGGTCACCCCTCATTCTTCTAACTTCCAGTGAATACAGGCCCAGAGCCTTCAAACGCTCTTCATATGACAAGCTGTTTAACCCTAGAATCAATTTTGTCAACCTTTTTTGAACCCTTTCCAGTTTTAGCACATCCTTTCTAAGATAAGGGGCCCAAAACTGAACACAATATTCCACGTGAGACCTCATCAGTACTTTATAAAGTCTCAGCAATACCTCTTGGCTTTTATATACTACTATTGAAATGAAAGCTAATATTGCATTTGCCTTCCTCATCCATAGATGCAGCCTGCAAATTAACCTTTAGGGAATCCTGCATAAGGACTCCCTAATCACTTTGTGCCTCAGGTTTTTGTATTTTCTCTCCATTTAGAAAATAGTCAACCCTTTCATTTCTTCTTCCAAAGTGCATGACCATACACTTCCCGATACTGTATTCCATCTGCCACATCTTTGCTCATTCTCCTAATTTGTCTAAGTCCTCCTGCAGCCTCCCTATTTCCTCAAAACCACTGCCCCTCCATCGATGTTTGTATGCTCTGCAAACTTAGCAACAAAGTCATCAATTTCATCATCCAAATCATTGACATGTAAAAAGAATCAGTCCCAACAGACCCCTGTGGAACACCACTTGTCACTGGCAGCCAACCAGAAAAGTCTCCCTTTATTCCTACTCTTTTCCTCCTGCCAATCAGCCACTGCTTTATCCATGCTGACTACAGCCTAGTTTATTCACTCTCACATCTCTTTTACACTTAATGTATCTGAAGGAACTTTTGGTATCCTCTTTAATATTACTTTACCTTCTTAATGATTTTTGGTTGTCTTCTGTTGGTTTTTAAAAGCTTCCCAATCCTCCATCTTCACATTAATTTTTGCTCTATGATATGCACTCTCCTTGGCTTTTATGTTGGCTTTGACTTCTCTTGTTAGCCACGGTTGTGCCACCTTGCCTTTAGAATACTTCCTCTTAGGGATGTGTATACAGTTGAAGTCAGAAGTTTATATACACCTTAGCCAAATACATTTAAACTCAGTTTTTCACAATTCCTGATATTTAATCCTAGAAAACATTCCCTGTCTTAGGTCAGTTAGGATCACTACTTTATTTTAAGAATGTGAAGTGTCAGAATAATAGTAGAGAGAATGATTTATTTCATCTTTTATTTCTTTCATCACTTTCCCAGTGGGTCAGAAGTTTACATACACTTTGTTAGTATTTGGTAGCATTGCCTTTAAATTGTTTAACTTGGGTCAAATATTTTGGGTAGCCTTCCACAAGCTTCTCACAGTAAGTTGCTGGAATTTTGTTCTATTCCTCCAGACGGAACTGGTGTAACTGAGTCAGGTTTGTAGGCCTTCTTGCTCGCACATGCTTTTTCAGTTCTGCCCATAAATTTTCTATCGGATTGAGGTCAGAAAATGACGTCAAGTCTGGTTCATCCTCAGGAGCAATTTCCAAACGCCTGAAGGTACCACGTTCATCTGAACAAACAATAGTACACAAGTATAAACACCATGGGACCACACAGCTGTCATACCGCTGAGGAAAGAGACGCATTCTGTCTCCTAGAGATGAATGTACTTTGGCACAAAAAGTGCAAATCAATCCCAAAACAACAGCAAAGGACCTTGTGAAGATGCTGGAGGAAACAGGTAGACAAGTATCTATATCCACAGTAAAACGAGTCCTATATCGACATAACCTGAAAGGCTGCTCAGTAAGGAAGAAGCCACTGCTCCAAAACTGCCATAATAAACCCAGACTACAATTTGCAAGTGCACATAGGGACAAAGATCTTACTTTTTGGAGAAATGTCCTCTGGTCTAATGAAACAAAAATTGAACTGTTTGGACATAATGACCATCGTTATGCTTGGAGGAAAAAGGGTAAGCCTTGCAAGCTGAAGAACACCATCCCAACCATGAAGCATGGGGATGGCAGCATCGTGTTGTGGGGGTGCTTTGCTGCAGGAAGGACTGGTGCACTTCACAAAATAGATGGCATCATGAGGAAGTAAAATTATGTGGATACTGAAGCAACATCTCAAAACATCAGCCAGGAAGTTAAAGCTTGGTCACAAATGGGTCTTCCAAATGGACAATGACCCCAAGCATACCTCCAAAGATGTGGCAAAATTGCTTAAGGACAACAATGTCAAGGTATTGGAGTGGCCATCACAAAGCCCTGACCTCAATCCGATAGAAAATTTGTGGGCAGAACTGAAAAAGTGCACATAAATGCACATAAATCCTTTGCAGAGCAATGCAGATCATTTCCAGGGATGGAGAGGCAATGCTCTTTGCAACTTCTGGAGGTGTTGGCATCCCGAACAGTGCATGGCAAGCTGCTTGATAAACTGATCTATTCTAGACTAAGCTTCAAGCCAATGCTCTCATTTTGACCATGCCAAGTTGTCCTCATTGGCATGATGACCCCTCAGTTTGGATGGTACAATAACTCTTAATCCCCGTATAAGGTAATCCTGGTAAAGGGCAAGTTCATCCCAGTGTTGATAAAAAATGGAGGATTTGAAATTTCTGCTGCACATTCCAGCCATTTTTGGTTGCCATGGACGATGTGGATCATAATGTGTGAGTACTGTATTGAATGTCACCATTACCTTTGCCTTTTAGAAGGCCACCTCACACTGTTTTGTCCATTGCATTTCTTCCGAGTTTTGTATTAATGAGTTCAAAGGGCAGAGCATAGTAGTCAGGTTTGGCAGGAACCTGTTATTTATAGTCATTGACAAATTCTAAAAGAGACCTCAGCAGTGGTATGTCCTTTGGATTTGGGGCATCTACCACTGCTTGAATTTTCTCAACACACTTGTGTAAAGCTTGTGCTTCAATAGTGTGACCACAGTAAGTCATGCTTAGTTTAAATAATTCACACTTGTCTCGTGTTCTGAGCACATAATTTTATAATCTTTTTAACAATGTCTTGAGATTTTGCAGATGTTTCTTATCATCCTCACCAGTAACAAAGATATCATCTGGATAACACTGAGCACCTGGGCAGCCTTGCCACACCTGGTCCTTTGCTTTCTGCCAGAGGGCAGGTGCAGGTTCTACTCCAAAACAAGCCTATTATAGAGATAAAGCCCTTTGTGAGTGTTTATGGTGGGAAACACTTTGAACTCTTCTTCCATCTCCATCTGTAGGTAGGTATCAGCTAAGTCCACTTTGCTGAAGTGTTTCCCACCAGAAAGGTTTGCAAAGATATCCTCTATCTTGGGCAGGGGGTATTGATCTACTTTCAGTACTAAGTTGATAGTGACTTTAAAATCATCACATATCCTAACAACCATCTTTCTTGGCTACTGGGACCACTGGTGCTGTCCATGGGCTCCGCTCAACCTTGTAAAGAATTCATTCAGCCTCCACGTGACCTAGCTTACTGGCTATTTCATCACAAATGATAAAAGGAACCAGATGGACTTTGTAAAACTTGGGTGTGACACTAGTTTTCCAATGCCATCCTTGAACACTGCTGTGGCATTATCCAGAACCTTTCTTCATTTGCTTTCAGTTGACTCTACTGCAGGGAATGTGGCATTCAAATGGTGGATGATCTCCAATTAAGTTGTAGTTAATCTGGCCCTCCTGTATTGACTACATAGATGCCCAAGGTGGCTTTTGGTGGTTGTATTTCTTTCATTTATTCATTTACCAGATGTGGGCATTGCCAGCTAATCCAGCACTTATTGCCATCCCTAGTTGTTCTGAAGAAGGTGGTGATGAGCTGAAGTCCCTGAAGTGTAGGTACACCCACAGTGGTGTTAGGGAGGGAATTTCATGATTTTGACCCAGTGACAATGAAGAAATGGCGATATGTTTCCAAGTCAGGGTGGTGAGTGACTTGGAGGAGTATTTCCAAGTGGTGGTGTTCCCAGGTACCTGTTGTTCTTGTCCTTCTAGATGGTAGTGGTCATGGGTCTGGAAGGTGCTGCCTTAGGAACTTTGGTGTGTTGTTGCAGTGCATCTTATAGATAGTACACACTGCTGCAACTGTTTGTCGATGGTGGAGGGATTGGATGCTTGTGGAAGGAGCACCAATCAAGTAGGCTGCCTTGTACTGGGTGGTGTCAAGCTTCTTGAGTGTTGATGGAGCTGCACTCATCCAGGTGACTTGCCACTTGTCAGCCCAAGCCTGGATATTGTCCAGGTCCTGCTGCATTTGGGTATGAACTGCTTAGGGGGTAATGCTTGGTTCTCGGTACTTGACCAGGGGAGAGGATTCACAATGAAGGTGGACAGGCTTTGGAGAGTCAGGAGGTGAGTTACATGCCACAGGATTCCTAGTCTTTGACCTGCTCTGGTAGCCACAGTGTTTGTATGGCTAGACAAGTCCAGTTTCCTGTCAATGGTAACCCCCAGGATGTTGATAGTAGGGGATCCAGTGATGATGATGCCACTGTTACAAATGTCATTCTTCAGTGAAAGTTCTTAGCTGGATATTTACAGGCTTCAGTTCAGTATCTTTGAAATGCTGTTCAAACTCATTTTGTGGAATGTCTGAAACTGCTGAGCCAGTGCTCAATTTCATTTCAATTAACTTGCCATTCAGTTCTGGTGTATGCCCTATAGCTTGTCTATTATTAGTTTTCATGCTGTAAATCTCAAGGGTACCCAGTCCTGTGTCATTCTCATCATTATCAGATTTTTCATCAATAGCATGCAGATTAGTGGTCTTGTTGAACCTGCACCTTGACTTTGCATCTTTTTCTCTTCCCTGTGCAATCCATTTATTTTCAACTGCCCAACATGCTCTTTGTATGTATCCTACTTTGTTGCGTTTTCTGCAAGTTTCCCCTTTAAGCCTGTGTTGGTCTAGTGTATGTGACCCCCCCCCCCCGCCATAATGATAACACAATTTGTTCAGCCATGCAAGTTTCTGCTTAGGTCATGCAATTTTGTTCACACTAACTTACATTCCTGACTGCAACTCAATTGCGTCTCTGCCTGTTGTTTCCATTGATACAGTGATTTCAACAACTCTTTTAAATGTGAAATGTGCTTCGGTTAAGAGGTATGTTTGAATGCTTTCTTGTAAGATTCCACAAACTAAATGATCTCTCAGTGCAAGCCCATCACCGAACTAACAATGATTGGACATTTTCTTCAATTTAGTCACATAAGCTAAAATGGACTCTGCTTCATTTTGATTCTACTTATGAAACCTAAAGTGTTCTGCAATCAGCAACAGTTTCAGTTCTAAATGTTCCTGCTATACATCTACAATATCAGCAAAACTCATTTTGGCTGGTTTGGTTGGAGCAGTTAAACTTCTAAGGGAGCTGTATGTTTTTCCACCCATTGCATTCAACAACACTGTCACTAATTTAAACAAATTTGCAAGGGGGATGGGACCTGGAGCGATAGAGCAGTGGAAGAATTGCATGGAGTAAAGCCAGATCTAACATATAAAGAGGCTTTGAGGAAAGAGAAGCAGAATAAAGGGTGTAAAAGTAGTAAGGTAGAAGGGCTAAAGTGCGTGTACTTCAATACAAGAAACATCAGGAACAAAGGTGATGAACAGAGAGCTTGGATATATACATGGAATTATGATGTAGTGGCCATTACAGAGACTTGACTGGCACCAGGGCTGGAATGCATTCTCAATATTCCTGGATTTCAGTGCTTTAAAGGGATGGGGGGGGGAGGGGAGGAGGGGGTGGCATTACTGGTCAAGGATACTATTACAGCTACAGAAAGGGTGGGTAATGTAGCAGGATCCTCTTTTGAGTTAGTATGGGTGGAAGTCAGGAACAGGAAGGGAGCAGTTACTCTATTGGGAGTATTCTATAGGCCCCCTGGTACGAGGAGCAGATTTTGGAAAGGTGAAAAATAACAGGGTTGTTATCATGGGTGACTTTAACTTCCCTAATATTGATTGGCACCTGATTAGTTCCAATGGTTTAGACGGGGCAGAGCTTGTAAAGTGTGTCCAGGATGGATTCCTGTCACAGTATGTTGACAGGCTGACTAGGGGGAAATGCCATACTAGATCTAGTATTAGGTAACGAACCGGGTCAGGTCACAGATCTCTCAGTGGGTGAGCATCTGGGGGACAGTGACCACCGCTCCCTGGCCTTTAGCATTATCATGGAAAAGGATAGAATCAGAGAGGACAGGAAAATTTTTAATTGGGGAAGGGCAACTTATGAGGCTTTAAGGCTAGAATTTGCAGGTGTGAACTGGAATGATGTTTTTGCAGGGAAGTGTACTATAGACATGTGGTTGATGTTTAGAGATCTCTTGCAGGATGTTAGGGATAAATTTGTCCCGGTGAGGAAGATAAACAATGGTAGGGTGAAGGAACCATGGGTGACAAGTGAGGTGGAAAATCTAGTCAGGTGGAAGAAGGCAGCATACATGAGGTTTAGGAAGCAAGGATCAGCTGGGTCTATTGAGGAATATAGGGAAGCAAGAAAGGAGCTTAAGAAGGGGCTGAGAAGAGCAAGAAGGGGGCATGAGAAGGCCTTGGCGAGTAGGGTAAAGGAAAACCCCCAAGGCATTCTTCAATTATGTGAAGAACAAAAGGATGACAGGAGTGAAGGTAGGACTGATTAGAGATAAAGGTGGGAAGATGTGCCTGGAGGCTGTGGAAGTGAGCGAGGACCTCAATGAATACTTCTCTTCAGTATTCACTATGAGAGGGAACTTGATGATGGTGAGGACAATATGAGTGAGGTTGATGTTCTGGAGCATGTTGATATTAAGGGAGAGGAGGTATTGGAGTAGTTAAAATACATTAGGATGGATAAGTCCCCAGGACCTGACGGAATATTCCCCAGGCTGCTCCACGAGGCGAGAGAAGAGATTGCTGAGCCTCTGGCTAGGACCTTTATGTCCTCGTTGCCCACGGGAATGGTACCGGAGGATTGGAGGAAGGAGAATGTTGTCCCGTTGTTCAAAAAAGGTAGTAGGGATAGTCCGGGTAATTATAGACCAGTGAGCCTTACGTCTGTGGTGGGAAAACTGTTGGAAAAGATTCTTAGAGATAGGATCTCTGGGCATTTAGAGAATCATGGTCTGATCAGGGACAGTCAGCATGGCTTTGTGAAGGGCAGATTGTGTCTAACAAGCCTGATAGAGTTCTTTGAGGAGGTGATCAGGCATATAAATGAGGGTAGTGCGGTGGATGTGATCTACATGGATTTTAATGAGGCATTTGACAAGGTTCCACACAGTAGACTTATTAAGAAAGTCAGAAGGCATGGAACCCAGGGAAGATTGGCCAAGTGGATTCAGAATTGGCTTGCCTGCAGAAAGCAGAGGGTCGTGGTGGAGGGAGTACATTCGGATTGGAGGGTTGTGACTAGTGGTGTCCCACAAGGATTGGTTCTGGGACCTCTACTTTTCGTGATTTTTATTAACGACCTGGATGTGGGGGTAGAGGGGAGGGTTGGCAAGTTTGCAGACAACACAAAGGTTGGTGGTATTGTGGATAGTGTAGAGGATTGTCGAAGATTGCAGATAGGCATTGATAGGACGCAGAAGTGGGCTGAGAAGTGGCAGATGGAGTTCAACCCGGAGAAGTGTGAGGTGCTACACATTGGAAGGACAAACTCCAAGGCAGAGTACAAAGTAAATGGCAGGATACTTGGTAGTATGGAGGAGCAGAGGGATCTTGGGGTACATTGGTAACTTTGAAGGTATGAGACGTGAATTAGCTAAGATAGACTGGCAAATGACACTTAAAGGGTTGACGGTGGATATGCGATGGCAAGCATTTAAAGATCGCATGGATGAACTACAACAATTGTTCATCCCAGTTTGGCAAAAGAATAAATAAAGGAAGGTAGTGCACCCATGGCTGACAAGGGAAATTAGGGATAGTATCAATTCCAAAGAAGAAACATACAAATTAGCCAGAAAAAATGGCTCACCTGAGGACTGGGAGAAATTCAGAGTTCAGCACAGGTGGACAAAGGGCTTAATTAGGAAGGGGAAAAAAGATTATGAGAGAAAACTGGCAGGGAACATAAAAACTGACTGTAAAAGCTTTTATAGATATGTGAAAAGGAAAAGACTGGTAAAGACAAATGTAGGTCTCCTACAGACAGAAACAGGTGGATTGATCATGGGGAGCAAGGACATGGCAGACCGATTGAATAACTACTTTGGTTCTGTCTTCACTAAGGAGGACATAAGTAATCTTCCGGAAATAGTAGGGGACAGAGGGTCCAGTGAAATGGAGGAACTGAGGGAAATACATGTTAGTAGGGAAGAGGTGTTAGGTAAATTGAAGGGATTAAAGGCGGATAAATCCCCAGGGCCAGATGGTCTGCATCCCAGAGTGCTTAAGGAAGTTGCCCAAGAAATAGTGGATGCATTAGTGATAATTTTTCAAAACTCTTTAGATTCTGGACTAGTTCCTGAGGATTGGAGGGTGGCTATTGTAACCACACTTTTTAAAAAAGGAGGGAGAGAGAAACCAGAGAATTATAGACCGGTTAGCCTAACACCGGTGGTGGGGAAACTGCTAGAGTCAGTTATCAAAGATGTGATAACAGCACATTTGGAAAGCGGAGAAATCATTGGACAAAGTCAGCATGGATTTGTGAAAGGAAAATCATGTCTGACAAATCTCATAGAATTTTTTGAGGATGTAACTAGTAGAGTGGATAGGGGAGAACCAGTGGATGTGGTATATTTGGATTTTCAAAAGGCTTTTGACAAAGTCCCACACAGGAGATTAGTGTGCAAACTTAAAGCACACGGTATTGGGGGTAAGGTATTGATGTGGATAGAGAATTGGTTAGCAGACAGGAAGCAAAGAGTGGGAATAAACGGGACCTTTTCAGAATGGCAGGCAGTGACTAGTGGGGTACCGCAAGGCTCAGTGCTGGGACCCCAGTTGTTTACAATATATATTAATGACTTGGATGAGGGAATTAAATGCAGCATCTCCAAGTTTGCGGATGACACAAAGCTGGGCGGCAGTGTTAGCTGTGAGGAGGATGCTAAGAGGATGCAGGGTGACTTGGATAGGTTAGGTGAGTGGGCAAATTCATGGCAGATGCAATTTAATGTGGATAAATGTGAAGTTATCCACTTTGGTGGCAAAAATAGGAAAACAGATTATTATCTGAATGGTGGCCGATTAGGAAAAGGGGAGGTGCAACGAGACCTGGGTGTCATTATACACCAGTCATTGAAAGTGGGCATGCAGGTACAGCAGGCGGTGAAAAAGTTGAATGGTATGCTGGCATTTATAGCAAGAGGATTCGAGTACAGGAGCAGGGAGGTACTACTGCAGTTGTACAAGGCCTTGGTGAGACCACACCTGGAGTATTGTGTGCAGTTTTGGTCCCCTAATCTGAGGAAAGACATCCTTGCCATAGAGGGAGTACAAAGAAGATTCACCAGATTGATTCCTGGGATGGCAGGACTTTCATATGATGAAAGACTGGATGAACTAGGCTTATACTCATTGGAATTTAGAAGATTCTGATTGAAGCGTATAAAATCCTAAAGGGATTGGACAGGCTAGATGCAGGAAGACTGTTCCCGATGTTGGGGAAGTCCAGAACGAGGGGTCACAGTTTGAGGTTAAAGGGGAAGCCTTTTGGGACGGAGATTAGGAAAAACTTCTTCACACAGAGAGGGGTGAATCTGTGGAATTCTCTGCCACAGGAAACAGTTGAGGTCAGTCCATTGGCTATATTTAAGAGGGAGTTAGATATGGCCCTTGTGGCTAAAGGGATCAGGGGGTATGGAGAGAAGGCTGGTGCAGGGGTCTGAGTTGGATGATCAGCCATGATCATACTGAATGGCGATGCAGGCTCGAAGGGCCCAATGGCCTACTCCTGCACCTATTTTCTAATTTTTCTATGTTTCTATGTCCACGGATCCCTGAAAGTTGCCTCACAGGTGGATAGGGTAGTTAAGAAAGCTTATGGGGTGTTCGCTTTCATAAGTGAGGGATAGAGTTTAAGAGTCGCGAGGTAATTATGCAGCTCTATGAAACTCTGGTTAGGCCACACTTGGAGTACTGTGTCCAGTTCTGGTCACCTCACTACAGGAAGGATGTGGAAGCATTGGAAAGGGTACAGAGGAGATTTACCAGGATGCTGCCTGGTTTAGAGAGTATGCATTATGATCAGAGATTAAGGGAGCTAGGGCTTTACTCTTTGGAGAGAAGGAGGATGAGAGGAGACTTGATAGAGGTATACAAGATATTAAGAGGAATAGATAGAGTGGATAGCCAGCGCCTCTTCCGCTGGGCACCACTGCTCAATACAAGAGGACATGGCTTTAAGGTAAGGGGTGGGAAGTTCAAGGGGGATATTAGAGGAAGTTTTACTCAGAGAGTGGTTGGTACGTGGAATGCACTGCCTGAGTCAGTGGTGGAGGCAGATACACTAGTGAAGTTTAAGAGACTACTAGACAGGTACATTTAAGGTGCGGGGGTTATATGGGAGGCAGGGTTTAAGGGTCGGCACAACATTGTGGGCCAAAGGGCCTGTACTGTGCTGTACTATTCTAAGTTCTATGTTTAATTTTTCATTGGCTATTTCACTTGCTAATAAGTACTGCTCAATTCATTCAGTATACATCATCCAGTTATCTGTTGTGCATTTATCATTCCAACACACCCAGCCATTTCTGCAGTTTATTTATTTACTATTATCACCCGGCACTCACTGTTTATGAAACCATGGCCACACTCATTTATTGTTAATTTCATTCATTTTCCTTTTTTTTTAACTCTAAAATCTCTCTCCCCTTCTGAAGAAAAATGTGCTGTGTTTCAATGGGTTGATAGTTGTCTCAGATATGTTTGAAAACTTCCTTTTCACCACTGTTATGTTTTCTAACTACAGAAACTAATTGAAAGAAAAATACAGGAGTTGGGATATTTGTCTACTTAGTTTTTTAAATTCTTTCTAGTGAGACGCTCACGTATGATGTGGTAGTGTAATGATATTTGTATTCACGTACTTCTTACATATAATCCATAATGAATTATGTAAATAAACAAAGAATGCTTAATCAAACAATAATATCTATAATATTACTCACATATTACTGAAGTATTAAATACACTACAAATACCATTCAAGAGATGTGTTTTGTTCCCTTCTCACTGATGGTGTCTTGGATTAAAGCTCACCCATTTCAACAATTGCTTCATACATTGTTCAGCTCACTCCAAGTTCTTTGAAGAGAATATTATATTTATTTCTAAATTGATGACATTATCCTACTTAAAGCATTCTCCATGCAAAGGGCTACAAGAGGCTCTGAGTATCACCAATTACTACATAGCAAATATGCATTTCACAACTGCTGAACCTCAACATCTTCCAGATTAACTGTGGACAACTGCTGAATCCTCAATCCACCTATGTAATACTCCATAACGTAGATACTTACATATTTCACAAGTGAAATTCCTGCACTTTACCTGGATGGAGGATTCTGCAGTTATGACAATGTTCATGTCGATGTCTCGATTATTAATTTGCACCCGTGTTGAAATTGCTGTTTCTTTTTTATCACTACAAGTAGTATATGTTCAATGCTTCATTGTTGTGTAAACCTCACTTTTCTGTTGTTGGACTTGTTTCTTTCCATTGGTACCTTACCTGACTGTCATTGTTTCAGCTTGCTACTTTCTGTTTAACACTATATAGAGATAAAAAGACTATGTGCGCTTGCTTTCTCCAATTAAGATGTCTTGCTGATCTGATCTGCCACATCTGCAATGGCAGCAGGATTTCACACCAGACCTGTTCTTCGCCCTATTCTTCTTCACATGACTGAGACTCAATATTGTACAAGGTTTACTCATCAATGTGCTGAAATGAAACTGTGGCTGCAACTAATGGGTTCCTGACCAGCTGCATTGATAAACTGGCTTCATGACAGTTCACTTCCATGAACTTCAGTTCTGAATGTTATTTGTTTACTTTTTATTGTTTGCACATTTTGTTTTTTCCTGCATATTGTGTGCTTGATGGTCTTTTTTTTAATAGACTCTGTTGAGTTTCTTTGTTTTGTGGCTGCCTGTAAAGGAGACGAAGCATAATGTTGTATACAGTCTAAATGCTTTGATAATAAATATACTTCGAACTTCAATTTCTCCCATTTGCTTCTGCCATTACTTTTTACTAGTATCCTTCACAGTATTAAAGAGCATTTCTATTGCCAATGCTGCCTTGCGTGTCTGTTTCAAATGATTCATTCATTTTTTTTCTCCCTACACACAAACTTACATCTCATACTGTTTTCTGGAAGTACACTAAAGTTGCAGCACTTGACAAATTTTTCAGGGTGACTGGTCACTACTCAGCTTTCCTGAAGTTTGGTTATGGGTTTGACTTGTGTCACTTTGCACAATCTCTGCTGGAGATGATTTGAAATGATGTTGAAACTTCCCCATTTCTTGTTTTATGGCATGCAAATATGTTTGTGAGCATTGCATAAGTATCCAGCCTATTTCTACAAATGATAGTTTTCCTGCTTTCTCATATTTACTCCAAGCACCCCCACCCTTTTGTTCCATTTCGTTAATGTTATTCATTCTAGATAGTTCTAGCTTTTTGTTGTATGCCTTTCTTTTACTTTCCCTGTCTTCATATTTCATCTCAGACTTAATGAGATTTATCATGGGCTTGGCAGACTACTGTACCTACAGTTATATTGTTACTTCACCATTGACGTAACTGTGCTTCTTTCTCCACAGACGCTGCCTAACTGCTGAATATTTCCAACTCTTTCTGTTTTTATTATGGAAGAAAAATGTTGCATATGTTGTGAAAGGACAAATGAGAACAGCTTCTGAAGTGTACATAAGTTGCTTTTGTATATGAAAATGAGTGGTTTACTCTCATCTGAGCTCCTTCTCAAAGAATGATGTACAATGAGACATTAAATAGAAAGTGCTTTCAAACTCAGCAGGTCAGGCAGCATCAATGGAAAGAGAGACCGTCTTAATCAACAACTTTGTCACTTTTATTGCCTGTGATTCATCATCTATGAAACATATATTTGGTTAGTGGGATCTTGACCTCTGACTACACCCATTTAATGAACAAGGCACTACAATTTCAGTCAAGATAAATGTAGTTTATTCAAAGATTTTTCATAGGCTGCTTTCCTAGAACTTATATTAAACAATGTTACAATCCAGAGAGCAGTTTGTTATATGACATGATCTTTAAAGGAATGATGGCCTAAAAATATCACTTATTGTTCACAATCAACATTAAATAAAATCCTACCTTCAAATTTAAACCTGTACTAAACTGAGCACTTCAAAGTGGAATCTAGACTAGTTCAAACAAAATGTTATATTTTCTCCTATAGTTGTATTACTTTTTAAGGAAATTAACTTTAATATGCAGTTGGTATCCCTTAGCATAAAAATATATGCTTTTAATAATCTTGCCACAGTACCTTGTTTCTCTACTTCATTTAACTTCTCAGTGGAATAAATTGCAACCTTATAACTCCTGCCAAAGTATTACATTGATTTTAATTTGTCATTCGCTTGTCACCACTGAAACAGTTGTTTGTCTTCCTATACCTTGGTTCAGACATTCACCTTATCAACCAAATTTGTTGATGTATTTTGTCGGCCAATTAAGTGAAAGTTAATTTCCAATGAAGCTAATACTGTGCAAAAGCCTTAGGCACCCAGGTTTTTTATGTGGTTTCAGATGGTGTGGCCTCCACAGAACCCTGCTCTCAACATCATCGAGGCTGACTGGGATCACCTGGAGAGACAGAAGGAAACAAGACAGCCTAAGCCTGCAGAAGAACTGTAGCAAGTTCTCCAAGATGCTTGGAACAACCTACCAGCGGTTTTTCTTAGAAAACGAGATAGATAGATAGATAGATAGATATACTTTATTAATCCCGAGGGAAATAATGTTTTGTTACAGCTGCACCAACCAAGAATAGAGCGTAAGTATAACAATACAAAAACCACAAACAATCAAACAATAAAATGCAAACTATGCCAGATGGGTAAGTCCAAGACCAGTCTATTGGCTCAGGGTGTCTGACCCTCCACGGGAGGAGCTGCAAAGTTCGATGGCCACAGGCAGGAATGACCTCCCAGTGTTGTATCTCGGTGGAATGTGGCCGAAGTCCATGATAGTGTATCAAAGAGAATTGATGCAGTTTTAAAGGTAAAGGGTAATTACACTAAATACTGATTTGATTTAATTGTTTTTTGTTTACTTCTCCTTATCGTAATATTTTTTAAATATTTTTGAAACTGGTGGAAGTTGCTTTTATAAATGAATGTTTATCTTCCATTTGAGGTCCTTCTCTGAAAAAATGTTTTAGAAACTTTATGTTTGAAAGCATCTTCACTTTACAGAATTTTTTGTTACGTGTGCCTAAGATTTTGGCACAGTACTGTAAATAGTCATATTGCTCAAAAACAAATATAATTAAACCAGAAGCAAAATAAAATCTCAAATCACAAGGACTGTGGTATATAGCTCAACCAGAACTTGACCTAATTTCCAAAATAGAACATGAACAAATTCAATAATACAACTCGTATTCCATGAAAAAAAATTGGATTTCAACTCTGCCTAATGAAAATTTTAATTAAATCACTTCATTAAGTATAATGTGTGGAAATCTTGTCCTAGTTAAATTGTTGTCTCACAGTTTTTTAAAAAATTGTCATAACGCATATGTAATATTCAAATGGCACTGCAGTGTATTAACAAGAACACTTAGTTTAACTTCTCGTGCTGAGCCAGAATTAAAAAAAGTTGAATTATTTTCAGTCTTAAACTGATATTGTTGGATTCTAAATCAATTCAAGAAGTAATATAAGTGCTTTAAGTATCAGTTTAGTTGAATATTGAAAATAATTTAGATCATGAAATGAAAACAGTCTATTTTTAAATGGATAAAAACATCTCCCATACTGGAATTCTCCAGCTATCAAAACCTCAGAGCATTTCTACATAAATTTTCACTTCCCCATACCTTATTTGGGCTGTTAACATTTCTCTGAGTATGTTTGAATGACCCTTCATTAGGACTTTTCTCCTCTCCCTCTACAACTTCGAATTCAATCCTTTACATATATTTCCAATTCTGAGGAAGATCCATTGACACAAAGCATTAATAATGTTTCTCTCTCTACATATGTTGCCTAACTGCTGAATATTTCCAGCTCTTTCTGTTTCTATCATGGGAGGAGAAAAATGACATACGTTCCCAATGAAGTGTGAATAAGATATTGTACGTTAAAGAAAGAGAATACCTTTAATATTTCTGAAACTGCTTTTATACGCAAATGAATGTTTGCCTTCCGCAGAGAATGATTGACTGTGAGGCATAAAAAAGAAAATGCTGGAAACACTCAGCGGGTCAGGCTGTATCCAGCGAAAAGCTGAAATGGAGGAATTTTAATCAACCTGTAACATTCATTCTGTTTTTCTTTCCAAGGATGTTTCTGACCTACTGAACACTTCTAGGGTTTTATTTCTAGGATTTCAACTTTTATTTTAGATTTCCAAGGTCTGTAGTTTATTTTTACATTTTCACCTTTTTCATCCTGAAGCATCACTGACTGAAGTGAGGGGACTCCTACTCCTCTGACATAGACCTCGCTTTAACAGCCACTTCTGATAAATGCCATTTGAGATTCCCCATGCTCCCATATATCACTGACTTCCTCACAAGCCCCAATAAATCCCACCATATCCTGACCCATGGTCAGGTCATGCCTCCACTCCCCAACAATGTTTCATCGCATAAGGGCAACACACACAAAATGCTGGAGGAACTCAGCAGGCCAGGCAGCACCTATGGAAAAAAGTACAATCAACGTTTCTTGCTGAGACATTGACTGTACATTTTTCCATAAATGCTGCCTGGCCTGCTGAGTTCCTCCAGCATTTTATGTGTGTTGCTCGGATTTCCAGCATCTTCAGATTTTCTCTTGTCCATCACATAAGGATCCATTTCCAATCTGCTCCTGACCATCCTTTTCTCCTGATGTAGATTCTGGTCCTAGTATCATTTTCTGTTCTCTAAATGGTTCCCTTGGCCCCTGACACACAGTTCCAGACTCCAGCATCTTTCATTGATACCAGATCTCCAGTATTGGCCGGATCCACAACCCTGATCTTTCGCCAAATCACCACACTGAAGCATTGCCTAACATGATTGTGGAATATCATTAAGGTGCAAACAATAGTTCCATATTGATACCAACCTTCAATAGGTTGGTAACTGTTACACTCCTTGTGGATATCAATTGTCAAGTAGCGTCGGTTTTTTCTCATTGACATTTAACCCTAATGAGAGTCTTTTATTGCTGTCGATTTGGCAGACAGTAGATCTTGGATGAATTATGAGGTCAAGTCCCTTTTAAAGGCTAGAGCTGCGGCTTTTAGGTCCGGGGATACCAGCCGCTAGCCGGGAGCGTCCCGCTCCCTCCGGATGAACCGGACCTGGTGGCATCGAGTTTCACCGTCACCGAGGAGGACGTTAGAAGGGCCTTCCTGAAGATAAATTCAAGGAAGGCGACGGGCCCAGTTGGCATCCCAGGACGGGTTCTCCGGGCCTGTGCAAGCAAGCTAGCTGGAGTGTTTGCTGACATCTTCAGCTGCTCCTTGCTTCAGTCTAAGATCCCCTCGTGTTTTAAGAAGGCAATGATAATCCCAGTGCCGAAGAAGAGCAAGGTGGCATGCCTGAATGACTATCGACCGGTGGCTCTGACATCAATTGCTATGAAGTGCTTCGAGAGATTGGTTTTGGCACACATCAACCACAGCCTACCGGTCAACCTCGACGCTTTGCAATTCACCTACCGGAGCAACAGGTCAATGGCAGATGCCATCTCTCTGGCCCTACATTCCTCCTTAGAACACCTGGAGAATAAAGACGCATATGTAAGGCTCCTTTTCATTGACTGCAGCTCTGCCTTTAATACCAACATTCCAAATAAACTGATTCCTAAGCTCCGGAACCCAGGCCTTAGCACTCAGATCTGCAGCTGGATCTTCAACTTCCTCACAGACAGGACCCAGGCTGTAAAAATAGGGGACAAGCTCTCCTCTACAATCACTCTGAGCACCGGTGCCCCACAAGGCTGTGTACTCAGCCCCCTGCTCTACTCATTGTACACCCATGATTGTGTAGCCAAATTTCCAGCAAACTCAATATATAAGTTTGCTGATGACACAATTATAGGCTGTATCTCGGGTAATGATGAGTTTGAGTACAGAGAGGAAATTAAGAACCTGGTGGCATGGTGTGAAGACAATAACCTATCCCTCAACGTCAGCAAGTCGGAGGAATTGGTTGTTGACTTCAGAAGGAGTAGCGGACCGCACGACCCAATTCACATCGGTGGTGCGCAAGTGGAACAGGTCAAAAGCTTTAAGTTCCTCGGGGTCAACATGACAAATGACCTGACTTGGTCCAACCAAGCAGAGTTCACTGCCAAGAAGGCCCACCAGCGCCTTTACTTCCTGAGAAAACTAAAGAAATTTGGCCTGTCCCCTAAAACCCTCACTAATTTTTATAGATGCACCATAGAAAGCATTCTTCTAGGGTGCATCACAAACTGGTATGGAAGTTGTCCTGTCCAAGACCGGAAGAAGCTGCAGAAGGTCATGAACACAGCGCAGCACATCACGCAAACCAATCTTCCGTCCGTGGACTCACTTTACACCACACGCTGTCAGAGCAGTGCTGCCAGGATAATCAAGGACACGACCCACCCAGCCAACACACTTTTCGTCCCTCTTCCCTCCGGGAGAAGGCTCAGGAGCTTAAAGACTCATATGGCCAGATTTGGGAACAGCTTCTTTCCAACTGTGATAAGACTGCTGAACGGATCCTGACCTGGATCTGGGCCGTACCCTCCAAATATCCGGACCTGCCTCTCGGTTTTTTTTGCATTACCTTACTTTCCATTTTTCTATTTTCTATTTATGATTTATAATTTAAATTTTTAATATTTACTAATTTTTACTATTTTTAATATTTAATATTTGTAATCCAGGGAGCGGAATGCGCAGAATGAAATATCGCTGTGATGATTGTACGTTCTAGTACCAATTGTTTGGCAACAATAAAGTATAAAGTAAAGTGAACACAAAATACTCTGCAGATGCTGGGGTCAAAGCAACACGGACAACACGCTGGAGGAACTCAGCAGGTCAGACAGCATCCGTGGAAACAATAAGTCAATGTTTCCACGGATGCTGCCCGACCTGCTGAGTTCCTCCAGCATGTTGTGAGTGTTGTATATGTCCTGAGATGTTGGCATAGCATTTTGTTTGTCGTTCACATCTGTATGAGAGTCATTTAACAATGTCCACACAACTGAGATTATTTTATCATATCTTCAATTCAATTCAAGTTTAATTGTCATTTAACCAGACGTGAATACTCATGAAAATAGCCAAACAAGACAATGTTACTTCTGGGTCAAGGTTCAAAACATAGTACAAACAGGTAAACAGTGCAAAGCACACATAGCACATACAGTATAAGATATCAAGCACATAAAGGTATCAGTAAAATACAGCCACGCAAAAATAAATGAATAGTCTGGATCCTAAGGCAACCATGTTGTTTGAGGCCAAGCCTTCGCACATGCAAGATATCAGTAAAATATGACCACGCAAAAAAAATATATCGTCCAGACCCTGAGTCCATGAATGCTACAGAATTCTGCAGTCAACCACAAAGCAGCCTTGTCTTCTGCTGAGCGAACACAGGGGGCAGCACCGACTCCAGCCCGGACGCCGCACCACTGTGACCCCAGTGGAGCACACTGGCTCCCATGCCTCTCTCCTGGTGGACGTCACCAGGCAACACTATGGCTTGAGGCCTAGTCCATACTACGACCGAGGCCATGCATCTCCTCCGCCATCTGCCCCTGCTCACCGCTAGTAAATCAGTGAATCAAACTTGCAGCATTCCAAATTAACAACATCCAAGAGGGTCTTGCACTCACAAGAAAAGCAACAGAGGCGATCACTCACTGTTAGACTGTACACCTCCTTTGACTCAGGTAACAGCATGATGTGTGGCTCCTTCACTCTCTCTGCCAGTGAGCAACTCGCTAATGGGGTAGACCTGTATAACTTTACATTCTTAATGTCTTGGGGGATCTTGCAATTATAAAAATTACAACAGGACAATAGCACCTTTTGTTGGCCCAGCAGAAGCTACTGTGATCAAATGCACCATCATCTTACTGGAACCTTGCATCAATCTTCACCAGAGGAATCGGATGCTCAATTATACTAAAGATCAAGATGATATTTGTGAAATGTAGGATGTCACTGTTCTGTTTTTCCCATATTTCACCTGCTCACTTCAGACCATTCCTAACTTCGTCATCAAACCTGTAGACAATGGAAGTACCATTATATTTTGGCAAAATAACCTTTACCTTGCAGAGGTCAAATGCCAGCTTTCTGACATCTCCTCAAATCTTACTGAACTATAATTGTCTGTCTTTATATCAGGAGATTTCCCCTCCGCAGTCTCCACTCTCCTAATATCCATAAACAGGACTACTTTGGTAGTCCCATTGACCCCCTTTCATTCCTGACTTCATTCTGTCTCCCTTTGTCCAATTCCCTAAATTTATATCATGGACAACTCATGCCCTCATCCATATGAATAATTTACAATTCTTTAGTCCCAGTGCTTTATCTTTACGATAGAGATCCAGCCTCTGTTCACTAATGTCCTCCATTAAGGTCTTGATTGGTCAGGACGTGAAGGGATATGGGGAGAAGGGAGGAGATTGGAGCTGAAAGAAAATTTGGATTAGCCTTGATGAAATGGAAGAGCAGACACTATGGGCCAAATGGCCTAATTCCTCTCCTATACCTATGGTCATGTGGTTTTATTACAGTATTTTCATGAATGGCATCAAAAGCACATAAGACTAATAAGAAAGAACAATTACTAAAGCTGGAGAGAGAGAGAGTGGGAGAGAATGTTTCTGCCACATGTAGGAGCAAACCTACGTATGCATTTCAGACTTTTGAATTTAATAATATTATGGGAGCTTGTTTATGTATAAGGGGAGTAAATCAGCTTTGTTTTCTTAACTCAAGGTTCATCTGAAAAAATTATTTGCCTGCTTGGCTATTTTCTATTTTAAATATTGATATCATTATTTTCCAATTTGCTGTTTAAGCATAACATATCTCACTGATGTGTATTTGTTTATTTCTTTCCCTATTCCTTCTTAAAGCACTAAAAATATTTTATAAAGCAAAAACATTCTCATAACAGCTACTCAAAAAATATCAGTGATGCAAAGTGTAACTTTAAATCAGATTTTCCAAACTTGAATGCATTGCAGTGTTCAATCCTCTTTGTTTGCACTTATAAGGAACTATTATTTTTATATAGATGTCAAAAGTTCAGTTTCTTTCTGTTCTTTTCTGGTTAGCAGCTGTATTTTTAACTATTTTAATTAAGTTTCATTTTCAATAATTCAGGTCAGCAATAATCAGCGAGTAAAAAAAAGAAAACATAAAACAATGCTTATTTTGAAGCAATGAAGGAAAATATGTGACTATCCTCCATAGCATTATCAGAGTATTCTCCTGAGTACCATGGTGCAACCAAGTGAAAGGAGGCCATGAAACCAATGTTATAGGAATCACTAAGGCAATGAGTGTTCTCAAATTCTTTCGTCTGCTTCTCCAAGGACCATCCATTTCTGTGATGGAGAGACTCATGAGGTCCCGAGATCCTGACAGCAATGCCACCTGGCACTTGGCTTTTGGTAGGATCACCCATGGTGGTAAGGTCAGGGGTGGGGTTCCAGACAAAGATCTCGGTGGTGGCGCTGTTGGAAGTTGATGACACATCTCAAAGGCGGAGGAAGGCTACAGCATGGAAGGGTTCCCAGTCATCTTGCACTCCGTGCCACTGGATCCTGAGCCCAATCTGTCAAGAACCAGGTGGTGTGGCTGTCTGTGTATCAGCCTCCCAATGTTAAACAAAGTGACGCATGGGCATTCTCCAGTTATCTGGATCCTGGATGGGCCTCTATAGTCACCTGACATCAACAGACAACCCCTTAGGAGAACGGCATACTTGACTCCAGTGATCGTGCTATTCCATTATGTAACAAAATGTATCTGATGCATATATCAAAATACAATACCACTGTTTGGAAATAAGATTAGCTTCGCTTCAAACACTGATATCAGAAAAATGGATTTTATCACATATTCAAACAAACTATACTGATTGGCATTCCTTTTAAAAAGGCACTGGATAAAAGGTGAAAATTCAAATAGTCTATGTTTACCGACTAAACTATAAGCATCTTTGCCAACCATCACTCTTATCTACAGCAACGCACACAAAATGCTGGAGGAACTCAGCAGGCCAGGCAGTATCTATGGAAAAGAGTACAGTCGACTTTTCAGATGGAAAACTTTGGCAGGACTGGGGAAGAAAAGATGAGGAGTCAGAGTAAGGTGGCGGGGTAGGGGAGGTAGAAACACAAGGTGATAGGTGAAACCAGGATGGTGGGAGGGGTGAAGTATTGGACTGGGAAGTTGATTGGAGAAAGAGATACAGGGCTGACGAAGGGGGAATCTGATAGGAGAGGACAGAAGGACATGGAAGAAAGAAAAGGGGCAGGAGCACCTGAAGGAGGTGATGGGCATGTAAGGAGATAAAGTGAGAGAGGGAAATGGGAATGGGGAATGGTGAAGCGGTGAGGGGCATTAGCGGAAGTTAGAGAAGTCAATGTTTATGGCATCAGGTCGGAGGCTACCCAGATGGAATATAAGGTGTTGTTCCTCCAACCTGAGTGTGGCCTCATTGCAACAGTAGAGGAGGCCGTGGACTGACATGTTGGAATAGGAATGGACAGTGGAATTAAAAAGGAATGGCCAGTGGGTGATCCCAGTTTTTCTTCAGGTGTACCTTGGAGAGGTATGGGGGGATGCTACTGCAGAGGATAAAAGTGAGCTGCAGAGAGTTGTAAAAATAACCAACTCTATCATGGGTTCTAGCCTTCATAGTTTCCAAGATACCGTCACGGAGCGGTGTCTTAAAAGGCCGGGTCCATCATTAATGACCCCCACCAAACAGGACACGCCCTCTACTCATTGCTATCATCAGGTAGGAGGCACGGAAGTGTGAAGGCACACACTCAGCGACTCAAGAACAGTTTCTTCCCCTCTGCCATCCGATTCCTAATTGTACATTGAACCCGTGACCACTACCTCATTTCTTTTTTATTTCTGTTTTTGCACTGCTTATTTAATTAAACATATATATGCTTAATGTAATTCATTTTTTTTCTATTTTCTCATGTATTGCATTGTACTGCTGCTGCAAAGTTAACAAATCTCACAACATATGCCAGTGATATATGAAACCTAATTCTGATTCTGAATTTTAAACAACCCAGCCATGGGAAACAAGTTCAGGCTATCTATGCTTCTCATAACTTAGCATACCTCTATCATATCACCTCTCAGCCTCCTTTACTCTATTCAATCTCTTTTTATAACTTAATCCCTGAAATCCATTCTACAACATGATACGCTAGATATAGATACTGTATATGACTTAATAAAGTCTTAAGAACTGAAGGAGAAGTTAACAGGTAAGGGAATTCAGGAACAAATGCACTGTGAGGCAATAACAATTGCTACTATTCTGATGGCCAAATTCAAGAATAAAGGGTATCTTGAAGGGCTAAAAGGTTGTAAAAGATAACATTGGCATGTAATTGCCTGAATTCTTAATTATTCTTCCTATTTTGGGTTGGAGCATCAAGTCATAAACACAGTAAGTTTTGCAGGTGCTGGAAATGTTGAGAAGTATGCACAAATGCTGGGGGAGCTCAGTATAAGGCAGTAGGGGAAGAAAGAATATTTCCTCCTCACCTGGCTCCACATATTACTTGCCAGCAAGTATTCCTTCCTCTCTCCCTTCTGTTCCTTCCTCCTGTCCTGTTGAAGGGTCTCAGCCCAAATTATTGCCTATTTATTCCTTTCCATAGAAGCTGCTTGACTTACTGTGTTCATCCAGTATTTTGTGTGTTGTATTGAATTATTCTAGTTCGTAGCATATTATTTTTTCTTCTATTCTTCCAAAAATAAATTAACTTTAGGTAAGTATAGGTTAGTGACATCTAGAAGGTTTGGATTCATTGCTTAGGATTAAGAAGGAAAATTTACCTTCATGCACTTCCTTTTTGAGAATCAAATGCTTCAACAACAAATGTGTAAATTCATGTTTAAATTTAGGTTTGTTGGATGATTTTGTCCTTTCATTTGTGTGTGACTTTTAATATTCTAATGTAAGAGACTGATATATACTATAAACAACAGGAATTCTGCAGATGCTGGAAATTCAAGCAACACACATCAAAGTTGCTGGTGAACGCAGCAGGCCAGGCAGCATCTCTAGGAAGAGGTGCAGTCGACGTTTCAGGCCGAGACCTTTCGTCAGGACTAACTGAAGGAAGAGTGAGTAAGGGATTTGAAAGTTGGAGGGGGAGGGGGAGATCCAAAATGATAGGAGAAGACAGGAGGGGGAGGGATGGAGCCAAGAGCTGGACAGGTGATTGGCAAAAGGGATACGAGAGGATCATGGGACAGGAGGTCCGGGAAGAAAGACAAGGGGGAGGGGACCCAGAGGATGGGCAAGAGGTATATTCAGAGGGACAGAGGGAGAAAAACGAGAGTGAGAGAAAGAATGTGTGCATAAAAATGAGTAACAGATGGGGTATGAGGGGGAGGTGGGGCCTTAGCGAAAGTTAGAGAAGTCGATGTTCATGCCATCAGGTTGGAGGCTACCCAGACGGAATGTAAGGTGTTGTTCCTCCAACCTGAGTGTGGCTTCATCTTTACAGTAGAGGAGGCCGTGGATAGACATGTCAGAATGGGAATGGGATGTGGAATTAAAATGTGTGGCCACTGGGAGATCCTAGACCTCCCTCCTGGCACTTATCCGTGTAAGCGGAACAAGTGCTACACATGCCCTTACACTCCCTCCCTTACCACCATTCAGGGGCCCTAAACAGTCCTTCCAGGTGAGGCAATACTTCACCTGTGAGTCGGCTGGGGTGATATACTGCGTCCGGTGCTCCCAATGTGGTCTTCTATATATTGGCGAGACCCGATGCAGACTGGGAGATCGTTTTGCTGAACACCTACGCTTTGTCCACCAGAGAAAGCAGGATCTCCCAGTAGCCACACATTTTAATTCCACATCCCATTCCCATTCTGACATGTCTATCCACGGCCTCCTCTACTGTAAAGATGAAGCCACACTCAGGTTGGAGGAACAACACCTTATATTCCGTCTGGGTAGCCTCCAACCTGATGGCATGAACATCGACTTCTCTAACTTCCGCTAAGGCCCCACCTCCCCCTCGTACCCCATCTGTTACTCATTTTTATGCACACATTCTTTCTCTCATTCTCCTTTTTCTCCCTCTGTCCCTCTGAATATACCTCTTGCCCATCCTCTGGGTCCCCCCCCTTGTCTTTCTTCCCAGACCTCCTGTCCCATGATCCTCTCGTATCCCCTTTTGCCTATCACCTGTCCAGCTCTTGGCTCTATCCCTCCCCCTCCTGTCTTCTCCTATCATTTTGGATCTCCCCCTCCCCCTCCAACTTTCAAATCCCTTACTCACTCTTCCTTCAGTTAGTCCTGACAAAGGGTCTCGGCCTGAAACATCGACTGCACCTCTTCCTACAGATGCTGCTTGGCCTGCTGCGTTCACCAGTAACTTTGATGTGTGTTGCTTGATATATACTATACTCAGCTCTTCCAGTTCTGGCATTTTGACCATCCCATTTCACCATCTCATAGGCATCCTTGCTTTCAGTTCTGGAAACCTTTTCAGTCCTCTGAAAATCAAAGCTTCTGGTCATTATAAAAACTTTTCAAATGTTTTCTCCTTTGTTCTTATGAGTTTTACTGCATTAAATATATATACACTGTTTATGATTTTTCCCATTTAAAGAATTTACTCATGGTTCCCTTAAGTACTAAAAAAAGACTGTATAGTTTAGTTTGGCTAGAGCTAACCCTTTTTTTTAAACACAAGGAATATCAAAGGAAATACATTATTTCCCAACCATTGGATAAGGAGCCAGGGGCAATGTGGTTCTATTGAAAACAGTTCCTTTAACTAAAAATAAGGGTCATGGGTTGGAAATACTGATGAAAGCAACATTGAATTACAACAGATTGAAATTAAAATTACAAAAACATAATGGCACTTGTTTATGACAAATTGACTTGTCCAGATGGTTTTCATCCTTGGGCTTGAAAAGATGGAGATGCCAAAGATATAACCTTTCAAAAATGAAATGTTGCAGCTGCTGAAAATCAGAAACATAAACAGGGAAGGTTGGAAATATTTAGGACATTCATAGAAAGGAAAACAAGAAGTGGTTTGAGATAAAACAAGATGCAGGGAAAGTTGGGAATGGAAGAGATAACAAACGGAAAGGTTTGCCCAGGGGGAAGGGAACAGATATAAGACAACAGAATATGTGACTGTACAAGGTGAAAGAAAGTGGTGTTAGAAAACAAAATCTGGAAGCGGTGTAAACACAGAATAAGTTTCAATCCTGCCCACATCATTGACTTGTACAACTATTTTTGACGACACAATGACTGCTTCCTTTTAGTATTCATTCCACTCTCTGTTTCTGCCGCATGTGCTATTGTGATATAGCAGCTTCAACACTGATGTTTTTGTTAAGTCTTCCCATCTTCTGGATTGTAGGTTCCACTCCAAAGTTGATGAGGCCTGTTATTGTGTCAATTCAGCTTTTCTATCGCAGAATAGTAAGCTCCAGCTTTTAAGCTTTTTAAGAATGCTTGCTTATGGTGCCAGAGGCTTTTGCAGCCCTTGTGACTTCTTCCAGTTTATCTGCAAAACAGCTTATTCTTTTTTTTCTCCTGTCTCTCTTTTCTTTTTTAGGTGGCTGGGGTCCTGACAGAGTCCATGATCTACAGCTGCAGCTTAAACTACAGTTCTCCATGAGTGGTGTCTTCTCATTCTCAAACTTGTTGTGCGGCCTGTACTCGAACGATCCTCTCTCTCTCTCTCTCTCTCTCTCTCTCTTTTTGATGGCGAGTGAGAGCCTGTGAGTGAGAATTTTTGAGGGACTCTAGATCAAGGTCTTTTTGGGGGCTTTGCTATTGTTTGCATGGCGGGGAGGGAGGGGCGGTTGGTGCAGGTGGGAGAGGGGAGGGGAAGGGGAACGGTTGATGCTTTGGGTGCTGCTTGTTCATGGGAGGAGGAGGGGGCTTTGGGCTTCTGATATTTCTGACATTTATTCTTTTGATTTGTTTCTGTTTTGTGGATGTGAAGAATAAGATTTTCAGGTTGTATACTGTATACATTTTCTGATAATAAATTGAACCACTAAACCATTGAATTAGAATGGACACAACTGACTTTCAAAGACATTCACTATTCTTGAAAGCACTAAGATAATGTTGAAAAAATAGTATATACCCTCATGGTTCTTGGATTTACTGAGTGTGCCCGCAAGAAAATTAATCTCAGGGTTGTATATGATGACGCATATGTACTTTGATAATAAATTTATCCTGAATTTTGAAAAAAGAGATAATATGTTGTACCAAACTTACAATATATATAGTTATATCGAACTAATGGTTTGATACAACTGCAGATTTCTTTGTATTTTTTAGACAAAGGTTGCATTATGAAGAAAACATGCTTTATTGGCAGTAATTATCAGCTGAACAGCTCTCCAGTACAGTGTTTCAAAGTTTGGGAATATTGCACATTCAGTTCCTACAGGCACCTTTAGAACTACTTACATTAGCATGTTTCTCCTTTACAAAAAGAAAACCCACATAAATCAAACCACAAACAAGAGAAAATGTGCAGATGCTGGAAATCCGAGCAATACACTCAAAATGTTGGAGGAACTCAGCAGGTCAGGAAGCATTTGTGGAAAAAAGTACAGCCGACATTTCAGGCCGATACGCTTCAGCAGGACCACATAAATTATCAACTTTTTAGATATGAAGTTAAATATTTACATACACATGCACAGTTATAAATTATTTATGGTAAGGAGTTAAATGTTTACATTGTATGCACAATTATATGTTTCATTGATCTATTTAGGTAACTTATTAATCACGCAAACACGAGAAAATCTGCAGATGCTGGAAATTCAAGCAACACACACAAAATGCTGGTGAACGCAGCAGGCCAGGCAGAAGTACAGTCAACATTTCGGGTTGAGACCCTTCGTCAGGACTAACGGAAAAAAGAGATAGTATGAGATTTGAAAGTGGGAGGAGGAGGGGGAGATCTGAAATGATAGGAGAAGGCAGGTGGGGGAGGGATGAAGCTAAGAGCTGGGAAGTTAATTGGCAAAAAGGGTACAAGGCTGGAGAAGGGGGAGTATCATGGGACAGAAGGCCTAGGGAGAAAGAAAGGGGGAGGGGAGCAACAGAGGAAGATGGAGAACAGGCAAGAAGTTATTGTGAGAGGGACAGAGAGAGAAAAAAAAAATTAGGGATGGGGTAAGAAGGTTGCTCAGGGCGTGGCCTTTTATATATTGGTGAGACCCGACGCAGATTGTGAGACCGTTTCACTGAATACCTACGCTCTGTCTGCCAGAGGAAGCAGGATCTCCCAGTGGCCACACACTTTAATTCCACATCCCATTCCCATTCTGACATGTCTATCCATGGCCTCCTCTACTGTAAAGATGAAGCCACACTCAGGTTGGAGGAACAACACCTTACATTCCGTCTGGGTAGCCTCCAACCTGATGGCATGAAAATTGACTTCTCAAGCTTCCGGTAATGCCCCACCTCCCCCTCGTACCCCATCCCCTTTTCCCTCTCTCACCGTATCTCCTTGCCCGCCCATCACCTCCCTCTGGTGCTCCTCCCCCTTTTCTTTCTTCCGTGGTCTTCTGTCCTCTCCTATCAGATTCCCCCTTCTCCAGCCCCGAAGCTCTTTCACCAATCAACTTCCCAGCTCTTTACTTCACCCACCCCCATCCCAGTTTCACCTATCACCTTGTGTTTCTTCCTCCCTTTACCCCCAGCTTCAAACTCTGACTCCTCATGCTTTTTCCTTCAGTCCTGATGAAGGGTCTCGGTCTGAAACATCAACTGTACTCTTTTCCGTAGATACTGCCTGGCCTGCTGAGTTCCTCTAGCATTTTGTGTGTGATGCTTGGTACAGTATTGCAGTGGTTAGCATAACGCCTTAGCATACAGGTGACCCAGGCTCAGTTCTTGCTGCTCCCTCTGAGGAGTTTGAACATTCTTCCGGTAACTGCGTGGGTTTCCTCCGGGTGCTCCAGTTTCCTCCCACAATCTGAAGATTTACCGGCTGGTAAGTTATCTGGTCATTGTAAATTGTCCCATGATTAGGCTAGGATTAAATCGTGGGATTGCTGGGTGGTGTGCATCAGAGGGCCTGTTCCACTCTGTATCAAAATAAATAAATAAATTGTGGCTGCATTGCCTGGAGCTTGGGACACCTTCACAGCATCTCCTAGTGGAATCTGTCTCTTGTCGTGCTATACCTTCTAGTTCCATTTAACTATCTCTCCAAACATTGCATGTTCTCATACATAAACCTATCAATATCTCATTGGGAAGTATCCTGTGGTCAGGCTGTGAATACATAGAAACATAGAAGCATCCAAAACCTACAGCACAATACAGGCCCTTCAGCCCACAAAACTGTGCTGAACATGTCCTTACCTGTGAAATTACCTTGGGTTACTCATAGCCCTCTATTTTTCTGAGCTCCATATACCTGTTTAGGAGTCTCTTAAAAGACCCTATTGTATCTGCCTCCACCACTGTTGCCAGCAGCACATTCCACGCATATCACCACTCTCTGCGTAAAAAACTTACCCCTGATATCTCCTCTGTACCTAATTCCATGCACCTTAAAACTGTGCCCTCTTGTGCTAGCCATTTTAGCCCTGGGAAAAAGCCTCTGACTATCCACATGATCAATGCCTCTCATTATCTTACACACCTCTATCAGGTCAACTCTCATCCTCCATCAATCCAAGGAAAAAAGGCCAAATTCACTCGACCTATTCTCATAAGGCATGCTCCCCAATCCAGCAAACATCCTTGTAAATCTCCTCTGCACCCTTTCTATGGCTTCCACATCCTTCCTGTAGTGAGATGACCAGAACTGAGCACAGTACTCCAAGTGGGGTCTGACCAGGGTCCTATATAGCTGTAACATTACCTCTTGGCTCTTAAACTCAATCCCACGATTGATGAAGGCCAATGCACTGTATGCCTTCTTAACCACAGAGTCAACCTGCGCAGCAGCTCTGAGTGTCCAATGGACTCAAACACCAAGATCCCTCTGATCCTCCACACTGCCAAGAGTCTTATCATTAATACTATATTCTGCCATCATATTTGATCTACCGAAATGAACCACCTCACACTTATCTGGGTTGAACTCCATCTGCCACTTCTCAGCCCAGTTTTGCATCTTATCAATGTCCCGCTGTAACCTCTGACAGCCCTCCTCACTATCCACAACACCCCCAACCTTTGTGTCATCAGCAAACTTACTAACCCATCCATCCACTTCGTCATCCAGATCATTTATAAAAATCACAAAGAGTAGGGGTCCCAGAACAGATCCCTGAGGTACACCACTGGTCACCGACCTCCATGCAGCATATGACCCATCTACAACCACTCTTTGCCTTCTGTGGGCAAGCCAGTTCTGGATCCACAAAGCAATTTCTCATTGGATCCCATGCCTCCTTACTTTCTCAAGGGGTACCTTGTCAAATGCCTTGCTGAAATCCTTATACACTACATCTACTGCTCTTCCTTCATCAATGTGCTTAGTCACATCCTCAAAAAATTTAGTCAGGCTCGTAAGGCACGACCTGCCTTTCACAAAGCCATGCTGACGATTCCTAATCATATTATGCCTCTCCAATGCCTCTCCAAGTGTGTTGGCGCGTGACCAAGTAGTTAAGGCGTTTGTTTGGTGATCTGAAGGTCGATAGTTTGAGCCTTGGCTGAGGCAGCATGTTGTGTCCTTGAGCAAGGCACTTAATCACACATTGCTCTGCGACGACACCGGTGCCAAGCTGTATGGGTCCTAATGCCCTTCCCTTGGACAACATTGGTGGCGTGGAGAGGGGAGACTTGCAGCATGGGCAACTGCCAGTCTTCCATACAACCTTGCCTAGGCCTGCATCCTGGAAACCTTCCAAGGCACAAATCTATGGTCTCATGAGACTAATGGATGCCTATATAAATGTTCATAAATCCTGCCTCTCAGGATCTTCTACATCAACTTACCAACCACTGAAGTAAGACTCACTGATCTATAATTTCCTGGGCTATCCCTACTCCCTTTCTTGAGTAATGGAACAACATCTGCAACCCTCCAATCCTCTGGAACCTCTCCAGTCCCCATTGATGATGCAAAGATCATCGCCAGAGGCTCAGCAATTTCCTCCTTCGCCTCCCACAGTAGCCTGGGGTATATTTCATCTGGTCCCGGTGACCTATCCAACTTGATGCTTTCCAAAAGCTCCAGCACATCCTCTTTCTTAATATTTACATTCTCAAGCTTTTCAGTCCACTGTAAGTGATCCCTACAATCGCCAAGATCCTTTTTCGTAGTGAATACTAAGCGAAGTACATATTAAGTACCTCTGCTATCTCCTTGGGTTCCATACACACATTTCCACTGTCACACTTGATTGGTCCTATGCTCTCACGTCTTATCTTCTTGTTCTTAACATACTTGGGGTTTTCCTTAATCCTGTCCTCTAAGGCCTTCTCATGGCCTCTTTTGGCTCTCCTAATTTCATTCTTCAGCTCCTTCCTGCTAGCCTTATAATCTTCTAGGTTCCTATCATTACCTAGCTTTTGAACCTTTCGTAAGCTCTTCTTTTCTTCTTGACTAGATTTACAACAGCCTTTGTACACCACGGTTCCTGTATCCTACCATCCTTTCCCTGTCTCATTGAAACGTACCTATGCAGAACTTCATGCAAATATCCCATGAACATTTGCCACATTTCTTCCGTACATTTCCCTGGGAGCATCTATTCCCAATTTATGCTTCCAAGTTCCTGCCTGATAGCCTTATATTTCCCCTTACTCCAATTAAACACTTTCCTAACTTGTCTGTTCCTATCCCTCTCCAATACTATGGTGAAGGAGAGCGAGTTGTGATCACTATCTCCAAAATGCTCTCCTCAATGTCCCTGTTAACTATTGGGTGGTCTATAAAAACACCCAGTAGAGTTATTAACCCCTTCCTGTTCCTAACTTCCACCCACAGAGACTCAGTAGACAATCCCTCCATGACTTCCTCCTTTTCTACAGCCGTGATACTGTCTCTGATCAACAGTGCCATGCCCCCATCTCTTTGGCCTCCTTCCCTGTCCTTTCTGAAACATCTAAAGCCTGGCACTTGAAGTAACCATTCCTGCCCCTGAGCCATCCAAGTCTCTGTAATGGCCACAATATCGTAGCTCCAAGTACTGATCCACGCCCTAAGCTCATCTGCTTTGGTCATAATACTCCTTGCATTAAAATAGACACATCTCAAACCATTGGTCTGAGCACGTCCCCTTTTGATCACCTGCCTATCCTCCCTCTCACACTGTCTCCAATCTTTCTCTATTTGCGAGCCAACCGCCTCTTCCTCTGCCTCTTCAGTTTGGTTCCCACCCCCCAGCAATTCTAGTTTAAACTCTCCCCAATAGCCTTAGCAAACCTCCCGGCCAGGATATTGGTCCTCCTGGGATTCAAGTGCAACCTGTGCTCTTTGTACACGTCACACCTGCCCCAAAAGAGGTCTCAGTGATCCAGAAATCTGAATTCCTGCCCCCTGCTCCAATCCCTCAGGCACACATTTATCCTCCACCTCATTCTATTACTACCTTTGAGGTCCTGCTTCTCAACTTCCTTCCTAACTCCCTGTAGTCTGTTTTCAGGACCTCCTCCCTTTTCCTACCCATGTCATTGGTACCGATATGTACCATGACCTCTGGCTGTTCACCTTCCCACTTCAGGATATCGTGGACGCGATCTGAAACATCCCGGACCCTGGCACTTGGGAGGCAAACTACCATCCGTGTTTCTTTCCTGCATCCACAGAATCGCCTGTCTGACCCCCAAAGTATAGAGTCCCCTATCGCTGCTGCCATCCTCTTCCTTTCCCTACCCTTCTGAGCCACAGGGCCAGACTCTGTGCCAGAGGCACGGCCACTGTTGCTTCCCCCAGGTAGGGAGCAGGAGTACTTATTGTCAAGGGGTACAGCCACAGGGGTGCTCTCTCGCCTCTGACTCCTGCCCTTCCCTCTCCTGACTGGTACCCAATTATCTGTCTCCCCAGGCCCCGGTGTGACTACCTGCCTATAACTGCTCTCTATCACCTCCTCTCTCTTCTGACCAGATGAAGGTCATCGAGCTACATCTCCAGTTCCCTAACATGGTCCTTCAGGAGCTGCAGCTCAACGCACCTGGTGCAGATGTGGCCGTCCGGGAGGCTGGGAGTCTCCAGGACCTCCCACATTTGACACTGAGCACAGAAAACCGGCCTCACACACATACTTCCTGTCTGTAATCTACACAGATAACCTACCTCGCCTTGACCCGTTAATGCTGAAGCCCTGTTGAGCCAAAGCCTTCCTACTGTGTCTCCCACTCTCTCTCTACTCTGGTGCCCACTCTATAAGGCTGTCTCCTTTTAAACTCTTCTCGCTGTTCTCACTGGCTGATGTCCACACGCTTGTGCAGTCATGCCCCAATCAAACTGATGAAGAAATAACTGTCTCCCTTCAAACTCTTCTCACTTTTAAACTCTTCTTGCTGTTCTCACTGGCTGACAGGAATAAGAGGAAACAATGCAAATCAGGAACTCATGGAACTGCCAATATTTGTAATTTCATTGTTTTTATTTATTCAGTCTCCTGACAAGATGCTGGGTGGCATAGTGATGTTAAATTGTACCATGTTTGATTCTGTAGATGCTGGAAATCTTGAGTGGGTTCCTAAAGACTCTCAGCATCTTCAGAATCTCTTGTGTCCATATTTGATTATAGCCTTAGAATGTGACAGACTGTGCCAACATGAACAGCTGCTTCTTTCGGGAGACCAGTGGTTGCAAAGGGTAATCTCAGAATCATTATGGACTAAGGAATTGAATTGCATGACCCAAAAAGTGACACTTCTTACAGCTCTGAATTTCTAACAACCTGCAGGAGGAAATATTTCTATTCCAATGGGGAAAAATTGGTGGGTATCCTGTGAAAAGGCTCTGCTGGTCACCTCCACGTTTGTATTTGAGCTGTGGCCAGCAATCCTGATACACCAAGTGGGACTTCACCAGATCTTCAATGTGCTGAGCAATCCAGATCAGCATAACAGCCTCTGGCCATTGTCTTACTGTATACATCTCATATACTCCAGATAGAGATGGACATACTTCAGCATAAGTATTTAAAGTCTCTTAGGAGTCACCAAAATCTTAAGTCTTGAATAGTTCATGCTGCACATAGTTTCTACAACTAGAGATTAAGATACATAGGAGGAAGCACAGTTCGAACCTGGTGATCTGTTTCCATTATGTGAGGAATAAATACTCCTCCTCCATCACATGACAGTCTCAACAAACAAAGAAACAGAAGTAGGACTAGGGGCCATTTGATCCCATGTACCTGACCCGTCTTGCATTCAATCCATTTATTGAATTATCTGCCTATTTATTTATTTGTTTGTTTGTTTGTTTATCCATGATCTATCTATCTATTTATTTGTTCAGAAACAGCATGGAATTGGCGCTTCTGGCCCTTTGAGTTGTGCTGCCCAGTAATGCCTGATTTAATTCTAACCTAATCACAGGACAGTTTACAATGACCCAATTGACTTACCAATCTGTATGCCTTCGGACTGTGGGAGGAAACTGGAGCACTCACAGAAAACCCATGCATTCCACAGGAAGGGTGTACAGACTCCTTACAGATGGATGTCGGAAATGAACTCTGAACCCTGACGCTCCGAGCTGCGATAGCATCGCGTTAACTGCTACACTACCATGGCACCCCATCCCCGGGAGGCAGCTTTAGTAAGATTTATTGCCGATCTTCTGCAAGAACAACAAATTTCACAGCATTTCAGTCAGTGATAATAAATCTAATTCTGATTCTTTCCTGTAATAACTGATATATCACATGATTTCCCCAATATACAAAGATTTTTGGATCTCTGCATTGAATAAACTCAGTGACTGAGTTTCCAAAGCCCTCTTGGATAGAGAATTCCAAAAATGTATCCTGATCCCAGGTTACAATGATGGATGCTTTACGTTGAGATGGTTATCCTTGGTTGTAAACACCCAGCCAGTGTGGAAATACAAACCCTACATATCTGGTGCTCCTAATGTGGCCCTGTCATAAACTGGGGGACCATGTCTTCCAGCATTTCTGCTCCATCCACCAAAAGCTGATCTTCTTGGTGACTAAACATTTTATTCCAATTCCCATTCCCATTCTGACACGTCGGTCCATGTCCTCCTCTTGTACCAAGATGGGTAGCCTCCAACCTGATGGCATGAATATTAATTTCTCCTTCCAGTAGAAACATTCCCCCCTTTTTCCCCTCTTCATCCTTCTGTTCAGCATTCTTTTACCTCTTCTCACCTGCTTTTCACTTCTTCCTGGTACCCTTCCATCTTCCCTTTCTCCTATAGTCCACTCTCCTCGCGTAACAGATTCCTTCCTCTCCAGCCCCTCATCTTTCCTACCCGCCAGGCTTCACCTATCACCTTCTAGCTGTCCTCCTCCCCCTCCCCCCACCCACCTTACCTTTGTGTTCTGGCAGCTTCCTTTCACTTCCAGTCCTGACGAAGGGTCTCGGCTTGAAATATCGACTGTTTATTCATTTCCATACACACTGTCTGACTTGCTGAGTTCCTCTGGCATTGTGTGTCTGTGTTACTAATCCTACATGTACTCTATAAACTCTATCAAATATCATCTCTAATTCTTCTAAACTCAAGAGAATATAGGCACAATGTGCTTAATCTGACTTCAGACAACTGCTCTCACCCACCATACCAGGAAACAATCTTAAGGGCCGTAGCCCAGAATATCGACTCTTTATTCCTTGCAACACATACAAAATGCTGGAGGAACTCAGCAGGCCAGGCAGCATCGATGGGAAAAGTACAGTCGACTTCTCGGACTGAAACCCTTTGGCAGGACTGGGGAAAAAAAAACTGAGTCGTCGATGTTAAAGGTGGGGAAGGGGAGAGAGAAACATCAGGCAGTAGGTGAGACTTGGAGGGGGAGGGATGAAGCAAAGAGCTAGGAAGTTGATTGGTAAAAGAGACAGAAGGCCATGGAAGAAGGAAAAAAGGTGTGGGGGGGTGGAACACCAGAGGGAGGTGGTGGGCAGGCAGGGAGATAACATGAGAGAGGGACAAGGGGATGGGAAACGGTGAAGGGGGATGGGGAGGCATTACTGGAAGTTTGAGAAATCAATGTTCATGCCATCGATTATCCAACCCTAACCCCTTATTCCTTTAAATTTTGTGTGTGTTTCTCCCTCTATCGCAAGTATATCCTTAGGTATGGAGACTGAACATGTAAGTAAAATTGCAGATGCATTTCACCAGGCCTAAATATAAGGAAATATTGATTTTGGTTGCCTTGAAGCCACCCTTGATCAAGTGCTCTCTTAATGATAAGCCCTGGAGTTCAGCTCTTTGGTCCATGTTTGATTTGGGCAGCCATTAGTTGGTTTGGAATTGTCTTTTGTGAATGAGGTGATGGCAATATTGGCATTGTTCTGGAAGCTCATCTAGCTCCAGAATCCAGGTCTTCAGTACTGTAGCTAGATGGTTAGTCTGGTTTCATAACCTTTGCCAAATCCAGTGCTCTTGACCAGTTTTGGATGTTCTGTACAATGAATCAATTTTACTGTGTGGAACATGTCTCCATGAAGCACTGTGGACCATCTAGAGGTTAGTCTGGTTTCATAACCTTTGCCAAATCCAGTGCTGTCAGCCATTTAGGGTGGCAGGGTAGTGTAGCAGTTAGTGAAATGCCTGACCCAGGATCATTTCTGGGGCTGTCTGTAAGAAGTTTGTATATTCTCTCTGTCACAGTGTGGGATTCTGCTGGGGGCTCTGTTTTTCTCCCACAGTCCTGTAGGTTAATTGATCATTGTAAATTGTCCAAGGGTTAAACCAGTGGGTTGCAGGGTGAAGCAGCTCATTGGGCTGGAAGGGCCTGTTCCATCTAAATAAAATCAATTAAACATTTTCTGGATGTCACCATTATTGAGGATTAGGATATTCTTGAAGCATCCTCTTCCTGTTTGCTATCTAATTGTCCATCATTCTTGATAAGATTTGGCACAAAAATAGAGCTTTGATTGGATCTGTTGGTTATGAGATCCTTTAATTGTGTGACGTGGCATTGTTATTTTTGCTACTTACCTACTAGTCCTGTATTGCATTTCACTAGGTCGGCACCAACATGCACCTCTACACTTCTTATCCAGTCAGGATTGATCCCCAGGCTTGATAGTAATGGCAAAATGAATGCTTTGCCAGCAGTGAAATTAGAAATAGTGACTTCCTTTTTGCAGCTGCCGATTAAAAATAATAACATGAAAGTACAAGGTGGTTTCAGAATGAATTCAGGAATTACCTGTCTTATTCTGAGAGGACTGTGTGGTGGTCACTTCTACTGATGCCATCACGGAAAGATGGTAGTTTAATTGCTGGCAGGTTTGTTTTGGTTTACTCACTCCCTGCCACACACCTTCTAAGACAGCCAAGTCCTTCATGATCTGGCCAGCTTGGTAAGTGCTAGTACTACTCAGTGATGGACAGAGTGAACCATCAGCCCTTGCTTCTTTCAGTTGCCAAGTGTTGCTCAGCATAAAGGAACACTGATCCACTTGCTGAGGAAGAATGATAAATGGAAATCAGGGTGAAGTTTTTTCCTCCTACTTGACCTAATACCATGAGATTTAACAGGACCTGGAATCCATTTTATAAATTGTTACTATTCCTGGAAGAGAACGCACTTCCCTTTTTACCAGTCACATGATATTACTCCATTGCTGCTACTTACCGTAACAATGTTCCAAACAATGTCATGCCCGTTAATTTGTGTGTGTTGCTGTAAGCGTGAAAGATTAGATAACTGCATTGCAATAATTAGAATGTTTTCAGAGTTTTCAGTATTTTATGTTTCACGTTTCCAGTAAATAGACGTTTTCCGATTTTCATATACTGTATTAGTGAGCATATTTGAAATCTGACATTGTTACCTGCACATCCTCTGCTGCAAAATTTAATAAACTTAGTAATTAAATTAAGACCTTTTCATTTCCTAGTCACACGGTTGGTTGTGATGCACGTAGTCATTGAATATACAGAGAACCCTGGGTAAACATTGTATGAAGACAAATGAGGCATCATCTGGATTTAGTTTTTTTTAAAAAAGATTTATTTTAGAGGCAGATCTTACATAACAACCTGGATTAGTAAACCAATGAACGATAATTTGAGAGGCACACATGTGGGGTTGAAAAGCATTTGAACATTCCTCAATCACCATAATCCATAAAAACGAATGCATAAATAACCGATCAGGGTGTTTGTTCTGACGACAAGTCGGAGTACAGTACAGTATTGAAACGTTTACTCTGTTTCTTTCATCACGGACATTGCCTGCACACAAAAGGCGAGGGACTGGAGGAACTCGGGGGGACGGGCACCATCGATACGGATGCAGGGTCTCGACTGTCCTAGATACTGCCCGACTCATTGAGTTCCTCCAGCGCCTTTTGTGCTGCCCCAGAACCCAGCATCTGAGCTGAAGCCTCCCGACCTAGTTCGCGTTATCACGGTAGGGCTGCACCGCCAAAGAGGCCATTAAACCCGCCGGGACGCCGGCAGTTCTGACAGATCGCCGGAGACTAGGGGGGTGGATCCAGACTGCGGCAACCGGCCAATCGAACTGCGGACCCGGCCCACTTGCCCAATCAGCGCAGGGCACCGGCGCTTCCGGCCATCCTGTCAGGTTGTTTTTTCTTGTCCTTCCGGTGTGCGGTACTGTAGGCGGCGGCGGCGGTGGCGGTGAGAGCGAGCGTGGATGCGCGGTAAACGGAGCGCAGCGGACGGGCAGGGAAAACAATCTCCACAGGACACTCAGACCGAACCTGCCGGAGGTTATGGAACTGAAGGAGCCGGATGGGAATGAGTGGAAGTACCACGGAGAGGGCAATAGAAGTTTGGTCGTTTCCCACGTCCAGGTTAGCGGGGCGCGCGGGCGACGTACACGCGAACGGCGCTTCCTGCCCGCGCCCTCGGGCACGCACACCTGCTCGGTGCCGCGCGCGAGACAAAGGCGGCCCCCACCCTGTGAAAGTTCATTTCATCTGGACGGAATGAGGTGTTGCATCCTCAGGAGGTCACTTCTTCCTCCCTCTGGCGAGAAATTCACCCCCGGATGCACAGTCATCCAACAGCTTTAGTTTAAGCAGCAATTACAGGCGTTTACAGTGGATGATGAATCGTTGTTTTAAAAAAATATCAGTTTAATTAATCTGGGGAAACCGTTTGGGGAAAATGGTGTGCTTCCTAGGAAGGATCCACGTAGTGACTTGTCTGCCCCAGTCTAAGCAAATATGAATCGAGTTCTGATCTGAGTTTTCACTGTTTTAATGAGCCTCTTGCGGTTAGTAATTCATGGTGTAATGCTTTAATGTTATGAAAATACACTAGATGTTGGAAATTTGGAATATAAAGATAGCAGATACATTAGGTATAAACTAGTAAGGCCGTATATATCCATAGATGAAATTGTGAAACTAGCGACTTTTTATGTTACGTTAGAGTAAATCGTCTCATTTGAAAATTGAAATGAACGTCTCTGCTTTATTCAATATATTTCTATTTTTATTGGCCCATGCTGGGATATTATAACAAACTTTGAAAAACCAGTAAAAAACTGTTCTATTAGTTACTTTGCTGCCGGTGAGTATGTAACAGATCTAAATTTCAATGAATACAAAACTGCATACTCTTTCTTGATAGATCGCCCTCACATTCCAGAATTAGCCAGGTGAATCTCATTTATTACCTCTAGTGCGGCTATATTTTTTTTAAGAGCACCAACAGTGTACACAATGTTCTAGGTGTGTCTTCACCCTGTACAACTGGATCAAAACATCCTTGTACTTACATTTCAAAAAAATGTATTTTGTCTGAAATAGTTGCTATCTGTTTGTGATTTATGCACTGAAACATCCCAGATCCCTATGTACATAACTCATTTGTAGCCCCTCTCCATTTAGATTGTAGGTGCTTGGTGCCTGTGAAACACAGCATTAGGTTTGCAATTTTCTGATGGAGAGAACAGGACATCATTTGGCAGATAGGAAATAAATTTGGCAATTTTAATTACTGCTAGTCACAGTAGTCAATGCTTCAGAATGTTCCACATTCTCTGTAAGTGTACACTTGAATTTCACCAAAATATTGTGCTCCATAACAACTAAAAAAAATTTCCCTTTCTGAACTCTGAAACAAACATATTGAAATAGATGCCATCTATGAGCTCCTAATAAACAAACGTATCAAAATAGACACTATCTGTGAAACCCAAAGAGCCAAAAATTGCGAACCAATAGAATTCGAAGGTCAACTGAATGTGTTGCCAATCAGGACTGGGGCAGGTGACTGGGGGCCTATATAAACATGAGCACTCCCAGAGAGAAACACCAACTACACACTGAAGATATCACCTTGACTGGTGATAAAATGCCTGCAAGCTGATTGCCAAGCTCAGCGATCTCAGCAATGTGAATTTGCATCGCTGCTTGACTTGTCTTAAGTATTGAACAATGTTGTTGATTTAAAAACACGTTGTCTAGCTGAGTGACACGATGTTTCACTGCTTTCAATCCAGTCACATGAAATAAATTGCTTGCAATGGTTTTTTTCTTCTCTCCCCACAGTTTCCTTGAGAATCCACATCTTTGACGTTCAATTATTACATTATTCTGTAGGTCACTAGATCAAGAGTTCCCAACCTCAGGTGCACAGACCCCTTGCTTAATGGTATTAGCTTATGGCATAAAAAAGGTTGAGAATCCCTGCACTAGACTTAAGTCAGACTATTGACAAGCCGCAGCCAATTGACATACTTTATAATTGACAGTGGTTATTGGGTGCCACTCTCCTTTGATTGTTAGAATATTGTCCCGAGCAGTCTTTACGAAGGGTAGAGATGTAATAATGGAGGGTTGGGAGGGGAAGGGTTAGATTCCTACTGAGAAGATCAGAACCAATGGCATTTCCTGTGATGTTCCAGTCAAAGCAAGCTCATAATGGTAACACTTGAAAGTAAGTAAGGAATGATGGGTCTCGTGAAATTGCTATCAATATCAAGGCCAGCCATGGCTAGTGTGAGTGGCATTGTTGCGTGAATGGAGAGAAGTACTGGTAGATACGAAGCAGCTTCTTTATTTGACAAAACAAGACACACCAGGCATCATATGGAGATGCTTTGGGTCAAAAGGTCTGCTTATGCCAGCACTACATACATTTTATGTGCTAAAGATAAAAGAAAATTCAGGACACGTCAAATACATCCAAATTTACAATCTTCCCACCATCACACCCAAACAAGTGTTAATCACAGTTGCATGCATGCAATGGGATATTGATTGGACTATGCAGACAATCAGCCTGTTTCCTGGTCTGCGAACCTATTGTTCAGAGCTGCATTAAAATCAAATACACAATTCAGATCTGAAGACTGGTGGCCGAAGTTATCTGGTAAATGTGCTAAACCCAAAAGTCGCTCTACCAAATGGTACAAGATGTACATCTTGCAGTCAGGGGGGTGGGGTGGAAGAGAAGAATGCAACAACTGTAGATACCTTGGCCGCAGAAAATATTTCCAAGGAACTGAAGCACATTATTCAGTAAGCTACTCACCCAAACAAGTGCTTAATGTGGTTAAACAAGTCTCTTTTGGAAAATAATGCCCTTGCATTTCTTTATCTTGAGGGATAGGACAGCTGATTTAGGCTTTGAAGCAAAAGATCACTTTAGTTTTGCACTAAGTAGTGGAACTTGGAGTGTTGGTGCTTGCCTTCTGAGAATGGGGCATTGAACATAAAAGTTGAAACATGTTATAACTTTAAATACTGATTGGATTGCACTTGGAATATTGTGTGGCAGCTCCGTTGCCACATTGTAGGCCTGATGTGATTTCACTGGAGAGAGTCCAGAGTAGATTCACCAGGATGTTGCTTGGATTGGAGAACATGTGTTATGGAGAGAGATTGGATAGACAGGGTCTATTTTGTATGGAGCAGAGGGACTAGAGGCTGATCTGTTGGAGATGTATCACATTATAAGAGGATAAGTAGTCAGAAACTTATTTTTATGCTGAGTTTTTATTGAGTGTTTGAAATATTGAACTTGATGGCAAAAGAAGCGGCAAAGTCAGATGCAATCTTTGCTTTTAAGAAATATTTAGACATTTCAGCAAGACATAGTTGGATGTAGACGTGATTTGGCAAATAGGATTACTGTAGCTTGGGGTTAGGAAGGTTACCTTGGGAAAAAGATTCTGACTATTCATGCTTCTCGTACATTTGTATACCTCTATTAGGTCACCCCTTCAATCCATGGAAAACAATTGACTGTGGAGATAATGCCAAGAATTATAGAACATAAGTTTAAGTTTTTATTAAACAATGACATGGAGAACCTAAGGGTATTCAACAGCTGATCTTACAGTGGTGTGGCACTGCTGTGCAATACTTATTACATTCTCAATCTCTTTCTTCCTCCCTCTCCTCCTCCCCCCCCCCTTCATATGGTGTGTAAAGAATAACAGGGACAATAGAGCTTGGTTTGGTGTCACCTCCACCTCAGAATATCCAGTTAACATCAAGGGTGTGGCTGACAATATCCAGGTAGCATTCTATTAACCTATTAACTGCAGCATTAGTCCATGGATTGCCATAGTGTGCTGTCTGTAAACTGAAACTCACCATTGATTGCAGCAACACACATCAAAGTTGCTGGTGAACGCAGCAGGCCAGGCAGCATCTCTAGGAAGAGGTACAGTCGACGTTTCAGGCCGAGATCCTTCGTCAGGACTGAAACGTCGACTGTACCTCTTCCTAGAGATGCTGCCTGGCCTGCTGCGTTCACCAGCAACTTTGATGTGTGTTGCTTGAAATTCCAGCATCTGCAGAATTCTTGTTGTTCACCATTGATTGAATTGAATGGCGAGTTTCAATACACAAAGTTCTACCCAACATGACAAGATATGAAAACCTTGCTTTATTCAAAGGATACAATTGTATCTGTGCAAAATACTATTCACGCTTTTGAACTAGCAGCAGGCCTTTGACAAAATATTATCCATATATATGATGGCCTGGGCTCCAAAACTGGCCTTGGGAAGGGACTACATAATTGAATGCTTCCATTCTAAGCAAACATCAGAAAACTTCATCAAGTGTTAAATCTGGGCATCTATGTTTTCTCCTCTTGCTTGTTTTTTTATTGTATGGAGCCTTTGTTGAATTCAGGGTGACTCCAGGCACAATATGCCTCTGTATATGAATGGTGCCATCTACCTCAATCCACCATCTGCCCACAGATTGATCAGCATTTGAAACTGTTTAAAAATGACTTCTGTAAGGTGGGCACGAGAAAATCTGCAGATGCTGGAAATTCAAGCAACACACATCAAAGTTGCTGGTGAACGCAGCAGGCCAGGCAGCATCTCTAGGAAGAGGTACAGTCGACGTTTCGGGCCGAGACTTCCTAGAGATGCTGCCTGGCCTGCTGCGTTCACCAGCGACTTTGATGTGTTGTCTGTAAGGTGGGGGCAGAATCAACTGCAGCAAAAGCATTGTCTTGTTCTTTGGCAACTGATCTACCTGAAGGCGCTGAGGCAACATGGCAGTGACAAATGGTGAAGGTAAAGCAGAGGTTGGGAATGGGGATATAGTGTTCCCTCTGATCGAAGGAAGGAATCTGGTTATTAGGAGTAAGGTATTTTCAGTGTTGCAATACACAGCACTGAAAGAAAAACAATCTCAATCTCATTACATGTTGCCCACTGGCTGCAGTACAAATAATACCTCTCATCAAGCATGACTTGGGTGACAGGTTCATGAGATTTCTACCATCATTTTGTATGATTCCTCCCCATTTTGTAATACTGATCATCTAAAATATTATGGCCATATGCTACTTAGCAAATAACATCACCTTCACATTAATTAGATTAGTTCAAGAAGGCAACTAATTATTACAATAAAGCTACCTTGCTAGTCACACCTATATCCATTACGTTTAATGCAAAATTAATTTGAGGCTACTTCAGTTGTAATTTCCTTTGAAGTAATAAGAAGGCTCCTACAATAGGCCTGAAAGGCTTCACCAGCTTTTCTTCAAAAACTATTCTTTGTTATCATTTACTACCAGCCAGTGATTGATTGTATCTCTTACTTTTCCTCCCACTGTTACCATTAACAATCAGTAGAATTATGTGATATATATTCAAAGATTTGGTAATACTAAACTTACTCTGGTTTGCAGGGAACAATTGACTGTCATTAAATATATTATGTTGGCTTTACAATGGTGAACTGTAGGTGACTTGAGATTTTTAGTGAGACACCAATGAACATCAGACTGTGGAAAATTGAGGTGTGTTTTATTGTGAAATTATAAATAATTTTCCAGCTTTTTGGGTGTGTGTTTTCCAGTTCTCACACCAGTCATGTGGAAAGGAGCGAGGGAATGAGTTAACATCCATATACTACTAAAACTCATGCTCTGTCTGTTTGTGACCTCCAATTAGTGCAAACGGTGCATTACAGCAGTACTTTTTTTTGGCTAAATTGAATTAAAATGCGCTAACTTACAGAATGCAGGCAAAGTTCAGGGTTGTATATTCGTATAAAATTGCTCATTCCCCAAAAATCAACAGGCTGCCTTTCACCCAAGACCCGATTGGCCATCATGGAGACTGTGACGCCACAGCCCGACGCATGCGCACGGCCAGCCTCAGCAGCTTGGAGGCTTTGCTGTTACTGCTTCCTATCTTCTATCAAGCATTAGGGTAAAATTATATGGATAGCCTAATTATGCCACGTGGAAAGAGAAGGGGGACATTATAGTCAAGAGATGACGCCAAACGTCGTCGGGAAGCGGCAAGAAGAGGGAGAGAACAACAATCGGATGAGGCCAGGGCTGCACAACTCCAGGATCAAAGAGTCAGGACAACAAAGATGAGAGAAGACGAGACAGAGGAGGACAGGCATGCACGTCTCCGAAATGACAACAATAGGCACAGACGGAGGAGAGAACAAGAATCCGATCAGGCCAGGGCCGCACGACTCCAGGATCAGAGAGAAAGAACAAATGGTAGAAGAGATGAAGAGACAAAGGATGAAAGGGCTGCGCGACTCCAGAATGACAAAAACAGGCAGAGGAGGAGGAGAGAGGAAGAGACAGAGGAGAAAAGGAAAGATCAACTCGAGAATAAGCGGCACAGTGTAATTATTGTGAGAGCTGCTGAAGACGACAATGGCTGCTTTCGACGACAGTACCTCGACAGAGAAAGAACAAGGCAAAATGCACGACTCGGATGCTGTCATATTTCTGCTGATGTTGGTTCGATGACCAGAGTATGCCCTCACTGTCGTGCCTTCCTATTCACTGGAGAAACCGCACATACTTTATACTTTATTATCACCAAACAGTTGGTACTAGAATGTACAATCATCACAGCGATATTTGGTTCTGCACTTCACACTCCCTGGATTACAAATAATTAATATTAAAAATATTAAAAGTAGTTAAAATTAGTAAATATTAAAATTTTAAATTATAAATCATAAATAGAAAAATGGGAAGTAAGGTGGTGCAAAAAAACCGAGAGGCAGGTCGGGATATTTGGAGGGTATGACCCAGATCCGGGTCAGGATCCGTTCAGCAGTCTTATCACAGTTGGAAAGAAGCTGTTCCCAAATCTGGCCGTATGAGTCTTCAAGCTCCTGAACCTTCTCCCGGAGGGAAGAGGGACAAAAAGTGTGTTGGCTGGGTGGGTCGTGTCCTTGATTATCCTGGCAGCACTGCTCTGACAGCGTGTGGTGTAAAGTGAGTCCACGGACGGAAGATTGGTTTGTGTGATGTGCTGCGCCGTATTTACGATCTTCTGCAGCTTCTTTTGGTCTTGGACAGGGCAACTTCCGTACCAGCTTGTGATACACCCTAGAAGAATGCTTTCTACGGTGCATCTATAAAAATTAGTTAGGGTTTCATGGGACAGGCCAAATTTCTTTAGTTTTCTCAGGAAGTAAAGGTGCTGATGGGCCTTCTTGGCAGTGAACTCTGCTTGGTTGGAGCAAGTCAGGTCATTTGTGATATTGACCCCGAGGAACTTAAAACTTTTGACCTGTTCCACTTGCGCACCACTGATGTAAATCGGGTCGTGCGGTCCGCTACTCCTTCTGAAGTCAACAACCAACTCCTTCATCTTGCTGACGTTGAGGGATAGGTTATTGTCTTCGCACCATGCCACCAGGTTCTTAATTTCCTCTCTGTACTCAAACTCATCATTACCCGAGATACGGACTACGATTCTTGTGTCATCAGCAAACTTATATATTGAGTTTGATGGAAACTTGGCTACACAATCATGGGTGTACAGTGAGTACAGCAGGGAGCTGAGTACATAGCCTTGTGGGGCACTGGTGCTCAGAGTGATTGTAGAGGAGACACATTTCCGCCGTATGAAGGGACAGGTCAGGTTAGGCAATTTGCAGCCTCTTCCTAATGAACTCTTTAATTTGTACAGCAATGATGAACCTATTGCAAACGAGTTCAGGAAGAACATCAGACAATACAATTGCCTCTTCCAAATGACATCCTTTGGTGCCAAAGAAGTCATTCCAACTAGGAATCGATGGAATCCTTCTGTGATTATTCAAGGCCAAATCCATCATTACGTGGGACATTTAATTCCAGCCCAACCCAGCAAGCCCGATTTCTTCAAATTTACTTCATGGATATTTAATGTTCATTCTAGTCACATATTTGTCTTGCTATGCATCTTTCTTCTTTATATAAGCTGAGTTTTAATTTCCAGATCAAAGAGATAGCAATAGCATTCAGGAAAATTTAATGTTCATTCTGGTCACATCAGACTGCACTACCCTTCTCTCAAAGGGTGCCCCAACAGGTCACCCCGTTGTCTAGTGTATGTACAGAATTGAAGAGGTTAAGTACATGTCTGAAAAACTTTTGTAATTGGTACTTTAAATTAATAGTATTGGAAAAAGATTTATGGTTTTTTTGTACCCTGGTCCCACATTTTTGCATACCACAGTTCCCAAGGAGACATTGGACTGCATAAAGGGAGTCAGAGTGTAAAAGAAGTGCATGGGGGCAGTTGGCACACTTTATGCACCACAGTTCCCAAGGCGACATTGGATTGCATGAAAGTAGGCACTTGGCAAGGTCCAATAAAAAGAAGCTAGATTTAAGTGGAGCTACCATTGTGTTAGTGGGCCAGTGATGGCGGGAGTTGAGGCTTTGGCTCAGAGGGTTCAGTGAAGAGAGGTGTATTCGTTCTTTATTTTCTTGTTGCACATTTAGAGCAGTGCGGATGCCAAGTCGGATAGTGGAATGCACCTCTTGCGGAATGTGGGAAGACAGGGAGACCTCCGGTGATCCTGATGACGATACCTGCAAGAAGTGTATCCAACTGCAGCTTCTAACAGACTGTATTAAAAAGTTAGAGGTGGAACTGGATGAGGTGCGGATAATGTGGGAGGCTGAGGGGTTGATAGACGGGGTATAGAGGGAGGTAGTTACAGCCAAGGTGCAGGACACAGGTAACTGGGTGACTGTCAGGAGGGGGAAAGGAGAGAGGCAGCCATTGCAGAGTACCCCTGTGGCCATTCCTCTCAACCACAGGTATACTGCTTTGGATTCTGTTGAGATGAACTAGCAGAGGAAGGCCACAGCAGTCAGGTCTCTGGTACTGAGTCTGGCTCTGGCTCTGAAGAGAAGAGGGAAAAAAGGTGAGCTGTAGTGATGGCGGATTTGTGGTTAGAGGAGCAGAAAGGAAGTTCTGTGGATGAGAATGAAATTCCTGGATGATAGTTGCCCCAGTGTGTCAGGGTCAGGGACATCTCTGATTGAGTCCACATCATCCTTGTATGTGAGGGTGAGCAGCAGAGGTTGTGGTCCACATCAGTACCAATGACATGGGTAGGATGAGTGACAAAAAAACATAAGAACATAAGAAGTAGAAGCAGGAGTAGGCCAATCGGCCCATCGAGCCTGCCCCACCATTCAATAAGATCATGGCTGATCTGTCCGTAAACTCAGCTCCATCTACCTGCCTTTTCCCCATAAACCCTTAATTCCCCTACTATGTAAAAATCTATCTAACTGTATCCTAAATACATTTAGTGAAGAAGCCTCAACTGCTTCCCTGGGCAGAGAATTCCACAGATTCACCACTCTCTGGGGAAAAACGGTTTCCCCTCATCATCCTAAATCTTCTCCCCTGAATCTTGAGGCAATGTCCCCTAGTTCTAGTCTCACCTACCAATGGAAACAACTTTCCTACTTCTATTTTATCTATCCCTTTCAAAATTTTGTATGTTTATATAAGATCCCCACTCATTCTTCTGAATTCCAGAGAGTATAGTCCCAGGCAACTCAATCTCTCATAGGTTAACCCCTTCATCTCTGGAATCAACCTGGTGAACCTCCTGTGCACTGCCTCCAAAGCCAGTATATCCTTCCTCAAGTATGGAGACCAGAAATGCACACAGTACTCCAGGTGTGGCCTCACCAGTACCCTGTATAGTTGCAGCATGACTGTTCTTGAATTCAATCCCTCTAGCAATGAAGAGCAAAATTCCATTTGCCGCCTTAATAACCTGTTATACCTGCAAGCCAACTTTTTATGATTCATAAACAAGCATTCCCAAGTCTCTCTGCATAACAGCATGCTGCAATCTTTCACCATTTAGATAATCTGCTGTTCTATTATTCCTTCCAAAGTGGATGATCTCGCATTTACCAACATTGTATTCCATCTGCCAGACCGTGGCCCACTCACTTAACCTATCTATATCCCTCTGCAGACTCTCCACCCCCTCTGTATAACTTTCTTTTCCACTCAGTTTAGTGTCATCAGCAAATTTTGCTACGCTACAGTCAGTCCCCTCTTTCAAATCTTCCAAATAAATGGTTAACAGCACCGATCCCTACGGCACCCCACTCACCACTGACTGCCAACCAGAGAGGCACCCATTTATACCAACCCTCTGCCTTCTATTGGTAAACCAATCCACTATCCATGCCAATACACTTCCTCCAACTCCATGCATCCGTATCTTATTTATAAGTCTCTTGTGCGGCACCTTATCTAATGCCTTCTGGAAATTGAAGTATACAACATCCACCTGTTCCCTTCTATCCACTGCACTCATTATGTCCTCAAAGAACTCCAGTAAATTTGTCAAACAGGACATGCCTTTTCTGAATTCATACTGTGTCTGTCTAAATGTTTTGCTATTTCTTCCTTAATGACGGCTTCAGGCATTTTCCCGACTACAGATGTTAGGCTAACTGGCCTATAGTCGCCCGTCTTTTGCTTGCGTGCTTTTTTAAAAAAGTGGTGTGACATTTGCTGTCTTCCAATCCGCCGGGACCTGCCCAGAGTCGAGAGAGTTTTGGTAAATGATTACCAATGCGTCCACTATAACCTCCGCCAATTCCCTCAGCACCCTGGAATGCATCCCATCAGGACCATGGGACTTATCTACCTTCAGGCCCTCTAGTTTGCTCATCACTATCTCTTTAGTGACAGTGATTTTTATCGAGGTCCTCACCTCCCATTTCGTCCGTAACGTCATTCTTTGGCATATTAGACATGTCCTCCACTGTGAAGACTGACACAAAATAGTCGTTCAAGGCCTCAGCCATTTTCTTATCACCCAATATCAATTTCCCCTTCTCTCTTCCAAGGGACCAACGTTGACTTTAGCCACCCTCTTCCGCTTTATATATTTATAAAAACTTTTGCTACCTGTTTTTATATTTTGTGCTAATTTACTTTCATACTCTGTCTTCCCTTTCCTTACTTCTTGTTTAGTTGTTCTTTGTTGCTTTTTAAAGTTTTCCCAATCCTCCAGTCTCCCACTACTCTCTGTGACTTTGTACACATGAGCTTATAATTTGATACTATCTTTTATTTCCTTAGTTATCCAAGGCTGGCTCTCCCCAGACTTACTGTCCGTACTTTTGACTGGAATATACTTTTGTTAAGCACTGTGAAAAATGTCTTTGAAAGTATTCCACTGTTCCTCAACTGTCCTATTAAATAGCCTGTGCTCCCAATCCACATTAGCGAACTCTTCCCTCATCCCGTTGTAGTTTCCCTTGTTCAAGCATAATAACTAGTTTTAGATCTAACTATTTCATCCTCCATCTGAATGCGAAACTCAATCATACTATGATCACTCTTTCCAAGAGGATCACTGACTGCAAATTCGTTAATCTTACCTGTCTCATTGCACAGGACTAGATCTAAGATAGTATCTTCCCTTGTAGGTTCACTAACATGCTGCTCAAGAAAGCCATCATGGATGCATTCTATGAAGTCCTCCTCAAGACTTCCTTGACCAACCTGATTCACCCAATTTATGTGGAAGTTAAAATCCCCCATGACAACTGCTGTTCCATTCTTACAAGCCTCAGTTATTTCTTGGTTAATGGCCTCTGCCACTGCAATATTTTTATTAGGTGGCCTATAGACAATCCCACCAGTGATTTTTTTTTTTCCCTTTACTATTCTTAATCTCTACCCAGATGGACTCAACATTCTGCTCCGTATATCTTATATCGTCTCTCACAATCGCCCTGATCTCATCCTTAACTAAGAGCGCCACCCCACCTCCTTTGCTTTCCTGCCTATCTTTCCGTATTACCTGATACCCTTGGATATTTAATTCCCAGTCATCTCCACCTTGCAACCAGGTTTCTGTAATGGCCACTAGCTTGGTACTGATCTGTGCCACGAGTTCACTAACCTTGTATCTAATACTACGGGCGTTTAGATAAAGTGCCCTTTTACTCGTCGTCCTTTTAGAATCTATGACCTATGTGATTTTTGCTTTTTACTTTTATGCACCCTACTCTTACTTTTTTCTTCACTAACTGTAGCTTTGGTCTCTGCATCACTTTCCTCTTCTTTTCTGTGTGAGTTCCCATCCTCCTGCCATATTAGTTTAAAACTTCCCCAACAGCACTAACAAACAATCTCCCTAGGACATTGATCCTGGCCCTGCCCAGATGTAGACCGTCCGGACAGTACTGGTCCCACCTCCCCCAGAAGTGGTTCCAACACCCCAGGAATCTGAGACCCTCCCTCCTGCACCACCGCTCAAGCCACATATTTATTCTAATTATCCTGCTATTCCAACTCTGGCTAGCATGCAGCATCGGTAATAATCCTGAGATTATTACCTTTGAGGTCCTACTCTTTAATGAATCTCCTAGCTCCCTAAATTCAGCTTGTAGGACCTCATCCAGCTTTCTTCTTATATCGTTAGTACCTACATGCACCATGACAGCTGGCTGCTCACCCTCCCCTTTCAGAATGCCCTGCAGCCTCTCCGAACATCTCTGACCCTTGCACCAGGGAGGCAACACACCATACGGGAGTCCCGTTTGTGGCCACAGAAACTCCTCTCTATTCCCCTTACCGTGGAATCCCCTACCACAACAGCTCCGTCACTCCTTTTCTTGCCCTCATGCGCAGCAGAGCCACCCCCGGTGCCAAGATCTTGGCTGCTGCTGCCTTCACCAGATCAGCCATCTCCCCCAACAGACTCCAAAGTGATACATCTGCCTTGGAGGGAGATGACCGCAGGAGACTCCTGTACTAACTTACTTCTTCTACTACCTCTTCCTGTTGGTCATCCATTTCCTATCTTTCCTTAGATCCTTAAACTACGGTGTGACCAACTCGCTAAATGTGCTATCCACAATATTTTCAGCATCTCGAATGCTCCAAAGTGAGTCCACGCACAGCTCCAGTGCCGCCAGGCGGTCTATCAGGAGCTGCAGCTGGACACACTTCCTGCACACATAGTCTTCAGGGACACTGTCAGCCTCCCTGAGTTCCCACATGTCACAGGAGGAGCATGGCAGGGATCTGAGCTAACCTGCCATGTCAGAGCACAGAAAAAGGACCACAGGGGAAAGGGAAGAGTCAGCTGGGGAAGTCAAAGGCCGTTATCTGTGAATCTCTGCAAGTCAGTTCTTCGCCTTGACCCTTCTTCGCCAAAGTCCTATCACTCTGCTACTCTCTCCCTCCACTGCCCGCTGTATATGGCTGTCTTCTTTTTAAACTCTTCCTGCTCTCAACTGGCTGACGTCACATGCCTGCACAGTCTTGCCTCTCTTTACCCTGAGTAGTAAAATGCCTTCTCTTCGAAAATCCTTTCAAGCATTCCACTCGCAGCCTTCTTGCTTCGAACCTAGGTTCTGAAGAGTGAGTTCAGAGAGTTGAGTGCTAAGTTAAAGGACAGGACCTGTAAGGTTGTGATCTCAGGATTGCCACCTGGGCCATGTGCTAGTAAGGCCAGAGCTAGGCTGATCCTCAGTTTAACTTGTGGCTAAGGAGGTGGTATAGGAAGGCGGGCTTCAGATTTTTGGATCATTAGGTTCTCTTGCAGGGAAGGTGGGATCTGTACAGAATGGACAGTTTGCACCTGAACTGGAGGAGAACTAGTATCTTAGTAGGCAGGTTTGCTAGTGCTGCACTGGGGGTTTAAACTAGAGTTACAGGAGTAGTGACATCACTGCCGGACCCTGGAACAGATGTGCCCAGGTTCAAATCCAGTCAGGCCATTCCTGAGTACACTTTCCATCCGTGCCGGGTTGAGTGTTGAGCTCGCAACTCGACCACGTAAAATAAAGAAACGTATTGTACTGCGAAATGTCTGTGTGAGGAGTGGCCCGCCACACAGTCTCTCGTTTCACTCTTTGTAAGGCATGGAAATGCCTGACGCTGGCCTCTCAGGCCTGAGTCAATGTCATCATCATCATCTTACAGGAAGATGGGAAATGGAGTGCCAGAGCAGTTAATGGAGTGGTTGTGGAGAAAGGTGTTGTTAAGCCTATGTACAAATTCAGCAATCAAATTTAGTTGAAGCTGGTGGGGGTTAATGTTCTGAGCTGCGCAAATTTCAATACAAGGGGTATTGTAGGAAAGGCAGATGAGCTTAAGGTGTGGATCAGCATGTGGAATTGTGACATTGTAGCCATTAGTGAAACGGTTGCAGGAGGGGCAATTCTGGCAGCTCAATGTTCCAGAGTTCCATATGATATGATAGAGCGGGAGGGATTAAAAAGTGAGGAGTGGCATTAGTAGTCAGGGAATATGTCATGACAGTGCTCAGTCAGGACAGATTGGAAAACTCATCTAGTGAGACTTTAAGAGTAGACCTGAGAAAGAGGAAAGGTATGACCATATCAGTGAGTTTATGTTATAGACAACCTAACAGTTCACTGGACTTAGAGGAGCAGATTTGTAGAGTGATCATACTGTGTTGCAAGAACAATAAGGCTGTTAAAAAAGGTGATTTTAACTTTCCATATATTGACTGGGACTCCAGTACCGTAAGAGGGCTGGATGGGCAAGTGCTTGCCAAATAGGTTCAGTTTCCTTAATCAGTACATAGAGAAGATGTGATGGTAGATCTCCTATTAGGGAATGAGACGGGGCAGGTGACAGAATTTTTTGCAGGGGAACACTTTGCATCCAGTGATCAGTTTCAAGGTAATTACGGTCTAGTCCTCGAGCTGAGATTCTAAATTGGAGAAAGGCCAATTCTCATGGTATCAGAAAGGATCTGGTGTGTGGATTGGGACAGATGTGAGAAAATGTGCAGGCTCTGGAAATCCAAAGTGGCACACAGAAAATGTTGGAGCAACTCAGCAGGCCAGGCAGCATCTATGGAAAAGAGTAAACAGTTGAGGTTTCGGGCTGAGACCCTTCATCAGGACTGGAGAGGAAGGAGAGAGGTCAGAGTAAGAAGGTGGGGGGAGGGGAGGAAGAAGTACTAGGTGGCAAGTGATAGGTGAGTCTGAGGGTGGGGTTGAAGTAAAAAGCTGGGAAGTTGATTAGTGAACGAGTTAAAGGGCTGCAGAAGGGGGAATCTGATAGGAGAGGACAGAAGACCATGGAAGAAAGGGAAGGGGGAGGTGATGGGGAGGTAATGAGATGAGGTGAGAGAAGGAAACAGGATGGGGAAACGGTGAAGGGGGTGGGCAATTACTGGAAGTTATAGAAATTGACGTTCATGCCATCACGTTGGATGTTGCCCAGATGAAATATAAGGTGTTGTTTCTCCAACCTGTGTTGGTCTCATCATGTCAGTAGGGGAAACTCATTCGTAAGGCCAGTGATGTTGTGGGGATGGAACTGGACTCTCTGACAGTGGTGTCTGAAAAGAGGATGCTGTCCAAGTTGCATGCCATCTTGGACAATGTCTCCCATCCACTACATAATGTACTGGTTGGGCACAGGAGTACATTCAGCTAGAGACTCATTCCACCGAGATGCAACACAGAGCGTCATAGGAAGTCATTCCTGCCTGTGGCCATCAAACTTTACAACTCCTCCCTTGGAGGGTCAGACACCCTGAGCCAATAGGCTGGTCCTGGACTTGTTTCCTGGCATAATTTACATATTACTATTTAATTATTTATGATTTTATTACTATTTAACTTATGGTGCAACTGTAACGAAAACCAGTTTCCACCGGGATCAATAAAGTATGACAATGACTATGACTATGGACTGGTATGTCAGAATGGGGAGTAGAATTGAAATGTGTGTCCACCAGAAAAACCTACTTTTTGTGGCAGACAGAGTGAGGATGTGCAATCAAGTGATCTCCCAGTCTACATCAGGTGTCATTGATGTATAGGAGTCCATATTGGGATCACTGGATATAGTAGATGACCGCAACAGACTTGTAGTTGAAGTGTCGCCTCACCTGGAAGGACTGTGAGTGCCAGCTGCCTGTCTTTTGATCGCTCTGCTCCCAGAGAGGGGAGAGACTGCTGCAGTGCTCAGAGTGCTGCCCAGGTTTTCTGCAGTTTGGATGTGGACTTGGACTGTAGACTTTTTTTTTCCCCCAGTCTTATAGTTTTTTTATACTCTGTGTTTCCAATCTTTCTCGTTTTTTTGTGTGTGTGGGGAGGTGGAAGATATAGGTGTTAATGTGCCTGTTTTGTTTTGTTCATTTTTTTGGGGGGGGGGGTTGGGGGCTGATGATCGTGTTCCCTTTTTTTTTTTCCTTCCTTGGTTTCATGGCTACCGGGGAAGAAGAATTTCAGAATTGTATTCTTTGATAATAAATGATCTTTTGAACCTTCGAATGCTGTCATAATCTGATTTTCTCATTGGTAGTTTGTAATACCCACTTTTTTTTGGCATGTGTGTCTGTGCGTGTGCGTGCGTGCCTCAGTGCGTGTACGTGATGATGTCTTTTTCATGCTTTTGCAAGGTGCGGAGTGAGAGAAAGAGAGAGACTGTGTGGTGCGCCACTCCCTATACAGACATTTTCGCAGTATTTTTCCCTTTATTTTACGAGGTCAAGTTGCGATCTCGACACTGAACCCGGCACGGATGGAAAGCGTACTCAGGAGCGGACCCAACTGGATTTGAACCCGGGAACCTCTGTTCCAGGGTCCGGCGCTGATGTCATTGCACCACCAGCCGGCTCAATAATACCCACTTCTTAAATCCAACACACTGAACCAGTTGCTTCCACTTAAGCAGGCCAGAGCATCTTCGTTCCATGGGTCTGTATATCGGTTTAGGATTGTATGTCTGTTCAGTGTTGTATAAGCAACACACATTGGTATTTTCCTATTCTTTTTCCTGATAGCTATAGGCGGTGCATAGGGACTTTTTGACTCAGTGATAATTCTAGCTTCCTTAAGTTTCAGCAGGTGCTGCCCAACATGTTTAAACTCTGCTGGTGCTGGCCGGCAAGACTTCTCTTGGAAAGGTGTGTCCTCCGTCACTCTGATAGTGTGGTGAGTACTCTTGGAGCAACCAACATCAGACGCCAGTAGAACAGACATTTTTGTGTTCTAACATCTGATCAGTTAGCCTCTTTTTTTTTCCCCCCCATTCCTCCAGTATTGGTGAGTCATCAAAGTTGAATGAATTTGATGTCAGCTTTCCTGATACAGGAGACTATTTCTCCTTTTCCTCCAACGGAAAATTAGAAACTACCGTCACAGGACAGAGATTCGCAATCTGTTTGAGGATGATATCTCTTCTCGAGGTGTCCCTGATGATCACTGTTGTCCTCTAGCGTAGACAGCCAAAGATTTCTGCAGTTCAGATCTCACCAGCACTCCTGCAAGAAAGAGCCACTTTTCTTCCTGATCATCAGACAGACCCACAAGCATGGTTGGGGTGCTGGGCACTCCTGAAAATTTGGGTGTTCCGGTCACTCTTTTATTCTCATTGTCCTGCATAAGAGAAACTTGCAAATTCTCAAAATTCTCTATATTCAGAGAACCATGTCTCTGAATGGATGACTGACAGGGTTCTCAGAAAGCTCTCTCCCCTTCCCACTGTATACGCTGCCATGAGCCTTCTCACAATGGAAGTGTTTGTTCCCACAAGAATGGAAGCTTTACCTTTTATGACCAACTCTAGTGTATCTATAGTCTGAGCTACTCCAACATCTTTCTTTTTCAATCTTTTTAATTGAGTTTCAAATTGATAAGCATAACAATAATGATACAAGGAGATGGTGATTACATTAATAACGGTTAACGTAACCAGACACAGACTCCGAGTAACATATTTAATTTAACCCTCCCAATCTCTTGATAACTGAACATGAAAAAGATTTTAAAAAAAGTTCTTACCCCCTACACTAAAAAAAATCAAAACAAAGACTGGGCTGCCATGTTTCATCGGTTAAGATCATTATTTGTCACTAACTCCGCTCCTCTATACACAAACAAAAAGTTATTAAAAAGGATTTGGAAAAGGTCAGCTTACATCATATGAAAATGTTGAATAAATGGCCTCCAAATTTCTTCAAATTTAATTGAAGGATCGGTGGTACCACTCCTAATTTTTTCCAAGTTTACACATGTTCTAGTTTGGGAAAACTATTGAAATGTAGTAAGGGGATTAGAATCTTTCCATTTAAATAAAATGGATCTTCTGGTTATTAATGTAACAAGTGCAATCAAACGACAAGCTGAAGGGGATAAATGACTAATGTCTGTCAATTGGTAGTCCAAAAATTGCAGTAATAGGATGAGGTTGTAAATCAATACGCAAAACTACTGAAATAATATCAAATCAAAGTTGCTGGTGAACACAGCAGGCCAGGCAGCATCTCTAGGAAGAGGTACAGTCGACGTTTCGGGCCGAGACCCTTCATCAGGATTAACTGAAGGAAGAGCTAGTAAGAGATTTGAAAGTGGGAGGGGGAGGGGGAGATCCAAAATGATAGGAGAAGACAGGAGGGGGAGAGATGGAGCTGGACAGTTGATTGGCAAAAGGGATATGAGAGGATCATGGGACAGGAGGCCCATAGAGAAGGAAAGGGGGGAAGGGGGGGGAAAATCCCAGAGGATGGGCAAGGAGTATAGTCAGAGGGACAGAAGGAGAAAAAGGAGAGTGAGAGAAAGAATGTGTGTATAAAAATAAATAACGGATGGGGTACGAGGGGGAGGTGGGGAATTAGCGGAAGTTAGAGAAGTCAATGTTCATGCCATCAGGTTGGAGGCTACTCAGACGGAATATAAGGTGTTGTTCCTCCAACCTGAGTTGCCCATCCCTTGCCCATCCTCTGGGTTTTTCCCCCTCCCCCCTTTCCTTCTCCCTGGGCCTCCTGTCCCTCCTGTCCCATAACCTAAAAAAAACGCTGATTATCCTCCTTCCTTGCATGAGTTTCGTGGGCAAAGATAATCTGAGCATTCAATCTATGAAAAACTTTAAAAATCTTCTTCTGTTTAATCAGATTATTCAAACCATTCGTATTCCATGAAACAAAGTTAATAATATTATCCATTGTACTTGAATAAACCATATGGTATGTAAAGGGTTAACCTTACTGCGTAGGAAACTCATGAATCAGGAAGAGGGAAAAAGATTTAAAGAGGAACCGGAAGTCACGACAATTCAGACATATTTGTAGTTTCAGATCAGTCCAGATGGAAAAAACTAAACTAAAAATCGCCCCACTCCCAACCCACAAAAGCCCGAAAACTGGCTAATAGACAGCCAGAAAGCTATCTAGACACTTCCCTACCCCCATCTCTCTTGAAGGCAAGTCTCCAAAATTGAAAAGAATACAAAACACCACTCACAGTCAAAACATTGATAAAAGAATACCATAAAAAACACCAAACAAATGTTTAAAAAAAAGCCATTTGCAAAACATTTTGAAAGGGAAAATCTTGGAAAGTGAAACAAAATACAATCTTATAAATCAAAAACAAACAATTGAAAATAATAAAATAAAATAATAAAGGGAAATAAAAAGGGAACTTTAACATAAAAGCATGATAAATATCCATACTCCAAAACAAAGTACGAGTATTATCAAACCGAGGGCAAAATTCTTCAAACTTTAAAAGTCCAAATCTATGAACTGGTTATTAGCTTATAAACCAAATGAATACAGACATGAAGAAACAGTAAATTTATTATACATCTGAGATTGAACATTGATCCTCAAGGAATTGATGAGGTTCATCCACGGATTTAAACCATTTACGTGATTTATCAGGCAGAACAACCCTTAGGCGAGCTGGAAATAGAGCTGGTTGGGACTTTCTTTGATAGAGCTCAGACATCACTGGTTTAAAAAGCGATCTTTTGCGCATTACCTCAGGACTGTAATCTTCGACCAAACAAAACTTGAGGTCTCCGTGTTCAAGAACCCCTTTCCGACGGGCAATTCGAATTAAATGCTCCTTGCTGTGTACATAGTGGAACTGGAGTGTAACAGGTCGAGGTTTCAGTTCTTTAGGGGGTTTTGCTCTTAGAGCCCGGTGAGCATGATTAAGTATAGGGGAAGTAGAAAAAACTTCGGAGCTGAACACGTCCATTAAAAATCGAGAAAAAATTTAGTAAGGTCACCACTCTCAACGTCTTCACGGAGTCCTACTATTCGCAAATTCTGTCTATGACTGCGATTTTCCAGGTCGATAACCTTAACTTTATACTGTTCCAGTGTTTGAGTGGTTGAAGTTAATTTCTTTTCCATCAAATCTAGCTTGCGGTCTCTCTGTCTGCCAGCTTCATCGAGTTCGGAAATTTGCCGCTGTTGTTTTTCACTCTCTCGCTTAAGTGCTCCCAGTCTACTTTCGATCTCCTTTAACAATACTTCCAAATTTGAAAATCTTGTATCGAATTTATCATCCAGGAGTTTCGACATAGCCTCCAAAGTGAGTTGAGACTTAGGCTGTTGAGAGTCACCTTCTCTCCTATTTCCATTACTGGCTTCCTTGCCTTCGGCTAGTGCCTTTTTCCCTCTGGTACACATTTCCAGTGATTAAAAAACAAAGTTCAAGCATATAAAAGTGTTATAAATACTTTAATAGAGATTGAAAAATGAACAGAGCAAAGCCAAAATGCGACTTAATCCAGCTAGTGCCCCAAGAGAGCTCCAACATCTGCTTCTGAAAACTCCCGTTTCAACAACAAATGACCATAAGCCCCCATATCTGGAGCACTGTCAGGAGTCAAAGGTAAATGTGTCAACTACTAGTTGTAAAAGGATTTGTAATGTAAAGTAACTTGAAAACCTGTTCCATATAGCCCCGGCATAATTGCCTTCAATCTATATGGAATCATCAGAACTTGGCCCAACTAAGCCTTCAGGAATAGTGTTTTGAATATTGATATTTCTGTTGAAAGACTGATTGGAACGTATTTGGTCTGGGACGTCAGTCCGTTCCATTACTGGGTTTCTCTGTAGTTTCCCATCTTTTTCTGTTAGATTAACTACTGGTTTACTTTTTGAAGATTTTCTTGTCTCTCACAATCTCGCCTGAAATGTCCATCTTCTCCACATTTGTAACAGAAAATCCCAGGCCTATCCTCAGTCAAGAAATCCTTTGCAGCAGCATTTTTCTTTTTCACAGTTGGGTTGGGTTTTCCGGTGGATGTGTCATGTTTAGCTGCAACATTAACAGACCTCAACCGAGGCATCTCAGCTTGAATGTTTTTCACCCCAATTCTCAACAGCTCTACTGTTGAGGCATCATGGATTAATTTAGCATCAGAGGCTGCAACAGAAGATATTACTTGTCTTTTGGAATCACTTTGCTCCTCGATAATATTTTCCTCCTCTCTGACTTCTCTTAGGAACTCAGTAAAAGATGATGGATCAAGTATCTTGTGGGTCATTCGAATACATAGAGCAACCAAAAGGTTCACTTTATTATCAAAGTATGTATGCAGAATATAACTCTGAGATTCATCTTCTTCAGGTAGCTATGAAATACAGAAAAAAACCATGAAAGTCGTTGAAATAAAAGACATCAGCCCCCCCACACGAAAAAGAAAATAAAGCAAAATCTCGTAAACCCAAACCCCCCAATCCCTCCCTTGCACAAAACTAACAAATCCCCATCCACAAAATGGCAGCTAGAACATCAAACCTCAAACCCCCCCAGTCCCCTCCCTTGCAAAAAAACTAACAGATTCCCCCACACGGAAAAACACCAACAAGAACAGCAGACCCCAAATCCCCAATTTGTCCCTCGCACAAAAAACTTAACATGTTGCTGACAAGGACATTGACACCCCAAATCCCCAACCCACCATCAGCAACAAGAAAGAAAACACAGAAAACTGAAGGAGACCGATATAAACTACAGTCCACATCAATAATCACATAAATCTCAGAATTTCTAAAACACCCTCTCTCAGCATCAAGGATAGCGACTGCTGACCCACAGCCTTCCAGCTGCCAACCCGCGGCTTCCTTTGCATTTGCTTCGACTTTTCAACGCTTTGTTACTGAGAAATGGAGTTGATCGTAGCTCTGCCCTTCTCCTTGAGGCAGCTCATGCTCGTGGTCCTGTCCTGGAATCTTCTTGGGGATAGCAGAGTGCTAGATCACTCGATCGAACCCCAAACTGTAAGTCGTGGGCTCCAGCAATTTCCAAAACACAATTAAGATAAAAAGAAGACATAGAAAAAGTGAAATAATTGACTATCTGGAAGATGTTGCTCGAGGAATCGTTTGGTGGCACCATCTTGACCAGAACCATGTCTTGTGACAGTGCACCTTCACAACTTGCTCCATTCTCAAGCAATTTATCTCAGATAGTTGAATGCCCCACTTGCGGCATAAACATTACAGCAATTGATTCAACCTGGCTAAAGGATTTTCTGCTTTTAGCAACATTACTACATCAGTGGCAGGACCCTTTAAACTCTTTACAAATCTCTGTTTTTCTTACATTGTCTGAGCATTGCCATTTGTCAACTAAATGAGATGTCTGGTCCTCTCAAGCCTCGTATTTTTCTTCTCCATTTGGCATGGGTTTGACTCCAGAGAACATTCTCAGCTTAACCTTGAATTTCAGTAATTTTGCTGTAGCCTTTATGTGATGTGATAGCAGAAACCAGCTCAGTATTTAGAGCAACAGCTGAAGAACTTAGTAGGTTTGTAACAATAGTCAGAGCTTTCCCTTCATTCCTCAGAATAGAGAGCAACTGAAACTGAAAATCTTCACCCTTAGCAGCTTCCATATCACATACCTTAATCATGACATACTTTAAATTGTGCAATAAATATCCATTGTGGATGATGCCTCCAAAAATGTAACCCTCTCACTGTAGGCACTTAATTAATTAACTATTACTGTGAATACCAACTAACAGCAACATAACTCTACAATGCATGAGAATAACGATGAAAAGGCCTTTGCCAATAAATATATGGGTCTAGGATGGATATGATTTGGATAAACACAAAAAACATAAGCTTGAATTTTTTAAGGGAAAATAAGACCATTACCTGTATGAACACTGAGACACTTATGCAAATCTACTGTTCACTAGGAAGCCATAATTCAGCTCATATGTGAGAGGGGTTTTTCTTCATTTTGTTTGCTATAGTTTAAAATATTTTGTCAATACAATTTCAGTATAAATTTATATTGGTGTGAGCTGAATTATTTGCACATTCTCAGTGAAACCATAGTCTGCATCAGGATTTTTTTGACACCTGTATCTGTCTGTTCGAATTTGGTTCTGTGCGCATTTTACCACGTTCTTCACCCATGTTTGTTGTCCGTCTCCATTCTATCTTATGCTCTCTGCAGAAAATGGCTACCTGTTCTTTTCCCACACTCTCTGTAGAATGGCTACTCCTGAGGTCTGTTTCTTTTTCTGCGGCATCTTACTGGCCAAAATTTTAACAAGCCAAATCCTATTGGCTAATTCAGCAAGCCTAAATTAGTAATCATTTAAAATTTCATTTTGACAACAAAAATGAAATGCTCTATTAAATAATGTAATTAAAGGAACACTTTTATATAGAGATTTGCGTTTTGAAGATCTCTGTAGAATATGAAGTGCCCAAAATAAAGCATGGTCTTAAACCAGGGTGTTACATACAGATATATTAAGAGGAAAAGGATAACAAGGAACAAAATTGCTCCTTTTGGAAGACCAGAGTTCATAGAGACAAAAGAGATGGAGGAGATCTTAAATGTTTTTTTTGTGTCTGTATTTACTGGGGAGATGGACATAGTCCATAGATGTGAGGCAATGCAGCAGCGAAGTCATGGATCCTATATAGGTTACAGAGAAGGATGTGTTAGTTAATGCAAATTAAGGTGGATAAATCCCCAGGATCTGACAATGTGTTCTCATGGACCCTGTGGGAGGCAAGTGCAGAAAATGCATCTTTAGTCATGGGTGACGTGCTAGGAGATTGGAGGATAGCTAATGTTGTTCTGTTTAAGAAAACCTCTAAGGTGGGCCAGCTGGTGGCGCAATGACATCAGCGCCGGACCCGGGAGCGGAGGTTCCCGGGTTCGAAACCAGTCGGGTCCGCTCCCGAGTACGCTTTCCATCTGTGCCGGGTTCAGTGTTGAGATCGCAACTTGACCTCGTAAAATACCGCGAAAATGACTGTGTGAGGAGTGGCGCGCCACACAGTCTCTCTCTCGTTCATCGCCTTGTAAAAGCCATGAAAAAGACATAATCACGCACACGCACACGTGCAGACTCGCACGCATGCAGGCACACGCCAAAAAAAAAGCTCTAAGAATAAGCCAGGAAATTATAGGCCGATAAGTCTAACATTAGTAGTGGGAAAGTTATTGGAATGTATTCTAAGGGACTGGATATATAAGTATTTGGATAGACAGGGACTGACTAGGGATAGTCAGCATGGCTTTGCGTGTGGTAGGTCATGTCTAACCAATCTTAGAGTTTTTTTGAGGAAGTTACCAGGAAAGTTGATGAAGGCAATGAAGTGGATACTGTTTGCCTTGACTTTAGCAAGGCCCTGACAAGGCGCCTCAAGGGAGGTTGGTCAAGAAGGTTTAGTCGCTTGGCATTCAAGATGAAGTAGTAAAGTGGATTAGAAATTGTCTTTGTAGGAGAAGCCAGAGAGTGATATTAGATGGTTGCCTCTCTGACTGGAGGCTTGTGAGGAGTGGTGTGCCACAGGGATCGGTAATCGGTCCTTTGTTGTTTGTCATCTATATCAATGGATGATAATGTGGTTAACTGTATCAGCAAATTTGTAGATGTCACCAAGATTGGGGATGTTGTTGACAGTGGGGAAGACGATGAAAACTTGCAGCGGGATCTGGACCAGCTGGAAAAATGGACTGAAAAATGGCAGATGGAAGTTAATGATGACAAGTGTGAGGTGTTGCATTTGGGGAGGATAAACCAGGATAGGTCTTACACAGTGAGCGTTAGGGCATTGAGAAGTGTGGTAAAATAGAGGGATGTGGGGATACAAATCCATAATTCCTTGATAGTGGAGTCATAGGTAGATAGGGTCATAAAGAAAGCTTTTGGCACCTTGACCTTCATAGATCAAAGTAATGAGTATTGGAGTTGGGATGCTATGTTGAAGTTGTACAAGATGTTGCTGAGGCCTAATTTGGAGTATTGTGTGCAGTTTTGGTCATCTACCTACAGGACAGATGTAAATAAGATTGAAAGAGTACAGAGGATATTTACAAAGATGTTGCTGGGACTGGAGGACCTGAATTACAGGGAAAGGTTAGGACTTTATTTCCTAGAATGTAGAAGATTTTGGGGGAGATTTAATAGAGGTATACAAAATTAGGAGGGGTATAAATGCCAAGTAAATGCAAGCAGGTTTTTTCCGCTGAGACTGCAATTAGAGGCCATGGGTTAAGGATGAAAAGTGAAATGTTTAAGGGGAACGTGAGGGGAAACTTCTTCTCTCAGAGGATGGTGGGAGTGTGGAACGTGCTGCCAGCGCAAGTGGTGGATGTGACTTTGATTTCTGTGTTTAAGAGAAGTTTGGAGGGGTGGGATATTGAGGGCTATGGTCTGGGTACAGGTTAATAGGACTGAGCAGCTTAAATGGCTCAACATGGACTAGATGTGCCGAAGGGCCTGTCTCTGTGTTGAGTGTTCTATGTGTCCCCAAATGGTGCTGGCAAACCCTGTCTTTAGTTAAGTAACCTCCGATTTCAAAGGTGTGGCCTACTACAGTGTTTTTTAATCCTACTTGATTTAACATTGGTATTCTTAAGACATCTGACTGTAATGTAGGGGGAAAAATCTAATAGTGCTTTTTCTGATTGTGTTATATCTTTCAGCACTCCAACAATGGGTTCTTTTAAGTGGTGTCATTGTAGCATTTTAAGAAAAGTAACTAGAACTGAGAAAGTGGCCAGAATATTTTTTTCCATTGAAATTGCTGGAGAGGTAAACATTAGCCAGGGCACAAGTTACCAGTTCTTGTAGAACCATTAATGATGAGCACCACTGAGTCTGCAGTGGAGAGCTCGGCTTCATGTCTTATCTAAACGCTGGTTTCTGTAATGGCAAGCACCATGCTTGTCTGAGCTGAAAGTTGTGTACATGCATCTCTTTAGTGTAGCTTAAATATACGACCTTCTGGTCAAGATGGTGCCTGTTTACAACACTCCTTTGGTCGACATCTTCTGGATAGATCATGACCCCATCTTTTTCACTTCTTTTATGTCTTTAATGTTTGTTTCTCATGTTGAATGTAATTCTGTAACTATTGGAGCCTATGTTTTGCTGTTTGGATAATGTTTGGGTGCTTCAGTGCTCTGCAGTCTCCGAGAGGATTCCGCCAGGCAGAGGCAGCATGAACGAACTTCGTGGCAGGATGTTGCACGAGCAATGTTTGACCCCATTTCACTGAGTATAGTTTTCATTGTTACTGCTTAAAGCAATGAGGGTGATTCATACATCAAGGCGAGTGTGGAAGTTTGGAGATCGTTTGGGTATTCCAGCGTTCTGCAGTCTCTGAGAGGATTCCGGGAGGCAGTGGCAGCGTGCATAGTGGGCAGGCTGCGGGACGGGGTGCAAGCCAGTACTTGGCTCCATTTCATCAATTATAGCTTCCATTGTTTGGCAATTAAAGCAACGAGGGAGATCGAAACTTTGAAGCGAGTGCAGAGGGTGAGCACTAGTACCAGAGAGGGGAGAGCCTGCTGCTGTGCCCAGATAGTGTTGCGTTTTGCATGTGGACTTCGACTATAGACTTTTTTTTTCAGTCTTATAGTTTTTATACTCAGTGATTTTTTGCCTGTTCTTCTCATTTTTTGTGTGCAGGGAGGGGGATTGGGGGTTCAAAGTGCCTGATCCATTTTGTTCGGTGTTTTTTTTTTGCAGGGAGGAGGGATTTGGGGGTTGATGATTATACTGTCTTGCTTTTCTTTCTTGGTTTCATGACTACTCAGAGAATTGAAGAATTTCAGAGTTGTATACTTGGATAGTAAATTAATCTTTGACTCTTAAAGTGCTACTTGTGATTCAGGTGTGATGCTAATACGCTTAAAAAGATCTATCCACTGCCTTTCCTACTACAAGATAATACAGTGAATTCTGGTTAATTGGAACACATCAGGACCAATACAATTTGGCCCAATTAAGAGGCTGTCCCAATTAGCTGGTTTCATGGAAATAGTTAAAAAGGTATATTTAAAAAAAAAGACAAACTACTATTTAACTGAGTAACAAATTATGTATTTAAATGAAATACAGAACAAGTTAGAACACTATCAATACTACTGCAGGTTGGTGGCATAGTGGCATCAGCGCTGGACTTCGGAGCGAAGGCTCCCAAGTTCGAATCCATCCGGCTCCCTTGCACGCTTTCCATCCGTGCTGGGTTGAGCGTCAAGCTAGCAACTCAGCCTTGTAAAAATAAGAAAGCCTACTAAAAAAACGCCGTCATGACAGCGTCCTGATGACTCCACTTGGAGTTAAGGGCTTTCTTCTTCTTCTTCATCAATATTACTATGATACTATAAACAGGAGAAAATATGCAGATGATGGAAATCAAAGTAGTACTGAATCAGTGCAGACACCTAGCGCAGATAATGGACTGCCTTCATATAATGCTTTCAATAATTGCATCCTCCAAACCTTAATATTTATTGTAACATTCAAGATGATTGTTGATACCTTAATTCTTTGTAGTTCCGAAATTGAAGTAGTAAAATTATTTCATTTTCACTCCTAGCTGTTTCTGGCATCTCCAAGCCTGAATGCTTCAAACCACAGTGAGCAAAAGAGTTCTGAATTGTCTTGCTGTTATTACTCGCCAACTTCATAGAGCATGGAACGTAGAAATCTATAGCACATTAGAGGCCCTTTGGCCTACACTGTTGCGCTGACCATCTAACCTACTCTAGAAACTGCCTAGAATTACCCTGCCACATAGCCCTCTATTTTTCTAAACTCCGTGTACCTATCTAAGAGTCTCTTAAAAGACCCAATTGTATCCGCCTCCACCACTGTCACTGGCAGTGCATTCCACACACCTGCCACTCTGTGTGGAAAAACTTACCCCTGACATCCCCTCTGTACCTACTTCCAAGCACCTTAAAATTATGCCCCTTCATGTTAGCCATTTCAGCCCTGGGAAAAGGCCTCTGACTATCCACATGATCAATGCCTCTCATCACCTTATACACCTCTGTCAGGTCACCTCTCATCCTCTGTCACTCCAAGGAGAAAAGACCAAGTTCACTCAACCTATTCTCATAAGGCTCACTCTCCAATCCAGGCAACATCCTTGTAAATCTCCTCTGTACTCTTTCTATATTATCCACATACTTCCTGTAGTGAGGTGACTGGAACTGAACACGGTACTCCAAATGGAGTCTGACCAAAGTCTTGTATGGCTGTAACATTACATTTCATTTTTAAATCTTTTTATTAATATTGAAAGTCAATAAAAATACATTAAAGTAGTCAAATCAACATATCAATATGTACAGTAAGAGTTAAACTATCAAATAACTGATTAACCAAGCTAAACAGTATACCAATAATAATAAGAAAAAACAAAATGTTAAAACTATTTTTTTTGGAAAAAAGAAAGAAGGGAAAAAGAACCCCTACTAACTAAAACAAAAAAACCCTACTAACCAAAAAAAAAGAGAAAAAAAACCCATTGGGAGCACAACCCCGGAGCTATACGCCATACAAGCTTCCATAAAAGAAAAACATCAATCCACCAACCAAATCCAATTACACAAGAATCAGAAGGGAACCATCTTAATTAACTCGGATCAAATGATAGTAGCGGGCAAAAGAGCCCCACCTTTTCTCAAAGTCAAATCGAGGATCAAAAGTTCGACTTCTAATTTTCTCCAAACTAAGACATAACATCACCTGAGAGAACCACTGTATCAAAGTGGGAGCAGAGGCATTTTTCCATTTCAATAAAATAGCCCTTCTGGCCAATAGTGTGACAAATGCAATTACATGTTGGTCTGATATAGAAATACCGTGAATATATTGAGGAATTATGCGGAACAAAACTGTCAATTTATTAGGTTGTAAATTAATTTTTAAAGCTTTAGAAATTATAGAGAAAATAGATTTCCAAAACTGTTTCAATACAGAACACGACCAAAACATATGTGCCAATGTAGCCGTCTCAGTTTTACATCTATCACACTGACTATCAACATTAGGAGATATTTTGGACAGTCTCTCCTTTGTCAAATAGTAACGATGTACAATTTTAAATTGAATTAGAAAGTGACTGGCACAAATCGAAGAAGAGTTAACCAACTTCAAAATTCGCAACCAATCCTCTGTTATCAGGGTCATGTTAAGCTCTCTTTCCCAATCTTGCTTAATCTTAAGTAAAGGATAATTATACTGTTGTAATAGTAAATTATAACTTTTCCCAATAAAACCTTTCACTAAAGGATTCATTTTTAAAATAATGTCTAATAGGTCAGAATCTTGTATATATGGAAATTTACTTAAATATTCCTGTAAGAAATGTCTGACCTGAAGATATTGCAAGAAATGTGTGTGCGAGAGAGAATATTTAGTTACTAATTTCTCAAAAGACCTTCTTGAAACGGATCCATGAAGGAATAAACTCCTTTATTCCTCTAAAGAAAAAAGGTAGGATCACTAACTTTCAGTTAGTCCTGACGAAGTGTCTTGGCCCGAAACGTCGACTGTACCTCTTCCTAGAGATGTTGCCTGGCCTGCTGCGTTCATCAGCAACTTTTATGTGTGTTGCAGGATCACTAAGTGAAGGTTTAAATAGTTTCGATAAATTAAACTAAGAAAGTTAAATTTTTAAAGATTAAAAAAATTACGAAACTGGTACCAAATTCGAAATGACTGCTTAATCATAGGATATAAATTTAGAATAGAAATTTTGGCTAGTTGTACAGTTAAAGAGGCTCCTAATATCGAAGTTAAGTAAAATCGTTTCACAGCTTTCAATTCCAAATCAACCCAAGTTGGTCGTTCATTTTTATCAGTCCAATATAACCAAGAACACACACAACATATATTAACCACCCAATAATACATTCTTAAATTAGGCAAAGCAAGACCTCCATCCTTTTTTGATTTTTGTAAATGATATTTTAGCTGTAACATTACCTCACGGCTCTTGAACTCAGTCCCACAGTTGATGAATGCCAACACACCATCTGCCTTCTTAACAATACTGTCAACCTGTGCAGCAGCTTTGAGTGTCCTATGGACACAGACCCTAAGAACTATTAACCTGAATGGGCAAGAAATTCTCCCTCATTTCATGTACATCTGCTCTCACTCCATCCTCCCGCCACCCCACTAGGTATAGGGTTCCCCTGGTCCTCACCTACCACTCCACCAGCCTCCGGGTCCAACATATTATTCTACGTAACTTCCGCCACCTCCAACGGGATCCCACCACTAAGCACATCGTTCCCTCCCCGCCCCCCCTGCATTCCGCAGGGATCGCTCCCTATGCAACTCCCTTGTCCTTTCGTCCCCCCCATCCTTCCCCACTGATCTCCCTCCTGGCACTTATCCTTGTAAGCGGAACAAGTGCTACACATGCCCTTACACTTCCTCCCTTACCACCATTCAGGGCCCCAAACAGTCCTTCCAGGTGAGGCAACACTTCACCTGTGAGTCAGCTGGGGTGATATACTGCGTCCGGTGCTCCCGATGTGGCCTTCTATATATTGGCGACACCCGACGCAGACTGGGAGACTGCTTTGCTGAACATCTACGCTCTGTCCGCCAGAGAAAGCAGGATCTCCCAGTGGCCACGCATTTTAATTCCACATCCCATTCTCATTCTGACATGTCTATCCACTGCCTCCTCTACTGTAAAGATGAAGCCACACTCAGGTTGGAGGAACAACACCTTATATTCCATCTGGGTAGCCTCCAACCTGATGGCATGAACATTGACTTCTCTAACTTCCGCTAAGGCCCCACCTCCCCCTCGTACCCCATCTGTTACTCATTTTTATACACACATTCTTTCTCTCACTCTCCTTTTTCTCCCTCTGTCCCTCTGAATATACCCCTTGCCCATCCTCTGGGTTCCCCCCCTCTTGTCTTTCTCCCCGGACCTCCTGTCCCATGATCCTCTCGTATCCCTTTTGCCTATCACCTGTCCAGCTCTTGGGTCCATCCCTCCCCCTCCTGTCTTCTCCTATCATTTTGGATCTCCCCCTCCCCCTCCAACTTTCAAATCCCTTACCCACTCTTCCTTCAGTTAGTCCTGACGAAGGGTCTCGGCCTGAAACGTCGACTGTACCTCTTCCTAGAAATGCTGCCTGGCCTGCTGCGTTCACCAGCAACTTTTGTGTGTGTTGCTTGAATTTCCAGCATCTGCAGAATTCCTGTTGTTTGGGCAAGAAATGTTTGTTTTTGTTCCATTATTTTATAATTATCAGTGGTATCTTAACCAGTCTGAAATCATTTGAAAATGAATCATTTAAAAATAAGCAAATCTGAGCATGCATCTTGGTATGATGTTTTGCTTCTCATATGGGTATATTAATGTTGCCATGTCTGAAACAGTTAGGGCTTGAGAGTGCAAGCTGTTCTCTGGTTTTTAGGATTTGTAGTCTGGATTGAAAATAGACTGGTCACATCACATTGATTATCTTCTGCAGAGCTGGGAATAATCCCATTTGATGTGAATGAGCACATTTTTGGCTGGCCTCAACTGTCAAGATACAGGTCTGTGCTGCACAAAAGAGAATAGTGTTGCCTGGCTGGTTTCAAGGAAATTGTTATTCCTTTGTGATCAATTGAAAATCTACTTGCAGGTTATTTAAGTTGGAAATGGACCCAGACTTGGTTTTTGAGCTTCTTCAAAGTTTCTCAAGATTGCTGTCCTACGTTTTTGTAAATCTGGATATATTGCCAAGATACTCAATCAGTGTGGATCAGTGTAGAAGGGACTGAGCTGAATGGGAATGCGTGGGGCAAAAGAACTTGTCTTTACAGCTGGAATAATAATGTTCAGCTGGCCAGGTAACATCTGTGGAATAAGTTAATACTTAATACGAATGGATGCCAACTGGTTGGCATGGATGTAGTGGACTGAATGATCTTTTTTCCTGCTGTGTATGACTTCGACTTCTATCAAATTCTATTCAAGTAGGTAAGCTACCTGCAGATGAAAGATCTGTCCCCCACTGAGCCAGGTTGGCAGTATGCCACATTGAAGCTTTATGATTACGATTATGAGGACACGCAGTCCCTTTTATTGTCATTTAATAATGCATGCATCAAGAAATGATAAAAATGTTTTTCCAGAATGATATCATGAAAAACACATTGCAAACCGACTTAAAAACTAACAAAAACCACATAATTATAACATATAGTTACAACAGTGCAAAGCAATACTGTAATTTGATAAGAACAGACCATGGCACAGTAAAAGTCTCAAAGTCTCTCGAAAGTCCCATCATCTCACGCAGACGGTAAACCTCCAATGCCGCCAACTTGCTGATGCAGCATCCCGAAAGCAGCCAACCACAGTCTGACTCCGAGTCCGTCCGAAAACACCGAGCCTCCGACCACCTCTTTGACACCAAGCACCGAGCACCATCTCTGCCGAGCATTTCGACCCCGGCCCTGGCAGCAGGCGATACGCAAAGCCGAGGATTTGGGGCCTTCCCCCCGGAGATTCTCAATTGCACAGTTGCAGTGGCAGCGAAGCAGGCATTTCAGAAGTTACTCCAGATGTTCCTCTGCGCTTCTCACAGCTATCTCCATCAAATCCGGATTGTGCACGGCACCCCTAGTTACACATATCGATATTCATTCAGAATGGCCGCGCATGCTGTGTCGCGCCGCTATCTTCTCCTCCCTTAAAAAGAGCAGTTTCCAAAGATGACAACAAAACCAACTTTACAAACATAAGTTTAAAGTTCATCATTAAAAAGAATTGTAGTTGTTAACATATTAGGGGATATTACCGATTTCACTCTGTATAGGAAGGCATTCAATTATAAGTAGGTGCAAATCTCTTACTAGCTCTTCTTTCAGTTAGTCCTGACGAAGGGTCTCAGCCTGAAACGTCGACTGTACCTCTTCCTAGAGATGCTGCCTGGCCTGCTGCGTTCACCAGCAACTTTTATGTGTGTAACTGGATTTGTGTTTTTGTTTTTCCATTGCTTATTCATTAGTCAATCTTAATTACAAAGGACACATCATATAAAATACACTCACTATGTCTCTCTCACTTTATGCTATATATAACCATCATTCTTCCATCCTCTTATCTGCATACCCATGTATCCTTTTGTAGGTTTACCTTAACACCTCTGTTTTCAGCTATTCCTCTTAACAAACTTCATATTTTGAATGAAAGCTATAAAGCTACAGTCCTCTAAATTGGTGAAGTACAGACTGATCATTTGCATAGCACTGGTGTTCAGTCCACAGAAGTGAACCTGAACTTCCACTTTTAGTACACTGTCTCACTCCCACTGAGGCTTTTTGCAATGTTACAAAGAACAGCAGAAGCTTTTGCAGCTTGCAGGATTTAACAGGACTTATTATATTTGGACACTTTGCAGACTGCAGGGCTTAGCATAGAATTCTACAACTTTAGGTAACTTGCTCTTACTGTTTGAGAACTGGTTATTTTTGCTGACCATCCATATTCATAAGTCCTTTTCCCATCAATTTGCCATTAGCAACACATTACAAATCAAAGAAGCATAATCTGATTCTGGCACGATTCCTGCCACAGCATTATGTATTTGCTAACATCAAAGTTGCTGGAGAACGCAGCAGGCCAGGCAGCATCTCTAGGAAGAGGTACAGTCGACGTTTCAGGCCAAAACCCTTCGTCAGGACTAACTGAAAGAAGAGCTAGTAAGAGATTTGAAAGTGGGAGGGGGAGGGGGAGATCCAAAATGATAGGAGAAGATAGGAGGGGGAGGGATGGAGCCAAGAGCTGGACAGGTGATTGGCAAAGGGGATATGAGAAGATCATGGGACAGGAGGCCCAGGGAGAAGGAAAAGTGGGAGGGGGGAAAACCCAGAGGATGGGCAAGGGGTATAGTCAGAGGGACAGAGGGAGAAAAAGGAGAGTGAGAGAAAGAATGTGTGTATAAAAATAAATATCGGATGGGGTACGAGGGGGAGGTGGGGCATTAGCGGAAGTTAGAGAAGTCAATGTTCATGCCATCAGGTTGGAGGCTACCCAGACGGAATATAAGATGTGGTTCCTCCAACCTGAGTGTGGCTTCATCTTTACAGTAGAGGAGGCCGTGGATAGACATAACAGAATGGGAATGGGATGTGGAATTAAAATGTGTGGCCACTGCGAGATCCTGCTTTCTCTGGCGGACAGAGCGTAGGTGTTCAGCAAAGCGGTCTCCCAGTCTGCGTCGGGTCTTGCCAGTATATGGAAGGCCACATCGGGAGCACCGGACACAGTATATCACCCCAGCTGGCTCACAGGTGAAGTGTCGCCTCACCTGGAAGGACTGTCTGGGGCCCTGAATGGTGGTAAGGGAGGAAGTGTAAGGGCATGTGTAGCACTTGTTCCGCTTACAAGGATAAGTGTCAGTGGGGAGGGAATGGGGGGGACGAATGGACAAGGGAGTCACGTAGGGAGCAATCCCTGCAGAAAGTGGGGGGGGGGAGGGAAAGATGTGCTTAGTGGCGGGATCCCGTTGGAGGTGGCGGAAGTTACGGAGAATAATATGTTGGACCCGGAGGCTGGTGGGGTGGTAGGTGAGGACCGGGGAACCCTATTCCTAGTGGGGTGGTGGGAGGATGGAGTGAGAGCAGATGTGCGTGAAATGAGGGAGATGCATTTGAGAGCAGAGTTGATGGTGGAGGAAGGGAAGCCCCTTTCTTTAAAAAAGGAGGACACCTCCCTCATCCTGGAATAAAAAGCCTCATCCTGAGAGCAGATGCGGCGGAGACGGAGGAATTGCGAGAAGGGGATGGCATTTTTGCAAGAGACAGGGTGAGAAGAGGAATAGTCCAGATAGCTGTGAGAGTCAGTAGGCTTATAGTAGACATCAGTGGATAAGCTGTCTCCAGAGATAGAGACAGAAAGATCTAGAAAGGGGAGGGAGCTATCAGAAATGGACCAGGTAAACTTGAGGGCAGGGTGAAAGTTGGAGGCAAAGTTAATAAAGTCAATGAGCTCAGCATGTGTGCAGGAAGCAGCGCCAATGCAGTCGTCGATGTAGTGAAGGAAAAGTGGGGGACAGATACCAGAATAGGCACGGAACATAGATTGTTCCACAAACCCAACAAAAAGGCAGGCATAGCTAGGACCCATATGGGTGCCCATAGCTACACCTTTAGTTTGGATGAAGTGGGAGGAGCCAAAGGAGAAATTATTAAGAGTAAGGACTAATTCCGCTAGATGGAGCAGAGTGGTGGTAGAGGGAACTGATTAGGTCTGGAATCTAAAAAGAAGCGGAGAGCTTTGAGAGAGACCTTCCTGATGGGGGATGGAAGTATATAAGGACTGGACATCCATGGTGAAAATAAAGCAGTGGAGGCCAGGGAACTTAAAATCATCAAAAAGTTTAAGAGCGTGAGAAGTGTCACGAACATAGGTAGGAAGGGATTGCACAAGGGGGTATAAAACCGTGTCCAGGTATGCAGAAACGAGTTCGGTGGGGCAGGAGCAAGCTGAGACAATAGGTCGGCCAGGACAGGCAGGTTTGTGGATCTTGGGTAGGAGGTAGAAACGGGAGGTGCAAGGTCTGTCCGCCAGAGAAAGCAGGATCTCCCAGTGGCCACACATTTTAATTCCACATCCCATTCCCATTCTGATATGTCTATCCACGGCCTCTTCTACTGTAAAGATGAAGCCACACTCAGGTTGGAGGAACAACACCTTATATTCCGTCTGGGTAGCCTCCAACCTGATGGCATGAACATTGACTTCTCTAACTTCCGCTAATGCCCCACCTCCCCCTCGTACCTCGTCTGTTATTTATTTTTATACACACATTCTTTCTCTCACTCTCTTTTTTCTCACCCTGTCCCTCTGAATATACCCCTTGCCCATCCTCTGGTTCCCCCCCCTCCCCCTTGTCTTTCTCCCCGGACCTCCTGTCCCATGATCCTCTCATATCCCTTTGCCAATCAACTTTCCAGCTCTTGGCTCCATCCCTCCCCCTCCTGTCTTCTCCTATCATTTTGGATCTCCCCCTCCCCCTCCCACTTTCAAATCTCTTACTAACTCTTCCTTCAGTTAGTCCTGACGAAAGGTCTCGGCCTGAAACGTCGACTGTACCTCTTCCTAGAGATGCTGCCTGGCCTGCTGCGTTCTCCAGCAACTTTGATGTGTGTTGCTTGAATTTCCAGCATCTGCAGAATTCCTGTTGATTATGTACTTGCTATTGCCTTTTTGATGATTATTTCTTTTTGTTTTCCTTTTATTTTTTATTCTACTTTGTTCTCTCCAGCCTTCTCAGTCTAAAAACTTGTTTTCTCTTTTTCCTAATTTGGAGGAAGAGTCCTGCATCTGAAACTTTGCCTGTATCTCTTTCCAGAGATGTTGTCTTGCCCACTGAGTGTTGCCAACAAGTTTGGTTTTATTACAACTTCTGAGTCATCTCTGGATAAATCTCTCTCTATGATTTTGTTGCAGCAGCATGTTCTGCATGCTGTATTATTTGGTCTGTGTCGTGCTCAGTCGTAATTTTAAAGATGTCAAATGAATTAATTCGGTTTCTTTGGAAGCGAAAAGAAATTCATTCTGAAGTTTCCTTAAGATATGTATGTTTGATATGAATGTTGATTTTGAACCTCCTGCCTTTCTCTGTTTTAGTACAGCTGCCAAGCCTTGTGCTAACCAAAAGCTTGTTTGTGGCCTTCTGCTTAGTAAATTTGATCACTTGAAATAAAGCCTTTTTTAATATTCTTGTTATGATCCATTGCTATTATAGTAGTTTGTGCATTTTATCTGCAGGTCCTTTTGTGTATCTCCTGATTTTGTGCCCCATGTTTATTGCCAAATACAATATAAAATCATTGGCTAATGTTTCTGTAGTTCGCTTTTCTCTGATTTATTGTTATCCTCAATATTGCACAACAATATCCCAATAGGATTACTCTTCATTGTGCTATATCTAGAACTATACTTAAGAATGATTTTACAGAGATATTACTTAACTGGAGCCACAGTCCAGAACAACCATATTTGAGGGCATTACATCTTTGTAGAACCATTATGAACCTCATCTCCCATAAGTGCTTGAATAGGTCCAAGTCCTAGTAGAACATTACCCAATGGAATCACAAACTACTATCAACAAATTATGTATGCAGTGCTATATGCTGCCATGCTTCAAAATGAAATCATGATTTTGCAAGGAATAACAAAGCAGTTGCGGAAGGTATGTTTGGGGGGGGTGCAGAAAAATGTAGAAATCTACTTGTGTTCAGCTCTCAAGGCATGACTAAAAATTGAATATCTCAGAACCTTTCCAACTCGTGTTCGGCTCTTGTGTATGCTTGAACATTTGTGAGATGACTGGAATAGATTTGTTGGTTACTGTGGGTCTACAGGCATTTTTTATTTATGATGTGGTGCACCTGTTTGTGGTCACATTTCCAACTTGTGAACCGTTGACATAATGAATAGTTCACAGAAACTATTATGTACAAAGAAAGCTTGTCTAAGCTGGGAAGACCTGTATTCAGATACAGAGTTTCTTGTGATGAAACTGTCTCAGACTCGAGGAGAGCAATCAAGATGGATGAGTAAACTAACAATTCAATTACGTCATAACATCAGTACTTAGGAGCAAGGCCACAAGAAAAACACTTACTACTTCAAAAAACATGCGTCCAGTCTTGGTTCCTTGTTTACAGAACACATGAAGGGTGTACTTCCTCCTTGCCCATAAGTGGCATTAAATTTTTAGGTTGCAAACATTTGTCTTAAAGAATTGAGTCTTTAGATTTTCCATGTATCATGCTCTGTGAATGACTGCATGGAGTTCTGCTCTAATGCACTGACATTTGGTGGCAATGCTGGGATAGTCAGTAGTGTGGACCTTGGGCAGATTTCAGGGCTGGGAGCGTCCGCTTAGGTGCTCAGGTCCATGAGAACCTAACATTGCAGTAGGGGTCTGGTAATATACTGTAAGTGCTCAGCAAAATTGGAACATCAGTGGTTTTATGATCAGTGTGTGTCTCCATTCAGTGCTGGTGGACAGTGAAATGATTTGGCCCAAGTTGTTTTTATTTAATTCACTTGTGTGTTTGTGCATTTTGTTCTTTTCTCCTTCCATTATTAGAAATTAATACTGTCCTAATACTCCAACCTTGAGTACGGATTTCTGAATCTAACAGTTCAAGATAATGACTTTGCAACAGAGCAGGAGAAGGTCGGGAGAAGTAACAAGTTTTAAGCCAGTCCAAAGGCTGGAAAAGAAAGGAGGAAAGAAAAGGAAAAGCTTGCACTTTGACCATGAGCTGGAATGATTATGATAAAGTGACTGATGGTGGTCTAAGATAAAAGGGAAAATAGACAAAAGCTGGGTTTAGATGAGATATAAGTCTATAATATGCTTGTTAAGAAGATTGGGTGATGTTTTTCAGACTTGTAAAGGGCTTCATTCAGAGTGGAAGCGGGAAAGAAACTTAAAATGGAAAGCACAAAATAATCTGCAAATGCTGGGGTCAAAGCAACACTCACAACACGCTGGAGGAACTCAGCAGGTCGGGCAGCATCCTTGGAAAAGATCGGTTGACTTTCAGGCCGGAACCCTTCGTCAGGACTGTAGGGGGAAGGGGCAGAGTCCCTATAAAGAAAGTGGGGGGAGGGTGGGAAGGAGAAGGCTGGTAGGTTCCAGGTGAAAAACCAGTAAGGGGAAAGATAAAGGGGTGAGGGAGGGGAGGCAGGGAGGTGATAGGCAGGAAAAGTGAAGAAGGAATAGGGGAAAGCACAATGGGTAGTAGAAGGAGGCGGAACCATGAGGGAGGTGATAGGCAGCTGGGGGAGGGGGCAGAGTGAAACTGGGATGGGGCAAGAGAGGGGGAGGGAATTACCGGAAGTTGGAGAATTCAATGTTCATGCCCAGGGGCTGGAGACTACCTAGACGGTATGTGAGGTGTTGCTTCTCCAACCTGAGTTGAAGTCTATCTATGCATTAGTTTGAGGTTTCTATTTACGTGTGCCGTTGTCTTCATCAAAGTTTTCAACTGCCATTATGTTCTCAAGTACTGATTCTTCCCTTCTAATTATTCTAAATATGTTAAACTTTATGATATATAATTTGTCTAATTTTTCTGCCACCATTATTCCCAGTAATCCTCAATATATTAGGCTCTTTATGCTTTGTTATTGCTTCTGATTTTTATTTATATAGCTTATTCATACAGAAGAAAGATTGTATTAGATAATTGGAAAATAAATATTACCCTTGTGTTTCATGATTCAATAGAGTTGTTTGTCGTTAGACATTATTTATCATTTCCTCAGTTAGTTCTCAATGTATTGCTTTGCTTTGGGCTACTCTGCTTTGATTGCAGTTTGATTGTTGTGGCAATCATTTTTGAGTTAATGCTTAAACTTCTAGTATGTAGACAATAGAACTTTGGAGATAAATTGAAATTGTGTTAAATTGCTTTTCTACCTGGAGCATATGGAGGAAAACCTGACACATGTACATAGTGTGAAATTACTTTGCAAAGTCTGCAGGTGCAAATTAATAATACAGTTAAAGTCAGAAGTTTATATACACCTTACCCAAATACATTTAAACTCAGTTTTTCCACAATTTCTGACATTTAATTCTGGAAAACATTCCCCGTCTTAGGTCAGTTAGGATCACTAATTTATTTTAAGAATGTGAAATGTCAGAATAATAGTAGAGAGAATGATTTACTTCATCTTTTATTTCTTTCATCACTTTCCCAGTGGGTCAGAAGTTTACATACACTTTGTTAATATTTGGTAGCATTGCCTTTAAGTTGTTTAACTTGGGTCAGACAGTAAGTTGCTGGAATTTTGTTCCATTCCTCCAGACAGAACTGGTGTAACTGAGTCAGGTTTGTAGGCCTCCTTGCTCGCACACGCTTTTTCAGTTCTGCCCACAAATTTTCTATCTGATTGAGGTCAGGACTTTGTGATAGCCACTCCAATACCTTGACTTTGTTGTCCTTAAGCAATTTGGCCACATCTTTGGAGGTATGCTTGGGGTCATTGCTATTTGGAGGACCCATTTACGACCAAGCTTTAACTTCCTGGCTGATATCTTGAGATGTTGCTTCAGTATATCCACATAATTTTCCTTCTTCATGATGCCATCTATTTTGTGAAGTGCACCTGTCCGTCCTGCAGCAAAGCACCCCCACACCATGATGCTGCCACCCCCATGCTTCATGGTTGGGATGGTAAGCACGAGGAAATCTGCAGATGCTGGAATTTCAAGCAACACACATAAAAGTTGCTGGTGAATATAGCAGGTTGGGCAGCATCTCTAGGAAGAGGTATGGTCCGAATGGTTGGGATGGTGTTCTTCGGCTTGCGAGCCTCAACCTTTTTCCTCCAAACATAACAATAGTGATTATGGTCAAACAGTTCGATTTTTCTTTCATCAGACCAGAGGACATTTCTCCAAAAAAGTAAGATCTTTGTCCCCATGTGCATTTGCAAATTGTAGTCTGGCTTTTTTATGGCGGTTTTGAAGCAGTGGCTTCTTCCTTGCTGAGCATCCTTTCAGGTTATGTTGATATAGGACTTGTTTTACTGTGGATATAGATATATGTCTATCTGTTTCCTCCAGCATCTTCACAAGGTCCTTTCCTGTTGTCCTGGGATTTATTTGTACTTTTCGCGCCAAAGTACGTTCATCCCTAGGAGACAGAATGCATCTCCTTCCTGAACGGTATGACGGCTGCATGGTCCCATGGTGTTTATACTTGTGTACTATTGTTTGTTCAGATGAACATGGTACCTTCAGGTGTTTGGAAATTGCTCCCGAGGATGAACCAGACTTGATGTCAATTTCTGACGTCAATCCAATAGAAAATTTATGGGCAGAACTGAAAAAGCGTGTGCGAGCAAGGAGGCCTACAAACCTGACTCAGTTACACCAGTTCTGCCCAGAGGAATGGAACAAAATTCCAGCAACTTACTGTGAGAAGCTTGTGGAAGATTATCCAAAATGTTTGACCTAAGTTAAACAATTTAAAGGCAATGCTGCCAAATACTAACAAAGTGTATGTAAACTTCTGACCCACTGGGAAAGTGATGAAAGAAATAAAAGCTGAAATAAATCATTCTCTCTACTATTATTCTGACATTTCACATTCTTAAAATAAAGTAGTGATCCTAACTGACCTAAGACAGGGAATGTTTTCTAGGATTAAATGTCAGGAATTGTGAAAAACTGAGTTTAAATGTATCTGGCTAAGGTGTATATAAACTTCTGACTTCAACTGTATATAACATAGAGCTCCTACAGCACCTCCCCAGCACTAGCACAGGAGGGGATATAAACAGAAATAGTTGAAATGGCAGTGAACTCCCTCAGTAAGTAGATGAGCCTGCAGTTCACCATTTTAAAAACTCTATCTGCAGTGAGCAGTGGGCCATAACTACCAAGGCATTCACTCACCAGTTCTTGAGGATGTAGACACACAGGACTTCTCTCTGGGTCTTGCTGGATATCTCAGCATTTCTGTCTGCCCAGAAGGAGATGAGGCTTCTGGCTGGACGGCTGAGTCCTCACCTCCAGCTGGTCAGACGCAGACGCAGTTAATCCAGTTTATTTTCCAGTGATCGGACATTATGAAGTAGAATTGACAGGAGTGTGAGCTTGCAAGTATCTGCTTTAAGTCTTGCTTTAATACAGACATGATTACTGTGCTTCTGCATTCAAGTGTTCTGCTTCCAACAGCCACTTCCTCAAGTAGTAGATCGTGGCGCATAGTGAGAGTCTGCTCCATTGTTAGTCTGTAACAGTGCAGCACTTTTACTGTTTTACTTGCAAGTGAGGTAGACTTGCATGTTTTAGTGTTCTTAATGTTCAGTGTTTTTCAGTCATAGCAAAGATGAACAAGACAAGAAATTGCAACATTGGTTGGAACTGCTGCATCCATTTTGGACCAGTATGTTGAGGGGCAGTTATTACCCTAAATCTACCAGGCACCTGAACCGGCCTTCAATCACCACTGCTCTAAACAGATTCTAGACTCACTTTCAAGGACTCTCTAAAACTTATTATTTTTTATTTGCATAGTTTGTCTTTTGTACATTGGTTGTTAGCCTTTGTTTATGTAGTTTTTTGTAAATTGTATTGCTTTTCTTTTTCCTGTAAATGCCTGCAAGAAAATGAATTTCAAGGTAGGATATGGTAACATATGCATACTTTGATAATAAATTTACTTCAACTTTGTTTTTGTTTTCCAGCACTGCCAAGTATTGCGGTTCCTTAAGTTTCCCATTGAACTACCACAGCCAAGCAAGGTACAGTCATTTCTTCCATTATTAAAGTAGTTTGCATACAAAAAAGCTTGACTTGGCTTTAATGCAGTTCAACAAACATAACATTCTTAAAACTAGTTTTGAAGGAAATCTGTAAACTTCCTGCAGTTCCCCTTTTTCACACGGACATAAAAATGGGGAGTAGAAATATGTTATTCTTCTCATACCCAGTCAGTCAATAAAATCACATTATCAAGATTGTAACATTATCTCTACATTTACTCTTAATGACCAACAACCTTTAAGTGTTTTACTTATTAAGTATCCATTTACCTCTTCCTTTAAAAATATTCAAAAACTCTGCTTTCACCTTACTTTAAGGAAGAGAATTCAAAAGATTTGGGCCCTCCGAGAGGAGAATATCTTTGCTTAGTGATCCCTCACTTTTATACAGTGATCCGTAGTTCTAGATTTTTGAAGTATCATAGAACATAGGCTCTTTGGCGCACGATGTTGTGCTGATTTCCCACCATCACCCGTAAAAATGCCTTTCCTTTTTTTTTTCAGTTCCTTCATCTCCACTGCATTTGTTCCCAGGATGAGGCTTTCCATTCTAGACCATCAGAGATGTCTCCTCCTTTAAAGAATGGGGTTTTCCTTCCTTTACCATTGATGGTGCACTCATCTACATCTCCTCCCATTCCTGGACATCCACCGTCACCCCGGCTGTGTGAACAGAGATAGAGTTTCTTTTGTCCTTGTTTACCACACCGTCAGCCTTTGCTTTCTCCACAACTTCTATCAACTTCAACAAGGGATCCTACTACCATACACATCCTTACCCCCTCCCCTCACCACTCTGCTTTCCGCAGGGATCACTCTCTCTCTCTCTGAGTCTCTTGTCTAGTCGTCTCTGACCACTAATCTCTCTTCTGCCACTTATCCCTGAAAACAGAAGAAGTGCTACATTTGCTCATTCATCTCCTCCCTCACCTCTATACAGGGCCCAAACAGTTCTTGCAGATGAGGCATCACTTCACTCGCAAATTTGTTAGGGTCATCTTTCTGTATCCAGTGCTCCTGAAATGACCTCCTTTACATTGGTGAGACCGGATGTAGACTGGGGGCACCTTCATTTTATCAGCAACAAGAAGGATTTACTTGTGGCCAACCATTTTAATCCCAATCCCCACTTCCATTCTGACATGTCTGTTCATAACCTCATTTGCTGCCATGATAAGGCCACTCTCAGGTTGGAGGAGCAATATCTTTATATTCCATTTGGGTACCCTCCATTGAGATGGCATGAACGTTGATTTATCTAACTTCTGTTAATTTCCCCTCACCGCCCCTTTCTTCCATTCCCCACTCTGGCTCCCTTCTTACCCCTTCTCTTAACTGTCTGTTGCCTCCCCTTTCCCTTTCTCCCATGGTCCACTCTCCTTTCCCATCAGATTCTTCTTCCTGCCCTTTACCTCTTCTACCTGTCACCTCCCAACTTCTCACTTCATCCTGCCTACTCCATTACCTCCCTTGTATTGCTTTCCCCCCCATTTCTTATTCTGGTTTATTTCCCCTTCCTTTTCAGTCCTGTTAAAGGGCCTCAGTCAGATATGCTGACCGTTTATTCATTTCTATAGATGCTGCCTGACTTGCATTTTGCTTTCCTCCAGCATTTTGTTTGTGTTGCTCTGAATTTTGAGCATCTGCAAAATCTCCTGTGTTTTTGAATTAGATGTAATTTGAGCTGCGCTGTCATGTAACATGGTGACTATAGAGAAGTGGTTTTCAGTATTGCTTTTCAATCATGGATTAATGATTTTGAAAGTGGGAAAACAATGATTTAAATTGGAATAAGTCTGAAAGAAAGCAGCCGCATCAAGAAGCCTGGTAAGGAACTGCAGTAGGGTGCTGAAAGCCAGTTTTGTGTCCATGTTTGTTCTGTGGTAGCCAGGCTGAATTAAAAATCAGTTTATTCCAAGCTTGTCAGAGACTAATCTTTGAATATTATTACATATTTGGCATGTCAACAAATACACTCAAAAACTTCATAGTTGCACAGTGGAGAGCATTCTGACAGGCTGCATCACTGTCTGGTATGGAGGGGCTACTGCACAGGACCAAAAGAAGCTGCAGAGGGTTGTAAATCTAGTCAGCTCCATCTTGGGTACTAGCCTACAAAGTACCCAGGGCATCTTCAAGGAGCGGTGTCTCAGAAAGGCAGCTTCCATTATTAAGGACCCTCCAGCACCCAGGGCATGCCCTTTTCTCACTGTTACCATCAGGTAGGAGGTACAGAAGCCTGAAGGCACACACTCAGTGATTGAAGAATAACTTCTTTCCCTCTGCCATCTGATTCCTAAATGGACATTGAACCCATGAACACTACCTCACTTTTTTAATATACATTTTTGTCTTTTTGCATGATTTTTAATCTATTCAACATGGGTATACTGTAATTAATTTATTTATTATTATATTTTTTCCTCTTCTATATTATGTATTGCTTTGAACTGCTTCTGCTAAGTTAGCAAATTTCACGACACATTTCGGTGATATAAACCTGATTCTAAATAAACTCTTCTCAGGCTTCCAGCTGGATACAGATGTCGGTTATAACCAACATTTTGATGACAAACTCCGCCATCATCTTTAGGCCAGTGGTACTTACACCCCCATGGCCCATCCCTCCAGATTGGTTAGTCCTCATCTAACCAGGTTTCTGCTCTCCTACCTTGTTTATAATCGAATTCCCATTGTTACTTAGAGTGAGACCTTGGTCTTTGTTAAAATTCTTTCCTCTAGTTTTATTTCAATGGCTTCTTTTACCAGCTGGTCCCAAAGGCCATTGGCACGGCACAGTAGTTTTGTGGCATCAAAGTCAATCCTATGGCCATTGAGAATGCAGTGTTCTGTTACTGCCAATTTCTCTGAGTAACCGAAACGGATACACCTTCTGTGTTCCTTGATGTGGGTTTCCACCATATTCACAGGAAATCCTGTAAATTCGATTGTAAGCAAGGTGAGAGAGTGGAAACCTGATTGCATGAGAAGTAACCAATCCAGGGGGATAGACCTCTGGAGTATAAATACCACCAGACTAGAAATGCCCAAGTATCATCTCTGTTGAAGGTGGAGTTTGTCATCGAAACATTGGTTATACTCGATACCTGTACCTGCTGGAAGCCTGAGAAAGGTTTATTCATCATGTATGCCAGAAAAGCACTAGATTCTTTATCATTTAATACATGATTTTATTTTATAGGCCTTGGAAGAAGTTCCTCACCGGCTAAACAACGTGGTAGAATTTAGTAAACATGTGATGAAGCCATTATTGGGAGAAAACTTTGTACAACCTGGGGTAAGAAAATTTCAATTTAATAATGAAAGATTCCAAGCATTCCACAATATTGTGCTTGGGCATAATATTGGTGAGTTAGTAAGCACTGAGTGATGTTTAAAGGAATAAAGGCAGATTAAATGAACAGTCACACATAATCAGTAAATATATTTGGCTGCTCTAGCATCCACCTGTTTAAAATCAGGGTTTGTGTAAGAGATGTATATCTATTTTCTGTCTATTGTATTTGGTGGCACATTTATTATGATAATCTATCATGTAGGTTGGGATGTGGTAGGAGCAAATGAGTGTAGTTAACACATTTACACTTTGCCTTAGTTTATTCTAGTGGAGAGGGAGTGAGCCATGGGAAATCATGTTTTTGTTGATGGCTATTTGATCACTAACTTCGTTATTTTGCTAATTTAAACATTATTAGACTGCTTATTACACTAAATTTGCTGTTATGCCACTTAGTACCAGTAATATCACTATTAAGCTGCCAATTGAACTTTTATATCACTAATTTAGTTTCGTTAGTTTTTTTTATTGCTACAAGAACATTTTGTTGTTGCTGGCTTTGTAAAGAAGAATTGAATGTACCTGTTTCAATTTGGAAATTCATTATTTGGAAGTGCATCATACAAAGGTTGTGTCTTCAAGCACTTTTGGTTTGTTTTCAAGTATCCGCTATATTTCGTCAACAAAAAAGTAATACCAAATGAATACCACTCCATGGCAAAGGATTGCTTTAGAGCTCTTGGTGAAACTGGAGCAGCTTGCAGCAAATAAGTGACCTCTCGTTGATTCAAGCTGTGTGTTTGTGGTTTGAACACAGTTTTGAATGGTCAGTGCTGCCTATCCATTGGGAATTGTGTGGCATTTGCCTGAGGGTTCATTGCTTTGTTTCATTGAAGTGCTGAGATATTCCGGCATTTGAAATGAAGGCTGTATGTTGAATTTGAATTGACTTTATTTCTTACATCCTTCACATACATGAGTAAAACTCTTTATATTATGTCTCCTACTGAATGTGCAATGTGCACATTCTAATAATTTGTGATAAGTAGTATGTGCAGTAAGATATATAACAGAACAGTCAATATAGCTTAGAAGTACAATTGTGTCAGAGTGGATTAATCAGTCTGATGGCCTGGTGGAAGAAGCTGTCCTGGAGCCTGTTGGTCCTGGCTTAATGAGGTGGTACTGTTTCCTGGATGGTGGGAACTGGATCAGTTTGTGGTTGGGGTGTCACGGGTCCCCGATGATCCTTCAGGCCCTTTTTATGCACCTGTTGTTGTAAACGTCCTGAATAGTGGGAATTTCACATCCACAGATGCGCTGGGCTGTCTGCACCACTCTCTGCAGAGTCCTGTACAGTCCCATACCAGGCAGCGATACAGCCAGTCAGGATGCTGTCAATTGTGACCCTGTAGAAAGTCCTTAGGACTCATGCCACACTTCTTAAATCATCTGAGGTGAAAGAGGTGCTGTTATGCTTTTTTCACCACACATCCATGTGAAGTCCTTGGTGATGTGTGTACTGAGGAACTTGAAGCTGTTTACCCTCTCAACCCCAGATCCATTAATGTCAAAAGGCGTGAGCCTGTCTCCGTTCCTTCTGTAGAAACCATAGAAACTACAGCACAGGAACAGGCCTTTTGGCCCTTCTTGGCTGTGCCGAACCATTTTCTGCCAAGTCCCACTGACCTGCACACGGACCATATCCCTCCATACACCTCCCATCCATGTATCTGTCCAATTTATTCTTAAATGTTAAAAAAGAACCCGCATTTACCACCTCGTCTGGCAGCTCATTCCATACTCCCACCACTCTCTGTGTGAAGCCCCCCCTAATGTTCCCTTTAAACTTTTCCCCCCTCACCCTAAACCCATGTCCTCTGGTTTTTTTTCTCCCCTTGCCTCAGTGGAAAAAGCCTGCTTGCATTCACTCTATTTATACCCATCATAATTTTATACACCTCTATCAAATCTCCCCTCATTCTTCTACGCTCCAGGGAATAAAGTCCTAACCTATTCAACCTTTCTCTGTAACTGAGTTTCTCAAGTCCCGGCAACATCCTTGTAAACCTTCTCTGCACTCTTTCAACCTTATTTATATCCTTCCTGTAATTTGGTGACCAAAACTGAACACAATACTCCAGATTCGGCCTCACCAATGCCTTATACAACTTCATCATAACATTCCAGCTCTTATACTCAATACTTTGATTAATAAAGGCCAATGTACCAAAAGCTCTCTTTACGACCCTATCTACCTGTGACGCCACTTTTAGAGAATTTTGTATCTGTATTCCCAGATCCCTCTGTTCCACTGCACTCCTCAGTGCCTTACCATTAACCCTGTATGTTCTACATTGGTTTGTCCTTCCAACGTGCAATATCTCACACTTGTCAGTATTAAACTCCATCTGCCATTTTTTAGCCCATTTTTCCAGCTGGTCCAAGTCCCTCTGCAGGCTCTGAAAACCTTCCTCACTGTCCACTACACCTCCAATCTTTGTATCATCAGCAAACTTGCTGATCCAATTTCCCACATTATCATCCAGATCATTGATATAGATGACAAATAACAATGGACCCAGCACTGATCCCTGTGGCACACCACTAGTCACAAGCCTCCACTCAGAGAAGCAATTCTCTACCACCACTCTCTGGCTTCTTCCATCGAGCCAATGTCTAATCCAATTTACCACCTCTCCATGTATACCTAGCGACTGAATTTTCCTAACTAACCTCCCATGTGGGACCTTGTCAAAGGCCTTACTGAAGTCCATGTAGACAATATCCACTGCCTTCCCTTCATCCACTTTCCTGGTAACCTCCTCAAAAAACTCCAACAGATTGGTCAAACATGACCTACCACGCACAAAGCCATGTTGACTCTCCCTAATAAGTCCCAGTCTATCCAAATGCTTGTAGATTCTGTCTCTTCGTACTCCCTCCAATAACTTACCTACTACCGACGTTAAACTTACTGGCCTATAATTTCCCGGATTACTTTTCGATCCTTTTTTAAACAACGGAACAACATGAGCCACTCTCCAATCCTCCGGCACCTCACCTGTAGACAGCGACATTTTAAATATTTCAGCCAGGGCCTCTGCAATTTCAACACTAGTCTCCTTCAAGGTCCGAGGGAACATCCTGTTGGGTCCCGGGGATTTATCCACTTTAATTTTCCTCAAGACAGCAAGGACCTCCTCCTTTTTGATCTGTACAGTTTCCATGATCTCACTACTTGTTTCCCTTAATTCCATAGACTTCATGCCAGTTTCCTTAGTAAACACAGGCGCAAAAAACCTATTTAAGATCTCCCCCATTTTCTTTGGTTCCGCACATAGTCGACCACTCTGATCTTCAAGAGGACCAATTTTATCCCTTACAATCCTTTTGCTCTTAATATACCTGTAAAAGCTCTTTGGATTATCCTTCACTTTGACAGCCAAGGCAACCTCATGTCCTCTTTTAGCCCTCCTGATTTCCTTCTTAAGTATTTTCTTGCACTTCTTATACTCCTCAAGCACCTTATTTACTCCCTGCTTCCTATATACGTCATACAACTCCCTCTTCTTCTTTATCAGAGTTGCAATATCTCTTGAGAACCAAGGTTCCTTATTCCTATTCACCTTGCCTTTAATCCTGACAGGAACATACAAATTCTGCACTCTCAAAATTTCTGCTTTGAAGGCTTCCCACCTACCGATCACATCCATGCCAGAGAACAACCTGTCCCAATCCACGCTTTTTAGATCCTTTCTCATTTCTTCAAATTTGGCCTTCTTCCAGTTAAGAACCTCAACCAGCTCCTTTGTTTTTGTGACATTGAGGAAGAGGTGTTTTCTTGACACCGCTATGTCAGGGTGATGATTTCTTCTCTGTAGGCTGCCTTGTTATTATTTGAGATAAGGCCAATCAATGTAGTATCATCTGCAAGTTTAATTAACAGATTGGAGCTGTGGATGGATGTCCAGAGAGTAAAGGAGGGGGCTTAGGACACAGCCCTGCGGGGCTGCTGTGTTGAGGGTCGGAGGGGCAGAAGTGAGGGAGCCCACTCTTATCACCTGCCGGTGATCTGACAGGATGTCCAGGATCCAGCTGCACAAGGCAGGGTGAAGGCAGAGGTCGCTGAGCCTCTTGTTAAGCCTGGAGGGATTTATGGTGTTGAATTCTGAACTGTCATCGAAGAACAGCGTTCTCACATAAGCATCCCTCCTCTTCAGTTGTGTAGAGCTGTGGCTATTGCATCATCTGTCGATCTTGTTTAATTTCTGTGTCTTTTTGGTCTTGTTTAATTGCTGCGGATGTGCGGACATTTTGTTTGTTGCCTATGTTTATTAAGTTGGATATTGCTGGTGCTGCGGGCGAGCAAAGAGTTAATTGCAAGTTGTGCAACTATAGGAAGTAACACAAGTGTATTGAAGCATAGAACATGTGTCAGTGACTGGAGTTGGGCTTGCAACAGAGAAATTGAAGCTAAAGCAGATCTAGTTGATGGCCTTTGAGAGGAGTATGAAACAAATGGGAACAAAATTAAAGGTTTAATACCATCAATTAATGAGCTTATGAAAAATAAAGGAAGTGCCTCACAAGTGAGGACTAGTTCCTGTGAGGCTGTTGCTAAGCAACCTCACATGCTAATCTCATTAATTCCCAAGTTTAAGCAGGAAAGACAAAATAGATGTTTTTCAAGCATTGATGGCTGTAGTAGTGCATTCGTAAGGGATGTGAAACAGTAGCTCAACCAAACGTGTTGTATTGAAGGTCATGTTGCTACAAGAAGTGATGTGGGTCACCTTCCATCGGACAATATTTCTCAAATTCTAAGGAATGTTTTGACTACACATACAGCAGATAACCCAGAGATGATGTGAAACAAAATGACATTGTGTCGAATGTCAGTGCTCGAACTTCTGTTCCAGGAAGAAAATCTTCATTATGTACTACCGCCTCTGCATGCATTAAATCAGAGGCTGAATTAGCTGCGTTAATGGCCCATCGACAAGTATTGGAGGACCAACGTGTGCTGGAGGAGCAAGAGGAATGATTAATTGCTCTGTAGCTATAGAGAAGGAAAGAACAGCTTTGGTTTGGAGGAACAAATTGCCACAAAGGTGGCCAAAGTTAATGTGCTAAAGTGCTGCAAGTGTGGTGAGTGCTAAAAGTGCTCCAGCAGGACAGTCCTATGGTGTGAGTTCCTACAGTGATAGGACACAGAAGAGAACAAATACACTCAATGTCAGTAATCAGAATGAGATTTAATATCACCGACATATGTTGTGAAAGTTGTTAACTTTACGGCAGTAGTGCAATGAAATACAATATAAATATAGGAAAAAAACTGAGTTACATTAAGTGTGTGTGTATGTATACCACCTTCTGTACCACCTTCTAGATGGTAACAGTGTGAAGAGAAGCTAAAGTCAGATGTATCAATATTTCAATGGAGTAAAGGAAATTACAGAGACATGAGAGAGGAGTTGTCCAGAATTGATTGGAAAAGAACACTGGCAGGGATGATGGCAGAGCAGCAATGGCTGGAATTTCTGGAATCCATTTGGAAGACAAAGGATATACACATCTCAAAGAGAAAGAAGTATTCTAAAGGCGATGACATAATCGTGGCTAGGTCAACGTAAAAGCCAAAGAGGGCATATAATAGAGCAAAAATTAGTGGGAAGTTAGAGGATTGGGAAGCTTTCAGATACCAAGAGAAGGCGACTAGACAGTCATCAAGAAAGTAATGCTAGAATATGAAAGTAAGCTAGCTGATAATATTAGAGAACACCAAAAATTTCTTCAGATACATAAACTGCAAAAGAGAGCAAGAGTGGATATTAGAGCACTGGAAAACGATGCAGGAAGGTGGTAATGGGGGATAAGGAAATAGAGGATGGATGGAATGAGCATTTTGCATCAGTTTTCAATGTGGAACAAACTAGCAGAATGGTGGAAGTTCCAGGTGTCAGGGGTCATGAAGTATGTGAAGTTACCATTACTAGAGAGAACTTCCTGGAAAACTGAAAGGTGTGAAGGAAGTTAAGTCACTTGAACCAGATGGTTAACACCCCAGGGTTCTGAAAGAGGTGGCTGAAGAGATTGTGGAGGCATTAGTGATGATTTTTCAGGAATTACTAGATTCTGGAATGGTTCTGGAAGACTGGAAGGTTGGAAATGTCACTCCACTTATTAAGAAGGGAGAGAGGCAGCAGAAAGGAAACTAGGCCATTTCGTCTGGCCTCAGTGGTTGGGAAGATGTTGGAGTCAATTGTTAAGGTTGAGGTTATGGAGTACTTGCTGACACAGGACAAGATAGGACAAACTTATTCATGATGTGGTTTCAGTGTACTGGGAGGCACATGATAAAACAGGCCATTGTCAGCACGGTTTCCTCAAGGGAAAATCATGCCTGATAGATCTGTTGGAATTCTTTGAAGAAATAACAAGCAGGATAGACAAAGGAGAATTGGTCAATGTTGTGTATTTCGATTTTCAGAAGGCCTTTGAGAAGGTGCCACACATGAGGCTGCTTAACAAGCTACAAGCCTATGGTAATACAGGAAAGATTACTGGATAAAACAGTAGCTGATTGGCAGGAGGCAAAGATTGGGAATAAAGGGAGCCTTTTCTGGTTGGCTGCTGGTGCCTAGTGATAGTTCCACAGGGGTCTGTTGGTACTAATTCTTTTTGCGTTACATGTCAATGATTTGGATGATTGAATGGATGGCTTTGCAGATGATTTGAAGATAGGTGGAGAGGCAGGTAGTTTTGAGGAAGCAGAGAAGCTACTGAGACTTAGACAGATTAGGAGAATGGGCAAAGAAGTGGCAGATGGAATGCAGTGTCGGGAAGTGTATAGTCATGCACTGTTGTAGAAGAAATGAAAAGGTTGACTGTTTTCTAAATGGACAGAAAATATAAAAATCTAGGCACAAAGGGATCTGGGAGTCCTTGTGCAGGATTCCCTAAAGGTGAAATGCAGGTTGAGTCTGTGGTGAGGAAATGTTAGCATACCTTTCAAGAGGACTAGAATGTAAAAGCAAGGATGTAATGTTAAGACTTTATAAAGCACTGGTGAGGCCTCACTTGGAGTATTGTGTACAGTTTAGGGCTCCTTATCTTAGAAACGATATGCTGAAACTGGAGAGCGTTCAAAAGAGGTTCATGAAAATGATTCCAGTATTGAATGGCTTGTCGTATGAAGAGTGTTTGATGGCTCTGGGCCTGTATTCACTAGAATTCAGAAGAATGAGGGGTGACCTAATTGAAGCCTTTTGAATGTTGAAAGGCCTTGATAGAGTGGATGAGGAGAGGATGTCTCCCATGGTGGGAGTGTCTAAGACCAGAGGACACAGTGTCAGAGTAGAGGGGCATCCTTTTAGAATGGACATGAGGGGGAACAACTTTAGCCTAAGAGTGGTGAATCGGTGGCATTCGTTGCCACAGGCATCTGTGGAGACTTGGTCTTTATGTACATTTAAGGCAGAGGTTGATAGATTCTTAATTGGTCTGGGCATGAAGGGATATGGAGGAAGGCAGGAGATTAGGCTGAGGGAAAACATTAGATTGGCCATGATGAAATGGCGGCCCAGACTCTGGGCCAAATGGCCTAATTCTGCTCCTCCTCCTTATGGTCTTGTGTCATAGGTGATCCTTAATGATGGCCTTCCTAAGGCATCACTCCTTGAAGATATCTTTGATACTACTGAGGCTAGTACTAATTAGCTGACTAATTTTACAAGTTTCTGCAATTTTTATCTTGTGCGTTCATTCCCCCCTTGCCCATCCCAGATGGTGATGCAGCTAGTCAGAATACCCTCCATGGTACGTTTGTAGAAGTGGTCGATTGCGTTAGATGATAAACTAAATCTCCTCACTCTCCTAATGAAATATAGCCGCTGTCTTGCCTTCTTTATAACTGCTTCAATGTTTTGCGTTCAGGTTAGGCCCTCAGAGATAATGACACAGAGGAACTTGAAATTGGTCATGCTCTCCACTTCTGATCCCTCTGATTTGTGTTTTATGTTGTCTCGTCTTACTCTTCCTGAAGTCTGCAATCATCTCTTTGCTGTGACACCACTCAACTAACTGGTATATCTCGCTCCTGTACACCCTTTCGTCATCATCTGAAATTCTGCCAGTGTTGATTCATTTGTTCCTCAGTTGTCTGTGAGACATGAGCTAGACCCGCTCATTTTTCAGGGTGTTTACTCTCAGCCCGCACTAATGAAGCACTCTGAACCTATGTCATATCCAACAGCACAAGGGGCTCATGGGGACATTCCCTTGCAGCATGGAAACACTCTTGTTTTGGCCGATAGATATCAGAATTGTATTTATTGATATATAATATCAATAGTGCCAAACAGGCTAAGTCACTGCAATGGAAAAATTAACTCTCAAATATGGAAGTAAAAATTAGATGTTTGTTTTTTGAGGGGATGATTTATTCTTTTCAGATTCTGTGTGTGTTGAGCAGCAGTATTTCCTTAAAATGCTGTTAAACTCTTCAAAGATTCTATTTCAATAAAGGCTGCATTAAGGATTACAATTTTGCAGCATGAATTAATGTGATTATTGATTCCCGAAAAATCTGGAGAAAGCAGCAAAATGGACTCTGCTGCTAGAATAAAAACCAGACTGTCCAAATTGTTTCATATTGTATAGACTTTCAGAAAAAATTAATTGAATGTTGCTCATGAAGTCCAATACTAACTTGTACGTTTGGAAAATAATTAACTTTATAACTGGAAAATCCAACCCACGAACTATTGCTGGCTAATCTCAATAACTGAAATACTTGTGACTTTGCATAGTTTAGGAAATTTATTCAGCAGTCCAAATACAAAATAGTAATATTATTACTTTACAGTTCTTAAGTTGGCGAGCTTGAAATACAGTTGCAAGAAAAAGTGAGTGAACTCTTTGCAATTACCTGGTTTTCTGCATTAATTACTCAAAATGTGGTCTGATCTTCACTTAAGTCGCAATAATAAACAAAAACCATCTGCCTAAACCCATAACACACAAACATTTGTACTTCTCGTCTGTACTGAGTGCACCATTTAAACAATCACAGTGTAGGTTCAAAAAAGTATGTGAATGTCTGGGGTAATGCCTTCTACAAAAGCTATTTGGAGTCAGGTGTTCCAATCAATGAAATGAGATTGGAGGTGTGGGATGTAGAGGTGCCCTCCCCTATATTTAAAAAAAAGATGCACAAAGTCAGGTTACTTACTGACAGAACCTGCTCTTCTCAAGGAAGATCTGTTTATGTGCACCATGCCTCAATCAAAACAACTTTCAGAGGACCTTAGAAGAATTGCAGAGATGCATGAAGCTGGAAAAGGCTACTAAAGCATTTCTAAACGCCTGAGTGTTCATCAGTCCACAGTAAGAGAACTTGTCTACAAATGAAGGAAATTCAATACTGTTCCTTCAGAGATCTCACTAAGAACATGACATGCAATGCTGAAGGAGGTGAAGAAGAACTCAAAGGTAACAGCAAAAGACCTGCAGAAATCTCAAACTTGCTGAAGTCTCTGTTCTTGTGTCCACTCTAAGAAAAACAGTGAACGAGAATGGTGTTCGTGGAAGGACACCACAGAGGAAACTGCTGCTCTCCAAAAAGCACATTGCTGCATATCTCAGGTTTGTAAGAAAACAACCTGGTTGTTCCACAACACTTCCAGGACAATGTTCTGTAGACAGATGAGAGAAAAGTTGAGCTTCTTGGCAGGAATGCACGTTGCAATGTTTGGAGGAAAAAGGGCACTGCACACCAACACCAAAACCACATCCCAACGGTGAAGCATGGTGGAAGGAGCACTATGGTTTGGGGCTGCTTTGCTGCCTCAGGGCCTGGACAGTTTGCAGTTGTTGAGGGAACAATGAATTCAAAATTGTACAAGATTCTTTACAGGAAAATGTCAGGGTAGTGGTCTGTCAGCTGAAGCTTAATAGAAGTTGGATGATGCAATAAGACAATGATCTGAAAGACAAGAGTAAATCAACAATGGAATGGTTTAAACAAAGATAATTTCATGTTTTGGAATGGCCAAGGCAAGAGTCCAGATCTTAAACCCAATCAAGATGCTGTGACATGCCCTCAAGAGGGTTGTTTGCGCAAGATATCCCAGAAATATTGATGAACTGAAACAGTTTTGTATGGAAGAATGGTCCTAACATTCAACCTCACCATTATGCAAGTCTAATCAACAGCTACAGGAAATGTTTGGTGGAGGTTATTGCTGCTAAAGGAGGTTCTACCAGTTACTAAATACAAGGGTTCACATGGTGTTTCTAGCTTGGAATGTGAATGATTTACTAATGTGTTCAATAAAGACATGAAAAGTGTAATTGTTTGTGAGTTATTAGTTTAGGCAGATTGTGTTTGTCTATTATCGTGACTTGTAAGAAGATCAGACCACATTTTATGAGTAATTAATTCAGAAAACCAGTTAATTCCAAAGGGTTCGCAAACTTTTTCTTGCAACTGTATATCATAACAAGTTTGGTATGAAGTTGTAAAGTGATACTGAAATGAGTTACAGAAAATACATAGAAATATAATCCACCTCCTTTCTTTTTAGGAAGTTATACAGTTACCACTGGATTTTGTGAGACAACTGGCATTGAAGATCCAACCAGAAAGGCCGGGTATGATAGAAATTAAATAATACTGCTTTGTATTGAAAACCCAGTGGTGCTGAGTAGTTATTACTTTTGTTTTTAAAATCATCAGTGTCTTGTATGTGCAGTGCGGGAGTCTCCTGTTTTTTAAATTATATTATCAGAGTTGGTTATATGGGGTTTTGCAGTGATTGCTATGGGGCACCCATTCCTTGTCTCTGTTAGGGTCTGCTTCTCTCTGGTTCAGTTGCTGTACACGTGAGCCATCATAGCAGTACTTTGATATTGGTTCACAGGAATCCTCATTAGTTTATTAAAAGACATGAAGCCAGTGGAGCATTGTGAAGACTGAAGATCTCAGCTCTTTAAGTCCTGCTAGTCCCGCTGTCTATCAAAATCTTTCCTGATGTTGGACAGAGATTTATGTCTATTAGATCTGAGTCCATAACCAGGTCTATAAGTATCGATATTGGTTTATTATTATTATTACTACACATATCAAGATAAAGTGAAAAGCTTGTTTCATATTCTGTTCATTCAATCAAATTATTAACACGGTACACTGAACTAGATTGAGGTAAAACAATAACAATGCCGAATAACGTTGAGGACCTTTTCTATGGTTGGCTTTATTTTGCTAGCTATTTTGATCTGCTATTGTTATCCATTATTAATTAAGTATTTTTCACTTCCTGTCAGAAGGCTTAAAATCAAATTTTCTGTCAACAGAAGATAGAGATTTTGGTGAATAAACCCATGCGTATTAAAAAACTGCTTTCAATAAGATTTCAATTGGGTTCAAGAGAGTTTTCCAGGATACATTTGATATACAGTGCCTTAAAAAGTATTCAGCCCCCAAGAATATTTTCACATTTTACTGTCTCATTTTCCAAATTTAAAATGTATTGAAATAGAATTTTTGAGCTAATCTCCAAAACATTTTGCATGATGTATAATCAAAAATAAAAATTCCAAAACCTGTCAGCAATTTACAAACATCTGTACTAAAAATTAAAACTAAAATTGTGAGGCTGAAAAAGTATTCATCCGTTTTGCGAACTTCTTTGGGTGCAGTACTGTATATTACTTTGCGAACTCACCCAATTTGTTCATGTAGAAAATTGGAGGATCACCTGAATAAATACACCCTCTCTCTGTAATGTCTAACAGAATGGTAGATTTTCAACAGACCAAACCAAAATGAAGATAAAAACAGCATTCAAGACAAGTCAGGGAAATGATAATAGGGAAGCACAAATCTGGGGAAGGGTACATCATCTCAAAGGTACTGAATATAGCTTGGAGCTCATTGCAGTCCATTGTGAACAAATGGAAGAAAGATGAAATCACAGCCACACTGTCTAGGTCAGGCTGCCTCTCTAAACTTAGTTACCAGAGAGGAATGACAGTGTAAGAGAGGCTACTGTGACACCAACAGTCACCCTGAGTAAGTGGCACAAGTCAGTGGCTGAAATTGGAGATAATGTTCATTGTTCCACATCCCTAAGGCCTTGCACAAATCAGAATCAGGTTTATTACCACCGGCATGTGAAATGAAATTTGTTAACTTCGCAGCAACAGTTCAATGCAATGCATAATCTAGCAGAGAGAGAAAAAAATAACAATGATAAATAAAATAAAATGTAATAATAAACAAGTAAATCAATTACATATATTGAATAGATTTTTAAAAAGTGTGCAAAAACAGAAATACTGTATATTCATCATCAAATTTGTAGATGGTATTTGAGCTATGCCTAGCCATACCATCATGTGTATACAGAGAGTAGGGCAGTGAGCTAAGCACACACCCCTGAGGTGCACCAGCATTGATCGTCAGCGAAGAGGATATGTTATCACCAATCTGCACAGATTGTGGTCTTCCGGTTAGAAAGTCGAGGATCCAATTACAGAGGGAGGTACAGAGGCCCAGGTTCTGTAACTTCTCAATCAGGATTGTGGAAACGATGGTATTAAATGCTGAGCTATAGTCGATGAACAGCATCCTGATGTAGGTGTTTGTGTTGTCTAGGTGGTATTAATGGGAGAGTGGCAAGGAAGAAGCCCTGGCTTAAAAAAAATGCACATCCTTGTCAATGAAGACTTTGCAAAGTGTCACTTAGAAGATACTGTAAAGATGTGGAAGAAGGTCTTGTGGTCAGATGAGATTAAAGTGGAACATTTTGGCCTCAACACTGAACGGTATATATGGTGTAAATCAAATACTTTGCATCAGCCAGGTAACACCATCCCTATTGTTAAGTTTGGAGGTTGCATCATGCTATGGGGTTGTGTTTCAGCAGCAGGAACTGAAAATCTGGTCAGGATTCATGGGGAGATGAATGCTGCTCAATGCAGTGAGATCCTGGATTAAAACCTGCTAGCATAAACTGGGGAGGGAGTTCATCTTTCAGCAGGACAATGGCACAAAGCACACTGCTATAGCAACTATGGTGTAGCTTCAAATGAAGAAAATCAATGTCCTTGAGTGGCCTAGTCAGAGTCCTGATGTTAACCCAATCAAGCATCATTGGCAAGACCTCAAGATTGCTCTTTACATCCACCCATTCCTTCTTGCAAAATTTGCTCATTGTGCTGTGGAAAGCTGACAGACTTGTCCAAGACTACTGGCTATTATGGCTGCAAGAGGTGGTTCATCTGAGCAAAGAGGGAAGAATACTTTTGAGCTGCTGACATTTCAGTTTTTGAGTTATTAGCTTTTTATGCTTTACAATTTTCTGTTTATGAACTCGACTGAGAAAAAAGGAACATGTGATTCACAAATAAAAATACTCAGTTAAATTGATCAAAATTCCTGGTTGTAATATTCATTTATGTGAACAAAGGGTTGAGGACTGAAAACTTTTACTAGGCACTGTAATCCCACATGATTTTCCTTGAAATAAATGCATTATTATGCAGTATTGGTGGCATGAACTAGAAATAGCATGAAAGATGGCAAGCAGAGTATTAAGATGAAGATTGAATACTGGCAGAATGTTTCCTGTGGTGGTTCTTAAGATTTGTACTGGAACCTTGGCTTTTTAAAATTATATTTATCCATGATTTGCATAAAGCATTACTTTTGGAGACTGTATATATGGTGCAGTTGAGAGGAAAGCTAGGAAGAAATATAGGCAGATTAATTAAGTAGTCCAAACATGCCTTGTGGCCATTGTGAGTAATTGAGAGATTACCAACTTTGACAAGAAAAATAAATTTGTATTTTTTTCTAATTAGTCAGACGTGAAGGCTTATGAGTGTCCATGTATAACAAAAGAGCGTTTGCTCAAATGCATAGGATTATATTGAAAATGTGCTGCAAATCCAAACCGTTCTAATTTGATTTCTTTTCATACATCTATACAAAGTAAAACTTTTTTTTTGGTGAATTTCCTATTGGTAAATCAGTGATTAGTATCTTTATAACAGCGTGGTTTTGCACAACCACACTAGTGTATGTACTTGGGTACATGCAGTAGAATACTTCCATAATCTTAATATCCCCATTTAGGTCTTTGCCATCTCTGTAATGGAGAATAGAGCATCTTCCTATTTGAACTTGCTTCCTAATACTCATGTCAAATATGTAAATGTGTTCATATCATTTTTGATGCTAATATCCTAATTGGAGACCAGAATACATCAAATTTTGTGTGGTTCACATGGGTTCTCTGTTAAACTTAATGAAATGCTGATTTGATGGAATGGGTCAGTAAAGGAGAGGCAACCTAGATTTGCTAAGGACATAGTTAAATGGATTTCAAATATTTGGCGGTTACTGAGTGTGGACTTGAGAAGCTTGGATAATATGCTATATATTAGACTTTTTAATAAAGGTAAGCACAAAGCAGGATTCTGGATGTAAAATTAGTTTAAGCATGAAAAGCACCTGATCTACTTTTCTACTTGATCTACTTTTTAAGCCTGGAAGAAGAGACACTGCAGTTCTTCAAAGCTCAGATTTTGTGCAAAAATGAATGTTTTTGAAAATTCGAGGTGATGTGAAATGTTGAAGTGCAGTAAACTTTGAGTTATTAATAGACTTCAGGAAAATAGACAAGCTAGAAGAATGATTGGACTGGCAAATTAAATTAAATGAGCATAAGTGAGGTTCCTTTTTGTAGGAGAAATGAGAAGAGATGAAATGTGCTTTGTAGTACAACTTAAGTACAAGAAGGCACTCTACTTTTTACGAATGCATCAGCATAAATCTTTCAAGATAGTAGGACTGAAAATAAAAGGGTTTTAAAGCATTTTGGATCCCAAGATTTTATAATAAGCAGAATATAAAAGTCAGGAAGTTGTGTTGAATTTCTCAAATGTGTTTTGGCTGCAGACTTATCCATATTCTATATGGATGTTCTACTATAACGAGAGGACAAGAAGGCTTTTAATGAAGTGTATAAGATACTATAAGGTTTTCAATGGTTATGGTTAAATGAGTAAGGAACTGGGGTGGTGGTTCTTAAAGCAGAGATTTAATTCACTGCTTACAAAGGATTTGGATTCAAAAGAAAAATGGTCCTATTTTACCTTTGTTCTTTATTCATGTCTTCTTTGAATCAAACAATTATTATCACTTTAGTTCCTTTTATAAGTCTAAAATTTAAAGAAAAACACTCAATCCAGAATTGCTCCCTCTCTGGCTGTGTAAGCTGCATTCTGGCTAAAAAAAAATTACTCCTGAAAGCAGTTGAAGAACTCTGTGCCTTCCATACCTTTTTTATGCTGAGTGTATCCTAGTTAATATTAGGGTACTTTAAACTCCTTGTATTACTGCCCTCTTGCTTTTGCTACGAATTTGAATGTTCTTGGGGTGAAAGAAGAGCAAAGTCTACAATACTGTTCCAATGTTGCTCCTTTTTCATATGTGGATTCAACTCAGATTTTCATTTAGTGACCTTTTATAACATCAGTTATGCAGTGACAACTGGCTTTGTGGCTATGGACTCACTTTTGTGAACTTCGGTTTTGAGTATTATTTACTTACAATGCACAATTTTTGTTCTGTACATTGGGTGTTTGACAGTCTTTTTTTAATGGGTTTTTATTGGGTTTCTTTATTTTGTGACTGCCTGTAAGGAGATGAATCTCAAAGGCTGTATACAGTATACGTATGTTGATAATAAATAAACTTGTACTCTTAACTGTGATTATTTCTTAAGTCAATATTGCCTTACCTCTACTTTTTTAAACCTCCTTTCTTTTTTTGTTTGAAAACCCAGTAGTGTTAACCTTCTAGTCTTGTTGCCTTTTAAACTATGTTTGAGAAGGTTCAGGAGCTTGAAGACTCATACGGCCAGATTTGGGAACAGCTTCTTTCCAACTGTGATAAGACTGCTGAACGGATCCTGACCCGGATCTGGGCCGTACCCTCCAAATATCCGGATCTGCCTCTCGGTCTTTTTGCGCTACCTTACTTCCCATTTTTCTATTTATGATTTATAATTTAAATTTTTAATATTTACTAATTTTAACTATTTTTAATATTTTTAATATTTGTAATCCAGGGAGTGTGAAGCACAGAATCAGATATCGCTGTGATAATTGTATGTTGTAGTACCAATTGTTTGGTGACAATAAAGTATAAAGTAATAACTGAAACGCCCAATTCTTTGTCAGTCAGTGCGCTGAGCTTACTTGCTATGCTTTGCATTTTTGTCATACCATTAAGTAAAGACATATTTTATTTTCTAAATGTAGTTTACTTTGCCTTTTCAAACTGTCATTTTATCCCATCCAATTGCAGTTTTTTTTCTCTATGAATCAACTTTCTGCTTTTTATCTCCATACTACGTTTGGCAAAAGCATTCCTACTTATGGAGATTGTTCTATCCCTGCAGAGGTTTTACCTGTACAGATTCTAGGTTCCACTTCAGTATATCTCAGTAATGTAAAACATGTTTTTCTTTTCCTTTCTCCCATGAGAGTTCAGAACTAGGTTCTGATTAGATCATAAAGCATTAGAGCAGATGGATTTCAACTTGGATAAGTGTGAGGTGATGCATTTTGGACATTCAAACATGTTAGAATCTATACAGTGACTGGCAGGGCACTGACAAGTGTTATGGAACAGTGAGACGTGGGAGGTAATTATAGGCCAGTTAATTCAACATCTGCAGTTGGCAAAATGCTTGAAGTTTTCATTAAAGAAAAAATAGTGAGACACCTGGAAAGAAATGGATCCATCAGGCAGATGCGGTATGGATTCAGCAAAGGCAGGTCCTGTTTGACAAACTTGCTGGAGTTCTTTGAGGATATAACAAGCGCAGTGGATAGAGGGGAACAGATGGACGTTATTTACTTGGATTTCCAGAAGGTGTCGGATAAGATAAGGATGTATAGAGTTGGGGGTGATGTATTAGCATGGATAGAGGATTGGTTAACCAAAAGAAAGTAGAGAGTTGGGATACATGGGTGTTTCTCTGCTTGGCAGTCAGTAGTGAGCAGTGTACCGCAGGGGTTGGTGCTGGGCCAGCAACTATTCACGATCTACATTAATGATCTGGAAGAGGGGGAAAGCAAATTGCGCAGAGGATACAGAGGGTCTGCAGAGAGATTTAGATGGGTTAAGTGAGTGGGCTAGGGTCTGGCAGATGGAGTACAATGTTGGTAAATGCGAGTTCATCCACTTTGGAAGAAAAAATAGCTGGTCGGATTATTGTTTAAATGGTAAAAGATTGTAGCATGCTGCTGTGCAGAGGGACTTGGGAGTGCCTGTGCATGAATCGCAAAAGGTTGGTTTGCAAATGCAGCAGGCTATCAAGAAGGCAGATGGAATATCGGCCTTCATTGCTGTAGGAATTGAACTTAAGAGCAGGGAGGTTATGCTGCAAGGGTACTGGTAAGATCACATCTGGAGAACTGTGTGCTAGAGGAAGGATATACTGGCTTTGGCGGGGGTGCAGAGGAGGTTCACCAGGTTGATTCCAGAGATGAGTGGATTAGATTATGAGGAGAGATTGAGTCGTCTGAGACTGTACTCGTTGGAATTCAGAAGGATGAGAGGAGATCTTGTTGAAACACAAAATTTATGAAAGGGATAAATAAGATAGAGGCAGGAAAGTTGTTTCCACTGGTTGGTGAGACGAGAACTAAGAGACATGGCTTCAAGATTCAGGGGAGTAAATTCCCAAAGGAGGAACGCTCCCAGAGAGTGGTGACTCTGTGGAATTCTCTGCCCAATGAAGCAGTGGAGGCTACCTCAGTAAATAGGTTTAAGACAATGTTGGATATTAGGTGGAGCTGAGTCAATGATCAGATCAGCCATGATCTTATTGAATGGCGGAGCACGCTCGATGGGCCTGATGGCCTACTCCTGCTGCTTATGTTCTTATCTTCTAAAAGTTCTATCAATGACCACAGGATTTATTTATGAACTGTTATCAACACTCAGAAACTAATTTTGAATTTGGCATCTGTCTTTTTTCAAATCAAGTTATAATTTTAGATATTAATAGGTAATTTGAAATGCATCTTAATTTTACTCTACAGGATCACGTTGCAATAAAGTAATGGATGTCTTCAGTGGATACACATTATGCCTTCCGGATCTCACTAAGTTCCAAACTTCCCATCACATAGAAAAACGACCTCCCCTCTGTATAGAAATTAAGGTAATTGCCAGAATTACCAGAATAATTTTTATTGGGATATTAATACTCTTATAGATTTAAATGTTCAAGAATCTGTTATATCTTTCCTCTGTTCCCACTAAGAAATAGTAATTTTAGAAATTTTACCTATAAATAATTTGTTTAATTGATATGTTAAAATATTTTTTAAAAAGTTACATTCAAGAAGAATGTGACTTTTTGTCAGTTATATCCAAGTTATTCTTGAGATGATTTGCACGAATTATATGTTGTAGTTACTTTCAGTGAACTTTGTGGACATAGTTACTTTAAAAAAAATGTTATTTCTGAGGGCTGTCATAAGGTTAATCAAATCTTAACTGGATAGAAACATAGAAACATAGAAAATAGGTGCAGGATAGGCTATTCGGCCCTTCGAGCCTGCATCGCCATTCAGTATGATCATAGCTGATCATCCAACTCAGAACCCTGTACCAGCCTTCCCTCCATACCCCCTGATCCCTTTAGCCACAAGGGCCATATCTAACTCCCTCTTAAATATAGCCAATGAACTGACCTCAATTGTTTCCTGTGGCAGAGAATTCCACAGATTCACCACTCTCTGTGTGAAGAAGATTTTCCTCATCTCGGTCCTAAAAGGCTTCCCCTTTACCCTCAAACTGTGACCCTTCGTTCTGGACTTTTCCCAACATCGGGAACAATCTTCCTGCATCTAGCCTGTCCAATCCCTTTAGGATTTTATACGTTTCAATCAGATTCCCCCCTCAATCTTCTAAATTCCAACGAGTACAAGCCCAGTTCATCCAATCTTTCTTCATATGAAAGTCCTGCCATCCCAGGAATCAATCTGGTAAACCTTCTTTGTACTCCCTCTATGGCAAGGATGTCTTTCCTCAGATTAGGGGACCAAAACTGCACACAATACTCCAGGTGTGGTCTCACCAAGGCCTTGTACAACTGCAGTAGTACCTCCCTGCTCCTGTACTTGAATCCTCTCGCTATAAATGCCAGCATACCATTCGCCTTTTTCACCGCCTGTTGTACCTGCATGCCCACTTTCAATGACTGGTGTATAATGACACCCTCTGTTTTCCTGTTTTTGCCACCAAAGTGGATAACCTCACATTTATCCACATTAAATTGCATCTGCCATGAATTTGCCCACTCACCTAACCTGTCCAAATTACCCTGCATCCTCTTAGCATCCTCCTCACAGCTAACACTGCCGCCCAGCTTCGTGTCATCCGCAAACTTGGAGATGCTGCATTTAATTCCCTCATCTAAGTCATTAATATATATTGTAAACAACTGGGGTGCCAGCACTGAGCCTTGCGGTACCCCACGAGTCACTGCCCAGCACTGAGCCTTGAGGTACCCCACTAGTCACTAGAGTGTGATCTGCCTAGATGCTTAACTTGCAACCCACGTGGAGCACTTTAACCACCTAGACAGATGTGCTTCAAGAAAATGTCTGTCACCACTTCATGGTACTTTGCAATGCATAATAAATGCAGGCTTCACAAGTAAGACAGATCTGAAGGACTTGCTAAAGTTAATCATTAAGTTTGGCATTACTTATGATTCCATTAAGGCAATCCCATCAAAAATATTAATGTTATACCTGATAAATTCAGTATAGCTACACATGGTAGTAGGAAATATTTGCTTTCTACATTTTATAGTGTTGAATTTTCTCATTTGGCTTCTTTCTTTTGTGACATGTCATTTTATTTTTTTCAAGTAGGACATGGTGTACTCTTGCAGCCTTGAGTAATTCCATTTCTAATGCATCTATATTTTAATTGGATATCAATCACCTTAGTTGATCTCCCTTTGTGTTTATTTAGTTCTCATTTTATTTTCAGCCTAAATGTGGATTTATCCCTTTCTCAAGTCACATTACCAAGGAGATTAAACGGCGTGTTTGCCGTTATTGCATGCATCAGCATCTTAAGGTACTAGCAATTTTTATTTATTGTATTTCTGAGAATTACAACCTGATTTGTATAAAATAAGCCCATATTTGTGAGCATTGTTGTTTAGAAATTGATTTTGCATGTCTGCTTAGGATTTGTAACTGATTTTATGGAATATATTTTTAAGGTTTAAATGCATACTTGTAATTTTCTTTATTCGGATCTCTTCCTTGGGTTAACACCGAAAAAGCCACTTCTGAGACCTAACTCTGCTTCCTGCAGACCAGAGTTTGAGGGTTTAAAGGGCAAAGTCACAATGATCTTTCAATTATTGCCTGAAGTGTTTGCAAGTTAGGATGGGGTTAATAAGGTACAAGCTGAATGCTTTATTCCAACATCAGTATAATAGTAATGGATTCAATTGGAAATAACTGCTTATGCAGGAAATCTGAATTGAATATTAAATCCTGGAAGTAGGTCTTGCATTCTGTGGATTAATAAGAAACAGACAATAGGCCTTCAATTTAATGTTAACTCTGTTTTTCTTTCCCTGGATGCTGAATGTTTGCAAGGTTTCATATTTTAGTTTTACATGCTTTGAATTCATGGGGTATGGGCACCAGTACAAGAGAAAGGGAGTGCTTCCCTTAGGACGTCTTTTAGTTAAAGTCAGACTAGCACTGAAGTGTTGGCAGATGTCACAATTAAGGTTGTAGTAAGGATGAAGGAAATTTTAGAAAGGATGGCATGGGAGCAAAGTGAGTAATGATAACCTGATGGGTTGGAACTGGTGACATAAGAGTTCACTTGCAATTAGAAATATAATGTAGAAACGTGGTTTAAAAACAAAAGGTACTGTGCAAAACTCTTAAGCACCCTAGATTTTTTATGTAAATTTTGTTTTAGATGTTTATTTTTTTGTCTTCTGCATTAGTGTAAGTGGAAAAGTGCAAATTTTAGATTTCCAAACGTTCATTTTCAAAAGAAACTTAAATGTTACGGAAAAATTTTTGTATTTTGTTTAAGAACGTAATATATTAAGTAACAGACCACTTTTCAAATGAAAAACAACTTGATTCTTTTGTAGGTATACAGCACATTGCATGGTTAAACAAAGGTAACAGATAGATCAATGACATAATATTGAATGAACTATGCTGACTAACTGTAACAGAAGCAGGTGTAGAAGGAATCAAACTGGGTGAAGGACAACCAAACTAAAAGGTGACCGTGTGGCAGATGTGACAGTTTAACCTTCAAATTATAATTTCTTACACCATGGCAAAATCGAGCAAAGTTGCCAGTCTTTATGTGCAAGGTCTCTACCAAGCAGAAATTTCACGACAGACAGGAATTTCAAGATTGGTTGTCCAAGCTCTTCTGAAGAATCACAAATAAAAAACAGGTAAGGTTACAGAGCAGAAGCATAGTGGTTGGCCGTGGAAACTGAGTGCAGCAGGAGACCAACAATACATTAAACCTACATCCCTTCTAATTCAGAAGGTGTCCTGCACTGCTATCAGCTCTGAATACACAGAAACCACTGGAACCCAAGTACATCCCTGTGCAGTCTGGAGAAGTCTTGTCAGAAGTGGTATTCATGGAAGAGTTGCTGCCAAAAAGCCATTCCTTCAAAGTGGATCAAAGCCAAGAGACTCATCTAACCACAAAAACACAAGGACTGGGATGCTGAACAATGACAGCAAGTGCTCTGGACTGACAAGTCAAAATTTGGCTTAAACAGGAGGCAGTTTGTTCATAGAAGAACTAGAGAGTGCTACATGGATGAGTGTCCACAGCCAACAGTGAAGCACAGCGGAGGTTCTCCGGAGGTTTGGGGCCACATTTCTGCAAATGGAGTTGGTGATCTGGTCAGACTTAATGGAATCCTCACTGGTGAGGGAGCATGCAATACTAGGGGGCAGGAGATGTCATCCGATCAGTCCCAACTTCATCTTGCAGCAGGACAATGACCCCAAATACTCAGCCAAGGTCATAATGAACTCTTTTAAATGAAAAGAAGAGCAAGGAGTCTGCAGCAGATGGGATGTCCTCCACAAAGCCCTGATCTCAACTTCATCAAGGCTGTCTGGAGAGACAGAAGCAAGTGAGACAACGGAAGTCTATAGAAGAACTGTGGCAAGTTCTCCAAGATGTTTGGAACAACCTACTGGCTGATTATCTTCTTCAAACTGCACGGCAGTGTACTTAAGAGAATTGATGCAGTTTTAAAGGCAAAGTGAGGTCACACCAAATATTGATTTGATTTAGTTTTTTACTATTTACTGCTCTTTATAGTTTTTTTTGATATTTAAAAACTTTTCATTACTTTTGAAAACATCTTTGCTTTACAGAATTTTTTTTACATGTGCCAAAGACTTTTGGCATGTTGCATTTATGACAAGGTAGATGAATAGGTAGCACAAATTGATATGTGTGTGAGATATGATAGCCATGTTGTGACTAGTGGTGTTCTGCAGGAATCTGTTCTGGGACCCCTCTTATTTGCGATTTTTATAAATGACCTGGGTGAAGAAGTAGAAGGGTGGGTTAGTAAGTTTGCTGATGACAGAAGGGTTGAGGGTGTTGTGGATAGTGTGGAGGGTTGTCAGAGGTTACAGCAGGGCATTGGTAGCTTGCAGAACTGGGCTGAGAAGCGGCAGATGGACTTCAACCCAGATAAGTGTGAAGTGGTTCATTTTGGTACGTCAAATTTGAAGATAGAATATAATATTAATGGTGAGACACTTAAAGCTGTTGCGCAGGTTGACAGTGTTATTAAAAAGGCATATGGGTGTGTTGACATTTATCAACTGTGGGATTGAGTTCAATAGCTGTGAGGTAATGTTACAGCTATATAAGACCTTGGTCAGACCCCTAAGCCTGAGTGGACATAGTAGTAGTAGTCAGACCCCCCCCTTAGAGTACAGTGTTCAGTTCTGGTCACCTCACTACAGGAAGTATGTGGATACTATAGAGAGAGTGCAGAGGAGATTTACAAGGGTGTTGCCTGGATTGGAGGGTGTACCTTATGAGAATAGGTTGAGTGAACTTGGCCTTTTCTCCTTGGAGTGACGGAGGATAGAGGTGACCTGATAGAGGTGTATAAGATAATGAGGGGTGTTGATCGTGTGGATAGTCAGAGGCTTTTCTTCCAGGGCTGAAATGGCTAACATGAGGGTGTATAGTTTTAAGGTGCTTGGAAATGGGATGTCAGGGGTAAGTTTTTCACACACACACAGAGTAGTGGGTGTTCAGAATGAACTGCCAGCGGCAGTTGTGGAAGTGGATACAAAAGGGTCTTTTAAGAGCCTCTTGGGTAGGTACATGGAGCTTAGAAGAATAGAGGGCTATGTGGCAGGGTAATTCTAGGCAATTTCTAGAGTAGGTTACGTGGTTGGCACATCATTGTGGGCTGAAGGGCCTATAATGTGCTGTAAATTTCTATGTTTTATGTTGTGATATAGTTGTGAACCTGGGAACTGAATACAATGATAGTTTGGAGAGATTTACAGAGGGAAAAGGGGATGGGTTGTTGCTCTGTTAATAGAATATGGTAACCACAGTAGTGAGAAATAACTAACTCAGAAGATCATTATGTAGCATCAGTCTGGATGTAAGCAAGAAATTAAAAGATACTGTGTGGAATAGTTTATAGTGTCGAACAACAGAAACGCTGTAAGACAGTATCCATAAATGATCTGAGTTTGTAAGAGGTAAAACAAATTGTAAGGCCACTTTAATTTTGTTAATTGGGCCATGAAGTGAGGATGATATTGGAGAAGAGTTTGGGAATATATTTGTAGAAGACTATATTGTGAAACCAATTTAGGGACCAAGCTGTTTTAGATCTGCTCATATGTAGTGGGGCTAGGATTAAATAATAATAATCTGTGTAATGGATCCATTGAGGAAAAGTGACAAGAACATGGGAAATACACATTCAATTTGAGAATGAGAAACTTTTGAAACTGGTATCCTAAAAAGGATCTTGTACTTTCCTAAAAGTTGCTGGTGAACGCAGCAGGCCAGGCAGCATCTCTAGGAAGAGGTGCAGTCGACGTTTCAGGCCTGAAACGTCGACTGCACCTCTTCCTAGAGATGCTGCCTGGCCTGCTGCGTTCACCAGCAACTTTTATGTGTGTTGCTTGAATTTCCAGCATCTGCAGAATTCCTGTTGTTTGTACTTTCCTGGCGTATATGATGTATAAACTCTTCTCAGGCTTCCAGCCAGGTAAAGAATCAATCACAACTGATGTTTCGACAACAAGCTCTACCATCCTCATCAGGGATGAAGCCTGGGCATGTCTAGTCCAGTGGTATTTGTACTTCCTGTAGTCCGTTCCTCCTGATTGGTTAGTCCGCATTCAATCAGGTTTTCGCTCTCCCACCATGCTTACAATTGAATTGCAGTTCTTACTTAGAGCAAGACCTTAGTCTTTGTTAAAGTTCTTTTCCTCCATAGTTTTATTTTTATTTCAGTGACTTCTATCCCTAGGCAGGCCGAAATGCCATTGGCGCAGTGCAGTAGTTTTCTGCCGATTAAGTCAATCCTATGGCCGTTGTGAATACAATGTTCTGCTACCACTGATTTCTCTGGGTAACTGAAGTAACACCTCCTGTGCTCCTTGATGCGGGTTTCCACTATGCATGTGGTCTGGCAGATATACACTGCTCCACATTCACAGGGAATCCTGTAAATGTCAGACAGCCTGAGTCCCAGGTCATCGTTGACCCGCAAAAGCTGTGATTTGGGCTTCCTTACGGGTTTGTGAATGGTACTAATCCAGTATTTTTTCAGGATCCTGGCAACCCTTCCAGAAACTGGAAATATAGGGAAGACAGGCGGTAATCCTTGTGGTTGGGCTTCCTGGTTTCTCTGGCGTCATGGAACACAGGAGGTTTATCCATTTGGGTTACCCAGAAAAATTGGTGATATGAGTATTCGTAATGGCCATGGGATTGACTTCGATGCCACCAAACTACTGTGCCATGCCAGTGGCTTTTGGAAATACCTGGTAAAGGAAGCCATTGAACTAAAACTAGAGGAAAAGAATTCTAACAAAGACGAAGGTCTCACTGTAAGTAAGAACTGGAATTCAATAGTAGGCAAGGTGGGAGAATGGAAACCTGATTGGTTAGTCTTCATCCAATCAGGTGGGATTGACTCCGGGGGGTATAAATACCACTGGACTAGACATGCCCAGACATCATCCCTGATGAAGATGGCAGAGTTTGTCATTGAAATGTCGGTTATAATTGATAATCTGTACCTGGCTGGAAGCCTGAGAAGAGTTTATTCATTGTATCCTAAACTTTGATATTTGGAATACAGAGTTGGTTAAAAGTGCATTCTGAAGATAGATGAACAAAGTGCTGAAGTCACTCAGCAAGTCAGACAGCATCTATGAAGAGGAATAAACGGTTGACATTTCAGGCCGAGATCCTCCTTCAATACCAGAAAGGAAGGAAGCAGGATCCAGAATAGGACAGCCGGGGTCAGGGTGGGGGGTCGGGGAGGGGAGGGAGTACAAGCTGGCTGGTGATGAGTGAGACCAGGGGAGGGGGAATAAAGTAAGAAGGTGGGAAGTGATGGCTGGAAGAGATAAAGGGCTGAGGAATAAAATCTAACAGGAGTGAATGGCCATGGAAGAAAGGAAAGGAGTAGGGTCTCCAGATGTCAATGATGGATGATGGAATTGAAGGCTTTGTTGCAAAGTTTGCAGACAATATGAAAATAGGTGGAGGATCAGGTAGTTTTGAGGAAGTAGTGAGGCTACAACAGGACTTGGATTAGGAGAATGGACAAAGCATTGGCAGATGGAATTGTGTCGGGAAGTGTATGGTCATGCATTTTGGTAGAAGAAATGAAAGGGTTGACTATTTTCTAAATGGAGAGAAAACACAAAACACTGAGGCTCAAAGGGACTTAGAAATCCTTGTGCAGGATTCCCCAAGGTTAATTTGCAGGTTGAGATTATGGTGAGGAAGGCAAATGTGATGTTAGCATTCATTTCAAGGGGACTAAAATATGAAAGCAAGGATGTAATGATGAAATTTGATAAATCACTTATGAGGCCTCACTTGGGAGTATTGTGAGCAGGGTTGGGCCCCTTATCTTAGAAAGGATGTGCTGAACCTGGAGAGGGTTTAAAGGAGGTTCACGAAAATGATACCAGGATTGAATGTCTTGTCAGATGAAGAGTGTCTGGTGGCTCCGGGCCTGTATTCACTAGAATTCAGAAGAATGAGGGATGACTTCATTGAAACCTATTGAATGGTGAAAGGCCTTGATAGAGTGGATATGGAGAGGATGCTTCCTATGGTGGGAGAGTCTAAGACTAGAAGACACAGCTTCAGAATGGAGGCGTGTCTTTTTAGAACGGAGATGAGGAGGAAGTTCTTTAGCCAGAGAATGGTGAATCTGTGGGATTCTTTACCTTAAATTTACATAATGACTTGGCCTCCACACCTGCCTGTGGCAGAGTTGATAGATTTTTGATTGGTCAGGGCATGAAGGGATATGGGGAGAAGGCAGGAGATTGGGGCTGAGAGGAAAATTAGATCAGCCATGATGAAATGGCAGAGCAGACTGGATGGGCCAAATATCCTAATTCTGCTCCTATATCCTATGGTCTTGTGGTCTGATGGGCAGGTAAGGAGAAGCGGAAGGGTGAAAGGGGAAATCAGAATAGGGAATGGAAAAGGAGTGAGAGGGAGTGAATTACCTGAAGTCAGAGAAATGTTAATCATGCCTTCAGGTTGAAGGCTACCCAGACTGAATATGAGGTGTTGCTCCTTCAACCTGAGTGTGGAATCATTGTGGTAGTTTAGAGGGTTATGGCCTGACATATTGAGATGGGTGGCTACAGGAAAATCCCACCTTTTGTGGATGACAGAGCGAAGGTGCTCAATAAAGGAGTTCCGCGCTCGACATTGAGGTAGTCTGTTTATTCTCCTCTATAAATGCTGTGAGACTTGCTGAGTTCCTCCAGCGTTGCTTCAGATTCCAGCATCTGCTGAATCTCTGTGCTTCTGAAAATAGATTAAAGGTAAAATGGTTCAGCATTGACAGACATTTACGGAGATCTTGTAAATTTTAACAAAGTGAGTACTTCATAAGAATGATAATTCATCTGTGCTGACTGATGGATGGCATCAAACTGAAAACAGTGGAACAAAGTTGTGAAAATTAGTAATGAACCAGAAGATTGATATTCAGAATTAAGCTTATTATCATTGTCTTATGTGAGATGAAATTTATTATTTTTCTGTAACAGTACAGTTCAAAGATAGAAAATTACCATAAATTACAAAATAAATATGTCATGCCAAAAATAGAGTTCATGCGTTCATGAACCATTCCGAAATGTGATTCTGTGGAAGAAACTGTTCCTGGATCATTGCATATGGGTCTTAAGTCTCATGTACCTCCTCCCTGATGGTAGTATTGAGAAATGGTATGTCTCAGATAATGAGGGTCCTTAATGATGGATAATGCTTTCTTGATACTGTCTTCAAATGTGGGGAGGGTTGTGCCCATAATGGAACTGGCTGAGTCTACAGTCCTCTGCAGCCTTGTGTGATACTATGCATTGGAGCCTCTGTGTCAGGTTGTAATGCAGTCACAATGCTCTCTGCTGTACATCTATATATAGGGAGGGAGAAGGAGATGGCGGTGCGATGCAGCGCGTGCGGCCATTCCGAATGATATCGTATGTGTTAACTAGGGGGCCGTGCACAATCCTGATTTGATGGAGACAGCTGTGAGAAGCACAGAGGAACACCTGGAGAAACTTCTGAAATGCCTGCTTCGCTGCCGCTGCTACTGTGCGATCAAGAATCTCCAGAGGGGAAGGCCCCAAATCCTCGGCTTTGCCTGTTGCCTGTTGCTGGGGCCGGGTCAAAGCGCTCGGCAGAGGTGGTGCTCGGTGCTTGGTGTCGGAATGCTGGTTGGAGGCTTGGAGTTTTCGGACGGACTCGGAGTCGGCTGTGGTCGGATGCTTCCAGGATGCTGCATCGGCAAGTTTGCGGCGCTGGAGGTTCACCGTCTGCATGAGATGATGGGACTTCCGAGAGACTTTGAGACTTTTTACCGTGCCCATGGTCTGTTCTTATCAAATTACAGTATTGCTTTGCACTGTTGTAACTATATGTTATAATTATGTGATTTTTGTCAGTTTTTCAGTCGGGTTTGTCATATGTTACTGTGATATCATTCTGGAAAAATATTGTATCATTTTTTAATGCATGTATTACTAAATGACAATAAAAGAGGACTGCGTGTCCTCAAAATCTAATCTAATCTAAATTTGCAAGTGTTTAGTGGTATATCAAATCTCCTCAAACTTCTAATGAAGTAAAGCCAGTGGTCCCCAACCACCGGGCCGCAGAGCATGTGCAACCGGGCCGTGAGGAAACGATATGAGTCAGCTGCACCTTTCCTCATTCCCTGTCACGCACTGTTGAACTTAAACATAGGGTTGCCAACTGTCCCGCATTTGCCGGGACATCCAGTGTATTGGGCTAAATTGGTTTGTCCCATATTTCCCCCGCTAAGGTAGAACTTTCCTATGAAACCTTTCGTGCTGAAATGGTGTGAAGCGAAGAAGCAATTACCATTAATTTATATGGGAAAAATTTTTGAGCATTTCCAGACCCAAAAAATAACCTACCAAATCATACCAAATAACACATAAAACTGAAAATGACACTAACATATAGTGAAAGCAGGAATGATATGATAAATGCACAGCCCATATAAAGTAGAAATAATGTATATACAGTATAGCTGGGAAGATGAAGGCGAAACCAATTTGTGGAAAAAAAATTGGCACGTATGTGCATGCGCACGGTTACGCGCTCGTCACACATGCGCACACAGGTGCCCGCGCAAGGCTTCATGGTCATGGTAGTCTGCCCTGGGATAAAGCGCCCCGGGATTTGACTGCTACTTTTGGCCCTTATTTGGGAGTGAGAAAGTTGGCAACCCTAACTGTAAAAGACATGTTGAGGTGAGTTTAACCCTACTTGAACAACAACCCCCCCCCCCCCCCCCCGGCCGGGTCGGCCGGTCCGCAAAAATATTGTCAATCTTAAACCGGTCCGCAGTGCAAAAAAGGTTGGGGACTGCTGAGTAAAGCTGCCTGCATCAATGTGTTAAGCCCAGGACATATCCTTGGAGATGTCCCCACTTAAAGCTGCTCACCCCTTCACCATTGACCACTCAATGACAATTGGTGCATGTTCTTCCAAATTTCCTTTCCTGAGTTTGACAATCAGTTCCTTGGTCTTGTCGATGCTGAATGTGAGGTTGTTGTTGCTCAACCAGCTGTGCCTTCTCAACTCATGTACCTCGTTACCAGCTGAGATTTTACCAGTAAGAGCATCGTCTGCAAAGTTATAAATAGTGTTTGAGCTGTGATTAGCCAGATGGCCATGAGTGTAGAGAGTAGAGCAGTAGCTAAGCACGCATCCGTAAGGTATTCCCACATTGATAGTAAGCAGGGCAGAGGTGTTATCACTGAACTGCACTGACCGGTCTCCTGATGAGGTTTGATCCAGTTATAGAGGCAGGTACAGAAGCCCAGGTGATTACTAGAAGCTTGGTGATTAATACTTACAAGTAGATGGTACTGAATGCTGAACTATATTTGATAAACAGCAGCATGACATGGGTCTTGCTGTTGTTTAGGTGTTCCAAAGCAGCATGAAGAGTCAGTGGGTTTGCGTCTGCTGTAGAACTGTTGTTGCAGTAAGTGAATCGCTATAAGTCCAGGTCCTTTCTCGGGCGGGAGTTCTAGCTGTGACCAATCTCTTTAAAGCATTTTATTACATTAAATGTGTGTACTACTAATCAATTGTTGTTGAAGCAGCTCAGCCTGTTCTTCGGCACTCGTGTGATTCCTGCTCTTTTGAAGCAATGAAAGGATAAAGATGTCCTTGAATGCTTCTGCCAGTTGGTTTGCTCGTTTTCAGTACCCTGCTGAGTGCCTGACATTTGAAAGTGTTCAACCCCCGCTGAACCATGTTCTGATATTGGTCTTGGAGACCGCGATCATGAAGTCGCTAGATGCTGTAGTGTTACTCTCTCATTTGAAGTGTGTATAAAAAGCATTGGGCTCATTGGAGTGAAATGTCGCTACTACTTATGTTGTTAGGTTTGGCCTTGTGGGAAGCAATGACATACAAACCCTGCCACAGTTGTGATCAGATCTAATTTCTAAAATTCCAAAAACTAAATGGAATTAGCTTTTTGCTTTCTCTTTGGGCTTCTGTAGGTTGTACCTGGATTTCTTGTAGGATTCTGAATTGCCAGCCTTGAACACCACAGACCTAGCCCCCAGCAGACTCTGTATTCCCTGGTTCATTCAGGGCTTCTGGTTTGGGAAATCTTGGGTACTTTCTCTAAGGCACACTATCATCCACACAGGTCATAATGCAGGAATTCTGCAGATCAGCAAGGAATGATTCAAAGGATAGAGGGGGGAAATAGACTTCAGTAAACCAGTAGATAATGTAAGGCAGTCAGAGCTACAGGTATTTGGAAAGCCAAGTGCATGTTGGCTCTAATTGTGAGGAATTAATTGTAAAAAGAGAATAGCAAAGACTGAACAAATATTTGGGTGTCTTTGTGGTAGGAAACATTAAGCACATTCCTTGAACTTGACAGCTGGGTTCCAGGATCTTAAAAGAAATGCCTGTGGGGATAATGGTAGTCATCTTCCAAAATTCCCTGGATTTCTGGGAAGATTTTTAGAACCATTGGGGAAAATGCTGAAGTCTGTCATTAAGGAAATAAAAATCAATACTGGGACCTCAAATTTATAATTCTTTTGGCAAGTGTCAGCATAGTTTATATGAAATAAATCCTGTCAAAGTTAAGAGTTCTATTGAAGATGAAACTTGTCTAGATAAAAGGGAACTAGAAAATGCATAGTATTTGAATAAGATGCCATAATATGTTCTTGGACAAAGTAAGGATCTGTCCTTGTGGGAGTATACACTCGTTGGCCACTTTATTAGGTACACCTGTGCACTGGCTTGTTAATGCAGATACAGTGGTGCTAGAAAGTTTGTGAAACCTGTAGAATTTGCTCTATTTCTGCATTAATATGACCTAAAATGTGATCAGATCTTCATGTGTCCTAAAACTCGATAAAGAGAACCCAATTATACTTGTTCATTTATTTATTGATGAAAATGATCTAATATCACATGCATTTGTTGGAAAAAGTATGTGAACCTTTGCTTTCAGTAACTGGTGAGACCCCTCTGGTACAGTAATCACTTCAACTAAATGTTTGTGGTAACAGTTGATCGGTCCTGCAAGCAGGCTTGGAGGAATTTTGGGCCATTCCTCCTTACAAAACTGCTTCAACTCTGAGATGTTGGTGGGCTTCCTCACATTAACTGCTTGCTTCAGGTCCTTCCACAACATTTCTATAGGATTGATGTCAGGACTTTGACTTGGGCATTCCAAAACTCAAATTTTCTTTTTAAACAGTTCCCTTGTTGATTTACTCTTGTCTTTTGGATCATTGTCTTGTTGTATTATCCTTCTGTTAAGCTTCAGGTGACTGACTGCTACCCTGACATTCTCTTGTAAAATTACTTGATACTATTTTGAATTCATTGTTTCCTCAACGATTACAAGCTGTACAGGCCCTGAGGCAGCAAAGCAGCCCTAGATCATGATGTTCCTTTCACCATGCTTCATGGTTGGGATGACGTTTTGGCATTGGTGTGCAGTGCCCTTTTTTCTCCAAACATAGCAATGTGCTATTTTGGCCAAAAAGTTTAACTTTTTGTCTCATTTGTCCACAGAACAATGTCCCAGAAGTGTTGTAGAACATCCAGGTGCTCTTCCGCAAACTTGAGATGTGCAGTAATATTTTGTTTCAGAGCAGAGGTTTCCTCTGTGGTGTCCATCCATGAACACCAAACTTGTTCAGTGTTTTTCTTGTAGTAGACACATGAATAGAGACATTACCAAGTTCTCGAGATATCTGTAGGTCTTTTGATGTTACATTTGGGTTCTTTTTCATCTCCTTCATCATTGCACGTTGTGCTCTTGATGTGATCTTTGCAGGATGCTCACTCCTAGGGAGAGTAGCAACAGTACTAAGTTTCCTCCATGCATCTCTGCATTTCTTCTAAGGTCCACTGAAACTCGTTTTGATTGAGGCATGGTGCACGTTAATAGATCTTTCTTGAGAAAAGCAGGCTCTGACTTAGACCATTAGACTATACTTCATTAGGAGTTTGAAGAGGTTTGGCATGGCAACAAATATACTCAATGTACCATGGAGAGCATTCTGACAGGCTGAATCACTGTCTGGTATGGAGGAGCTACTGCACAGGACCGAAAGAAACTGCAGAAGGTTGTAAATCTAGTCAGCTCCATCTTGGGTACTTGCCAACAAAGTACCCAGGACATCTTCAGGGAGTGGTGTCTCAGAAAGGCAGCATTCATTATTAAGGACCTCCAGCATGCCCTTTTCTCACACCATCAGGTAGGAGGTACAGAAGCCTGAAGGCGCACACTCAGCGATTCAGGAACGGCTTCTTCCCCTCTGCCATCTGATATCTGAATGGTGGCCGATTAGGAAAAGGGGAGGTGCAACGACACCTGGGTGTCATTATACACCAGTCATTGAAAGTGGGCATGCAGGTACAGCAGGCGGTGAAAAATGCGAGTGGTATGCTGGCATTCATAGCAAGGAGATTCGAGTACAGGAGCAGAGAGGTACTACTGCAGTTGTACAAGGCCTTGGTGAGACCACACCTGGAGTATTATGTGCAGTTTTGGTCCCCTAATCTGAGGAAAGACATTCTTGCCACAGAGGGAGTACAAAGAAGGTTCACCAGATTGATTCCTGGGATGGCAGGACTTCCATATGATGAAAGACTGGATCGGCTAGGCTTATACTCGTTGGAATTTAGAAGATTGAGGGGGGATCTTATTGAAATGTATAAAATCCTAAAGGGATTGGACAGGCTAGATGCAGGAAGATTGTTCCCGATGTTGGGGAAGTCCAGAACGAGGGGTCACAGTTTGAGGATAAAGGGGAAGCCTTTTAGGACCGAGATTAGGAAAAACTTCTTCACACAGAGAGTGGTGAATCTGTGGAATTCTCTGCCACAGGAAACAGCTGAGGCCAGTTCATTGGCTATATTTAAGAGGGAGTTAGATATGGCCCTTGTTGCTAAAGGGATCAGGGGGTATGGAGGGAAGGCAGGTACAGGGTTCTGAGTTGGATGATCGGCCATGATCATACTGAATGGCGGTGCAGGCTCGAAGGGCCGAATGGCCTACTCCTGCACCTATTTTCTATGTTTCTATATTCCTTTGGATCTTTGGACACTCACTTTTTTTTTTATATACAGTATTTCTGTTTTTGCATGTTTTTTATCTATTCAATTTATGTATACTGTCATTGATTTACTTGTTTATTTTTTAATTTTACTATTATTTTATCTCTGCTAGATTATGTATTGCATTGAACTACTGCTGTTAAGTTAACAAATTTCACGTTACATGCGAGTGATGATAAACCTGATTCTGATTCTGACATACGAGCAGATTTAGGCCATCTGGCCCATCGAGTCTGCTCTGCCATTCAATCATGGCTGATCCTTTTTTCTATCTTTTCAACTCCAGTTCCCGACCTTCTCCCCATAACCTTTGATGCCATGCCCAATCAAGAACCTATCAATCTCTGCCTTAATTACATCCAATGACCTGGTCTCCACAGCTGCCTGTGGCAACACATTCCACAAATTCACCACCCTTTGGCTAAAGAAATTTCTCCACACCTCTATTTTGAAAGGGCACCCCTCTATCCTGAGGCTATGCCCTCTTGTCCTAGACTCTCCCACCATGGGAAACATCCTTTCCACATCTACTCTGTCTAGGCCTTTCAACATTCGAAAGGTTTCAATGTGATCCCTCCTCATCCTTCTGAATTCCAGTGAATACAGACTCAGAACCATCGAACAAACGTTCCTCGTATGATAACCTTTTCATTCCTAGAATCATCTTTGTGAACCTCCTCTGGACCCTCTCCAATGCCAGCACATCTTTTCTAAGATGAGGGGCCCAAAACTGTTCACAATACTCAAGGTGAGTCCTCACCAGTGCCTTATAAAGCCTCAGCATCACATCCCTGCTCTTGTATTCTAGACCTCTTGAAATGAACGCTAACATGGCATTTGTCCTCCTCACCACTGACTCAACCTGCAAGTTAACCTTCAAGGTGTTCTCCACAAGGACTCCCAAGTCCCTCTGCATCTCAGATTCCTGATTTTCTCCCCATTTAGAAAATAATCCACACATTTATTTCTACGACCAACGTGCATGACCACGTATCTTCCAACTTTGTGTGTCTTTTTTTTATATAGTACAGGACACCTTTACAACCCACACCTCCAATCTCAACTCATTGATTGCAACACCTGACTCCAAACAGCTTTTTTAAAAAAGGCATTACCCCAGAGGTTCACATACTTTTTCCAACAAAGACATGTAATATTGAATCAATTTTCTCAATAAGTAATTGAACAAATATAATGTTGTTGTGTTATTTATTTAATTGGCTCTCTTTATCTGGTTTTAGGATGTGTGAGGACCTGATCACATTTTAGGTCATATTTATGCATAAACAGAGAACATTCTACAAGGTTCCCAAACTTTCTAGTGTCACTGTATATATTTAGAGAGAGAGTGCAGACCCTTCTGGCCCAATCAGCTGCACTGCCCAGTAGTCCACCAGTGTAACCCTTGGCTAATCATAGGGCAATTTACAATGATCAATAAGTCTGGTAAATCTTTGGTATGTGGGGGAAACTGGAGCACTCAGATGAAACCCATACGCTCATGGAAAGAACGTACAAACTTCTTTCAGACAGCATCAGAACTGAGCCCTGAACTCTGCTCCAAGCTGTAATAGTATTGCTCTAACTGCTGTGCTATTATCTAATCAGCCAATTGTGTGGCAGCAACTCAGAGCATTAAAGCATGCAGACGTGGTCAAAACCATGTTGAGACCAAACCGCAATGGTGAAGAAATATGATCGAACTGACTTTGAGTATTTGGCAGTAGATGGGGTGATTTGAGTATCTCAAACTGTTGATCTCCTGGGTTTTTAAGCACAACAGTCTCTGGGTTTACAGAGATAAACAAAAAAAAATCTGGTGGGCGGCAGTTCTGTTGGCAAGAATGTCTTGTTAATGAGTGAGATCAGAGGAGAATGGCCAAACTGTTTCAAGCTGACTATAACTCAAATAATTACAGGTTACAACAGTGGGGTGCAGAAGAGCATCACTGAACACATAACACGTTGAACCTTGAAGTGAATGGGCTGCAGCATCAGAAGACCACGAACACTCACATAGTGACCCCCTGTCGTGTACAGGCGATACTTATTAAAGTGGCCATTGAAAGTACCTTACTAAAGTAGTAGTTAGCTGCTTGGTTCCCCAACCTGACTGCTATTTAATGAGATCATGGTTGTAATTTGTTTCAGATTCAGTTCTGAGCTGCTGGCATCTCCTTGCTTATCAACTATCTATCTATCTGTCTCTGTTCTAAAAATATTCAAACTTGTTCCATCACTCTTTGAAGAAGTCCTTCAAAGACCTGAAACTTTCTCAAAGTAAACATTTCCCCTTGCTCCTATCTCATTTTTAGATGGTGACTACCAAGTTTTAGATTCTTGCATGAGAGGATATGTCCTTAGCACCTCTACCTTGTCAGTAGCCCTCAGGATCTTTTGCTTCATTCAGATTGCCTTTTGCTCTTCCAAACTCTAGAAAACACAAGCTGAGCACACCTGATCTTTCTTAATAAGACAAACCACTCTTTCTTTCTGATATTAGTCCAGTTCACCTTCTTTGAACTGTTTCCAACACCACTGTATCTTTTTTTAAATAAAGATGCCAGTAAAGTCATGACTGCTGATGTGATCTCATCATTTCCCTTAAAATGAAGAATAACAGTCTCTAGGGAAGGTTGATTAGTCTAATATCAGAAAGGAAGAGATAATGGATGAGAATAAGCTAGCAAAAAATAGAAAAATGGAAAGGAGCTGACACAAATGTACGTAAAAAGGAAGAATATTCATATCCAGTATCATTCCCTTTTCTGTACTTTCCTCCATTTTCTTCCATTTTATTCTTCACTGTTACTTGTTTTGAAAACTCTTATGGCCTGCCGTAAATTTTCACAGCATTTTGTCTTTTACTTTCAATTTTTTGGTAATTTTTTAAATTGTTTCTTAATGGAATATTTATGTGTGTGTGTCACTTAAATGTGTATCAGTCCTTTGCTATGATCACGCCTTCAAGTTTATTTTCCAAATTATGCTTTTCTACCTTTGTAATTGCCATTATTTAAGATTAAGCTCTAGTTTCACACTTGAGTTTCTTCACCTTGTATTTCCCCATGGAGGACCTTTTCTATCACAATGTGTGGAACTGGATCGAAAGAGCCTGCTGATGGCCGAAGCGTAGCCCTTTCTTGGGGTATTGGAGTTTAGAGTTCAATTCTGCCATTCCCTCTAAGAAAGTTTGTAGGTTGTTCCTGTGTGTGTGTGGGTTTCCTTTGGGTGCTCCCGTTGCTGCCCTCAGTCCAAAGACGGTCAGTAGATCATTGTAAGTTGTCCTATAATTAGGCTGGGGTTAAATATTTGGGTTGCTGGGTCTTGAAGGCATACAGACATTCCTTTGATTCTGCCTATTGCTTTTCCACACCTTCTCAGCTACATAGACCAACTTGCTTTCTCCCTTTCTCTATAATGATTAAGGATCTTCAGCTTGACATGTTAATGGTATCTCCTTCCTCAGATGCTGCCCAACTTGTTGAATTTTTCCAGCATTTTCTGTTTCCATTGTATTATCCACTTGTTTCTTCCAATAATTAAAAAAGTGAAATAGTTTTATCATGTACAATATATTTGTCTTTTGGAAGTAAGGATTCTTGGTTGTAAAGCCGAAATTTATTGTAGTGGCAAAACCAAGAGAATTGCCACTGCTTGTGACCCTGGGGATTTGTTATACTTGCATGACATGCCCTCGGCTCTGATGATTGCTCCCAAAGTCAAATCATTTCTTCAATCTTTTATTAACAATTAGTAAACATACAACCTGAAGCGATGAACTTAAGTAGACCCAAGTGTAAGCTAAGCATTATTCAGCAAAAGGTACAATCTCTGCCAGTCCCAAGCTATAAACTGCAATGAAATAAGCAAGAATACATAATTTACTCCCCCCCCACTCATGTGACTAGTTAATATAATAAACCTAATCAACCCCGCAACATAGTGTATAAAACGGGTAGAGAACAGATACATGGCTCCTACATTCATTCTAAAGTTTAAAAAAATTCAGAAATTCATTAAAACTTTACTCTATATTGCATCACTTGCACAGACTGTATCTATTGATTTTGATACTTTTGGGTCTAACTACGTTTCTTTTTAAAAGGTGGCTAATGGAAAATGGAAGAAGATGAGCAAATATTGTCCTCTTGACCTTTTTTCAGGGTAAGGTGATGTTCTGAATAGCATATGGTGTTTCCTTTTATAATTGGATGTATTTTCTTCACCTAAGTATTGCTATTTTTTTTCTCTTTAATTAGAGAGATTGAAGAACAGTCTTGTTTCACTTTCAAAACACTTGATATGCTTTTTAGGCATTCACCAGGATCTCTAAATATTGAATTGCATTGTGAGATTTATCTCTCGTTTCTCAACTATCTCATATTTCTAATGGCACAGGTGACCATTCAGTCCGTCTACTCCTACATACTGGTTCTTGGGGTACTTCTATCAATTCCATTTATGTTCATGTCACTTGTTTATCTTAACATGCCCATCAACTTTTTACCTCTTCCACCAGATACGTGTTTATACCACCCACTTAGATCAGTGGTAATTTTACCATACCCAGTTAGCTACCGGAATATTTTTGGGACATGGGAGAAAACTAGAGTACCAGGTGGAACTCCACAGTTCTGAAAAGAATGTAGAGCCAAAGAAAGGTGAGCCCGGATCACGCTGCACCGCTGTCACCCATGCAAATAGGCTGCTGATGTTAATGACTTGGAGGAATACGTTGATGAATACCAGATCAGTTCATTCATGATCTAATTGAATGTTGGAACAAGACCGAACAATTGTTGACTCTTTCCTATCCTAATCGGCTGGAATGGCATTTAGCAGTTGAAGTTGCTTAGAGAAGGCAGAGCCTGTCAGCTCGTTCTTCAGACTCATCGCAGTGGTGGATCACAAACTGCTGAATTAATTAGAAATTGAATTAGTTTAATGTTAAGTGTTTTAAATTTATTATTAAATTTAATATCTCTGAATGTCAGGCCATCTAAAAACTACCAAAATTATCAACAACTTTCAAACAATTGAAAGATCACTTTAAATTAAAATTGCTCTTGTTTTCTTGGATATGTATACTTGTTTAGGGAATCTTTGCTGGCACAAAAAGTTGTTTTTAGAGATGTAAATAGTGTAATTAATAATGTATTCATGTACTTCACAGGAATAAACAGCGAATGTGCATAGCCTTGAAAAGTTTGTTGCAGGAGCCTCAGAACAATTTAAAGATTTTTAAGGTAAATTGTTAAAATGTATTGAAGACAGAAACAAACTCAATTACCTCAAGATCAATCCTAACACATAGGTTTGTAAGATTTAATTTTTTTTCTCTGGTTCCTAGTTGGCCATTTAGTTCAAATGTAATGAGCAGTTAATTGACAATTACAAATGTATGACATTGTTTATGGTCATCAGTGGAACAGTTCGGTCTCTTCAGCATCCTACACTGAAAACTGTTGTCTTCGTGCCATTTCAGGTATTGCTGCTGGTAGTTGTTTGTTTGCAGATGCCTGCATGGGTTGATAAGGATAGAAGCAGAGTATGAGTGAGAGTCTGGCTTCTCTCCTAAACATCTATTTGATATAACTTGTATTTGGGACCTGGTATAGTTCACATCAGTTGCTATATTCAGTAAATTTTCCCATTTGGCTTATGATAGGGAGACCATAGAAACATAGAAAACCTACAGCACAATACAGGCCATTCGGCCCACGAAGCTGTGGTAGACAAGTCCTTACCTTAGAAATTACCAATGGTTACCCATAGTTCTCTATTTTTCTAAGCTCCATGTACCTATCCAGGAGTCTCTTAAAAGACCCTATTGTATCCGCCTCCACCACCATCGCCGGCAGCCCATTCCACGCACTCACCACTGTGCGTTTTTTTAAAAAAAACTTACCCCTGACATCTTCTCTGTACCTACTTCCAGCACCTTAAAACTGTGCCCTCTCATGCTAGCCATTTGAGCCCTGGGGAAAAGCCTCTGACTATCCACACGATCAATGCCTCTCATCATCTTTATACACCTCTATCAGGTCACTTCTCATCCTCTGTCACTCCAAGGAGAAAAGGCCAAGTTCACTCAACCTATTCTCATAAGGCATGCTCCCCAATCCAGGCAACATCCTTGTAAATCTCCTCTGCACCCTTTCAATGGTTTCCACATCCTTCCTGCAGTAAGGTGACCAGAACTGAGCACAGTGCTCCAAGTGGGGTCTGACCAGGTTCCTATACAGCTGCAACATTACCTCTTGGCTCCTAAACTCAATCCCATGATTGATGAAGGCCAATACACCGTATGCTTTCTTAACCACAGAGTCAACCTGCACAGCAGCTTTGAGTGTCCTATGGACTTGGACCCCAAGATCCCTCTGATCCTCCACACTGCCAAGAGTCTTACCATTACTACTATGTTCTGCCATCATATTTGACCTACCAAAATGAATCACTTCACACTTACCTGGGTTGAACGCCATCTGCCACTTCTCAGCCCTATTTTGCATCCTGTCACTGTACCGCTGTAACCTCTGACAGCCCTCCTCACTTTCCACAACACCCCCAACCTTCATGTCATCAACAAATTTACTAACCCATCCCTCCACTTCCTCATCCAGATCATTTATAAAAATCACAAAGTGTAGAGGCCCCAGAACAGATCATTGAGGCACACCACTAGTCGCCGACCTCCATGCAGAATATGACCCGTCTATAACCACTCTCTGCCTTCTGTGGGCAAACCAGTTCTGGATCCACAAAGCAATGTCCGCTTACTCACTCTTCCTTCAGTTAGTCCTGACGAAGGGTCTTGGCCTGAAATGTCGACTGCACCTCTTCCTACAGATGCTGCCTGGCCTGCTGCGTTCACCAGCAACTTTGATGTGTGTTGCTTGAATTTCCAGCATCTGCAGAATTCCTGTTGTCAGCCTCTGCTCTTGTAGGCTTATCTACATATTGTGTCAAGAAACCTTCTTGAACACACCTAACAAACTCCACCCCATCTAAACCCCTTGCTCTAGGGAGATGCCAATCGATATTTGGGAAATTACTATCTCCCACCACGACAGCCCTGTTATTATTACATCTTTCTAGAATCTGTCTCCCTATCTGCTCCTCAATGTCCCTGTTACTATTGGGTGGTCTATTTAAAAAGAAAAACACCCAGTAGAGTTATTGACCCCTTTCTGTTCCTAACTTCCACCCACAGAGACTCCGTGGACAATCCCTGCATAACAGGTATATGGAGGAATTTAAGGTGGGGGGGTTATATGGGAGGCAGGGTTTGAGGGTCGGCACAACATTGTGGGCCGAAGGGGCCTGTACTGTACTATTCTATGTTCTATGTAACTTCCTCCTTTTCTGCAGCCATGACACTATCTCTGATCAGCAGTGCCACGCCTCCACCTCTTTTACCTCCCTCCTTGTCCTTTCTGAGACATCTAAAGCCTGGCACTTGAAATAGCTATTCCTGACCCTGAGCCATCCAAGTCTCTGTAATGGTCACAATTCATAGCTCCAAGTACTGATCCACGTTGTTGCGTGGATCAGGCCAGACTTGTTGGATCATCCCTTTGTATATTATTTGTAGTTGCACCTTGCTAGTTTCTTTATGCAGAACCATTAGCTAAACCTTTATTTAGCTATTCACATTCAGCTGTGGCATGATTCTGTTCCTTGTCATTAATCATCTGTTATTTTGAAACTGTTTTGCTTACATTTGAGAGCAATGATGATAAAGTTATTTGCATCTGACGGGCAAGCTCTGGGAACCCTTGTAAATGAGTGCAAAGGGTAATGACCTAGAATTGACTACAACTGAACAAAACTGTGGTAGATTTTCACTTGTCTGTTTAAAATATTGAACAGCATATTGAAATGAATTTTGACATCAAAATGATTTAGTGTTCTTTACAAAATCTTTGTAAATGGTGGTGTATTCCTTTTAAGTAATCAGTTATTCACAAAACAAATCAGAATAGTGATTTCAATGTCAAATAGGGTGCAGAAAATAAAAGCGGGCTAAAAACTGATTGGATTAAGTGAGGGGTTAAAAATAAAATTGAAAACACGTGAACGTTTCCAGCAATTAAATATTTATTGAAGGAATACAGTGGAAATATCCCAATTCCTGACAACTGCAGGTGGCTCAGCTTCTGGGCTACTTATTCTTTCAGGAAACAATGCTCATCTTTTATCGTTACCTAAACAACTAGTTCATTGTACATCACAACATCCCTTTGCTACTTTAGAACTTGCATGGAAGTGGGACATTTGGCCTAAATCATCCAGATCAACTAGTGGACACGTCATCACCAAGCATTTGTTTTATAGCTCTTCTATGCTTAAGTGATTCAAGTGTTCATCTGGCACTTAAATGCTGTCAGTGACATAGTGTCAACATGTAAATCAGACCCAAATTTGTAAACTGCTGACACACTTCCTGCTGATGGTAATTACCTCCTATTCAGGTACTTATCTGAGGTTGAGCATTAAATGTGACATGCAGACAAATATTAAAACCATTGATTAAAAAAGGTAAATTATGTTCAACATGTTAAAGGTAAATTATAAATACAATACCAAATTTTAGATTAGGATCATTTACTCATATGTTCCTTCACTGATTTGAAGTCCTATATAATGCATTCATTTGGTTACCTTGCAGTTTCAATCTCTAAATTTATCCTGAAGGAAAAAGAATATCTGAGGTTTGAATGCTGAAATTCTTCCATACTTGGTGACAATGGCATGATTCGCTTATGTGTAGCATCAATTCTTGAAATTGGTTTATTATTATGTGTACTGAGATACAGTGAAAAGCTTGTTGTACTGTTCAAACAGATCAAATTATTACACAGTGCATTGAGTTAGGGCAAGGCAAAACAATGCAGAATAAAGTATAACAGCTGCGGAGAAAGTGCAGTTTCAGGTAAACAGTAAAGTACAAGATCATAATGAGGCAGATTGAGGTCAAGAGTCCATCTTATTGTACCATTTAATAGTCTTATAACAACAGGGTAGAAGCTGTCCTTGAGCCAGGGTGTATGTGCCTTCAGAGTGTTGTATCTTCTGCCCAAGGGAAGAAGAGAGAAGAGGGTAGGTGGGCCTTTGATGCTGACTGCTTTACTGAGGCAGTGAGAAGTATAGACAGGAGGTGGTTTCTGTGATGGGATGTGCTGAGCTGTGTCCACAAACCTCTGCAGTTTCTTGTGGTCATGTGCAAAGCAGTAACCACACCAAGCTGTTATGCATCCAAGTAGGATACTTTCTATGTTGCATCATTACAAATTGGTAAGGGTTGATGGGGACAAGCCAGATTTCTTTAGCCTCCTGAGGAAGTAAGGCTTTGGTGAGCTTTCCTGGTTGTGGAGTCAACAGGATTAGACCTGGACAGGGTATTGGTGAAGTTCATTCCTAGAAACTCGAAGCTCTCAACCTCAATGCTATTCATGTAGAGAGGAGTGTATACATCACTTCCTCTTCCCTTTTGTTGAAGTCAATCACCACCTCTTTTGCTTACATTGAGGGAAAGTATATTGTCACGACACCATGTTATCTCCCTATCTCTTTCCTGTCAGTGACTCATCATTATTTGAGATACAGCCCGTTACGATGACATATCTGCAAACTTGTGGATGGGGGGAATTAGAGCAGAATTTGGCCATGCAGTACAGGAAATAGAGTAGGGGGCCGAGGATGCAACCTTGTGGAATACCAGTTTTTACAATTATAGTGTTTCTCTTTCTCTCTCTCTCTCTCTCTCTAGCCCTATTTTACACAATCATCTTTTCCTACCTTCTACGTGGAATTCAACATTTTATGATTGGTATAGAAAGGGTATTAGGTGCTTTGAAGATCTTTTCATAGGTAATCGTTTTGCAACTTTTCAGCAACTGTCTGCAAAGTTTGACCTACCTAGTACTCATTTCTTTAGATATCTTCAAATTAGACATTTCATTAACACTTTAATATCAAACTTTCCTGAGAAGCCTGAGAAAAACATTCCAGACCTGTTTCTTTGTATCAATCCATTTGGGTAAAGGGTATCTGCTGTTCGAGATAAGTTAGTGATCTTGAGTTGTGCCCCCTTTGATAAAATTAGAACTGCCTGGGAGCATGATTTAAATATTTCTCTGTCCGACGAGGCTTGGGATTCAATTTTTAAGTCAGTTAACTCAACCTCTTTATGTGCTCGCCACTGCCTTTTGCAGTTTAAGGTTGTACACAGGGCTCATATGTCTAAAACTAAATTATCGTGGTTTTACCCTGACATTAGTCCCGTTTGTGATAAGTGTAAAGGAGCTGAGGCTTCTCTCATCCATATGTACCTGGCCTGTCCTAGTCTAGGAAAATTTTGGAGAGAAGTTTTTTCAACCCTATCTCATATTCTTAATTGCCACTTAGAACCTAACCCTCTGATTGCTCTTTTTGGCACCTTGGGTGAAGTAGACATGCACTTTTGTCCGACTAAATGTCGAACATTATCTTTTGCCTCTCTCTTGGCTAGATGGTTAGTTCTTTCTTGGGTGGAAAGATGCTGCCCCACCCACACATGCTCAATGGCTTAATGATATTATCTCCAGTTTAGACTTTAAAAAGATTCATTATTCACTTCTTAATTCAAACATAATGTTTCATAAGGTGTGGGGACCTTTTCTTGAATACTTTCATAACTCCTCTTTAGATTAAGTATGTCCTTTTTTTGTACTACAATCCCTTACTTTCAGTTGTTTTTCCTGTAAGTTTTATGGTTTTTTGTTGTGAATTACATTATAGTTTTGGTAGTTAGCATTACATTTTCTTTTTTTATATATTAGTGGGAGATTGGGGAAGATATTAATCTTACATGGTTTTATTTTGGGTGCTCTTTCTTTATTGTTATGAGATGTTTGTTTTGCCCTGTATAAATCTCCATTTTGTTGATGGGTTTTTTCCTGTAGTTATATTGTAGAAACGCATAAAAAAGTTAATAATAAAAAAAAGAATTATAGTGGTAGAGATGTTGCTAGCTATCTTTTCTGGTTGCAGTCTTTTGGTCAAGAAATTGAGGTTCCGTTTGTGGAGGGAGGCTTTGACTCTTGTGGTCCAGAGCTTAATGAATTTGCTTGGAATAATAGTATTGATGGTGGAGTTGTAGTCAAATAGTCTGTATGGTTTTTACTGCCCAGATGCTCCAGAGGTGGGTCAGGGAGATGGCATCTGCTGCAGGCTTGTTTTGGCTTTAACCGAAATTCGTGTGGAAAAACTTATTTTAGATACAGAAACAGAAAATGTTTTAATGGCTTTTAAATATTCAATTGTCCATTTTAATTATGTGTATAATTTGAAATGAATGTTTAGCAATGGAATAAAGCAACCTGGAATGCACAAGGTCAGAAATTATCCATAAGCAGAAGTTGTCATTTAATGATTAGCAATGCACTGTTTGCAATACTACACTATTAATCCTTATTTGAATGGTTTTTGAAATATACTGTATAGAGATGCATTATTTGCCTCTTGTATTTGGTTTCCAATTTTTCACTTTTTTATATTCTTACCTTTCCCCTTGTATCGACAAAACTCCTGCGTGTTTTAATGACTAACCCATGAAGAACGGAGAGTTGATATTCGGCTGTAAAGATGACCAAGATTGCTTGATGGATCTGAATGAACTTGCCAATCATTTGAAAGCATACTTCTTCCCCACTAACGGTGTGGTTAATGGACCACAGTGTATCCGAACTGTTATCACTGAACTCATTCAAGTAATAACAATGGCTTTGTTGAGTACTCCTGCAGACTCCTGTAGGACAGGCGATATGAAGAGAACACGTATTTCAGAGGAAATGAGCCAATGTGAAGCGAGTCAGTTTCGCAGGGACGTTTTAAGGAATAGTAAGTTTTTTTTGTTACTATTTTATCTGAAAGTATTATTTGATGATGAGTATGATTGGATTAAGTGTTTGATCTTTATTCTCTGTTGCAATTACGAGTTGGCCTAGTCCAATTAACAAGAGACCTATAAAGATAACACTCCTTAAGTTTTCATCACAATAACCTTAACCATCTCATTTATTTTCAGCTGAATCTTAGAGATCTTTATTCATTGAAAGTTTTCTTTTTTTTTGGGATTTTGCCCTGCAAAACTTGCATCCAAATTTTATTTTTTTTTATCAATATCCATTTTTAGCCTAGTGTGCTCTTTGCCATATCAATGGGTGTTTTGCTGTGCATTTCAAGGATGACATAATTTTGTAAATTAAATCTCTAGACTGCTATGTATGGACTTTGGTATGGGCCAGTCATTTGAAACTGGGCCCACTCACATACTTCCAAGTGTAATCAAGGATGGTGTCATCCTATAATGGGCAATTTATGTTGTTATTACTGATATCAGGTCAGTATCTAACTTTCAAAGTATCTTTGTATGAATAAAGCCAGCTAGATTTATGCAAGTGATGTAAAACAGTATCTCTGAGTGATTCAGAAATCAGTACAAAAAGATTGGATGAAGGGGATTGACCCAAATCAATAAACTACTCTGATATTTATGTGATGTGTATAAAAGTATCAAGCTGGCTGGCTGCACTTTTTATTACTATTAGGTTTAAAGCAAAAGGCAAGTCCACATATACAGTACAGTTGTTGTACCTAGGGCTGATTAAATAACTCTTCACTTACACCTAGAGGTAAGGGCCCCCATCATGCAGTTTGTTAAGGAGTTCCAAGACTTAAATCCAGCTACAGTGCTGGTATATTTCCAAGTCAGGGTAATATGTTGCTAGGAGGGGTACCTTCACGTGATGTTGTATTCATCGATATACAAATATAACATCTATATTTGTATGGGGTGCAGAAGTTCCTACAGAAGAACTACCTTTTAAAAAAAAATTGTTTATTGAGATACAGCGCAGAATAGGCTCTTCCTCAAGTTAAGGCATCCACTTAATCCTAGCCTAATCATGGGACAATTTACAATGACCAATTAACCTGCCAACCAGCACGCCTTTGGACTGTGGGAGGAAATTGGAGCACCCCAAGGAAACCCATGTGGTCACAGGGAGAACATACTAACTCCTTACATTATTTTGAAGGTAGTTGTAGGACCTATGGTGATAATTAAAATCAGTGACTTTTTTTTTAATTAAGTAACTCATTTGATCCAAATTTGTCAGTCAAGTGATTCCCTGAACACACCGGTGACACATGCCATGAATGATGTTTATTATTCATGATGAATTATTCCTTTACCTCCAATTGCTTTTCAAATGGTCACCTGCAATAATTTTTCATTCCTGTTCCCCAGGTGATCCCAAGTCAATTGGACAATCCTGAGTTGTTTCCCACAAAGTTATAATCAGGGTACAAGAAGATAAGACATTGAAGCAGAATTAGGCCATTTGGCCCGTCGAGTTTTCTCCACTTCTTAATCATGGCTGATTCATTTCCCTCTCAACCCCAATCTCCTGCTTCCTCCCCAATAATGCCATGTCTTAGTAAAAATGTATCAACCTCCACTTTAAGTACACTCCACAGCCGTCTATGTCAACAAATTCCACAGATTGACCACCCTCTGGCTGAAATAATTATTTCAGTCCTGGAATAATTTTCATGAACCTCCTTTGAACCCTCCCCAACATCAGCTCATTGCAGCACCCAGTAGCAATAGACTGTTGCAATGCTTTGAGGTTGGTCATGACTGGAATGAACTCCTGTCTCACCAAAGACCTAGACCCACTGCAGTTTGCCTATCACCATAATAGGTCTACGGCAGGCGCAATCTCAATGGCTCTTCACATAGCCTGAGATCACCTGGACAACACAAACACCTATATCAGGATGCTGTTCATCGACTGCAGCTCTGCGTTTAACACCATTATTCCCACAGTTCTGATCGTTAAGTTACACAACCTGGGCCTCTGTACCTCCCTCTGTAATTGGATCCTCAACTTTCTAACCAGAAGAGCAGAACCTATATTGATTGCTGATAATATCTCCTCTCTGACAATCAATACTGATACACCTCCGACGTGTGGTGCTTAGCCCACTGCCCCACACTCTCTATACCCATGACTGTGTGGCTAGGCATAACTCATACCATCTATAAATTTGCTGATGATACAAATATTGTTGGTAGAATATCAGGTGGAGATAAGAGGGCGTACAGGAGTGAGATATACCAGCTAGTTGAGTGGTGTCAGAGCAACAACCTTGCACTCAATGTCAGTAAGACGAAAGTGCTGATTGTGGACTTCAAGAAGGGTAAGACGAAGGAACACATACCAATCCTCATAGAGCAAGAGCAAGCAGAAGTGGAGAGAGTGTGCAATTTCAAGATCGCTGAGGATCTTACCTAGTCCCAACATATCGATGCAGCTATAAAGAAAGCAAGACGGCAGCTATATTTTATCAGGAGTTTGAAGATATTTGGTCTGTCAACTAAAACACACTAACTTCTACAGATGTACTGTGGAGAACATTCTGACAGGCAGCATCACTGTCTGGTATGGGGAGGGCTACTGCACAGGACTGAAGGAAGCTACAGAAAGTTGTAAATTTAGTCGGCTCCTCTGGGGTACTAGTCTCTGTTATACCCAAGGCATCTTCAAGGAACAGTGACTCAGAAAGGTGATGTCCATTGTTAAAGACCCCCATCACCCAGGTCATGCCCTGTTCTCAAGATTGACGTACAGAGGCCTGAAGGCACACACATAGCAATTCAGGAACAGCTTCTTCCCCTCTGCCATACGATTCCTAAGTGGACATTGAACCCATGAACGTTACCTCACTTTTTCCTTAATATATTATTTTTGTTTTTGCACTATTTTTAATCTACTCAATATATGTATATATAACTGCAATTGATTTACTTATTTATTTTTTCTTTCTATGTTATCATGTATTGCATTGAACTGCTACTGCTAAGTTCACAAATTTCATAACACATGCCTGATAATAAACTTGATTCTGTCTTTTCTAAGATAAGGGGCCCAACCTGCTCACAGTACTCCAAGTGAGGCCTCCATAGTGTCTAATAAAGCCTGAGCATTACATCTGCTTTTATATTCTACTTTTCTTGAAATGAATGCTAACATTGCATTTGCCATCCTCATCACTGACTCAGCCTGAAAATGAGTCTTTAGGGAATCTTGCACAAGGTCTCCAAAGTCCCTTTGCACCTCAGATTTTTGTATTTTCTCCCCGTTTAGAAAATAGTCTATGATTTATTCCATCTGCCACTTTGCCCATTCTCCTATTCTGTCTTGTCCTTCTGCAAACTCCCTGCTTCCTCAAGGCTACCTGTCCCTCCATCTCAGAAACAAGAGAAAATCTGCAGATTGTGGAAATCCAAGCAACAGATGCACAATGCTGGAAGAACTCAGCAGGCCAGGCGGCATCTTTGGAAAAGAGTACGGTTAATATTTCAGGTCAAGACCCTTCATCAGGGCTGGGGAATAAAAGACGAGTAGTCGGAATTGGAGGAGGGGAGGAAGAAGCACAAGGTGACAGGTGAAACTGGAAGGTGAAGTAATGAGCTGGGAAGCTGATTGGTGAAGGAGATAAAGGGCAGGAAGGGGGAATTTGATAGGAGAGGACAGAAGGCCATGGAAGAAAGGGAAGGGAGAGGAGCACCAGAGAGAGGTGATGGGCAGGTAAGGAGATGTGAGAGAGGAAAATGGGAATGGTGAAGGGGGGGGCGCGCATTACTGGAAGTTCGAGAAATTGATGTTCATGCCTTCAGGTTGGAGGCTACCCGGGTGGAATATAAGGTGTTGCTCCTACAACCTGAGTGTAGCCTCATCCTGACGGTAGAGGAGGCCTTGGACTGACATGTTGGAATAGGAAAGGGAAGTGGAATTAAAATGGGTGGCCACTGGAAGATCTTGCTCTTTCTGGCAAAATGAGAGGCCTCCTGTATATCGGTGAGACCCCTTTCTGAGCACCATCCACCAGAAAAAGTACATGACAGATTCTCCGTATGTTCCTCCATGTACTCCAAAACGTCATCCATAAGAATTGACTCCAACATCTTCCTTCCTGCTAAGGTCAGGTTAATTGGCCTATCAATTTCCTTCCTTTTGCGTCCCTCCGTTCTTGAAGAGTGGAGTGACATTTTCAGTTTTCCAGTCCACTGGAAACATGCTAGAATCTAGTGTTTCTTGAAAGATCATTACTAATGTCTCCACAATCTCTTCAGTTACCTCTTTCAGAACCCTGGGATGTAGTCCCACTAACTTTTGCTCTATTATATACTCTCTCTTTTGCTTTTATGTTGGCTTTGATTTCCCGTTAGCCATGGTTGTGTCATCTGTCTTTAGAATACTTCCTTTTTTGGGTATATATATTTTGCACCTTCTGCATTGCTCTTAGAAATTCCAGCCATTGCTGCTCTGCCATCATCCCTGCCAGTTTTCTTTTCCAGTCAATTTTGGCCATCTCCTCTCTCATGCCTCTGTAATTCCCTTTACTCCACTGTAATACTGATTCATCTGACTTTAGCTTCTCCTTCTCAAATTTCAGGGTGAATTTGTTCGTATTATGATCACTTTCCCCTAAGGGTTCCTTTATCTTCAGCTCCCTAATCAAATCCAGTTCATTACACTATACCAAATCCAGAATAGTGGATCCCCCTATTGGGCTCAACCACAAGCTCGTCGGCATTCAACAAATTCTCTCTCTTGGGTTCCAAAATCAGCACCAACCTGATTTTACCAATCTGCCTGCAGATTGAAATCTGCCATGACTATCTTAACATTGCCCTTTTGACACGTATTTTCTATCCCATTGTAATTTGTAGTGCACATCATGGTTACTGTTCAGAGACCTGTATATAATTCCCATCAGGGTCTTTTTACCCTTGCAATTTCTCTTAACTCTACCCACATTGATTCTACATCTTCTGATTCTATGTCACCACTTCATAAGGATTTGATTTCATTTTTTATCAATAGAGCAACACCACGCCTCCTACCTTCCTGCTGGTCCTTTCGATACGCTGTGAATCCTTGGATATTAAGTTCCCAACTATAATCTTTTAGTCATATCTTAGTCATGCCCACAGCATCATACCCGCCAATCTCTAACTGCGTGATAAGATCCTCTACTTTATTTTGTATACTGCCTGCTTTCAAATATAACACTTTGTGTCCTGTATCCATCATCCCTTTTGATTTTGCCCCCCATTACACTGCAACTATTCCACCGACTGCAATTTTCCATTATCATGTCCGTCCTTTCTGACAGCCTCATTACAAATTGCCTCTGCTTGTATGCCAAATGCCCCATCCTCAGCTTCCCATCCCCCCTGTCAAATCAGTTTAAACCCTCCCCAGCAGCTCTGGAAAACCTGCCCACAATGACATTGGCCCTCCTCGGGATCAGGTGTAACCCATCCCTTTCGTACAAGCTCTACCTTCCCCGGAAGAGATCCTGATGCGCCAGAGGTCTGAAGCCCTGCCCCCTGCACCAGTTCCTCAGCTACACATTCATCTGCCAAATCACCCTATTCCTACCCTTACCTGTGTATGGCACAAGCAGCGATCCAGAAATTAATACACTGGAGGCCCTGCTTTTCAGCTTTCAGCCCAGCTCCCTAAATTTGCTCTTTGGTACCTCCTCCCTTTCCGACATTATGCCATTGGTGCCAGTGTGTATCAAGTACCCTCCCCCTTTAGAATACCATGGACCTGACCCCAGCACCCACGAAGCAACATTCCATCTGGGTGTCTGTTGAATCTACAGAATCCCATATCACTATTGCAGTCTTCTCCACCACCCCCCCTCCCCTACTGAGCCACTCAGTGCAAGAGACCTGATTGCTGTGGCTTGCCCGGTAGGTCATCACTCACCCCTCAACGCTATCCAAAGTAGTATGATTAATATTGAGGGGAACAGCCACAGGGGTACTCTGCACTGGCTGACCACTTCCTTTCCCTCTCCTGACAGTCACCCAGGTACCTGCCTCCTGCAACTTAGGGGCGACTACCCCTCTGTAGCTCTCACCTATCAACTCCAAAGGTAATCCGGCTGCAACTTGTTACACCTGGGGCAGATGTGGTTATTCACGCCTCGCACAAATAACACAGCACAGCCCCTAGAGCCACCTTCACTATATTAGATACTAACAGAGGAAGAATGAAGGAGACGAAATTTACCAGATACTTGCCTTGCCGAAGTCTGATGAGCCAAAGCCTATCCACTCAAATACTGGTCCACTCACACAATGGCTGCCCTGCTTGTCCCTGCCTTATTTTTATTTGCCCTTGTTAATGAATCATGATTTGATTGGGCCGCCGGAAAATGCTGAAAGACCGTGAATGCTTCTTTTTAAGATGTCAAGCACGGGCCTGTTAGTAGCCTCCTCTCTTGTTCCTGATTTGACTGGGCTGCTGGAAAAATGCTGAAAGTCCACAAACATTTAATTTAAAAAAAACTCTCCTGGAACTGTGAGTAGCCATCTCTTGTTCCTGATTTGATTGGGTTGCCGGAAAACGCTGAACCCTTGCGAACGGTGATGGTATATTCACCGTCAACTCCTTTCCTGTTCTGTTTTTCAATCTCAAGCCATTTCCCATAGGTCCCTTCCTCACCTGCTTAAATGGGATCAGTTTCTACATATACTGCACTCACTATGGTTGTTTGACATTCATTCTCAGGTGTGTCACAATTTCTTCCTGCCAAGAGTTGCAAGATGATTGCATTTATCATCTGCCACAGATGTTCTTTTCTTTCAATTAATTCCATACTTGGCTTCAGTCTTGGTTCTATTGTGAGTAGTTGGGGGGTGCATGTGTTTTTTAAACTGTATTAATAAATGGGGATTTCACTCTAAAGAATTGAGATCTACATCCTCTTTGATCCTAAGCAATGCTTCTCATGCCATATCTTAATAAGAATTCAGCTTCCATCCCTAATATAGCCAACTGCAGGAAATTTACTGAAAATCTTCTTCATACCTTTTATACATTCGATGTTCTGTCAGCCAGCCTCCTCAGTTCTGTTAATGGGTTCAACCAAAAGCTCTGCTGCCTGTATCTCACCTCGTATCAAGGCAGTGCGCTCTAAATTTAGAAATGTCATCTTTGCCCCTATCATTAGTCGTTCTCACTTGGGTCACTCTTTGAAAGCACTACTTGCATGGGCTTCCTAACAAAGCTTGCTTCAAATTTTAAGATGGAATATTGTTTGATTATTTAGAATTACAAATATTCTAGTTAAATGTTTCATTAAATGTATGTTGTTAATGTGAGGTAGGTGCCTTTGATCCATTATCTAAAACTATGTAATATACGTATATTCAGCTTTCAACAATGAGAGCTGTCAGATGAAGATTTGCGTAAATAACATTATCAGGATGAAGGCATTAAAAATGTGACTTGCAGTGGAAGATTGTTAAACTCCAGCATGAAAATCAATTTTAGTTTTTTTGTTGTAATAATTATTTTTTAAGAAAACCAAAATCTCATATGGTTCCAGATATTCACTCAGTGGAGAATTCGGGCTTGCCAAAAGGCTCCGTTCTTTCTCAGATTCTTCAAGTGCAGATGCTTGATATGATGGACATAGATGGAATTTATCCTTTATATCTGAGAGTTCAACAGCACTTAGAAGAATTTCCCAAAGACAGGTTAGTTGGAATTGTATGATGTAATTGTAGGGGTACGTGGAAAAGAATGGGCGTCACTGATTTTACAGCTACAGCATTTATTTTATGAAGTAGATCGGTAACATTTCCCATCGGTTTCATAGACTGGTCATATGTTGTTATTCCCTGTTGCTGGAAGACCCAAAATTGGACTCTTCATCTTAGTTGACTAATTTCATAATATGGAGAACTTTACATGTGTCAATGGATCCATCTGTCATATCTAAGTCTACCGGTGTAACTGGTAAAATTCCCTTTGAAATAAGAATCCTTTCCACTCATTATCTGCCTGCATAAGGTGAAGGTATGTCATTACATATCAGACCAAAAGACATAGGAGTGGAAATAGGCCATTTGGCCCATTGAGTCTGCTGCACCATTTAATGATGGCTGATCCTTTGTTTCCCTCCTCAGCCCCACTCCCCGGCCTTCTCCCTGTAACCTTTGATGCCATGCCTAATCAAGAACCTATCAAGCTCTGCCTTAATTATACCCAGCAGCCTGGCTTCTCCAGCTGCCTGTGGTAACAAATTCCAGAAATTCACCATCCTCCGGCAAGAGAAATTTCTCCGCATCTCTGTTTTATATGAATGCCTCTCTACCCTGAGGCTGTGCCCTCTTGTCTTAGAATCTCCCACCCTGGGAAAAATCCTTTCCACATCTATTCTGTATAGGGCTTTCAACATTCAAAAGGTTTCAATGAGATCCCCTCTAATCCTAATTCCAGCGAGTACAGACACAGAGCCATCAAATATTCCTTGTATGATAACCCCTTTCATTTCTGGAATCATCCTTGTGAACCTTCTCTGAACCTTCTCTAAACCTTCTCCAATGCAAACATATCTTTTGGACAAGGAGCCCAAAACTGTTCACAGTACTCAAGGTGAGGCCTCACCAGTGCCTTATAAAGCCTCAGCATCACATCCCTGCTCTTGTATTCTAGACCTCTTGAAATGAATGCTAACATTGCATTTGCCTTCCTCACCACTGACTCAACCTGGAAGTTACACTTTACACTCCCAAGTCCCTTTGCATCTCAGATTTACGGATTTTCTCCCCGTTAAGAAAGTAGTCCGCACATTTACTTCTACTACCAAGGTGCATGACCATGCATTTTCCAACATTTTATTTCATTTGCCACTTTCTTACTCATTCTTCTAATCTGTCTAAGTCCTTTTGCAGCCTACCCTTTATCTCAACATTAGCTGCCCCTCCACCAGTCTTCATATCATCTGCAAACTTGGCAACAAAGTCATCTATTCAATCATCGAAATCATTGATATACAGCGTAAAGAGAAGTGCTCCCAACACTGACCCCTCTGGAACACCACTAGTCATTGGCAGCCAACCAGAAAAGGATCCCTTTATTCTCACTTGCTGTCTCCCACTCAGCCAATGCTCTAACCATGCAGTAACTTTCCTGTAATACCATGGCTCTTAACATGGTAAGCAGCCTCATGTGTGCTCCTTGTTAAAGACCTTCTGAAAGTTCAAATATACAACATCCACTGCATCCTCTTCATTTATCCTACTTGTAATCTCCTCAAAGAATTCCAGCAGGTTTGTTAGGCATTTGTAATGATTCGTGCACAAATGTTTATAGAAACTCACAGGCTACTTTATCGAAAATACATAATTTTCTATTTGGTACCAATTACTGTCTTCTGAATCTGTGTTAAATTCTATTTGATTAAGGTTGCTTCTAGACTGTGATTGTTCTAGTCTCATGCAGTAGGTAGTTTATCTTTAGTATTTGTCAACTTGGTAAATTTTGCAATTAGCTCCTTTAATCTCACTGAACAACAAAGATTTTGCTTTCTGGATACTTTTGGGTGTACCTTATGGATTTTGTGCTGCTGATCATGAAAATCACCATGAAATTTCCCTATCACACACCATTTATTTCTTTTTCAAATCGGCTATATTTGTTATTTCAATTCATAATTCAAGTCAATTAAAATGTTGCCCACAATATAAGCAGAAAAGTTTTCTATCTTGTATCTTTTCTATGCTTAGGCAAGGTGAATGCTGTATGGCAGGACAGATTTTAGAAAGGCTATAAAGGCATCATGCACACGCTGTTCTATGCATTGCATTTACATGTACATCGGCTGTACATGCATCACATATTGTGTGTACTCATTATAAATTAACTATTTTTAGGAATATTTGTGATAGCAAAATGTCCTGCTAATGTTGCAATAGCTGCAATACTTTCTCTGATATTTTTGACAACTATCTGCTTAAATGCCAAAGATGAGATGAAGCATGACTCCTCTTATTAAGGAAGCCTACGAGTTCTACTTTGGAGATAAAATTGGTGACCAAGGTAAAATCTGGGCTCCTCATATTTCTTGTGCAACATAAGACTTGGAAGCAGAATTAGGCCATTCAGCCCATCAAGTCTACTCCGACATTCCATCATGACTGATCCCAAATCCCACTCAACCCCCATACACTTGGCTTCTCACCATATCCTTTGATGCCCTGACCAATCAGGAAACTATCAGCTTCCACTTTCAATATACCCACAGACTTGGCCTCTATTGCAGTCTGTAGCAGAGTATTCCACAGATTCACTATTCTCTGGCTAAAAAAAATTTCTCCTTATCTCTGTTCTAAAAGGTCACCCCAACAATTTTGAGGCTGTGCCCTCTAGTTCTGGATACCCCCACCATAGGAAACATTCTCTTCACATCCACGTTATTTAGTCCTTTCAAGATACGGTAAGTTTCAATGAGATTCCTCGCATTCTTCGAAATTCCAGTGAATACTGGCCAAAGCTGCCAAATGCTCCTCATATGTTAACGCCTTCATTTCTGGAATCATCCTCTTTAACCTCCTCTGGATTCTCTCCAATGTTGACACATCCTTTCTGAGATATGGAGCCCAAAGCTGTTGACAATACTCCAAGTGCAGCCTGACTAATGTCTTATAAAGGCTTAACATTATCTCCTTACTCTATTCCCCTTGAAATAAATGCCAACATTGCATTTGCCATCTTTACCACAGACTCAACCTGTAAATTAACCTTCGTAGAGTCTTGCATGAGGACTCCTAAGTCCCTCTACACCTTTGAAGTTTGAACCTTCTAGTCACTTAGATAATAGTCCGCAGTATTCTTCCGTTTACCAAAAGGTATTATCGTACATTTTCAAACACTGTAATCCATCTGCCACATTTTTGCCCATTCTTCTAATTTGTCTTAAGTCCTGCTGTAATCACATTGCTTCCTCAGCACTACCCACCCCTCCACCTATTTTCGTATTATCCGCACTTTGTCACAAAGCCATCAATTCCATTATCCAAATCACTGACAAAGAATGTGAAAAGTAGAGGTCCCAATACTGACTGCTGAGGAACACCACTAGTCACTGACAGCCAACCAGATAAGGTCCCCTTTATTCCCACTTGCTGCCTCCTGCCTGTCAGTCATTCCTCTATCCAAAACAGTATCTTTTCTGTAATGCCATAGGATTTTTATTTTGTTAAACTTGCCTCTCCTTGTCCACTGGGCTTATTACTTTCTCGAAGAGCTTTAACAGATTTGTCAGACAAGACTTCCCATTAAAAAAACCTATGCTGACTTTGACTGACTTTATCATTAGTCTCCAACTACCCCAGAACGTAATCCTTAACAATAGACTCCAACAATTTCCCAATCACTGAGCTTAGACTAACTGGCCTATAATTTCCTTTCTTTTGCCTTCCTCCTTTCTTAAAGAGTGGAGTGAAATTTGCAATCTTCCAATCTTCCGGGACCATGTCAGACTCAAGTGATTCTTGAAAGATCGTGATCCCTGTTACTTCTTCAATATTTGTTGTTGATCTTAGAGTTTGGTTCAAAGATATGCAGAAATCAATGCGATTTGCCATCCCAATGATATGGTGAGAGCTAAAGGATCATGTGACATACTGCTACTTCTTTCTGACCAGTGTGTCTGGTTTCTCTGCTAAAAACAAAAAATTCATTGAATACCCCAAGCTCCCTTCAGCCAGCCATTAGACCTGTGCTGCATGACCATTGTCTTCCAGTACTGAAGGTACCAGAGACATGGAGTTTAGAGGAGGCAGACAAAGGTGCCATGATGCATGAGCCAGGAATGGAAAACAACACTGATATTGATACGGATTTTGAACCCATTACGTCGAGTGAGCCTTATCTGATAACTCTGCCTGAGTCAAATGACCTGGTCAGAGACTTGGATTTGTCAAAGGCAAAAGCGGAATTACTGGGTCTAAGACTGCAAGAATGGAATTTACTGTCACCAGGCATAAAAATATCTGTCAAGGATTTCAATATTTGAGACAGATGTTTCCCATAATAAACTGATGTCAAGAATAAGGAAGGCATTTTTGTTGGTCCACAAATCAATCAGCTCATCAAAATGACCAGCAATTTGAAGAACTTCTAGTGGGCTGGAAATTGCATGGAAGGATGTTGTTGAAGATTTTCTTGGCAACTACAAAGCACCAAACTACATGCAGCTAGTTGACAACATGCTTCAAGCATACAAAACCATGAAGTGTAGCATGTCACTAGATTCATTTTCTGTATTCCCATTTAGATTTCTTCCCTACAAATCTTTGCCCTGTTAGTGATGAGCATGGTGAAAGGCATTGTGGTCATGGAGAAATGGTATCAGGGCAACTGGAATCCGTCAATGCTGGCTGATTATTGTTAGACACTTAAGTGGAAGCCTGAGACATTGCAAATGAAATCTTCAATAAAATATTTTTAGCTTTGTTGAACTATTGCAAAGCACCAACACTGTTATACAATTAAATGTATTATATTAAATAAAAGTCAATTTATTGTTTTTTTTCAAATTCCTACATGACACAAGTATTGTGAAATTATTTTTGTGTTTTGTTTCAAGTGGTTTACAGTAACCAAAAAAGATTTCTGAGGAGGCACCACCTGAGGGTGCTGTAAGACTAAAAACTGAAGGAATTCAGTCTCGGAAAATGGTTGTTACTGAGAAGCAGCATTTATTTCCCGTTGCTAGATCATTTTCTTAAAGTTTTGATGATAATATGCTAACAGAATGATAGTGTTGTTGTTTGTAAATTAACTAATATTGTGAAGTTATATCAATTGTAAGATTGCTGAATTGTTCTAGGCGGTGAAGGCTGTGCTCTGCTGATTTTCCAAGTAATAAGGTTGTGAACTACCAGACATAAAACATATGAAAACTATTGGTTAAAGAAATAATTCTACTAAACAATCTTCATACATGTGACTAAGAATTCCTTCCTAACTTTACTTATCTTGTAGTTCAGGCAAAGTTATCTTTAACCAAAATTATTTTTCAAGTCCAGTCTAGTTATGTTGTTCCTTTGTTTTGACTGGCACCGGAAAGATGCAGCAGGGTTTTGGGGTGGAAACCCTGGAACTACTACTAAAAATTATTACTTCGGGTATTTGCATTTACTATAATAATTAGACTGTGTATTGTTCTCTATGCATATTATACAATTTAATTATTTCAGGAACTGAAATGCCTGCTCAAAAATCAATCGACGAGTTGTCTTTGGACAATACATATCATTGTCATAGAATACTCGTGTTTCAGTACAGTTGTGTGAATTTTAAGGTTTTTTTTTAGTAATTTGTGTCTTTAAAGCTTTTCTTCGTTTTTATATTAATCTCATTAACTTTCTAATTAAATGAGATGCAGTAATAGTTACCTCTATTTACAATAATGTGAAAGCGTGGTTTGTAGTGTCTCTTTTAAGTTCTGTGGAAAGCAGAACAAAGGAAGGAATATGATGGCACCAGAAACAATTAACTGATTAACACTCCGTTTACATGTTTCCTTATTAATAAAGATGAAAAAACTTTTTAAAAAAATGGTAGCATTCAACAGGCACAGTGTACGTGGAAAAGAAATACAGTTAACATTTTGGGCCAGAGACCTTCTGTCAGAATGTTCAGATGGCTCAAAATATTAACGTTTTCTCTTTCCTCAGATACTGCTTGACTTACTATGTGTTTCGAATATTTTCTCTTCTTTAAAACAATGAAAAGGTATGTCGCATCCGGAATTTTCCGGTTAGCGGGCAATTTCCTTCCACGCCACTCTGACGTATTGGGGAATCGTGTACGTGGCAAGTTACAGCAGTGGTTTGCCATTGCCTTCTGCCGGGTGAGTTTTTATAAAGAGATCACCAGCTCTTAACCCAGCACGGATGGAGATCGTGCAAGGGAGCCGGCTGGAATCGAACTTGGGACCTCTCGTCCCGAAGTCCAGCGTTGATACCACTACGCCACCAGTCGGTACTTTAAAACAATAAACCCTTGAGGAAGGCGCACTTATTTGTTATATTGGTCAAGAGTTGATTTAATGTAACTTTTCATTTGGTATAGCATAGATTTAGTTAACTGCTATTTCCATTTGTCACTTTGCAGGAGTAGGCTACATTTAGATGGGCCTTACGATGAATCTTTTTATAAAAGTCTATCAGACTTTTCACAAGATGATGAAACAGTGGACTATGCAGCCCGAAAGGTAAAATTAATGTTTTTAATATGCAGTGTCAATTTTTATTTAAAACAAAATTAAGTGAATTTCTGTTGATTTTGGAGACATAATGATCCATACTAGACTCTCTAGTTGTCATCCTACTCAAACTTCTTATGGAGCTAAAGGTCCTAATACTCCCCAGCCTTTGTTTCTGTTTTAATGTATTTCTTACAGCTTGAAAAATTTAGAGTTCAAAAGGTGTCAAAGAAAAATTTTTAAAAATCTACTTTACAACTCAAAGGTACTATAGGCAAAAATAAATAAACCATTTATCTCAATGTGACTTTTCGATCAAATTGGGTGTTCCCACTTAGTCAATAGGGTCCGATGTAAAGGTGAAGGGCAGTATGGGATGTGTATCTGGTATGTTTCGTCTCTGCTGCTGGATTCTGCATAAAGCTCCTGTGCACTCTAGTGGTGGAGCTGAGCTTCTGTCATGACTGACAAGCAAGCAAGCTGACTTGTGATTGTTTTCAGATCTGATGGAAAAGATTAGGTTGTTTTTGGACCATTGGTATAATCCTGTAGGCTTAATTCTTTTTGTGCCTACATATTAATGTGTTGATAATTATGCTTTTCCAGTTACTGAATCTTGTCAAATTAACCTTATCGTGAGCTTAGTTCCTGGCCTAATTCTAGAGCCAACTGTTGGACAAAATATGGTTGCTTGGAAACTTAAACGAACAAGTTTCAGTGATAGGGAGACATGAGACTGTAGATGCTAGAGGAACTTAGCAGGTCAGGCAGCATCTGTAAAGAGAAATTTATTTGTCTTTTGGAATAATCCCTATATACTCCAGTGTAGCTGCTAGAAAACTGCAGAAAATTTACAATCATTCACTGGTCTCCAGCTGCAAATATTTCTTGAGGCTCACTCATGTGAGCTGGAATTTTGAGATATATTAAATTGTACTGTCAGTCTGACCTTTGGTGCAAATTCTGTTCATTACTTTTTCTTGCAAGATATACTTTGCCAAAGGAACTTCAGTAATTAATTAACTGACAGATTTGGGCTATTGAATTTATTGGTAATAACTTTTTTAAATGCTTGAGTTAAGGATTAGTTATTAAAACAGGCAGAACTGACAACAGTCTCTTGAAAATGTTTAAAATTCAGCTAGATGCGTTTCTTCATTCTGTTCTTAGAATTCTCATATAGGGACCCAATGATTAGTTAGACCGATCCAGATCTTCTCCTGGTAGCCCTGGTCTGTAAATACTTTGATGTAAAAGTGGTGGCCTTTATAATCTGTTCCAAAAATTGTAATGACCAGGAAATTATTTTGTTTCTGTAAACAGATACATCAATACAGGGTTGCTACAACAGCCAAGGATTGTTCCATTATGATTGCACTTTCTCCTTGTCTTCTGGAGGAAAGGTAAGGGGTTTCTTGCTGAAAATGTATTAAAGTGAGATCAAATTTAAAGATTGGTAAATGATGGAAATAACTAGAATATATAAATCTGTAAAGTGTAAATGGATAAGGGCAAGGTTTCTTTATCACATGTGCAGTGAAATGCATCATTTTTGTTAACAAAAGATACCCCCAAGGATGCGGTGTAGTTCAGCAGAGCAACATAGAACATAACAAGTAACAGAACAACAAGCAGTGTTTCTCCCTCCTACCCACACACATACACAGTCCTCCAACCCCAGGACTGGCTGTCTTTGGCCTTCAGCCTCCAGTGAACTCTGACGTTAGGCTTCAACTTCTGGAATTCTCATTCACTTTTGGACTTCAATCCTCGGCATTGACCCCAGAACTCAATGATCACCGTACACTAGGCCTCGAATTTAGGTTTCATCAATTCATATCAATTCGATTTAGGTTTTATCAATTCTCTTTCTTCTCACGTGGAACCTGCCAATAACTCACTGACTCGAGGCAGGGTTGGGCAATACTGGTCTGCTGACCCAGCATCGACCATGGATGTCCTATGTCTTTGTCGCTGGCCTTCAGTACCAGAGCAGAGGTTTAGACTCTGGCTTGACCTTAATTCCCCCATACTTCTGTCCCTAAACCCCATTCTGACCTCTAAGTCTCCTCTTTGTCCCCAAAACCGTTCCTACAAGCCTAAAAGAAAAACCAATTAAAAAAAACAACTCAGACTGAGCTGAGATCTTGACAAAGACAGCTGTTCAGCCCACATTGAATTGGGTATGAAACAACACGAATTCCTGTGTATTCCAAAGGTTATTGGGAGCTATTTATGATCCCAAGCCTGATTCTGTCTGAAAATCTGGTGAATCTCAATTTAAATAATAAAATATGAAACAAAGCAGAATGCTAATAAATCTCAATTTCACAGGTTTAAAAACCTCAGTCTCTGTATTGTGGAAAGACTCTGCTACCACCATTGACTGTAGAATTCTTCCAGTCTTTGCTCTATGGTTTAAGTTCAAAGGTTCATTTATTATCAAAGTATGTATGCAGTATAGAACTGAGATTTGTCTTCTCCAGATAGCCACGAAACAAAGGGCATGGAAGTTGTTAGAGTGATTTTTCGGTTTAGGTCACTTACATTTAGCAAATGGCTTTAGCTACCAGTTTTCTGTTCCTTAAAAATGTATTGTGAATTTAATTTGGAACAATGCATTCCTAAAAAAAACTGTGAATCCCAGTCCAGACGATGCTGGCATCTGTGGGATGGAAGTGAATCAGAAGGTGTTAAGTTTGTATGCAGTTTCAAAAGAAAGCATTATCTATAGTTTGTAAATATGGAATTGTCCTTATGTTTGGCACATAAAATACCAAGTAAATGTATTGTGGATTTAGTTTGGAACAATGCATTCCAAAAAGCTGTGGATGCCAGTCCACAGTTTGTAAGTGTGATGCAAAACAAGGTACAGTATGCATCATCTGGAGATGCTTTTGGTGGATAGGTCTGCTGGCCCAAGGTCGGGCTTGATATTTATGTGGATCGAGGAACAACTACACAGGCGCGTGGACGTCAACAAGTTAGACTGGCAGGAAGAGTTTAAAAAGAAGACAGCTTTTTGAGTGGGCGATGGAGTAGAGACAGACAGAGTAGGAGGACTTTGGCTCAACGGGGCTTTGGTGATAATGGGTCGAGGTGAGGTAAGTTAGTTATGAAGGACAGAAATAAGAAGTATGTCTGTGAGGCCGGTGTTCTGTACTGGGTGTCAGATGTAGGATGTCCGGGAGACTCCCAGCCTTCCGGATGGCACGCATCTGCGCCGAGCTGCAGCTCCGAAGTGACCGGGTTAGAAACTGGAGATGCAGCTCGATGACCTTAGTCTGGTCAGGGAAAGTGAGGAGGTGATAGAGAGGAGCTATAGACAAGTAGTCACACCTGGGCCTGAGGAGACAGATGAGTGGGTAACAGTCAGGAGAAGGAAGGGCAAGAGTCAGATACTAGAGAGTACCCCTGTGGATGTCCCTCTTAACAATAAGTACTCCTGTTTGAGTACTGTTGGAGGTGGGGATGGCCTGCCTGGGGGAAGCAACAGTGGCCACGCCTCTGGCGCAGAATCTGGCCCTGTGGCTCAGAAGGGTAGGGAAAGGAAGAGGATGGCAGCGGTGATAGGGAAATTAATAGTTAAGGGGTCAGACAATTCTGTACACGCAGGAAAAAAACACGGATGGTAGTTTGTCTCCCAGGTGCCAGGGTCCAGGATGTTTCTGATCGCGTCCATGACATCCTGAAGTGGGAAGGTGATAAGCCAGAGGTCATGGTACATATTGGTACCAATGATATAGGTAGGAAAAGGGACGAGGTCCTGAAAACAGACTACAGGGAGTTAAGAAGCAGGACCTCAAGGTAGGGATCTCGAGGTTATTTCCTGTGCCATGTGACATTGAGTATAGGAATAGAGTAACGTGGAGGATAAATGTATGGTGAGGGATTGGAGCAGGGGGCAGGGATTCAAATTTAGAAACACGAAAAACCTACAGCACAATACAGGCCCTTCAGCCCACAAAGTGTGCCGAACATGTCCTTACCTTAGAAATTACCTAGGGTTACCCATAGCCCTCTAGTTTTCTAAACTCCATGTACCTGTCCAGGAGTCTCTTAAAAGACCCTATTGTATCTGACCCTACCACCGTCACCGGCAACCCATTCCGCACACTCACCACTCTCTGTGAGGGAAAAAAAAACTTGCCCCTGAAATCTCCTCTGTACCTACTTCCAAGCACCTTAAACCTGTGCCCTCTCGTGCTAGCCATTTCAGCCCAGGGAAAAAGCCTCTGACTATCCACACGATCAATGCCTCTCATCATCTTATACACCTCTATCAGGTCACTTCTAATCCTCCATCGCTCCAAGGGAAAAAGGCCGAGTTTACTCAATCTATTCTCGTAAGGCATGCTCCCCAAGTAAGTCTCCTTTGCACCCTTTCTATGGCTTCCACATCCTTCCTATAGTGAGGCGACAAGAACTGAGCACAGTACTCCCAAGTGGGGTCTGACCAGGGTCCTATATTGCTGTAACATTACCTCTCAGCTCCTAAACTCAATCCCACGATTCATCAAGGACAATGCATTGTGTGCTTTCTTAACCACAGGGTCAACCTGCACAGCTGCTTTGAGTGTCCTGTGGACTCGGACCCCAAGATCCCTCTGATCCTCCACACTGCCAAGAGTTTTACCATTAATACTATATTCTGTCATCATATTTGACCTACCAAAATGAACCACCTCACACTTATCTGGGTTGAACTCCATCTGCCACTTCTCAGCCCAGTTTTGCATCCTATCAATGTCCCACCGTAATCTGTGACAGTCCTCCACACTATCCACAACACTTCCAACCTTTGTGTCATCAGCAGATTTACTAATCCATCCGTCCACTTCTTCATCCAGGCCATTTATAAAAATCACAAAGATTAGGGGTCCCAGAACAGATCCCTAAGGCACACCACTGGTGACCGAACACCATGCAGAATATGACCCGTCTACAACCACTCTTTGCCTTCTGTGGGCAAGCCAGGTCTGGATCCACAAAGCAATTTCCCCTTGGATCCCATGCCTCCTTACTTTCTCAATAAGTCTTGCAAGGGGTACCTTGTCAAATGCCTTGCTGAAATCTATATACACTACATATACTGCTCTACCTTCATCAATGCGTTTAGTCACATCCTCAAAAAATTCAATCAGGCTCGTAAGGCACGACCTGCCTTTCACAAAGCGATGCTGAGTATTCCTAATCATATTATGCCTCTCCAAATGTTCATAAATCCTGCCTCTCAGGATGTTCACGATCAACTTACCATCAATTTCTGGATCATTGGGACCTCTTTTGGGGCAGGAGTGGCCTGTACAAAAATGATCGGCTGCACTTGAATCTGAGGGGGACCATTATCCTAGCAGGAAGGTTTGCTAAGGCTGTTAGGAGAGTTTAACTAGAATCGATGGGGGGTGGGAACTGAACTGAAGCGCTGGAGGAAAGGGCAGTTGGCTCAGAAATCGAGGAAGCTTGTAGACAGTGTGAGAAGGATGATAGGCAGGTGATAGAGAAGGGATACGCTCAGACTGATGGTTTGAGATGTGTCTCTTTTAATGCAAGGCGTATCATGAACAAAGCAGATGAACTTAAGCGTGTGGATCAGTACTGGGAGATATGATGTGGCCATTGCAGAGACTTCGATGGCTCAAGGGCAGGAATGGCCAGGCTCTAGATATTTCAGAAAGGACAGGAAGGGAGGCAAAAGAGTTGGGGATGTGACACTGCAGATCAGAGATAGTGTCACGTGTGCAGAAAAGGAGAAAGTTACGGAGGGATTGTCTACTGCGTCTCTTTGGGTGGAAGTTAGGAACAGCAAGGGGTCAATAACTCTACTGGGTGTTTTTACAGACCACCTAATAGTAACAGGGACATCAAGGAGCAGATAGGGAGACAGATGCAATAATAACAGGATTGTCGTGGTGGGAGATTTTAATTTTCCCAGTATTGATCGGCACCTCTCTAGAGCAAGGGGTTTAGATGGGGTGCAGTTTGTTAGGTGTGTTCAGGAAGGGTTCCTGACACAATATGTAGATAAGCCTACAAGAGGAGAGGCTGTACTTGATCGGGTATTTGGAAATGAACCTGGTCAGGCGTCAGGTCCCTCAGTGGGAGAGCATTTTGGAGATAGTGATCACAATTCTATCTCCTTTACCATAGCATTGGAGGGGGATATGAATAGACAAGTTAGGAAAGCGTTTAATTGGAGTAAGGGGAAATATGAAGCTATCGGGCAGGAACTTGGAAGCATAAATTGGGAGTAGAAGTTCTTAGGGAAATGTATGGCAGAAATCTGGCAAATGTTCAGGGGATATTTGTGTGGCGTTCTGCATAGGTACATTACATTGAGACAGGGAATGGAAGGTAGGGTCCAGGAACCATGGTGTACAAAGGCTGTTGAAAATCCAGTCAAGAAGAAAAGAAAAGCTTACGAAAGTTTCAAAAAACTAGGTAATGTTAGAGATCCGGAAGATTATAAGGCTAGCAGGAAGGAGTTTAAGAATGAAATTAGGAGAGCCAGAAGGGGCTGTGAGAAGGCCTTGGCGAGCAGGATTAAGGAAAACCCCAAGGCATTCTACAAGTATGTGAAGAGCAAGAGGATAAGATCTGAGAGAATAGGACCAATCAAGTGTGACAGTGGAAAAGTGTGTATGGAACTGGAGAAGATAGCGGAGGTACTTAATGAATACTTTGCTTCAGTATTCACAACGGAAAGGACCTTGGCGATTGTAGTGATGACTTGCAGCAGACTGAAAAGATTGAGCATATCGACATTAAGAACAAGGGATGTGCTGGAGCTTTTGGAAAGCATCAGGTTGGGTAAGTCACCAAGACCAGACGAGATGTAACCCAGGCTACTGTGGGAGGCGAGGGAGATTTCTGAGCCCTGGTGATGATCTTTGCATCATCAATGAGGACAGGTGAGGTTCCGGAGGATTGGAGAGTTGCAGATGTTGTTCCCTTATTCAAGAAAGGGAGTAGAGATAGCCCAGAAAATTATAGACCAGTGAATCTCACTTCAGTGGTTGGTAAGTGGATGGAGAAGATCCTGAGAGGCAGGATTTATCAACATTTGGAGAGGCATAATATGATTAGGAATAGTCAGCATGGCTTTGTCAAAGGCAGGTTGTGCTTTACGAACCTGATTGAATTTTTTTGAGGATGTGACTAAACACATTGATGAAGGTAGAGCAGTAGATGTAGTGTATATGGATTTCAGCAAGGCATTTGGTAAGGTACCCCATGCAAGGCTTATTGAGAAAGTAAGGAGACATGGGATCCAAGGGGACATTGCTTTGTGGATCCAGAACTGGCTTGCCCACAGAAGGCAAAAAGTGGTTGTAGACGGGTCATATTCTGCATGGAGGTCGGTGACTAGTGGTGTGCCTCAGGGATCTGTTCTGGGACCCCTTCTCTTCGTGATTTTTATAAATGACCTGGATGAGGAAGTGGAGGGATGGGTTAGTAAATCTGCTGATGACACAAAGGTTGGGGGTGTTGTGGATAGTGTGGAGGGCTGTCAGAGGTTACAGCGGGACATTGTTAGGATGCAAAACTGGGCTGAGAAGTGGCAGATGAAGTTCAACCCAGATAAGTGTGAGGTGGTTCATTTTGGTAGGTCAAATATTATGGCAGAATGTAGTATTAATGGTAAGACTCTTGGCAGTGTGGAGGATCAGAGGGATCTTGGGGTCCGTGACTGTGTGGTTAAGAAGGCATATGGTGCATTGGCCTTCATCAACCGTGGGATTGAGATCAAGAGCTGAGAGGTAATGTTACAGCTGTACAGAATCCTGGTCAGACCCCACTTGGAGTACTGTGCTCAATTCTGGTAGCCTCACTACAGGAGTGGCCAAGGCATTCGACTAGTGATCTGAAGGTCGTTAGTTCGAGCCTCAGCCAAGGCAGCGTGTTGTGTGTTTGAGCAAGGAACTTAATCACACAGTGCTCTGCGACGACACTGGTGCCAAGTTGTATGGGTCCTAATGCCCTTCCCTTGGACAACATTGGTGTCGTGGAGAGGGCAGACTTGCAGCATGGGCAACTGCTGGTCTTTCATACAACCTTGCCCAGGCCTGTGCCCTGGAGAGTGAAGACTTTCCAGGCGCAGATCCATGGTCTCGCAAGATTAACGGATGCCTTTATACACTACAGGAAGGATGTGGAAGCCATAGAAAGGGTTCAGAGGAGATTTACAAGGATGTTGCCTGGATTGGGGATGATGCCTTATGAAAACAGGTTGGGTGAACTTGGCCTTTTCTCCTTGGAGTGACGGAGGATGAGAGGTGACCTGATAGAGGTGTATAAGATGATGAGAGGCAATGATTGTGTGGATAGTCAGAGGCTTTTTCCCAGGGCTGAAATGGCTAGCACGAGAGGGCACAGTTTTAGGGTTCTTGGAAGCAGGTACGGAGGGGATGTCAGGGGTAAGTTTTTTACACAGAGCGGTGAGTGCATGGATTGGGCTGCCAGCAACTGTGGTCTTTTGAGAGGCTGTTGGATAGGTTCATGGAGCTTAGAAAAATAGAGGGCTATGTGTTACTCTCGGTAATTTCTAAAGTAAGTACATGTTCGGCACAGCATTGTGGGCCGAAGGGCCTGCACTGTGCTGTAGATTTTTTATGTAAATATAAAAGGTAGTATGTGTGTGGAATGAGCTGCCGGGGAAGTGGTTAAGGCAGGTACAATAAGAGATATTAGGCTCCTAGGTAGCGTTGCAGTTAGTGTGACAGTATTACAGCTCAGGCCATTAGATTTCAATTCCAACGTCAGCTGTAAGGGGTGTGTACGTCTTCCTCTTGGAATGCATGGGTTTTCTCTGGGTCCTGCAGTCCAAAGACGTCGTGGTTAGTAGGTTAATTGGCTATTGTAAATTGTCCCGTAATTAGGCTCAGGTTAAATTGGGTTGCTGGGCAGTGAGGCTCGAAGGGCCGGAAGGGCCTATTCCGTGCTGAATCTCTAAATAAAACTGAATAAATTTGAAAAGGCAGTTGGACAGTTACATGGATTGAAAAAGTTTATAAGGTTATAGGCCAAACTTTTGCAAGGTTATGAGAAGGTAGGAGAATGGGGCTGAGAGAGAAATGGGTCATGCATGACGAAATGGCAGAGCAGATGGGCTGAATGGCCTAATTCTGCTCCTCTGTCTTTTGGTCTTATGGGACTAGCTTGGATGGAGCATTTTGGTTGGGCTGAAGGGCCTGTTTCTGTGATATATAACTCTCATTCACTTTTGAATGTTTTCATTAAATTTTTGTTTAAATTACGTGATCCTAATCAGAAGTCTATCCTGTAAAAGCAGGTGACTCGGGTCTTATAAATGTCACACACAAAATGCTGGAAAATAGTGGCAGGTCAGACAGCATCTATAGAGAGGAATAAATGGTTGATGTTTCAGGCCAAGACCCCTCATTAAGACTGGGAAGGAAGGTAGAAGAGGTGGTGGGGGGGGGAGGAGTAGTAATACAAGCTGGCAGGTGATAGCTGAAACCAGTTGAGGGGGAAGCTAGAGAAGGGAGATAAAGTAGGATAGTTGAAGGTGATAGTTGGCATTCCCTTTCTCCCATGGTCCACTATCCTCTCTGATCAGATTCCTCCTTTTTCAGCCGTTCACCTCTTGCATCTACCATCTTGCAGCTTCTTACTTCATCTCCCCTCCGCCACCTACCTGGTGTATAAAGCTTATAGGTTTAGAGTAACTGGTCTCGTTCCCAGAGTGGAAATAATCAAATACTAGAAGGCATGTCTTTCGAGGAGGGGAATTTTAGTTAGGAGGCAAGTCTTTCTTTTATAGAGAGTGATAGGTACCAGCACAAGTGGTGGAAGCAAGTATGATAATAAAGTTCGGGAGGCATTTAGACAGACACGTAAATAGTCAAGAAATTGAGGGTATGGACCATGTACAGATACAGTAGATGGCACTAGTTTGGATTGGCGGTATGGTTGGTGCAGACATTGTCAGCTGAAGGGCCTGGTCTGTACTGTACTGGACTGTTTAATTTTGTTTACTGTCTATTTAATTCTAATAGTTAACAATGTCTACAAATTATCCTTTGTTTTTCAGACCTGAACCAAGTAGCATAATTAGGACCTCAAGGACATCATTTGCATATTCCATCTCTATTCTTGATTTGGACCCCAAACCATATGAGAATATTGCACACCAGTATAAATTAGATGGGAAAATCATAAACTATTATTTGCAGAATACAAGGACCAAGAAAGATGTTACCAGTCCTAACGTCTACAGAGGATATGAAGAATGCACATTATTTTTTCATTCTGTGTGAGTTTCAGTTGGACATAAATATTCATGTAATATTTAATAAAATGACTGCACTGACTGAGTGGCCATAATCTCCAGTATGTGAAGTTTAGGAAATAAACTTGAGATTTTGAATATTGAAGACAGTAAGACTAGCTTTGGATTTTGAACATTATCACAATTTAGACTGGTTATCTGCATTCAGTAAAGCATGTACTTCCTCAATAATAGCACTAAGGACAGCTTTTCTTTTGGAGTAGTGTGGTACCTATCTTTAGAAGGGAAACTGCAGATTATGTTTAAACAGAGTCATTTTGTCTGTGTCTGAGATGTGTTTCAGCAAGTTATGTCAGTATAGAGTGTGAAGTGAACGTTTTAAAGCCAGTTGAAAGAAAACGACTATAGTTAAAGAACATTGAAAACTGTAGGAGGATTTTCCATTAACAATAAAGGAAGGGCGTTTTTCACTGCTGCTATTAGTTTTCTTTGTGCTTTCAAGTGTAGTTCAAGGCTACAGCCATAGTCATAAACTTGATTAAAACTTTTTCACTTTGGCTCATCATTCAAACTGCTGCTAGATTTTGCAGTTTGTTTTTCTACAGCTTCAGTTTGTGCCAGATTTGTCTTGCCAGTCACTGAAATTTGCTGCAGTTGGTGCAGATAATTGTAACCGTTAAATGTAGTTTTAAATATGATCTAACCACTTCAGAAAAGTGCCACTGAAATTATAGTTATATAGGAGCAGAATTAGGCCATTTGGCCCTTCGAGTTTGCTTTCATTGGATAACCATGAATCTCTTGTATTTAGGAAAAATACCAAGTGGAAAGAGCACTTCCTATGTTAAGATGATGTTTGAATGCAAATCTTAATATTGCTCCAAAGTCCATGGATGCTGATTAGCAGTTATAGAGTTCAGGAACAGAAATTGGCAAGGATGCATCATCATTATTTAAATATATCCCTAACTTCAGAGTTAGAATTAAGCTTGTAGTTGGCATGCTTTTTTTCTTCCTAATGTGGTTCTCTCTTGGATTTATTTTCTTGTAAGTAGTAGGTATGCTGTATAATAGGTAATGTTTGCTATGGAGCAGCAGTAGAAACTTCTTTTGTAATTGTTAAATGTGACTGGGACTATCAGGGAGGATGCTGTTCAGCCAAAAGAGCTGTTTCCATGATATTCCTCTATGACTTCAATATGTGGATTCTGTAACTTCTTCACTCAAATGTACTTTGTGAAAACTACAGGTGTTTGATCACATGCTTTTTCATTTTAAGCATTAAAACATCAGTGCTCTTTAGCTGCTTTCTAAGGTGCACAAACATTCTAAAGTTAATAAGATTAAAAAAAGTAGTCATAATTAAAACAATTACTTCGTACCATAGGACCAAAATCAAAATTGTAATGTCTAAATGTGCATTAAATTAGGCTCTACACAATGTTATCAGCTGTAAAGAAGAAGTGAATAGTTAAAAGATGAACTATTGTTGATAGAATAAATATGTGAAATAGCTGAAAAGGGAAATCAATTATTGCTAACAGTTACCATATGTACAATTTACTGAGCTACGTTTGTGACAGCATAACAGTGGAAACAGATGCCTCTTAGGACAGGAAAAAAATTGAGTTGCTAGGGAGTGAGAAGTGGTGAGTGAGTGAGGGTTTGGGGAATAAGTATTGCGGCATTTTTGGAAAAGTGTGATTAAAGGGGCATGAAGAGAGTTCTTTTATATATTTAAAAAAAGGAATAGGATTAGCATAGATCCAAGACAAAACAATAGAACAGTCACAAACTGTTGTAAGTGAAAGTTAAAAGAGAATGGAATGGACATAGCAGATTTCATAAGTGACAATGAGATGAAAATGGGCCTTGATAAAATACTTTGCAGGAATTTATTTGATTCATTTTACCAGTTAATTTCCTTTAATGCCCTCTACCAACTTTTCTTGAAATATGTCAATTGTCTCCTTGTGGAGCTAAAGCTGTGCATCGATTCAAAATTTCTGAACTTGTGTGAGATTTGTTGGTTTTTGAAAACGTATACAGCAAGTAGAATTTAAATGTTGCTTCTATGATGTTTTTGGACTCTTTATCTGGTTCATTATGCTTAAGATTATTCTTTTTCTCCTAACTCCTAGCTGAGTGAGTTGAACTGATGCATTACTGGACCCATGTAATAATTTTATAGTGAAGACTGTACAGTTGTCTACTGTATGTCTGAAGAGAAGTTGAGCCAATTCCACATTTTTGAGAAGATAGTTTTTCTTTCACATCTTGGTCCTGTATTCATGTTGATTTTCCATTATGTTGCCATTATTTTGTACCTTTCTTGAACGGTAATAAGCAGTTGCGGCCCATCAGGATTAAAAGAAGGTGAAATTATCTTTGATTTTGTTTTCTACAATTATCCTGTTGAATTTTAAAAATGGCAGTCAAAGCATTTTCCATTACCTGATAGCAGAATCAGAAACCACTGTAAAATAGTGTCCAAAAAAGTTAGGTGAGTTACTATTCCAGTTCGGGGCGTTGGAGTTGGTATCCTCTGTAAGGAGTCTCTGTACGTCCTCTTCATAGAATGTGTGTGGGTTTTCCCCGGATGCTCCGGTTTCCTCCCACAGTCCAGAGGCGTGCCTGGTAGGTTATTAGTCATTGTAAATTGTCCCATGGTTAGGCTAGGATTAAATCGGGATTGTCGGGGGGGGGGGTGCTCGAAGGGCCTACTCCGTACTGTAGCTCTGAATAAATAAACAGAATGATCTGGGTTTAATAAAGAAAAATTATGGGCTATCTTAAGGAAAAACATTTTGTGCGATCACTAATTTTTGAAGAGTTACAAACAGTATGTAGTTCTTCAGATTTTCTTTTTTGATATCTGCACCAAATAACCATGAGGATAATGCTTGATCCTAGTATCTTCCCAGAAGACTTTGTTGTGGAATGAAATGATTGAGGAGTGTATGGAGGGATATGGTCCGTGTGCAGGTCAGTGGGACTAGGCAGAAAATGGTTCAGCACAGCCAAGAAGGGCCAAAAGGCCTGTTGCTGTGCTGTAGTTTCTATGGTTTCAATACAATTTGATTTAATTACTCTTCAGTATAAGGCTGCATTCTGTCTCTAGGACAATCAGTTGTGCTAGTTGCATTTAACGTTAATCCTGTTCTTCATATTACCTAGCTCAAATTGCACTAAGGTAATTGTTCAAAACAATGTATAGGTAATTTCCCACTTCATCATGGTGTTAAATCTGTTATAATTTCATTTGGGTGCTAACTTTGTTTTTGGTATTTAAATGGATAAATCTGGTCAAAAACTTTCAATGATTGTTAGATGAGGTTTTTTAATTTTTTGCTTCTGGCAACCTGAAGGAAGCATTTGTATCAGTAGCACATACTCTTTTCCACTGGAATTAATCAGAAAAATGAATCCCTGGCTTCTTATTTCTTTACCTGTCCAATTGAAGCAAATTAAGTCAACATCCATTATGTTGAATGTCAGCATTGTATTCATAGTAATGTTAATATTTTCTCTGTGATGGTAACACCATTTGTGATTTCAAAAGTAGCCAACATACTGGATTGCTTACTCGAGAAACAAAATATATTTGACTTGAATGTGACTTTTTAGGTAAATTGTTTTTTAATTCTATAGTGTTAGCTTTTTGCTTTGTGTTTTCAGGTGACTTGATTTTTGGATATGATGAATTTCTGTAAATATGTATAATTTGTTTAAAAATGTTTTACTAGTTAATAATTTAAAATAATGGTCTTCAATTGAAATTGTTACTGTTCTGGCTGCTGGCTCACAAGCAACATTTTAGAATTGGACAAAACATTTTAGTTTGAGTGGTTGGCAATCATACCTCAATGTTTAGTGCCATTTGAATTTACACTTGTAAGTAATATTTAACTGGATTGGAGAGGTGTTTTGCAGTTCAGTTATTATGGACATCTCCAATCGTACTTTCTAGATATTGAAAGTGATCAATCACTGTTCATCATTTTGTTCCTGTTACATTACCCACCAGTCTTTCAAAATAAAAGAGACTGATTTCAATAACTTGAGATGAATGATAGGAGCATTCCGAATGTGGTGGAGTAGTTTGGACCTGTGGTTTGTATCTGTTGCCACTTAGCTTGAATAATTGATTTATTCAGTTTTTTATTATCAGAACCAACAAGATGGTTAGAAGATATGCTTCATAATACATGTGTATTCTACCTTATGGAACACAGTGTGGATATGGCCTTTTGAAAAGATATAACAAGCAATTTCCTACTTGTTTATAATATGACTATAGTGCCTTGTGTTATTGTGAGACATTCAAGGATTACTGATTTGCAAACATCCCATTGAGAATTTTAATTTGATCTGGTCCTGATTTACTTGTAAAAATGTCAATTACAACTGATAATGTATTTTGTCATTGGTACTAACCACTCTCTCATTCTGTACTTGAGTTTTTATATGCTCAGCACTTATTAAAAGCTGTGAATTGAACTATCATTGTAAGAGTAAACTTAACTTTCAAATGTAGTTTCCTTAATTTCAGACTACTACGGGACAGATGACTTGTAGAAATCTTGTACAAATGCAATAGAAATGTCCCAGTATTTGTAAATATTCTTTGGCAATTTATATTTAAATGCTATATTTATTTTTATGTGACAGTGCCATAGGAGAAATTAAATGTCGTCGTGGCATGTCCTGATGTACTAGTACACTTAATAAATGAGTAAAATGGATTTTTATCTATGAATTTTCCTTTTGATGCAGTATGGCATTAATCTCATATTTCAGGGTTCTTTGCACAGTTGAATTAAACACTCAATAGCAGCCTCGATTCCATGCAGGTGTAAGAGATGTCTGAAGCTGTTGGGGGCATTATCCATGACCTTTGCTGTATCTAAGTTGAGTGCTGTGAAGAAAATAGTCACAATTTAAATAAATTCCCAAAATTGTTAAAACTTGATTAGAAAAACAAAGCAATTGTTAATTTATGGTTTCATTTCAAGTTGCACTATAGACCATGTCTATTAAAGTAAAATTTGAAGTGCTGTACGATATGCAAAATAAACTACAGATGCTGGAGGTCCGCACCAGGACTAGCCAGCTATGTGGGAAGAGAAACATTTCAGGTCAAACACCCTTTGTGAGGAGTGGCAGGGAAATGAAAGCTGATGAAACTTCCATAACTGCACGGTGAATGGGGGAGGTGCCAGGGTAAGATTGGGATGACCATAGGGATAAACTGTAAACAAGATTACTTAGTTAATGAGTGAGTGAGAGCCATTAGAGGACAAAAACAAACAAAAGAATGAAGGACATTCAAAATGCAGGGCCAGATCACCCCTCCCACCCTCTCTGAAACTTAAACTGCTATGTCCTTTTCAGTCCTTAAGTCGGTTTCTCTTCTAACAAATGCAGCCTGGCCTGCTGTGTATTTGCAGCATTTTCAGTTATTTTACTGACTTGAAATGCAATTTTCTTGCTTTCACAACAATCTAAGTTTATTGTAGCATTTGTGCTAATGCAGAAATTAAATGGATTCCCTCCAAAATCAGTTGTAGTGGCTCCAAAAATGACCTTTACCAAAATTTAGAGACTGGGCTGGAGGAAAGAAAAACACATTCACCAGAGAATTGAAAGAACCAGCATCACATTTGGTCAACTGGAATCCACTTTACCTTTTAACAAGCTGAAAAATAATATCACAGACCTTGTCTGTGAGAATAGATAAAATTTTTTGATGTGAATGATTATTGATTGGTTCAACCCTTTTAGTCAGGAATCTATTAAGAACTTAAATAGTTGATATGACATAATTAGTACAAAAAGGTTATTAATAGCTTTTCATCAAGTTCAGATTCTTAATTGTTGTACTTTTCATGTATTGTTACTTGTTTGACCCTCCATATTTTGGTTTTTGGACTCCAAACAATCTTGATTTTAAGTGATTTGCTTACAGCTGCATTCATGCAAGAGTACAATCTCAAACTAAAGTTTAAATATTAGTTAACTGACAATATCAGATCTGTTATTGTGTCACTGGCTTTTTGAAAAGACAATGGAGATTAATACATAGAACATAGAAATCTATAGCACATTTCAGGCCCTTTGACCCACAATGTTGAGCCTATCATGTAACCTACTCTAGAAACTGCCTAGAATTTCCCTAGTGCATAGCCTTCTATTTTTCTAAGCTTCATATGTCCAAGAGGCTCTTAAAAGACCCTTTTGTATCCGCTTCCGCCACAGCCACCGGCAGTGCATTCCACGCACCCAGCACTCTCCGTGTGAAAAACATACCCCTAACATCTCCTCAGTACCTATTTCCAAGCACCTTAAAACTATGCCCCCTCATGTTAGCCATTTCAGCCCTGGAAAAAAGCCTCTGGCTATCCACACGATCAATGCCTCTCATCATCTTATAAAAGTCTTATCAGGTCACCTCTTATCCTCTGTCACTCCAAGGAGAAAAGACTTAAGTTCACGCAACCTATTCTCATAAGGTATGCCCTCCAATCCAGGTAACATCCTTGTAAATCTCCTCTGCATGCTCTCTGTAGTATCCATATCCTTCCCGTAGTGAGGTGACCAGAAATGAACACAGTACACCAAGGGGGAGGGGTGCCAAATCAAGGTCTTATATAGCTGTAACATTACCTCACAGCTGTTGAACTCTATCCCATGGTTGATGAAGGCCAACACACCATACACCTTTTTAACAACACTGTCAACCTGCACTGCAGCTTTGAGTGTCTTATGAACACGGACCCCAAGATCTCACAGATCCTCCACACTGCTAACAGTCTCACCATTAATATTATATTCTGTCTTCAAATTTGACATACCAAAATGAACCACTTCACACTTATCTGGGTTGAACTCCATCTGCCACTTCTCAGCCCAGTTCTGCATCCTATTGATGTCCTGCTGTAACCTCTGACAGCCCTCCAGACTATCCACAGCACCCCCAACCTTTGTGTCATCAGCAAACTTACTAACCCACCCTTCTACTTATTCATCCAGGTCATTTATAAAAATAACAAATAGGAGGGTCTCAGAACAGATCCCTGTGGAACACCACTGGTCACCAACCTCCTTGCAGAATATGAACTAAATACTGCCACTGTTGCCTTCTGTGAGCAAGCCAATTCTGAATCCACAAAGCAAGGTGAATCTTATCAAATACCTTACTGAAATCCATATACACTGCATCCACTGCTCTACTTTCATCAATGTGTTTTACTTCCTCAAAGAATTCAATCAGGGTTGTAAGGCACAACCTACCCTTGACAAAGCCATGCTGACCATCCCTAATCAGATTATGTCTCTCCAAATGCTCATAAATCCTGCCTCTCAGAATCTTCTCCAACAACTTGCTCACCACTGAAGTCAGACTCACTGGTCTATAATTACCTGAGTTATCTCTACTCCTGTTCTTGAACGAGGGAACAACATTTGCAACCCTCTAATCCTCCGGTACTTCTGGCCCTATTGAAGTCACAAAGATCATCACCAGAGGCTCAGCAATCTCTTCCCTCGCTTCCCACAGTAGACTGGGGTATATCTCATCCGGTTCCAGTGACTTTTTTAAATGCTTTTCAAAAGCTCCAACACAGCCTCTTTCTTAATGTCTATATACTGAACCGTTTCAGTCCGTTGTACGTCATCCCCACAATTGCCAAGGTCTTTTTCCTAAGTGAATACTGAAGCGAAGTATATATTAAGTACCTCTGCTACCTCCTCCGTCTCCATGCATACATTTCCACTATCACAATAGCACCTCTTTGGTCCTATTCTCACACGGCTCATCCTCTTGCTCTTCACATACTTGTAGAATGCCTTGGGGTTTTCCTTAATCCTGCTCACTAAGGCCTTCTCATGGCCCCTTCTGGCTCTCCTAATTCCATTCTTAAGCTCCTTTCTAGCAACCTTGTAATTTTCTAGAGCTCTAACAATACTTAGTTTCTTGAACCCTTCATAAGCTTTTCTTCTTAACTAGATTTTCTACATCCTTTGTACATCATGGTTCTTTAATCCTACCATCCTTTCCCTGCCTCTATGCAGAACTCCATGCAAATGGCCCCTGAGTATTTGCCACGTTTCTGTGCAGCATTTCCCAGAGAATATCTGTTCCTCCTAATAGTATCATATTTCCCCCTACCCCAATTAAATGTTTTCCCAAATTGCTCCTATCCCTCCTGAACACACCTAATAAACTCCACCCCATCTAAACCCCTTGCACTAAGGAGATGCCAATCAATATTAGGAAAGTTTAAAATCTCCCACCATGACAACCCTGTTATTATGCACCGTTCCAGCATCTGTCTCTCTATCTGCTCCTCAATATTCCTGTTACTATTGGGGGGGGGGGGGGTCTATAAAAAAACACCCAGTAGAGTTATTGTCCCTTTCCTGTTTCTGACATCCACCCACACTGACTCAGTAGACAATCCCTCCATGACTTCCTCCTTTTCTGCAGCCGTGACACTATCCCTAATTAGCAGTGCCATGCCCCACCTCTTTTGCCTACCTCTCTGTTCTTTTTGAAACATCTAAAGCCTGGTACACTCAGCAGCCATTCCTGCTCCTGAGAATGTAATGGCCACAACGTCATTGTTCCACATATTGATCCATGCTCTAAGCTTATTCGCCTTGCTTACGATACTCCTTGCATTAAAATAGCCACATCTCAAACCATCAGGCTGAGTGCATCTTTGCTCTAACATCTGCCTATCCTTCCTCACAAACTCCCTACAAGCTGTCTCTACTTGTGCTCCAATCTCCCCATCCTCTGCCTCTTCATTTCAGTTCCCACACCCCTGAAAATCTAGTTTAAACCCTCTTCAACAGTATGAGTGCCGGCTGGTGGCATAGTGGCATCAGTGCCGGACTTCGGAGCGAAGGCTCCCGAGTTCGAATCCAGCCGGCTCCCTTGCACGCTCTCCATCCGTGCTGGGTTGAGCATCGAGCTAGCAACTCAGCCTCATAAAAATAAGAAAGCCTGCTAAAAAAAATGCCGTCATGACAGCGTCCCGATGACTCCACTTGGAGTTAAGGGCTTTCTTCTTCTTCAACAGCATTAGTAAACCTCTCCACCAGGATTTTGGTCCCCCTCAGATTCAAGTGCAACCTGTCCTTTTTGTATAGGTCACACCTGCCCCAGAAGAGGTCCCAATGATCCAAAGATCTGAATCTCTGTCCCCTGCTCCAATCCTTCAACCATGCATTTACCCTCTACTTCATTCTATTCCTATACTCACTGTCGCGGGGCACAAGCAGCAATCCCAAGATTACTACCTTTGAGGTCCTGCTTCTCAGCTTCCTTCCTAACTCCCCGTATTCTGCTTTCAATATGTACCACGACCTCAGGCTGCTCACCCTCCCATTTCAGGATATTGTAGATACGCTCGGAAATATCACAAACCCTGGCACCTGGGAAGCAAACGACTGTCCTTGTTTCTTTTTCGTACCCACAGAATCACTTATCTGTCCCCCTAACCATGCTTCCCCCAGGTAGGTTGTTCCCCCCACAACAGCACTCAAAATGGAGTACTTATTGTTAAGGGGGACAACCACAGGGGTGCTCTCCACTATCTGACACCCTCCCTTCCTTCTCCTGACAATCACCTACTTATGTGTCTCCTGTGGCCCCAGAGTGACTACCTGCCTGTAGCCCGTCTACCACCTCCTTACTCTCCCTAACAAGCCGAAGATCAATGAGCTGCAGCTCCAGTTCCCTAACTTGGTCTCTAAGAAGCTGCAGCTCATGCATACCTGGCGCAGATGTGGCCATCAGGGAGGCTGGAAGTCTGGACATTTCACATCCGACACACAGAACAGAAAACTGGTCTCTCAATCATGCCCATTATTCTTGTTAGAGGGGGAAAAAAATAACTTGCCTTGCCGAAGCCCGGATGAGCTAAAGCCCTACTACTCTGACGACCGCTCTGCTAGACAGAGTATCTCTTTTGTTTCGGAGCTTTCTCAGCATACTTGTGCAATGATGAGCTACTGCGCCTGCACACTTCTCCCTGAACTAATATGCCGAGCCCCGTGAAAAGCTCCTTTTTTAAACTCTTCTCCCTGACCCCTGCAAAGCTCTCTCTCATCAAATCGCGTGGTCCACTGCTAATGCAATTAATGTTCACATTGCATTACAAGCTGCTTGTGCCCTCCCGGTTAAAGCAATTTTATTAAACTAGAGGAATGATGTGGAGATGCAAGGAAATCCTGAAGTATTTTTAACCTAAACTTGTAAATTTTTAGACTAAAAACTATATTTATTCGCTACATTAATGTGTATCAAAAATCATTTCACTATCTGGTGTTCATGATCAACCTATTTTGGTGAACTGATATTGCAGCTGAATTTAATTATGATATAGTGTCAATGTAGAAATATGAAATGTTCCCTATCATTTCAATTTTTTATACTTGCCCTCTGCTGGTACTTTGGTCAAGAGATCCAGGACTGGGGTAACGACTCCTCCTTCGCTCACATGTATTTTCCAGAAAATTGTGAACTCAATTCTGTGCAAGAGAGTAAAAGAGGCAGTTGGTGTTTACTGATTTTGCACTTGTCTCGGGCATGTTCATTCTGGCTTACTTCCTGCACAATTTTTGTGTCTACAGAGACAAGCTGCACTCTGGGGTTCACTTATTGTGAAAGCCTCGCTCCAGTGGCTGCCACATAACAACTGAAACAGTGAACTTCTCACACACGAGGAATTCTGGAGATTCAAGCAACACACACAAAGTTGCTGGTGAACGCAGCAGGCCAGGCAGCATCTCTAGGAAGAGGTACAGTCGACGTTTCAGGCTGAGACCCTTCGTCAGGACTAACTGAAGGAAGAGCTAGTAAGAGATTTGAAAGTGGGAGGGGGAGGGGAGATCCAAAATGATAGGAGAAGACAGGAGGGGGAGGGATAGAGCCAAGAGCTGGACAGGTGATTGGCAAAAGGGATACAAGGCTGGAGAAGGGAGACGATCATGGGACGGGAGGCCTAGGGAGAAAGAAAGGGGGAAGGGAGTACCAGAGGAAGATGGACAGCGGGCAAGGAGTTATTCTGAGAGGGAAAGAGAGAGAGGAAAAAAGGAAAAATAATAAATAAATAACAGATGGGGTACAAGGGGGAGGTGGGGCATTAACGGAAGTTAGAGAAGTCGATGTTCATGCCATCAGGTTGGAGGCTACCCATACGGAATATAAGGTGGTGTTCCTCCAACCTGAATGTGGCCTCATCTTGACAGTAGAGGAGGCCGTGGATAGACATGTCAGAACAGGAATGGGACGTGGAATTAAAATGGGTGGCCACTGGCAGATCCTGCTTTCTCTGGCGGACAGAGTGTAGGTGTTCAGCGAAACGGTCTACCAGCCTGCGTCGGGTCTCACCAGTATATAGAAGGCTGCACCGGGAGCACCAGACGCAGTATATCACACCAGTTGACTAACAGGTGAAATTTCGCCTCACCTGGAAGGACTGTCTGAGACCCAGAATGGTGGTGAGGGAGGACATTTAAGGAATGGTGTAGCACTTGTTCCGCTTACTAGTTACCCCACTAGGAATAGGGTTCCCCTTGTCCTCACCTACCACCCCACCAGCCTCCGGGTCAAACATATAATTCTCCATAACTTCTGCCATCTCCAACGGGATCCCACCACTAAGCACATCTTTCCCTCCCCCTCCCTTTCTGCTTTCCGCAGGGATCGCTCCCTACGCGACTCCCTTGTCCATTCGTCCCCCCCATCCCTCCCCACTGATCTCCCTCCTGGCACTTACCCTTGTAAGCGGAACAAGTGCTACACATGCCCTTACACTTCCTCCCTTACCACCATTCAGGGCCCCAGACAGTCCTTCCAGGTGAGGCGACACTTCACCTGTGAGTCGGCTGGGGTGATATACTGCGTCCGCTGCTGCCTTCTATATATTGGCGAGACTGGACGCAGACTGGGAGATTGTTTTGCTGAACATCTACGCTCTTTCCGCCAGAGAAAGCAGGATCTTCCAGTGGCCACACATTTTAATTCCACATCCCATTCCCATTCTGACATATCTATCCACGGCCTCCTCTACTGTCAAGATGAAGCCACACTCAGGTTGGAGGAACACCACCTTATATTCCGTCTGGGTAGCCTCCAACCTGATGGCATGAACATTGACTTCTCTAACTTCCGCTAATGCCCCACCTCCCCTTCGTACCCCATCTGTTATTTATTTATTATTTTTTCCTTTTTTTTTCTCTCTCTCTCTCTCTGTCCCTCTCACAATAACTCCTTGCCTGCTCTCCATCTTCCTCTGGTGCTCCCCTCCCCCTTTCTTTCTCCCTAGGCCTCCCATCCCATGATCCTCTCCCTTCTCCAGCCTTGTATCCCTTTTGCCAATCACCTGTCCAGCTCTTGGCTCCATCCCTCCCCCTCCTGTCTTCTCCTATCATTTTGGATCTCCCCCTCCTCCTCCCACTTTCAAATCTCTTACTATCTCTTCTTTCAGTTAGTTCTGACGAAGGATCTCGGCCCGAAACATCAACTGTACCTCTTCCTATAGATGCTGCCTGGCCTGCTGCGTTCACCAGCATTTTGTGTGTGTGGCCATGAACTTCTGCTCATTTTGGGCCACTTTTCAACCATTCCCACCCTGCCACACACACAACCGTCCTGATTACTTTTTTCTCTAAGTTCACTGCTGTCAAAGACCTTTGAAATGCTTTCGTGCTCCCTGGAAGAACATGCACTGTAAAAACACTGATTTTTTTTTAATACAGTGGATGTTGGCTAATTGGGACCAGTACATTTTAGCCCAATTAAGTGGGTGCCTCAATTATCTGAAGTTTCATGGAAATAGTTAAAAATATATAAAAAAGGCAAACTACTATTGAATTGAGTAACAAATTATGTATTTAAATGTAATACAGAACAAATTAGAACACTATCAATACTTCTACCCTACTATAAAACACTATTAACCCCTATTAGTTATTGATGGAGGATGCCGTGTTCTGATTGACTGTAAACAAACAAAATTAGTGCAGGAACTACTGGACTGCCTTTATACAATGCTACCTCAGGCCAACATCAGGTAGACACTGGAGGAGCTGAGCAACATAATCAGCAGACACAAAACTATGCACTCTGATGCCTTCCCTATCATTGTGGGAGATTTCAACCAGGTCAGCTTGAATACGTCTGAAAAACTACCGTGAACGTATCACCTTTAGAACCAGAGAAGCCAACACACTAGACCACTGTTATGCCACCATCAAAAACACTTACCGTGCTATCCCACATTCACACTTTGGAAAGTCCGATCACCCGGCTGTACTTCTACTCACAATGTATGTATAGGCAGAGATTAAGATTGCAGCATCAGTGGTGAGGACTAAAGAATGTCAAGGGAACCAGGGGAGCACTGCTTTGAGTTGGTGAACTGGACAGTATTCAGGAATTCATCTTCAAGTCTGAATGAATGTGCCGCAGATGTCACCAACTTCATCAAGACCAAACATACCCAAACCTAAAGCTGTGGATGAACCCAGGAGATACATAGTCTGCTGGAAATCTGGCATTCAAGACCAGTGATTCAGAACTATACAAGAGGGCCAGGTATGACCTACGGAAAGTTATTTTAAGGGTGAAAAAACATCTCCGATTGAGGTTAGAGACGGAATCGGGTGTGCACCATTACTTCCCACAAAGGAAAACCTGGACCATGAATGGCTGTGCTGCATCTCTCCCAGAGGAGCTTAGTGCCTTTCACGCACACTTTGGAAGGGAGAACAGTGTGCAAATCCCTGCAGCATCTGGTGATCCTGTGATCCCTATCTTGGAGACTGATTCAGAACATCTTTCATGAGGATGAACCCTCGCAAGGTGTCAGGCCTTAATTGTCTACCTGGAAGGGCCCTGAAAACCTCTGCCAGCCAACTGGTTGGAATGTTCAAGGACATCTTAGATCTCTCAGTGCTGCAGCTGAGGTTCAATCATACCAGTGCCCAGAAAAGTAGGGTGAGTTTGCCTCATTGACTCTTGCCCAGTGGCACTCACATCTACTGTGCTGAAGTGCTTTGAGATGTTGGTCAATTGATACGTTGTGGCATCACTCAACTGTGGGTGAAAGAGGATCATAATTGGAAAATTAACATACAAGGAAACACATTGTATCAAAAGGTAGCACTATTGCTAAAAAAAAATGAAATCAAATTCTTAGAAAAAGGTGACATAGGATTGGAAGATGTAGAATCCTTATGGGTAGACTTAAGAAAATGCAAGGGTAAGAGACCCGGATGGGAGTTATTTACAGTCCTGCAAATAGTAGTCAGGGTGTGGATACAAATTACAACCAAAGATAGAGAAGGCAAATAAAAAAGGTAATCTTATGCTAGTAATGTGGATTTCAATGTGCAGGTAGATTGGGAAAATCAGGTTGGTGCTGGATCTTAAGAGAGGCAATTTGTAGAATGCACAGAAGGTGGCTTTTTAGAGCAACCTGTGGTTGAGGTCACTGGGGGAAAGGGAATTCTCGAATGGGTGTTGTGCAATGAACCAAATTTGATTAAGGAGTTTAAGGTACAGGAACCCCAAGGGAGCAGTGATCATAATATGATAGAATTCACCCTGCAGTTTGAGAGGGAGAAGATAGAGTCAAATGTATCAGTATTACAGTAGAGTAAAGGGAACTACAGAGGCATGAGACAGGAGTTGGCCAACGCTGTTTGGAGCATTCACTATAAGACCATAAGAAATAGGAGCCGAAGTAGGCCATTCGGCACATCGAGTCTGCTCTGCCATTCAATCATGGGCTGATCCAATTCTTCCAGTCATTCCCACTCCTCTGCCTTCTCCCCATACCCTTTGATGCCCTGGCTAATCAAGAACCTATCTATCTCTGCCTTAAATGCACCCAATGACTTCGCCTCCACAGCCACACATAGCAACAAATTCCACAGATTTACCACCCTCTGACTAAAGTAATTTCTCTGCATCTGTTCTAAATGGATGTTCTTCAATCCTGAAGTCGTGCCCTCTTATCCTAAACTCCCCTTCCATAGGAAATAACTTTACCATATCTAATCTGTTCAGGCCTTTTAACATTGGGAATGTTTCGATGAATTCCCTCCCCACCTATCCAATTCTCCTGATCTCCAGGGAATACAGCCCAAGAACTGCCAGACATTCCTCATACAGTAACCCTTCCATTCCTGGAATCATTCTCGTGAATCTTCTCTTAACCCTCTCCATTGTCAGTATATCCTTTCTAAAATAAGGAGCTGCTAGTAACTCCCCTGCAATTCCATGGGTTCGTATCTTACTAAGCAGCCTCATGTGCGGCACATTGTCAAAGGCCTTCTGAAAATCCAAATACACCATTTCTACTGCATCTTCTTTGCATACCCTGCTTGTAACTTCCTCAAGCAATTGCAGTAGGTTTGTCAGGCAGGATTTTCCTTTCAGGAAACCATGCTGGTTTTGGCCTATTTTGTCATGTGCTTCCAGGTACTCTGTAATCTCATCCCTAGCAATCGATTCCAACAACTTCCCAACCACTGATGTCAGGCTAACAGGTCTATAGTTTCCTTTCTGCTGCCTCCCACCCTTCTTAAATAGCGGAGTAACATCTGCAATTTTCCAGTCATCTGATACAATGCCAGAATCTAATGGTTCTTGAAACATCGTTGTTTAGGCCTCCGCAATCTCTCCAGCTAATTCCTTCAAAACCTGAGGGTGCGTTCCATCAAGTCCAGGACATTTATCCACCCTCAGACCATTAAGCTTCCTAAGCACCTTCTCAGTCGTAATTTTCACTGCACATACATGGATGATGTCAGAAAACCAATGATTGGTGGTTCTGGGGGCAATAGAGAAGGCACAGGATAGATACAGCCCAAAGATGAAGTAGAATGGGAGAATGAGGCAACTGTGGCTGACAAGGGAAGTAAAAGCAAAAGTAAAAATATACAATATAGTGGGAAGTTAGATGATTGGGAAGCTTTTAAAAACCAACAAACTGCAACTAAGGCCATAATAAGAGAAATGATGAAATATGAAGGGAAGCTAGCCAAATATATTAAAGAGGATACCAAAAGCTTTTTCAGTAAAAGGGAGGCGAGAATGGATATCGGAGTGCTAGAAACTGGCACTGGAGAGGTAATTATGTGGAACAAAGAATTGGCGGAAGAACTTTAAGTGTTATGTGTTAGTCTTCACTACAGAAGACACTAGCAACATGCCAGAAATTCGAGTGTCACAGGGCAAAAGTGAGTGTTGCTGCCATCACAGAAGAGAAAGTGCTGGGGAAGTTGAAAGATCTGAAGATAGATAAATCACCTGGACCAGATGGACTGCACCTCAAGGTTCTGAAAGTGGTAGCTGAAGAGATTTGTAGAGGCATTAATAATTATCTTTTAAGAATCACTAGATCTGGAATGGTTTGGAAGATTGGAAAATTCTAAATGTCACTCCACTCTTTAAGAAGGGAGAGAGGCAGAAGAAAGGAAATTATAGGCCAGTTAGCCTGACTTCAGTGGGAGGCACATGATAAACCAGGCCCAAGTCAGCATGGTTTCCTTAAGGGGAAATCTTGTCTGACAAATCTTTTGGAATTCTTTAAGGAAATAAGAAGCATAATGGACAAAGTAGAGTCAGTGGTAAACAAAATTTACATGGATTTTCAGAAGGCCTTTGGTAAGGTGCCACATGTGGGAGAGTGCTAAACAAAATTAGAACCCATTCTATTACAGGAAAGGTACTAGCATGGACAGATGTTTGGCTGACTGGCAGGAGGCAAAGAGTGGGAATAAAGGAGGCCTTTTCTGGTTGGCTGCCAGTGACTAGTTTTCTGCAAGGGCTGGAGTTGAGACCGCTATTTTGACGTTTTATGTCAACAATTTGGATGACGGAATTGATAGCTTTGTGGCTAGGTTTGCAGAATATATGCAGGTTATCTGCCCTTCCACCTATCTATCTTCCTGAGGATGCAAGGTGTCTGCAGAAGGACTTAGACATATTGGGAGATTAAGCAAAGAAATGGAAGATGGAATAGAGTGTAGAGAATTGTCTGGTCATGTACTTGGATAGAGGGAATAAAGGTGTAAACAAAACAGGGAAAAATTTTAAAAATCAGAGATGCAAAGGGACTTGGGAATCCTCATGCAGGATTCCCTAAAGATGAACTTGCAAGTTGAGTCAGTGATAAGGAAGGCAAATGCAATGTTAGACTTCATTTGGACAGGTCTAGAATGTAACAGCTGTCTTCATAATTTTCTCTGAACTCCCCCCGCCCCCCAGTGAGGGCCTCACTTTTGTCCCCTACGCCTACACCTCAGTGAGTTCCACATCCGCCATGACGCTGAGCTCTTCCTCTTTCATCTCCGTGCCTACTTTGGCAAGGACTGTCCAGTCTGCACTGATAACCTCTTCTCCCCTCCTCCTCTATAATGGACATTCTAATCCTCTGCCTGCTCTGGATCTTTCCATTGCTAACTGCCGACCATCTCAACTTCACCACTGCCCTCTCCAATTCCAACTTCACTCCTTCTGAACGCACTGCTCTCCACTCTAACCCTAACCTCTCTATCAAACCTGCAGATTGGGGAGGGGGTGCCATCGTAGTCTGGCTCTACCTTGCTGAGGATAAGCAACAACCCTCAGACATCTCCTCTTACTTGCACCTCGAATAGGATCCTACTAAGGAGCACCCGCACCATCACTAACTTTATTAACTCTGAGGATCTCCCACCCACTGCCACCAACCTGATAGTTCCCTTACTCCACACCCCCGTTTCTACCTCCTGCCCAAGATCCACAAACCTGCCTGTCTGGGTAGACCCATTTTCTCTGCTTGTCCCTGCCCCACTGAACTTGTATCTGCATGACTCTGTTTTAGATTATGAAGACACGCAGTCCTCTTTTATTGTCATTTAGTAATGCATACATTAAGAAATGATACAATATTTCCTCCGGTGTGATATCACAAAAACACAGGACAGACCAAGACTGAAAAAACTGACCAAACCACACAATTATAACATATAGTTATAACAGTGCAACAATACCATAACTTGATGAAGAAGTCCATGAGCACAGTAAAAGTTCAAAGTCTCTCAAATGTCCCACATCTCACGCAGACGGGAGAAGGAAGAAAAACTCTCCCTGCCATACCCGACCACAGTCCGACTCTGAGTCATCAGAAAACTTCGAGCTCTGATCAGCTCTCCGGCACCGGGTACTAAGCGCCATCTCTATCCAAACAATTCAACCTCCATCTCGGTCGCCAACAGCAGGCAAAGCCAGGGATTTTGGGGCCTTCCCTCTGAAAGATTCCCGACTGCGCAGTAACGACAGCAGCGAAGGAGCGTTTCAGAAATTTTTCCAGATGTTCCTCTGTGCTTTCATGTCCATCTCCATCAAATCAGAATTGTCCATGGCCCTTATTTAATGGATACGATATCATTTTTCACCGGAGGGCTGCGCACGCGCTGCTTCTCTCTCCTCCCGCCGATTCAGCTCCCTGATTCAGTTCCTTCCTACCTATATCTGTGACACTTTACATACTCTGGATCATTTCAGTATCTTCAAGTTTCCTGGCCCTGATCATCTCATTTTCACTTTGGATGCCCAGTCCCCATGCACCTCCATCCCCCATCAGGAGGCCTTAAAACCTCTCTACTTCTTTCTAGACAATAGATCCAACCAGTTCCGCTCCACCAGAGGACTTGCCCTGGACCCATCATATAAATATAATTGCAAAGAAAACACAACAGCTTCTCTACTTATGGAATAGTTGGCTTTGTTGCCAAGTCTGCAGATGATACAAAGTTTGGTGGAGGGACAGATAGTGTTGAGGAAACAGGCTCCAGAGACAGTTTAGGAGAATAGGCAAGAAAGTGGCAAATGAAATACGATGTTGGAAAATGCAAGGTCATGCACATTTGGTAGTAGAAATAAATGTGCAGACTATTTTCTAAACGGGAAGAAAATTCAAAAGCCAAAGATGCAAAGGGACTTGGGAGTCATTGTGCAGAACACCCTAAAGATTAATTTGCTGGTGGAGTCGGTGGTGAGGAACACAAATGCCATGTTAGCGTTCATTTCAAGAGGTCTAGGGATGTGATGCTGAGGCTTTATAAGGCACTGGTGAGGCCTCACCTTGAGTATTATGAACTGTTTTGGGCTAAGAAAAGATGCGCTGGTATTGAAGAGCATTCAGACGAGGTTCAGAAGGATGATTCTGGGAACGATGGGTTATCATACGAGGAACGTTTGATGGCTCTGGGTCTGTACTTACTGGAATTCAGAAGGATGACAAGGGATCTCACTGAAACCTTTTGAATGTTGAAAGGCCTAGACGGACAGACTAGATGGAGAAAGGATGTTTCCCATGGTGGGGGAGTCTAGGACAAGATGGCACTGCCTCAGGATAGAGGGGTGCCCATTTAAAACAGAGGTGCGGAGAAATTTCTTTAGCCAGAGGGTGGTGAATTTGTGGATTTGTTACCACAGGCAGCTGTGGAGGCCAGATCATTGGGTGTATTTAAGGCAGAGATTGATAGGTTCTTGATTGGCCACAGCATCAAAGGTTACGGGGAGAAGGCCGGGGACTGGGGCTGAGGAGGGGGAAATAAAGGATCAGCCATGATTGAATGGTGAAGCAGACTCAATGGGCCATATGGCCTAATTCTGCTCCTATGTCTTATGGTATAAAACTTACAAAGCCTCAACTTTACAAACCTGCTTTTATATTCTAGTCGTGTTGAAATGAATGCTAACATTGCATTGCCTTCCTCACCACAAACTCAGCCTGGAGGTTAACCTTTAGGGTATCTTGCACAAGGACTCCCAAGTCCCTTTGCATCTCTGCATTTTTAATCCTCTCCCCATCTAAATAATAGTCTGCCCATTTATTTCTTCCACCAAAGTGCATGACCATACACTTACAAAGCCTCAACTTTACATCTTTGCTTTTATATTCTAGTCATGTTGAAATGAATGCTAACAATACATTTGGCTTCCTCACCACAGACTCAACCTGGAAATTAACATTTAGGGAATCCTGTATAAGGACTCTTTAACACCTTTTGTGCCTCAGATTTTTTGTATTTTCTCTCCATTCTAGAAAAAAAACCTTTCTTTTTTTTCATGACCATACACTTCCTGACACTGTATTCCATCTGCCATTTCTTTGCCCATTCTCCTAATCTAAGTCCTTCTGTAGTCTCTCTACTTCAAAACTACCTATCCCTCCACCTATCTTCATATCACCTGCAAAGTGCAACAAGACCATCAATTGCATCATCCAAATCACTGACATATAATATCAAAAGAATCAGCCCCAACACGGAACCCTGTAGAACATCCCAAATCACTGGCAGCCAACCAGAAAGGCCCCCTTTATTCCCACTCTTTGCCTCCTGGCAATCAGCCATTGCTTATCCATGCTAGAATATTTTCTGTAATACCATAGGTTTGTAGCTTGTTAAGCAGCCTTATGTTTGGCAACTTGTCAAAGGCCTTCTGAAATTCCAAGTACACAAAATCAACTTTCTCTATCCTGCTTGTTATTTCTTCTAAGAATTCCAACGGATTTTTCAGGCAAGATTTTCCCTTGAGGCCTTTTTTCATCCTGTGCTTCCAAGTACCTCGAGACCTCATTTTTAATAATTGACTCCCAACATCTTCCCAACCACTGAGGTCAGAGTAACTGGCCTATATTTTCCTTTCTACTGCCTCTCTCCCTTCTTGAAGAGTGGACTGACGTTTGCGATTTTCCAGTCTTCCGGAACCATTCCAGAACCTAGTGATTCTTGAAAGATCATTACTAATGCCTCTATGATCTTTTCAGCTACCTCTTTCAAAACCCTGGGGTGTACACCATGTGGTTTAAGTGACTTAACTGCCTTCAGAACTTTGTTTCCGAGGAAGCTTCTCTCTAGTAATGGAAACTTCATACATTTCATGACCCCTGATACCTGGAACTTCCACCATACTGCTGATGTCTTCCACAGTGAAGACTGATGCAAAATTGCAAAATAAGGGTCTCGGCCCAAAACACCGACTGTACCTCTTCCTAGAGATGCTGCCTGGCCTGCTGCGTTCACCAGCAACGTTGATGTATGTTGCTTGAATTTCCAGCATCTGCAGAATTCCTCGTGTTTGCAAAAATAATTATTCAGTTTGTCTGCCATTTTGTTGTCCCCCACCACCATTACTACCTCTCCAGTATCGTTTTCCAGCAGTCTGATATCCAGTCTTACCTCTCTTGTACAATTTATGTAACTGAAGAAACTTCTGGTATCCTCTTTAATATTATTGGCTAGCTTACTTTCGTATCCCATCATTACCTTAATGATTTCTTTAGTTGCCTCCTGTTGGTTTTTAAAACCTTTCCAATCCTCTAACTTCCCACTAATTTTTGCTGTATTATATGCCCTCTCTTTAGATTCTATGTTGGCTTTGACTTCCCTTGTTGTCATGGTTGTGTCATCTTTCCTTTAGAACATTTCTTCCTGTTTGGGATGTACACATTCCAAATTACTTCCAGAAATTCCAGCATATTGCTGTTCTGCCTTCACTCTTTAAGAAGGGAGGAAAGCAAAAGAGAGGAAATTATAGGCCAGTTAGCCTCACCTCAGTGGTTGGGAAAGCGTTGGAGTCCAATATTAAGGATGAGGTTTCAGGGTACTTGGAAACTAATGATAAAATAAGTCAAAGTCTGCATGGTCTCTCTAAAGGGAAATCTTGCCTGACAAATCTGTTAGAGTTCTTTAAGGAAGTAACAAGCAGGGTGGACAAAGGAGAGGCAGTGAATGTCATTTACTTGGATTTTCAGAAGGCATTTGATAAGGTGCCTCACGTGAGGCTGCTTAACAAGATAAAATCCTGTGGCGTTACAGGAAAGGTACTGCCATGGATAGCAGAAAGGCTGACAGGCAGGAGGCAGCGAGTGGGAATAAAAGGGGCCTTTTCTGGTTGGCTGCTAGTGACTGGTGGTGTTCCTCAGAGGTCAGTATTGGAACCGATACTTTTCACAGTAGGGTGGAAGAAGATAGAAGAAACAAATGAGTAGCAGATGTAGGGAAGTGGGCTGGGGGGGGGTGGGGGAGGAGAAGGGTGTGGGAAGATTGGAGACAATAGCTGGAAGGAGATAAGTTTCACAAACAAGAGAAAATCTGTAGATGCTGGAAATCCGAGCAACACACACAAAATTCTGGAGGAACTCAGCAGGCCAGGCAGCAACTATGGAAAAAAGTACAGTCAACATTTCGGGTGAAACCGTTTGGCAGGACTGGAGGAAAAATGCTGAAGAATGGATTTGAAAGGAGGGGAGAGTGAAACATCAGGTGATAGGTGAAACTCAGAGGGAGAGGGATGAAGCAAAGAGCTAAGGAAGCTCATTGGTGAAAGAGCAAAAGGCCGTGGAAGAAAGAAGAAGGGGTGGGTGGTGAGGAGGAGCACCAGAGGGAGGCGATGGGTGGGCAAGGAGACAACATGAGAGAAGGAAAGGGGATGGGAAATGGTGAAGTTGGGAGGCGGAGTGGAGGCATTACTGGAAGTTTGAGAAATCAATGTTCATGCAGTCAGGTTGGAGGCTGATATAAGGTGTCGTTCCTCTAGCCTAAGTGTGGCCTTATCTTGACAGTGGAGAAGGCCATGGATGGACATAACGGAATGGGAATGGCATGTGGAATTTAAATGGGTGGCCACTGGGAGTTCCTGCTTTTTCCAGTGGATGGAGAGTAGGTGCTCAGCGAAGTGGTCTCCCAATCCATGTCGGGTCTCACCGATACACAAGAGGCCACACCGGGAGCACCGAATACAGCATATGACCCCAACAGACTCACAGGTGAAGTGTCGCCTCACCTGGAAGGACTGTTTGGGGCCTTGAATGGTAGTGAGGGAGGAGGTGTAGGGGCAGGTGAAGCACTTGTTCTGCTTGCAAGTGTAAGTGCCAGGAGGGAGATCAGTGGGGAGGGACGAATGGACTTGTATTGGGAGCGATTCCTGTGGAAAGCAGAAAGTGAGAGGGAGGGAAAGATGTGTTTATGATTATGATTATGAGGACACACAGTCTCCTTTTATTGTCATTTAGTAATGCATGCATTAAGGAATGATAAGATGTTTTTCCAGAATGATATCACAAAAACACATGACAAACCGACTTAAAAACTAACAAAAACCACATAATTATAACATATAGTTACAACAGTGCAAAGCAATACCATAATTTGATAAGAACAGACCATGGCACAGTAAAAGTCTCAAAGTCTCTCAAAAGTCCCATCATCTCACGCAGACGGTAAACCTCCAGCACCGCTAACTTGCTGATGCAGCATCCCGGAAGCATCCGACCACAGTCTGACTCCGAGTCCAGCCGAAAACTCCGAGCCTCCGACCACCTCTTTGACACCAAGCACCGAGCACCATCTCTGCCGAGCGTTTCGACCCCGGCCCCGGCAGCAGGCGATACGCAAAGCCGAGGATTTGGGGCCTTCCCCCCGGAGATTCTCAATTGCACAGTTGCAGTGGCAGCGAAGCAGGCATTTCAGAAGTTTCTCCAGATGTTCCTCTGCGCTTCTCACAGCTATCTCCATCAAATCCGGATTGTGCACGGCACCCCTAGTTACACATATCGATATTCATTCAGAATGGCCGCGCGCGCTTTGGTGGTGGGATCTAGTTGGAGATGGCAAAAGTTCTGTAGAATTATGTGCTGGACACAGAAGCTGGTGGGGTGGTAGGTGAGGACAAGAGGAACTCTATCCCTGGTAGTGTGGTAGGAGGAGGGGGTAACAGCAGACGTGCGTGAAGTGGAAGAGATGTAGTTGAGGGCAGAGTTGATGGTGGAGGAAGGGAAGCCCCTTTCTTTGTAAAAGGAGGACACCTCCCTCGTCCTGGAATGAAAAGCCTCATCCTGAGAGACGAGCTTGTTTGTTGCTCCAGATTCCAGCAGCTGCACTCTCTTACATCTCCATATGCTGAAAGGACACCACCCATCACATCCTACCTTACAGTGTTTATTTTCAATTAAACCAATTGAAATATTTCCTGATCAGGCCAAAAATTTTACTTCAATTCTATGAGGAGCAACTTTAGTCAACAACCTTTGGGGAGGGATTTTTGATCTGGAAGTCTACATCGGAAAGACCTGCAGACATTTCCCCAATCACTAATTTAGACATAATCTCCAAACATTAGTCAGCTTCTCAAACTGTGCATGTTCTATAACTTCCTTTTTTGCCATCTTAACCTCTTCAAAAGAAAATGGACACGCACAATTTACCAATGTAAATCAAGAGGTTTGGAAGACAATAACTCAGATATTCCTCTAGAACTGTCTGGTCTTGGGGATTTATCACTCTGTGTGCCATTATATTCTCTACTGCATCTCATATTAAATTTGATGACTATCTATCACTTATTCAATTTTAGTTTCTTTGTCATTTAAAGCTTATTTACTTCTTTCTCTACTGCAAATATAAAACTCAAGTAATTATTCTATATGCCTACCATTTCTTTATTTTTATTTGCAAAACCACTATTGCCAACTTGAGAGTTTATGTTGCTCCAGCCCATCTTTTCCTAATATTTTTGTTTAATTTCACCTTATTTGTTGCTATTAATTAATTTTCTGATCAGATTCATTTATTTATTCAATGTACATTGAAACATACAGTGAAATGCATCATTGACACAAGCAACACAATGCAAAGATGTGCTGGGGGCAGCTGGCATGAGTCGCCATACATTCTGGTGCCAACACAGCATGCCCACAATGTTCAGCAGAATAACACAAGCAACAATAACAGAACAACAACAGCAAACAAGCCCCGTTCCTCTCTCTCGCCCACCCACTCAGATAATCCCCCTACCCCAGAACAGACTGCTTCCAGGCCACCTGTGGACTCACAGATCCAGAGTTTTACTCATTAAGACTCAACCACTGATCACTCTTCAGACCTTGGACACCTGACTCACTGATGAGGGGACCCCAAATTCCAGGCCTTGAACTCCGGACTTGCCAACTCACATACCTAGGGTCTTCATGTTGCCTGTCTGCACGAACATTAAATCGTAGGACCTGGTGGTTTGTGAGTACTCGCTGGCCTGGAAGTGAGGGCCACCAGCCATTGTCCTCGCTGGTCTTCGTCCACAGCGTTTGCTGGCCGAATATCCACCCATGGTTGCCCTTGGTCAGATGTACACATTGCTGGCCTTCGAACGCAGAGTGCAGAGAGGAAGTCTTGACTCCAGCCTGACCTCTAACTCTCCCACATCCCTATCCCTAAACCTTAACCTAGCCCCTAACTTCCCTCTCTGTCCTCAAATCTGTCCCTATGAAACTAAGTCTGAGCCATGACCTCAATGGCGACCACAGCTCTGTGCTATCTTCACCAGAAGTACAAATTTACTTGTTACATAGACATAGAAACATAGAAAATAGGTGCAGGAGTAGGCCATTCGGCCCTTCGAGCCTGCACCGCCATTCAGTACGATCATGGCTGATCATCCAACTCAGAACCCCGTACCAGCCTTCCCCCCATACCCCCGATCCCTTTAGCCACAAGGGCCATATCTAACTCCCTCTTAAATATAGCCAATGAACTGACCTCAACTGTTTGCTGTGGCAGACAATTCCACAGATTCACCACTCTCTGTGTGAAGAAGTTTCAAATGTATCTTTACAATACAGTAATCTTTGCAATAATCACCATACAATCCTTCTTACTTTAGTTCTTGGTATTTCTATCAATCGTCTGAATTTGTGGTATGTTTAAGATTTTATATCATGACATATACACCATGCAATAATGTTAATCTTAATTCAATACTTGCTATATTGTTATAAGGTCGTAGAGAGACGCAGCTTTGAAAGAGACACCTCGGCCCACCAAGCATGTGCCAACAATCAACCACTCATTTACACTAATCCTATATTAATCACAATTTTTATATTCTCTATATATTTGCCAGATTCGACTACTCACCTACACACTAGGGGCAATTTACAGTAACCAATTAACACAAGAACCTGTGGTTTTTGCGACATTGAGGGAACTGGAGCATCTGAAGGGAAAGTCATGTAGAATGCAGAAACTCCACACAAACAGCACCCAAGGTCAGTGGTGAAGGAGTAGGAGCGGTTCTACCAGTTGCACCACTGTGTTGTCATTTAAAATGATGGCAAATTAAACTTAGATTTTAAAGTGGTCTTACCCAGGAAGTTTGGAACACTTCAATACCATGTAGTCCCCACTTGATCCCTCTGGAAGTTTTATCACTTCAGGGTGTTTCTCCTAGGAAATAAGCAGAGTTATACATTGAAACTGGCTTCTGAGATACATATTTATTCTTTGAGTTAATAATTAAAATGATATTATCAGTAAAACATCATAGGCAGTCAGTTTATAAGATATAGCTTGTTAAATGGACAAACCAAACTGGATTACCATCAGAAAACTACGGGTCATATTTCACAATCATGTGGCTATAAACCTGTAGCTAGCAATTAAGATATTATAAATAATTTGACATGTACTTTGATGGCAAGTTAAACTGAACACCTGCTGTAAACAGTTCGAAGAAGCAGAATAGTAATCTGCCAGATCGGGAACACTTTTGGTGAACAGATCACAATGATGGATCTTAGAAGTCTTGGAGACTCTTTGGAAGACAAATATATGGCTATTGTGGAGGAATTAACCTTGATATCTCATCCTATATATAATTTCATTTGACAATATACAACTTGAATGAACAGCATCTGAATGCTTGAAGAGGCATTATTTTCTTTTTGCTCCTCCAAAAGCATTAACAGTTGTCACAGATGTCAATTGGAGAATATTTGTGGCTACTCCTTGATGACATGAATTTGCATTATGATTTCAGGAAAATAAAACTGTTTGGTTCAAACAATTCAATCAGCTCAATAGTGTACATTGTCTTATTGCCTTAAGTTTAACTCTTTTTTTATATAAATGTCAACAACGCTTCCTTTGTCACTTGGAGCTTCTGCAAGTTCGAAGTTCCCCTCATCATATTTTCATACAATAAGAAAAGAAAGTGGCACCAATTCAAAAGGCAACCATAAATATCCACAATCTACATACCAAGTCCAGGAGAGATATTCATAGAGTTTTCTTTCATTCCAACTGGGTTTTTCTTTCACTTCTACTGAATAATAAGTACTTAATATTCCTCTGATAATAAGTACTTAGTAAAATCATAATTTTAAGAATATTTCATGTAAAACCCACAGTTGCACGTATGTATATTTATATTCCTCAGAGAATGTCTCTTTTGGGCACTCTAGATCAAACTTCCAGTCACCACTCAAAATCTGGGTGTTCATTTTCCATGTGGCTATTTGTAAAGGACCATGACATATCCCTTTGTTGAGGGAACTACTGTATACAAAAAAAAACATTTAATTGGTGAAGATACATGATATCTCACTAACAGTAGCCCACAGTGCCTTTAGTGGTGAATACTTCTGTGATGGTTTTTTATCCTGAGAAACTAGAATTGGTAAAGTTTCTAAAATTGAAGAACATCCCTTTCTACTTTCTCCAGCTTTATAAGACTACTTCCACAACTGCCAATGGTTATGATTCCATTTTCTCAGAAATATCAGGATTGAAATTTACTCTTTACATGGATTTTGCAGATTCCCAAACAATTTGTTCCCCAAAATTCAGCACAATTCCAGTTTTGTGCTTGAAATGGAATAATGTTTTGAATAAGTTTTTATTCGTGTGGAAGACGTCTCAGTGGCTAGGAGATCAGAGGTTTGACAGTGAGCACTGTAAAGTCAAAGGCTTTGACCCCAAGTTACAAGAAAAAATTATTCTGGACAGCTTATCATTTACAAGTAAAATGCCAGAGAAATGTATTACATGTGACTCCTTGAATCAGTAGTTAAAAGAATAACCCAATGTAGGAAATTCCATTACAGAAGACGGATTCTCAAGAGATATTAACTGCTGGGTATAGTTAAGTTTTATTGATTCAGCTATTGTAAAAAACTCAAAATGGTGTACAATTTTGTCACTGTATAGGTCTTGGCCACAATTTAACACAGGTACATAGTAATTAAATGTGGTGTGCAAAAGACTTTTGATACCTAAGTTACGACAAAGTTAAATTTGGTTAGATTAGCTTCAAACCATAGGAAAAAGGGATGCTTCCAAAAATGCTGAGGCTTGGGACTTGAAATACTACATCCATACAAAATAGATAAATAATACAAATTAAATGGGCGAGATTGAGATTCCCGGATGGTATGTTGCCTCCATGGATGCCAGGGTCCAGGATATCTCAGATTGAGTCCTCAGCATTCTTAAGTGGAAGGGTGAACAGCCAGAGGTCGTGGTCCATATAGGTACTGATGGCATGGGTAGGACGAGTGACAAGGTTCTACGTAGGGAGTTCAGGGAGTGAGGTGCTAAGTTAAAAGGCAGGACCTCCAGGGCTGTGATTTCAGGATTGCTACCCATGCCACATGCTAGTGTGGCCAGAACAAGAAAAATTTTACGGTTTAATACGTGGCAAAGGAATTGGCATAGGAGGGAGAACATCAGAAAGTATGAACGTAACTCTTAAAGTTCAATAAACAGAGAAGGTTTGTATTATTTGTCCATCTTGTTTGGATGTAGTACAGTATTTCAAGACCCATGTCTCAGCTTTCTTCCAGGGAAAGTAAGACTTGTACAGGAGGCAAACACGAGGAAATCTGCAGATGCTGGAAATTCAAGCAACACACACAAAAAATGCTGGTGAACGCAGGAGGCCAGGCAGCTTGTACGGGAGGGATAGTTTACACCTGAACTGGGGCGGGGGGGTGCGGGGTTGGGGGAGAAATAACATCCTGGCAGCAAGGTTTGTTAATGCTGCACAATGTGGTTTAAACTTGAGTTGCGGGAGATGGGACCCAGGGTGCCACTACAGACAGTGGAGAGATTGTGGTGGCAGATATTGGTAAGATCTCAGACAAAGTCAGGAATCAAAAGGTTGAACATGTTGTGACTAGTGTCCTGAGCTGCATATACTTAAATGCAAAAAGTATGGTAGGATGGGCAGGTAAGCTCAGGGCACAGATTAACACATTGAATTAGCTAAGATAAACTGGCAAATGACACGTAAAGGATTGACGGTGGATATGCAATGGCAAGCATTTAAAGGTTGCATGGATGAACTACAATTGTTCATCCCAGGGAAACTACGTGTTTCCCTTAATTCCATAGACTTCATGCCAGTTTCCTTAGTAAATACAGACGCAAAAAACCTATTTAAGATCCCCCCCCTTTCTTTTGGTTCCGCACACAGCCGACCACGCTGATCTTCAAAAGGACCAATTTTATCCCTTACAATCCTTTTGCTCTTAATATACCTGTAAAAACACTTTGGATTATCCTTCACTTTGACAGCCAAGGCAACTTCATGTCTTCTTTTAGCCCTCCTGATTTCCTTCTTAAGTATTTTCTTGCACTTTTTATACTCCTCAAGCACCTTATTTACTCCCTGTTTCCTATACATGTCATATAACTCTCTCTTCTTCTTTATCAGAGTTGCAATATCCCTTGAGAACCAAGGTTCCTTATTCCTATTCACCTTGCCTTTAATTCTGACAGGAACATACAAGTTCTGCACTCTCAAAATTTCTCCTTTGAAGGCTTCCTACTTACCGATCACATCCTTGCCAGAGAACAACCTGTCCCAAGCCACGCTTTTTAGATCCTTTCTCATTTCTTCAAATTTGGCCTTCTTCCGGTTCAGAACCTCAACCCTAGGACCAGATCTATCCTTGTCCATGATCAAGTTGAAACTAATGGTGTTATGATCACTGGAACCAAAGTGCTCCCCTACACAGACTTCTGTCACGTGTCCCAACTCATTTCCTAATAGGAGATCCAATATTGCATCCCCTCTAGTTGGTATCTCTATATATTGATTTAGAAAACTTTCCTGAACACATTTTACAAACTCTAAACCATCTAGACCCCTAACAGTATGGGAGTCCCAATCAATATGTGGAAAATTAAAATCCCCTACCACCACAACTTTATGTTTCCTGCAGTTGCCTGCTCTTTCTCTGCAGATTTGTTCCTCTAATTCTTGCTGACTATTGGGTGGTCTATAATACAACCCCACTAATGTGGCCATACCTTTCCTGTTTCTCAGCTCCACCCATAAGGACTCAGTAGACAAGCCCTCTAATCTGTCCTGCCTGAGCACTGCTGCAATATTTTCCCTAACAAGCAATGCTACTCCCCCACCTTTCATTCCTCTGCCTCGATCACATCTGAAACATCGGAACCCTGGAATATTAAGCTGCCAGTCCTGCCCCTCCCGTAGCCAAGTTTCATTAATTGCTATAACGTCATAATTCCACATGTCAATCCACGCCCTCAACTCGTCTGCCTTCCCCGCGGAGCTGAGTGCAGGTTGGTGGGACTAGGTGAGAGTAAGAGTTCGGCACGGACTAGAAGGGCCGAGATGGCCTGTTTCCGTGCTGTAATTGTTATATGGTTAAAAATAAATCAGAGAGTTTTCTGCATGATTACAAACAAGGAAATGTGCAGCAGCAGAGATCTGTGAGTTCAAGTGGAAAAATCTTTACTAGTTGTTGGACAATTGCAAAAATTAGTACAGAAGTGGAAACCATAGAAAGGGTGCAGGGGAGGTTTACAAGGATGTTGCCTGGATTGGGGAGCATGTCTTATGAGAATAGGTTGAGTGAACTTGGCCTTTTCTCCTTGGAGTGACAGAGGATGAGAGGTGACCTGGTAGAAGTGTATAAGACAATGAGAGGCTTTGATCGTGTGGATAGTCAGAGGCTTTTTTGCAGGGCTGAAATGGCTAGTATGAGAGGGCACAGTTTTAAGGTTCTTGGAAGTAGGTACAGAGGAGATGTCAGGGGTAAGTTTTTTACGCAGAGAATGGTGAGTGCGTGGAATGGGCTGTCGGTGACGGTGGTGGAGGCAGATACAATAGGGTCTTTTAAGAGACTACTGGATAGGTCCATGGAGCTTAGCAAAATAGAGGGCTATGGGTAACCCTAGGTAGTTCTAAGGTAAGGACATGTTCGACACAGCTTTGTGGGCCGAAGGGCCTGTATTGTGCTGTAGGTTTTCTATGTTTCTATGTAAGTTTAAAGGAGATTTGCCCTTAGCCCAAGATGGTCAGAATTCAAATGTGAGGAAGAGTTTCAGATGGTGAAGAGATACAGGAGTGAGATAAATCAGTTGGTTGAATGGTGTCATAGCAACAAATTTGCATTTAATGTCAGTAAGACCAAGGAATTAATTGTGCAGTTCAGGAAAGGTAAGTTGAGGGAACACACACCAGTTTTCACTGAAGGATCATAAGTGGAAAAGATGAGCAGTTACAAGTTCCAAAGTGTCAACAGCTCTGAGGATCTACAGTATCAACATACTGATGTAATTACAAAAAACTCATGACAACAGCTGTAGGTCACTAAAAACCCTCAGACATTTCTATAGATGAACCATGGAGAGTATTCTAGCTGGTTGCATCACTGCCTGGTATGGAGAGGCCACGGCACAGGATCGGGAAAAGCAGCCAGAAAGTTGTAGATTCAGCCAGTCCATCATGGGCACTAGACTCTCCAGCTTACAGGACATCTTCAAAAGGTGATGCCTCAAAAAGGCGGCATCCATCATTAGGTACCCCATCACTCAGGACATGCCCTCTTCTCATTGCTACCATCAGGGAGGAGGTACAGGAGCCTGGAGGCACACACTCAGCGATTCAGGAACAGCTTCTTCCCCTCTGCCATCAGCTTTCTGAATGGACATCGAACCCATGAACACTACCTCACTATATATATCTTTCCTTCTTTTTTAACTACTTAATTTATTATTTTATATACAGTACTTTGCACATATATGTAGATATGGTGCCAAAGACTTTTGCAGAGTACTGTAGTAATTTTATGTATTGTAACGGCTGGTGGCGTAGTGGCATCAGCGCTGGACTTTGGGGCGAGAGGTCTCGAGTTCGAATCCGGCCGGCTCCCTTGCACACTCTCCATCCGTGCCTGGGACAACTCGACCTGTATATAAAAAAAACAATAACAAAAAAAAACCATCCCTGGAGAGGGATGAGCTCTGCCAAGTTTCAGATACCCAAGATACGCCGTTCAATGAGCATACATCGTATACCAAAAAAAAAGCTTGTCACGACAGCACCCTGACAACTCCATCAGGAGTTAAGGGCGCACACACACACACACACACACACACACACACACAGTACTGCTGCCATATGTGATTGAGACTGGAAAGGGACAGGGAGAGGAGAAGGGAATGGGGAGGGTATAGGAAGACCCAGAAAGACATTCTGTAATAATCAATAAACCAATTGTTTCGAATCAAATGACCTGTACTCATGCCATCCCCCACCCATGCATTCCTTCTCCGCTGACTGTCCTACACCCCCTCCTCATATTCCTCATGAAAAGTAGCTCCATCCTTGCCAATCCTAACATCCCTTGTTCCTCACCAGATTTACAAACTTGCTCTCTGCTCCATGTTGACAGATACATACTATGCAAAAATCCTGCCATAAGACAGGATAAGTGCAAGTGAGGAGTATAAGAAGTGCAAGAAAATACTTAAGAAAGAAATCAGGAGGGCTAAAAGAAGACATGAGGTTGCCTTGGCAGTCAAAGTGAAGGATAATCCAAAGAGCTTTTACAGGTATATTAAGAGCAAAAGGATTGTAAGGGATAAAATTGGTCCTCTTGAAGATCAGAGTGGTCGCCTATGTGCGGAACCAAAGGAAATGGGGGAGATCTTAAATAGGTTTTTTGCGTCTGTGTTTACTAAGGAAATTGGCATGACGTCTATGGAATTAGGGGAAACAAGTAGTGAGATCATGGAAACTGTACAGATCGAAAAGGAGGAGGTCCTTGCTGTCTTGAGGAAAATTAAAGTGGATAAATCCCCGGGACCTGACAGGGTGTTCCCTCGGACCTTGAAGGAGACTGGTGTTGAAATTGCAGGGGCCCTGGCAGAAATATTTAAAATGTCGCTGTCTACAGGTTAGGTGCCAGAGGATTGGAGAGTGGCTCATGTTGTTCCGTTGTTTAAAAAAGGATCGAAAAGTAATCCGGGAAATTATAGGCCGGTAAGTTTAACGTCGGTAGTAGGTAAGTTATTGGAGGGAGTACTAAGCGACAGAATCTACAAGCATTTGGATAGACAGGGACTTATTAGGGAGAGTCAACATGGCTTTGTGCGTGGCAGGTCATGCTTGACCAATCTGTTGGAGTTTTTCGAGGAGGTTACCAGGAAAGTGGATGAAGGGAAGGCAGTGGATATTGTCTACATGGACTTCAGTAAGGCCTTTGACAAGGTCCCGCATGGGAGGTTAGTTAGGAAAATTCAGTCGCTAGGTATACATGGAGAGGTGGTAAATTGGATCAGACATTGGCTCAATGGAAGAAGCCAAAGAGTGGTAGCAGAGAATTGCTTCTCCGAGTGGAGGCCTGTGACTAGTGGTGTGCCACAGGGATCAGTGCTGGGACCATTGTTATTTGTCATCTATATCAACGATCTGGATGATAATGTGGTAAATTGGATCAGCAAATTTGCTGATGATACAAAGACTGGAGGTGTAGTAGACAGCGAGGAAGGTTTTCAGAGCCTGCAGAGGGACTTGGACCAGCTGGAAAAATGGGCTGAAAAATAGCAGATGGAGTTTAATGGAGACAAGTGTGAGGTATTGCACGTTGGAAGGACAAACCAACGTAGAACATACAGGGTTAATGGTAAGGCACTGAGGAGTGCAGTGGAACAGAGGGATTTGGGAATACAGATACAAAATTCCCTAAAAGTGGCATCACAGGTAGATAGGGTCGTAAAGAGAGCTTCTGGTACATTGACCTTTATTAATCGAAGTATTGAGTATAAGAGCTGGAATGTTATGATAAGGTTGTATAAGGCATTGGTGAGGCCGAATCTGGAGTATTGTGTTCAGTTTTGGTCACCAAATTACAGGAAGGATATAAATAAGGTTGAAAGAGTGCAGAGAAGGTTTACAAGGATGTTGCCAGGACTTGAGAAACTCAGTTACAGAGAAAGGTTGAATATGTTGGGACCTTATTCCCTGGAGCGTAGAAGAATGAGGGGAGATTTGATAGAGGTATATAAAATTATGATGGGTATAGATACAGTGAATGCAAGCAGGCTTTTTCCACTGAGGCAAGGGGAGAAAAAAACCAGAGGACATGGGTTAAGGGTGAGGGGGGAAAAGTTTAAAGGGAAAATTAGGGGGGGGCTTCTTCACACAGAGAGTGGTGGGAGTATGGAATGAGCTGCCAGACAAGGTGGTAAATGCGGGTTCTTTTTTAACATCTAAGAATAAATTGGACAGATATATGGATGGGAGGTGTATGGAGGGATATGGTCCTTGTGCAGGTCAGTGGGACTAGGCAGAAAATGGTTCGGCACAGCCAAAAAGGTCCAAAAGACCTGTTTCTGTGCTGTAGTTTCTATGGTTCTATGGTAAGATACCCTGGCCTAAGACTTTTGCAGAGTACTGTATAATTCTTATTGTAGATTATAGTGTTTATTACTATGTATTGCAAAGTACCACTGCCGCAAAACAACAAATTTCATGATATACTGTATGCCAGTGATATTAAAACTGATTCTGATATTTATAGACCCTTAGATTGTGTGTTTTGTTTGGGTGCCTCATTTTAAAAAGAATATGTTTTGGATGTTGCGACACAGATGTACTAGAATCATTAACACCATAAGATATAGGAACAGAATTAGGCGATTTGGCCCATCGAGTCTGTTTTGTCCATCTATCATGGCTGATATATTAGCCCTCTCAAACCCATTCACCCTGCAACTTTTGATGCCCTGACTAATCAAGAACCTATTAACCTCCACTTTAAATATACCCAATGACTTGGCTTCCACAGCCACCTGTGGCAATGAATTCCATAGATTCATCATTTTAAAAACATTCCCTCTCATCCTTGTTCTAAATTAATGACATCTGAGGATAAGTTTTCTTTTGGGTAAACTCGCTTTTGTTTGCATTCCCTTGAGTTCAGAAGATTGAAGAGTCTTTAAAATGTTGCCACGATTTGAGGTAAAAAAGCATTTTGTTGATTGACGAAAACCAAAAATTAGACGGCATAATTTAAAAATCAGCACGACGTGAGCAAAATCAGGAACTTTTCTATTCAACAGGAAGAGGATCAATTTAAATGATATAGCTTTGTTCATCTGCATTGAGTCATGGAATTATAGTTACATTGTATGGAAATGGGCACTTCAGCTCACTGATTCCACAACCACAATCAAAAACTCAGTTACATTACCATAATTACCACTCATAATTTCATAAAATACTGAAAGGTCACCCTCAGCTTCTTGTACTCCAGTGACAACAATCCCAGTCTACACAAAACCCTCCATTCCAGGCAACATTCTGCTGAATCTCTTCTGCACTCTTCTCAGGGATACCACACCCTTGCCATTGCGTAGCCACCTGAAGTGCACACAATATTTCAGTATGGTGCAACATTATGTCTCTAACGTGTATTAATATTTCAGTAATATTTGAGTAATCTTGTTGAGTAATATTGTTATATTAAGCATTCTTTGTTGTTTATAAAATTCATTATGGTTATATGTAAAATATGTGAATTGCAAACAACACTGCACTACCCACTTGATACGTGTGCAACTCACTTAAAGTAAGCACGATGTTAGACTCACATTTCGGACTCCTGTGTCTTTCTTTGAATTAGCATAATGTTTTGAAGTTACAAATCATAACATTGGCGGCGAGGTATTTAAAAAAAACCCGAGATGACCATTGACCTGTCGAAGCACAGTGAGGAATGGCAAGTAAAAAAGAACAGTGCAGTGAGGAACAGTCGAGTTTAAAAACCACAGTCCAGCACATGCAGAAACAGTCGAATTTAAAAAAAGTAGAAAATGGAATTCACAGGTTCATAAACAGTGAGTACCAGGTGATAATTATTATAAATAAAAAGATAAGAAATGGTTGGCTAAGTCGGAAAAAATAGATGCGTTTGATTGTTCAATGCGTTACTGGCTTGTATACTGAGCTAACTGAACAGTATTTTGAAGCAAATTAAAATAGCCAATGAGAAAGAAGTACCAATTTTACTGAGAGCATAGGGTTTAAAGGTATACAGTTTGCTTCACAATTTGATTGCTGTAACAAAACCGGCAGAAATTAGCTTTGCTGATATTCTGAAAGTAATGCAGGAACATTTAGAACTGAAGCCATTACGATTGCAGAATGTTTTAGGTTTCAAAAGTGGAATCAAAAGGAAGTGGTGTCCATTTCAGTAAATGTGGCTGACTAGAAGTTTCCTGAACATTATCAATTCAGTTATGGGCTTAATGGTGCACTGAGAGATTGTCTAGTTTGTGGAATCTTACAAGAAAGCATTCAGAAATGGCTCCTTCCTGAAGCACAACTTACATTTAAAAGAGCAGTTGAAATTGCTGCATCAATGGAAACAGCAGACAGAGACACAATTATGTTGCAGTTAAAAGTGAAAGTGAGCTTGAACAGAATTGCAGCTTCTAGACAGAGGCCAAGCTGGTTGAACAAATTGTGTTACCGTTGTGGCAGGGGCTCACACAGACCAGACCAATGCAGGTTTAAAGGCAAAACGTGTAGAACATGCAACAAAGTAGGACACATACAAAGAGTATGTTGGGCAGCCAAAAATAAATGGACTGCACAGAGAAGCAAAAAAGAGAAGAGGTGAAGTTGCAGTTTCAAGAACAGCACTACTCTGCATGCTTCTGATGGAAAATCTGATAATGATGAGCGTAAAACAGGACCGAGTACCCTTGAGATTTACAATGTGAAAATTAACAACAGATAAGAAAATGGCTTACACCAGAATTGAACAACAAATTAATTAAAATGCAACTGGACACTAGTTTGGCTGTTTCAGTCATTCCACAAAAAGTATTTGAGCAGTATTTCAAAGAAACCAAACGGAAGCCTGCAGATAGCATGCTAAGAACTTAGACTAGAGAAAAGATAACTCTTGTGAGAATGATGTTTATGACAGAGAAATTCAACAACCAGCTGGCCACACTGAACTTGTACGTAGTAAAAAACAGGAGGGCCAGCATTGTTGGTGCATGATTGGCTGAGACAACTACAACTTGATTGGAGATCCATGCCACATACCCTGCTATGAAGTCAACTGAAAGCGAACTGGATACTGCACACTGGAAAGGGTACTGGATGATGCCACAGCAAAGTTCAAGGATGGCATTGGAAAACTCAAAACACATCGAGGGTAAAATAGTGTTTCATGAAAATGCTGCACCAAGGTCTTGCAAAGCTTGTCCGGCTCCTTATACCATCTGCGATAAAGGAGCCAGTGAGCTCGATCGCATGCTGGCTGAAGGAATTCTTTCCAAGATTGAGTGGAACTTCTAGGCAATGCAAGTGGTCCCAGTAGCCAAGAAGAATGGGTCTGTCAGGATCAGTGGTGACTTTAAGGTCACCACCTACCCAGTATTGAAAGTAGATCCGGAAAGAAAAGCCAAGGAAAAAGAATGGTGTCCAGGGCTATCAGAACCACTTTCTGCAGTCCCAAAGTCAACTCCTACATCCACCATGGAGGAGGCCCCACAACCTGAGATTGTTTTACAGCCATAATTTTCACCAGAGAAGCAGAGTGATCCCCCTTGTCGGGAAAGGTGTTATTCGACAACAGTAAGAAATCTTCCACAGTGATTAAGCCTTTAGGCCTGAATGGGACAATTTAAAATTTACTATGCCATGGACGTTTGTATATAGTAGTGGTATTATATAGTGTACTGTGTATACAGTTGAGATGCATTCTGTGTTGAGTTGGAGTTTATAGCTAAGCAGGGAGGAGTGTTGTGTATTTCATATTTCAGAAATATTTGAGTAATCTTGTAAATATATATTGTTTGATTAAGCATTCTTTGTTGTTTATATAATTCATTATGGTTATATGTAAAAATACGTGAATTGCCTGTGTCATCATGCCAGTACGTAATATGTGTGCACCTTTGTGCACCTTGCTTAAAGAACAAACTTAAAGCCATCATCACTTCGCTCTCCTCTTTCCTTTGAATTATTTTAATGTTTTGAAGTTACAATACATAACAATACCCCTGTCCATGAAGGCAAGCAAGCTAAACACCTTCACAATTCCACCTGCCATGGCAGTGTAGCAGTTAACAAAATGCCAATACAGCTTAGGCGTCGGAATTCGGAGTTCAATTCCAACGTCATCTGTAAGGAATCTCTATGTTCTCCTTGTGGAATGCGTGGGTTTCCTCCCCTAGTTTAAGGAGTAGGTTAATTGGTTATTGTAAATCGGCTAGGGTTAAGTCTGGGGCTGTTGGACAGTGTGGCTCAAAGGGCCAGAAGGGCCTATTCTGCGCAGTAACTCTAAACTAAAGGAAAGGTACCTTGCACCCGAGGCTTCTCCGGTTAGTGGGCGATTTCCCTCTACGCCTCTCTGACGTATTGGGGAACCGCGTACCAGGCAAGTTACAGCAGTGGTTTGCCATTGCCTTCTGCCGGGTGAGTTTCCAAAGAGATCACCAGCTCATAGCCCAGCACGGATGGAAAGCGTGCAGGGGAGCCGGCCGGATTCGAACTCCGGACCTTTCGTCCCGAAGTCTGGCGCTGATGCCACTACGCCACCAACCGGGTCAGCTCTAAATAAATAAACAAACTAAAATTAAAATCCTATCCGTCTGTGTCCTAAGCTCCTTGCCATTACTGGGAAAATCCTGCCAGTATCTGACAAATCTGTTTTCTTTCATAACCTTCTCTGCTATCTACAACACCACCAATCAGAACACAGAAATTTTCATCCAATGTATTTATATATATATATATATATATATATATATGACAAATATCAATCTCTAAAATACAACATGAGTTACAGATCCAGAATTGTGGATGGGGCAGGTGGTGTTAAGGAAACAGGTAGGATACAGAAGGACCAAGACAGATTAGGAGAATGAGCAAGACAGTGGCAAATGAAATACAATGTTGGAAATGCATGGTCATGCACTTTGGTAGTAGAAATAAATGTGCAGACTACTTTCTAAACTGGGAGAAAATCCAAAAATCTGAGATGCAAAGGGACTTGGAAGTTCTTATGCAGAACACCCAAAAGGTTAATTTGCAGGTTGAGTTGGAGAAGATGAGGAAGGCAAATGCAATGTTAGCATTAATTTCAGGAGGTCTAGAATACAAGAGCAGGGAGGTGATGCTGAGAATTTATAAGGCACTGGTGAGGCCTCACCTTGAGTACTGTGAACAGTTTTGGGCTCCTCATCTTAAAAGACGTGCTGGCATTGGAGAGGGTCCAGAGGAGCTTAACAAGGATGATTCCAGGAATGAAAGGGTTATTATATGAGGAACGTTTGATGGCTTTGGGTCTGTACTCGCTGGAATTTAGAAGGATGAGCAGGGATCTCAATGAAACATTCTGAATGTTGAAAGGCCTGGACAGAGTAGATGTTGAAAGGCTGTTTCCCATGGTGGGAGAGTCCAGACCAAGAGGGCACAGTCTCAGGAGAGAGGGGCATCCATTCAAAACACAGATGCGGAGAAATTTCTTTAGTCAGAGGATGGTGAATTTCTGGAATTTGTTGCCACAGGCAGCTGTGGAGGCCAGGTTGTTGGTTGTATCTAAGGCAGAGATTGATAGGTTCTTGATTGGACATGGCATCAAAGGTTACGGGGAGAAGGCCGGGAAATGGGGTTGAGGAGGAGAAAAAAAAGGGTCAGCCATGATTGGATAGTGGAGCAGACTCGAGCCAAATGGCCTAATTCTGCTCCTATGTCTTATGGTTTAATACAGTCCTCCACCATTACTCTCTGTCTCTTATTACAAAGCCAGTTTTGTATGCAGTTTGCCAAAACACCTTGGACCCCAAATGTTTCAAGATTCTGCATCGGCCTGCCAAGTGGAACTATGTTGAAAGCCTTACAAAAGTCTGTATACCACATCTACCAATTTGTTTATATCAATTTTCTTACAAATTTCAAAAAAACTCAATCAGATCTGTGAGGCAAGACTTTCACTACACAAAACCAGTCTGACACCCCTTAATCTGTCCTGCCTTTCTAAATGATCACAAATTTTATCCTTGAGGACGTTTTCCAATGTTTCAGGAGGGCTTGAGGAGGAAATCATAGAATACATACATAAGAGTTTTCTTGAACAGCATGTTACTGAGCCTACAAGGGAATATGCTATCCCTTAGCATATAGATCTGGTTCTGTGCATGAGACAGGTAAAATTAGTGATCTTGTAATTGGGGATGCTCTTGGAAAGGGTGATCACAGTATGAATGGGTTTCTCATACAAATGGAGGGTGCAATAGTTCGATCTAAAACCAGTATACTATGCCTAAACAATGGAGACTACAATGGGATGAGGGAGGATTTGGCTAGTGTAGACTGGGAACACAGGCTATATGGTGGGATGGCTGAGGAACAGTGGAAGAGTTTCAAAGTGAATTTTCACGGTGCTCAACAAAAGTATATTCCAGTTAAAAGCAAGGACAGTAAGGGTGGGAAGAGCCAGCCTTGGATAACTAAGGAAATAAAAGATAGTATCAAACTAAAAGCTGATGCACACCAAGTCACCAAGAGTAGTGGGAAACTGGAAGATTGGGAAAACTTTAAAAAGCAATAAGAACCACTAAGTGAGCAATAAAGAAAATAAATGAGCACAAAATACAAAAACAGATAGTATAAGTTTGTTAATTACATAAACCAGAAAAGGGTGGCTAAAGTGAATGAAGGTCCCTTGGAGGACGAGAAGGGGGAATTGATATTGGGTAATGAGGAGGCTTTGAATGACTGTTTTGTGTCAGCCTTCTTGGTGGAGGACATGTCTAACATGCCAAAGAGAGATGTTATGGATGTGATGGGAGGTGAGGACCTCAATACAATAGCTCCCACTAAAGAGGGTGCTGAGCAAACTTGTGGGCCTGAAGATAGATAAGTCCCCTGGTCCTGATGGAATGCCTCCCAGGGTACTGAAAGAAATGGCAGAAGTTATAGGAGAGGCTTTGGTGATAATTTACCAAAATTCTCTGGAATCTGGGCAGGTCCCAGCAGATTGGATGTCAGTGAATGTCACACTACTGTTGAAAAAAGGATGTAGCCAAAAGGCAGGTAACTTATAGGCCAGTTAGTTTAACATCTGTAGTTGGGAAAATGTTTGAAGCTAGCATTAAAGAAGAAATAGCAAGGCATCTGGAAAGACGTGGATTCGTCAAGCAGATGCAGCATGGATTCAGCAAAGGCAGATCCTGTTTGACAAACTTACTGGAGTTCTTTGAGGATATACCAAGTGCAGTGGATAGAGGTGAACAGATGGAAGCTATTTACTTGGATTTCCAGAAGGCGTTCGATAAGGTGCTACATAAAAAACTTATCCATAAGATAAGAATGCATAGGGTTTGGTGAGATGTATTAGCATGGATCCGTTAGTCTTGCGAGACCATGGATCTGCGCCTGGAAAGTCTTCACTCTCCAGGGCGCAGGCCTGGGCAAGGCTTGTATGAAAAACCAGCAGTTGCCTATGCTGCAAGTCCCCCCTCTCCACGACACCAATGCTGTCCAAGGGAAGGGCATTAGGACCCATACCAGTGTCGTCGCAGAGCAATGTGTCATTAAGTGCCTTACTCAAGGACACAACACGTTCCCTTGGCTGGGGCTCGAACTCACGACCTTCAGGTAGCTAGTCCGATGCCTTAACCACTTGGCCACGTACCCACTTAGCATGGATAAAGGATTGGTTAACTACCAGAAAGCAGGGAGTTGGGATACATGGGTGTTACTCTGGTTGGCAATCGGTGGTGAGCGTTGTGCCGCAGGGGTCGGTGCCGGGCCTGTAGCTGTTTGCAATATACATTAATGATCTGGAAGAGAGGATTGAGTGTAGAGTAGCTAAGTTTGCTGATGATACCAAATTGAGTTGAAAAGCAAATTGCGCAGAAGATACGGAGAGTCTACAGAGAGATATGGATAGGTTAAGTGAGTGCACAAGGGTCAGGCAGATGGAGTACAATGTTGGTAAATGCGAGGTCATCCACTTTAGAAGGGAAAATGAAACAGCAGATTACTATTTAAATGGTAAAAGATTGCAGAATGCTGCTGTGCAGAGGGACTTGAGAGTGCTTGTGCATGAATCACAAAAGGTTGGTTTGCAGGTACAGCAGGCTATCAAGAAGGCAAATGGATTGTTGGCCTTCATTGCTAGAGGGATTGAATTTAAGAGCAGGGAGGTCATGCTCCAACTATACAGGGTACTGGTGAGGCTGCACCTGGAGTACTGTGTGCAGTTCTGGTCTCTATACTTGAGGAAGGATATACTGGCTTTGGAGGCAGTACAGAGGAGGTTCACCAGGTTGATTCCAGAGGTGATGGGGTTAGACTATGAGGAGAGACGCCTGGGACTGTACTCGCTGGAATTCAAAAGAATGAGAGGAGATCTTATAGAGACATATAAAATTATGAAAGGGATAGATGAGATGGAGGCAGGAAAGTTGTTTCCACTGGTAGGTGAGACTAGAACTTGGGGACATAGCCTCAAGATTTGGGGGAGTAGAGTTTGGATGGAGATTGAAGAGGAACTATTTTTCCCAGAGAGTGGTGAATCTGTGGAATTCTTTGCTTAATGAAGCAGTGGAGGCTAGCTCAGTAAATATATTTAAGAAAAGGTTGGATAGATTTTTGCATAGTGGGGAAATTACGGGTTATGGGGAAAAGGCAGGTAGGTGGAGATGAGTCCATGGTCGGATCAGCCATGATCTTATTGAACGTCAGAGCAGGCTCTACAGGCCAGATGGCCGACTTCTGCTCCTATTTCTTATGTTCCTATGTTCATACTGCAGACATTAAGCTCACTGGTCCTAGGGTTTCCTGCTTCCCTTCTTGAATATGGCAACAACATTAGCCACTCTCCAGTCTTTGGTACCTCACCCATCGCTATAGATGAGGCAAAAATCTAGAAACATAGAAAACCTAAGCACAATACAGGCCCTTTGGCCCATAATGCTGTGCCAAACATGTACTCTAGAAATTACTTCAGCTTACCCATAGCCCTCTATTTTTCTAAGCTCCATATACCCATCCAGTAGTCTCTTAAAAGACCCTATCGTATCTGCCTCCACCACTGTTGCCGGCAGCCCATTACCCCTGACATCTCCTCTGTACCTACTTCCAAGCACCATAAAATTGTGCACTCTCGTGCTAGCCATTTCAGTCCTGGGAAAAAGCCTTTGACTATCCACACGATCAATGCCTCTCATTATCTTATACACCTCTATCAGGTCACCTCTCATCCTCCGTCGCTCCAAGGAGAAAAGGCCAAGTTCACTCAACCTATCCTCATAAGGCATGCTCCCCAATCCAGGCAACATCCTTGTAAATCTCCTCTGCACCCTTTCTATAGTTTCCACATCCTTCCTGTAGTGAGGTGACCAGAAATGAGCACTGTACTCCAAGTGGGGTCTGACCAGGGTCCTATATAGCTGCAACATTACCTCTCGACTCTTGAGCTCAATCCCAGGATTGATGAAGGCCAATACACCATATGCCTTCTTAACCACAGAGCCAACCTGCGCAGCAGCTTTGAGTGTCCGATGCATTTGGACCCCAAGATCCCTCTGATCCTCCACGCTGCCAAGAGTCTTACCATTAATACTATATTCTGCCATCATATTTGACCTACCAAAATGAACCACCTCACACTTATCTGGGTTGAACTCCATCTGCCACTTCTCAGCCAGTTTTGCATCCAATCAATGTCCCTCTGTAACCTCTGACAGCCCTCCACACTATCCATAACACCTCCAACCTTTGTGTCATTAGCAAATTTACTAACCCATCCCTCCACTTCATCATCCAGGTCATTTATAAAAATCAGAAAGAGAAGAGATCCCAGAACAGATCCCTGAGGCACACCACTGGTCACTGACCTCCATGCAGAATATGACCCGTCTACAACCACTCTTTGCCTTCTGTGGGCAAGCCAATTCCGGATCCACAAAGCAAGGTCCCCTTGGATCCCATGCCTCCTTACTTTCTCAATAAGCCTTGCATGGGGTACCTTATCAAATGCCTTGCTGAAATCCATATACACTACATCTACTGCTCTACCTTCTTTAATGTGTTTAGTCACATCCTCAAAAAATTCAATCAGGCTCATAAGGCACCACCTGCCTCTGACAAAGTGATGCTGTCTATTTTTAATCATATTATGCCTCTCCAAATGTTCATAACTCCTGCCTCTCAGGATCTTCTCCATCAGCTTACCAACCACTGAAGTGAGACTCACTGGTCTATAATTTCCTGAGCTTTCTCTACTCCCTTTCTTGAATAAGATCTGCAACCCCACCCAATCCTCCGGAACCTCTCCTGTCCCCACTGATGATGCAAAGATCATTGCCAGAGGCTCAGCAATCTCCTGCCTTGCCTCCAACGGTAGCCTGGGGTACATCTCATCCGGTCCCGGTGACTTATCCAACTTGATGCTCTCCAAGAATTCCAGCACATCCTCTTTCTTAATGTCTACATGCTCAAACTTTTCAGTCCACTGTACGTCATCCCTACAATTGCCAAGTTCCTTTTCCATAGTGAATACTGAAGCAAAGTATTCATTAAGTACCTCCGCTACCTCCTCCTGTTTCATACACACTTTTCCACTGTCACACTTGATTGGTCCTAATCTCTCATTTCTTATTATCTTGTTCTTCACATACTTGTAGAATGCCTTGGAGTTTTCCGTAATCCTGCTCGTCAAGGCCTTCTCATGGCCCCTTCTGGCTCTCCTAATTTCATTCTTAAGCTCCTTCCTGCTAGCCTTAAAATTTTCTGGATCTCTATCATTACCTAGTTTTTTTGAACCTTTTGTAAGCCTTTCTTTTCTTCTTGACTGGATTTTCAACTGCCTTTGTACGCCATGGTTCCTGTACCCTACCATCCTTTCTCTGTCTGATTGGAACGTACCTATGCAGAATGGCATGCAAATATCCCCTGAACATTTGTCACATTTCTGGTGTACATTTGCCTGAGAAATTTTGTTGCCACTTTATGCTTCCAAGTTCCTGCCTGATAGCTTCATATTTCCCCTTACTCCAATTAAATGCTTTCCTAACCTGTCTGTTCCTATCCCTCTCCAATGCTATGGTAGAGGAGATAGAATTATGATCACTATCTCCAAAATGCCCTCCCTCTGAGAGACCTGACACCTGACCAGGTTCATTTCCCAATATCAGATCAAGTACAGCCTCTAATCTTCCTGAACACACCTAACAAACTCCGCCCCATCTAAACCCCTCCCCCTAGGGAGATGACAATCAATATTGGGGAAATTAACATCCCCCATCACCTGTTATTACTGCCCCGTTCCAGAATCTGTCTCCCTATCTGCTCCTCAATGTCCCTGTTACTATTGGGTGGTCTATAAAAAACACCCAGTAGAGTTATTGACCCCTGCCTGTTCCTAACTTCCACCCACGGAGACTCAGTAGACAATCCATGACTTTCTCCTTTTCTGCAGCCATGACACTATCTCCGATCAACAGCGCCACTCCCCCACCCCTTTTGCCTCCCTTCCTGTCCCTTCTGAAACATCTAAAGCCTGGCACTCTAAGTAGCCATTCCTGCCCTTGAGCCATCCAAGTCTCTGTAATGGCCTCACCATCACAGCTCCAAGTACTGATCTACGCTCTAAGCTCATCCACTTTGTTCATGATACTCTTTGCATTAAAATAGACTTATCTCAAATCATCAGCCTGAGTGCCTGCCTATCTTCCTTGTCATAATGCCTACAAGCTTTCTCTATTTGTGAGCCAACCGCCCTTTCCTCTCTCTCTTCAGTTTGGTTCCCACCCCTCAACAATTCTAGTTTAAACTCTCCCCAACAGCCTTAGCAAACCTCCCTGCCAGGATATTGGTCCCCTTGGATTCAAGTGCAACCCATCATTTTTGTACAGGACTCGCCTGCCCCAAATGAGGTCCCAATGATCCATAAATCTGAATCCCTGCCGCCTGCTCCCTGCTCCAATCCCTCAGCCACACTTTTGTCCTCCATTTCACTCTATTCCTATACTTGCTGTCTCTGTCAGAGCCCCAGCAATCTTCACCCTTGTTTCCCATAACACCCACTTCATCAGCCCCTGGGGATTTATCCACCTTAATGTCCATTACTATCTCCAACACTTTCTTGATACACACATGACCATCAGAATACATCTCCTCTAACTCTCTCCATCTTTATCCCAGGTGAAAACTGATGAGGAATATTCATTCAGGACACCATGCACGTATCCCATCTTCACACAGAATTCTCTTTTGTTTCTAAGGGGCCCTAAATGCCCCCTTGATTCTAGTATATTTACAGTGCCTAAAAAATGAGTTCACCCCACCTTGGAACTTTTCATGTTTTATTGTTTTACAACATTGAATCACAATGGATTTAATTCAGCTTTTTTGACACTGATCAACAGTAATAGAGTCTTCCTTGTTGAAATATAAATATCTCTACAAAGTGATCTAAACTAATTACAAATATAAAACACAAATTAATTGTCTGCATAAGTATTCACACCCCCCCCCCTTTTAATATGACACACCAAATCATCATCGGTGCAACCAATTGGTTTTAGAAGTCACATAACAAGTTAAATGGAGATCTGTTCTTGGAGACCCATGTGCAGTCAAGGTATTTCAATTGGTTGTAGTAAAAATGCAATTGTATCTGGAAAGTCCAACAGCTGGTGAGTCAGTATTCTGACAAAAATTACACCATGAAGACAAAAGAACACGCCAAGCAACTCTGTGAAAAGGTTATTGAAAAACACAGATCGGGAGATGGATACAAGAAAATTCCCAAGTCACTGAATATCCCTTGGAGTACAGTTAAGTCAATCATCAAGAAATGGAAAGAATACGGAACTCAAAAACTGAGTGATCGTGCAAGAAGGGAGAGACGGCGCATACAAAAACTGTTGCCCAGGTGCTTCACCAGTCACAGCTTATTGGGAGAATGACAAAGAGAAAGCCACTGTTGAAAAAAATCTCCCATTAAATTTCGGCTGGAGTTTGCCAGAAGGCATGTAGGAGACTCTGAAGTCAGCTGGAAGAATATTCTATGGCCTGATGAAACCAAAATTGAGCCTTTTGGCCATCAGATTAAACGCTATGTTTGGTGTAAACAAACTCCGCACATCATCAAAAATACAGTGAAGCCTGGTAGTGGCTGCATCATGCTCCAGGGACGCTTCACTGCAGTAGGCCCTGGAAGTCTTGTGAAGGTAGATGGTAAAATGAATACAGCAAATACAGGCAAATCCTCGAGGAAAACCTGGTGCAGTCTGCAAGATAACTGCAACTTGGAAGGTTTATTTTCCAGCAAGACAACAACCCCAAGTATAAAACCAAAGCTACACAGAAATGGCTTAAAAACAACAAAATTAATGTCCTGGAGTGGCCAAGTCAGAGTCCAGATCTCAATCCAATTGAGAATTTGTGGCTGGACTTGACAAGTCCTGTTCATTCACCATCCCCATGCAATTTGACAGAGCTTGAACAGTTTTGCACAGAAGAATAGAGAAAAATTGCAGAGTACAGATGTCCTATCCATACAGACTTGAGGCTGCAATTGCTGCCGAAGGTGCACCTACTATATACTGACCTGACAGGGGTGAATACTTATGCAATTATTTTGTGTTTTATATTTTTAATTAATTTAAAAATGGCCCCGCTACCCACCAGTCGTCTTTTTAACCTATCCCGACCGGAGAGAGACGCCATGGAGAAATACATTAGCGAGTCCCTCGCAGCGAGCATTATCAGGCCTTCTTCCTCCCTGGTAGGCGCCAGGAAAGGACCGGAGGCTTCGCCCTTGTATCGATAACCGAGGCTTAAATAACATAACAGTTAAGAACAAGTACCCTCTACCACTCATTAGTTCGGCTTTTGAGCCACTGCTTGGAGCCACTATCTTTTTGAAGCTGGACCTTCGCAACGCCTACCATTTAGTCAGGATAAGGGAGGGGGACGAATGGAAGACGGCTTTCAATACACCTCTGGGTCACTTTGAATATTTGGTCATGCCGTTTGGCCTCACCAATGCTCCCGCCGTTTTCCAAACCCTGGTCAATGACGTACTGAGGGACTTTATCAATCGATTCGTATTTGTTTACCTTGACGACATCCTGATATTTTCTAGTAACCCTCAAGAACAGGTACGCCATGTCCGTCAAGTCCTCCAGAGACTGTGGGAAAACCAGTTATTTGCAAAGGCGGAGAAATGTGAGTTCCACGTTCCTTCGGTCAGCTTCCTAGGCTATATCTTTGAAAGCGGGCAGGTAAAAGCAGACCCCGAGAAGATCAGGGCAGTGGAAGAATGGCCTCGACCCACGACATGTAAACAACTTCAACGATTCCTGGGGTTTGCAAACTTCTATCGTACTTTCATCAGAGACTACAGTTGAGTGGCGGCTCCCCTTACCCGGCTTACCTCGCCTACCACACCGTTTTGCTGGGACTCAGCATTCACCAACCTGAAGAGGTGTTTCACCAGTGCTCCCATTCTGGTCCATCCGGACCCATCCCGTCAATTCATTGTTGAGATGGACGCCTCTGACTCCGGGGTAGGAGCGGTCCTGTCCCAACGGTCAAGGTCAGACGGAAAGCTTCACCCCTGCGCCTTCTACTCTCGCCGACTGTCCCCTGCCAAGCAGAATTACAACGTGGGGAATCGGGAACTGCTGGCGGTTAAAGTAGCGCTGGAAGAATGGAGGCACTGGTTGGAGGGGGCGGAGCACCCGTTCATCGTCTGGACAGACCATAAGAACCTTGAATATACCCAGACTGCCAAACGTCTGACTTCTCTCCAGGCCCGTTGGGCATTATTCTTTGGCCCGTTCAGGTTTACCCTCACGTACCGTCCAGGATCCAAGAACGGGAAGCCGGACGCACTGTCCCACCAGCATGACTCCAAGGATGACACCTCCAGTCCCGAGACTATCCTCCCACCTTCCTGCGTGGTTGCCACCCTCACTTGGGAGATAGAGGCTAAAGTAAAGGAAGCCCAGCGGGACAACCCCAACCCGGGCAATGGACCTGGCGATTGCCTGTACGTGCCCGCCTCTGTCAGGTCCCAGGTTCTCCAATAGGGGCACACATCCTGGTTTGCCTGCCACCCGGGAGTGATCGGACCCTAGCTCTCCTGAGGCAGCACTTTTGGTGGCCGTCCATGGAGGGGGACACCCGTTCTTATGTTCCATCTGTGCCCAGGGAAAGGTCTCTCATAGACCGCCTGCGGGGCTACTTCGTCCTCTACCTGTCCCCGGTCGCCCCTGGTCACACATCGCCTTAGACTTCGTCACCGGTCTACCCCCTTCCCGCGGAAACGCCACAGTCCTCACCGTGGTAGACCAATTCTCTAGGGCGGTGCACTTTGTGGCCCTCCCTAACCCCCTTCCTCTCAGGAAACCGCAGATCTTCTCGTCTGCCACCTCTTCCACCTCCACGGAATATCCGGGGACATCGTCTCCGATCGGAGTCCCCAGTTTGTCTCGCAAGTATGGAAGGCCTTCTGCCAAGCCTTGGGCAATCGGTCAGCCTGTCATCCGGCTTCTAACCCCAAACAAACGGGCAGATGGAACAGGCAAACCAAGACCTGGAGGCGACGCTTCGTTGCGTAACGGCAAACAACCCATCGACCTGGAACAACCACCTCCCGTGGGTTGAGTACGCCCACAACTCTCTGGTGAGCTCTGCCACTGGGAGGTCTCCGTTCGAGTGCTCCCTTGGGTATCAACCCCCGCTATTTCCCACGCAAGAAGAGATTACAGTACCGTTGGTTCAGGACCATATTAATCGGTGCCTTAAGATTTGGGAGGAGACGCGCACGGCCCTACTCAAATCGACAAATTGAAATAAGAAGACAGCCGACCGACACCGCATCCCGGTGCCGGAGTACCAACCTGGGCAGATGGTGTGGCTGGCCTCCAAGGACATCCCACTCAAAAATGACCATAGGAAACTCACCCCTCGCTTCCTGGGACCATTCAAGGTTGACAGGGTTATCAATCCCACAGTGGTCTACCTAAAGCTGCCTAGATTCATGGGCATCCACCCAACCTTCCATGTCTCTCAGTTAAAGCCAGTTTCCATCATCCCTCTGTGTCCCCCCGCCGAGACTCTCCCACCTGCCCGTATCATCAACAACCATCCGGCATAACCCGTCCGACAACTACTAGATGTGTGCCATCGGGGCAGGGGTCTCCAATATCTGGTGGATTGGGAAGGGTACGGTCCAGAACAGCGTTCCTGGGTCCCCCGCTCCTTCATCCTAGACCCTTCCCTCATCCAGGATTTTCATCGGGACGATCCGGACAGGCTGGGAGGATCGCCTGGAGGCTCCCATTGAGGGGGGGGGGTAACTGTCATGGTCCCTTCTGGCAATCCCCCACCTTGCCATTTGCCTCAAGATTTGGGCCCTGATCACGTCATTTAGATTCCAATCATTCCCAGGTACCACTAACTACACGCACCTGCTTCCCATCAAACGGCAGGATAAAAACCCTGTGACCACAGCAAGAAGCCGCCAGTTTGTTGGTCGACTCTTGTGAGAGTAAACCTTGTTTCCTATTCCTGAGAACTGTTAGTTCTAAGCTTCGCATCGTCTCCCTGTTCGCGCTGGTGCTACGCCTAACGACTCTGCCTCAGCATCTGTGTCCTGCACTTGGGTTCGTCCCCAGCCACGTCCTTGCAACATGATATGAGTCCTTTTCTGTTGATCAGCGTAAAAAAAAAGCCAAATTAAATCCACTGTGATTAAGGGTTGTAAAACAACAATGAAAACTTTCAGAGGTGCACTGTATAAATAATTTCAGAACTTTGCTTAATTCTGTTGGCCAGGGCAATTTCATGTCCACTTCTCTTTCGCCCCACTATTCCCCTAAACTGCTTTTTTAAAGTTTCTCTCCTATTCTCTATAAATCTTAAAGGACTCACTCACTTGAATGATTACTATGCCTGACACATGCTTCATGTTTTCCTGCTATCTTGTTTTCTACCCTTAAACAGCCATGCTTTCTCTGAATTCTTACTATGTTATTTTTGTCTCCTATTATTCAGATGTTGCTTTTCCCTCCAATTGCTGTTCCCACTCTACTTTCACCAGGTTCTGTCTTGTATTATCAAAGTCAGCCCTCACTCAACTAACCTTCTCCTTTTCTTTGATAACCTTGAAACTTACTAAACTGTGTTCACTGTTTGCGAAAGGTTCCTCCACAGTCCTGTGGTCATTTCTTAAAATTAAGTTGAGTTAAGTTTTTTCCCCACCCCATTTTATTTGGATTCTCTACATAATGCTTTAAAATGCTTCCTAGATACATTTAACAAATTCCATCCCACCCCTACTTTTGTGTAAGGCAGGGTTCTGTGGAATCCAGTTTGGGAATCCCTGCACTAAGGCAATTTCTGTCAACATTGGAGAAGCTAAAGCATGTGGGAAGGCTTAAAAGGTTGGCACAATATCGTGGGCCAAAGGGCCTATGCTGTGCTGTACTGTTTTTTTTAAATCTGGAGCACCCTGAGGAAACAGAGCAAAATCACCAGAGGTCAGATTGTTGGAAATGTGAGGCAGAAGCTCTACTGGCTGTGCCACTGAAACTCCTTCAGATGCAATGAACAAATAAAATAGAAAAACAGAGGGCCTCAGGCCATGACATTGATTGTTTATTCCCCTGCCTGATTTGCTGTTCCTTCATCACTTTACAACACTTCCCTTGGAGGGTCAGACACCCTGAGCCGATAGGCTGGTCCTGGACTTATTCATAATTTACATATTACTATTTCACTATTTATGGTTCTATTACTATTTATTATTTATGGTGCAACTGTAACAAAAACCAATTTCCCCCAGGATCAATAAAGTATGACTATGACTATAATTTCCAGCATCTGCAGAATCTCATGTCTAGAAAACAGATTCAGTTTACTTTTACCCCTCTTTGTCATTTATTAATACTTGAACTAATTTACTGGTCCTTTGGAAAATTGCAGGTCTGAGAACTGCCTGTACATAAATCTGCCAATTCTCCAAAAGGTCACCAGATGGAGTAATGTAAACCATTCACAAACTAAAGACTGAGAAACTCAGACCTGACCCAAATGACATATTGGCTTGAATTTCGTATTTGAAGTAATGGCAAAATTGTCAACATATGTTATCATCATTACTTTGTGAAACTGTCTCCGACTTCTAGTATTCGTACTTTCATAGATATTCTGTTTCCACAGGACAGATTTTACATTCTGCAGATACAAATTTTTAGTATCCCATTCCTGCTGCCCAAATCATTGTAAAGGTTTAGCTCTGTTCTATGGAAGTAATTGAATCTTGAACAATTTATTTAATCCTGACAAAACAAACTATGTGTCTAGCCTATCATTTCCACTATTTCTATGATTTGTTAATAAAAAATAGTTTCAGCTTCCACCTTAATTACTATAAGACTATAAAATATAGGGGCAGAATTAGGCCATTTTGCCTGTTCTGTTTTCTCCATCTTTCATCAGGGCTCATTCATTTTGCCCTTCAGCCCCAATCTCCTGCCTTCTCGCCGTATCCCTTCAGGCCCTGACCAATCAAGAATTTATCCTTTTCAATATTTCTATTAGTTTCTATGTAGAAGAATACAGAGTACAAGAAAGTGTATATAAAAGGTCAAAAAAAGATTTTTAAAAAAACTACCGATTACATTATATCATTCATAATAACAATCTTATTACCCTGTATTCATGTAAGCTAGTCAATAGTTATATTGAAATATACTAATTTATTACAAAAAAAGAGTCTAACTCCTACCAAGACTGAAGCTGTTTATTAAGGAGAAAAAAGGTAAAATACCTTATGTAATAAAAAATTAATAATAGCCAACATCTGAATTTAAACAACAAATTGAGGGTTCTGAAAGTTTTGAAAATAATTCAGAAAAGGTCCCCACAATGTTTGAAAGTCTTGACGAGATTCAGAAATTGAACAATGAATCTTCTCTAAATCTAAGCATGACAAAACGTCGCATAATCATTGAGCATGAGTAGGAGGAAAAATATCTTTCCAGTTAAACAGAAGCGCCCTCCTAGCTATAAGAGAGCTAAAGGCCAAAGTATGTAAATCAGATGTCTTCAGCTTGATATCTTGTCCTGCAACAATACCAAATAGGGCCGTCAGAGGATTAGGATTAAAATAGACTTTGAAAAGTAAGGAAAAAGTTTGAAAAACTTCCTTCAAATATTTTTCAAGACACGGACAAGTCCAAAACATATGAATTAATGAAGCTTCTCCACTATTACATCTGTCACAGTAGGGAGATGTATCTGAATAAAAACGAGATAGCTTATCTTTAGTCATATGGACTCTATGTACCACCTTAAAATTGTAGGAGGGAACGGCGAACACATAGCGATGAAGTATTAACCAATTAAAAAATTTCATTCCCTCAACCCAGGGTCATTTAGAGAGCCCAGCCTTGGAATCACACCTTCGTTACCTTTTTAAAAATTATTTGCGTTTCTTGGTTCTTATTTGTTCAGGGAGTAGACCGATTAAGTCATAGTCTGCAAATTTCAATGATATACTAACAGATAAATACACATGGCTAAGGACAAAGTAAAATTCATTTCTTTTAATGTCAATGAGCTGTTAAATCCAATCAAATGAAGTAAAATTCTATCAAAAATGAAAAAAGAACAAGCCCATGTAGTATTACAGGAAACTCACAAGTGATAATAAGCATGGAAAATTGAAGAGAATGGGCTTCACTAATTTGTTTTTCTCCTCATATAAATCAGGACATAGAAGAGGAGTTGCTATTCTCATCTCAAGCAAGCTAAATTTTGAAAAAGTATTCGAAATGGGAGATAAGGAGGGAAGATATATTCTGGTAAGGGGGAATATAGACGGAAATCCAGTTACTTTATTGAACAGATACACACCCCCAGGAGGTGATACTACTTTCTTCCAGAAAATTAATAATATTATGGTAACGGAAACAGAAGGTCTCTTGAAATGTTGGGGAGACTTAAATTTACAATTACAACCAAAGTTAGACTCTTCCAATAGAAAAACTTATGAAACAAAGCCCTTACATAAGAAAGTTAACACTCTTTTTGAGGATGTTGGTCTAATTGATATATGGAGGGATCTTTTCCCCAACAGAAGGGATTACACTCATTATTCTGCCCCCTCCCCCCATTCCGTACATACAAGATTAGACTATTTCATTACATTTGGAAAAGATAAAGTCAGAATAATTACCTGTGGAATTGGGACAATAGATGTAAGTGACAATGCACCTATATATTTATCTATTGATTTTGACCTACAACCAAAGAATACAATTTGGAAACTAAATTCAAGTCTACTCAATGATCCCTATTTTAAGGAACAAATTAAAAAAGAAATTGGTCTTTACTTAGAATTCAATGATAATGGAGAGGTTTCACCTCCCATTCTATGGAATACTCTGAAGGCTGTCTTAAGAGGGAAAATTATAGCGATATCTTCATATAAGGAAAAAATAAGGAATAAAACATTAGAGGAATTACAAAATAAGCTGAAGGAACTAGAAAAAAAAACACAAATTGAGTTAGGCACAGGATACACTAAAGGAAATTTAAAAAATTAGGAATGAAATTAATAGTTTGGCTACACAAGACATTAGAAAAAATTTGATGTTTCTGAAACAGAGACACTATGAAAGTGTATCTAAATCTATGAAAATACTGGTATGGAAACTGGAAAAAAAAGATAGCAGAAAATACAATTCATAGAATTAGGGATCCAAGAACAAAAGTGATAAAAAAAAAGCTAAGTGAAATTCAAGAAGCTTTTGAAATGTTTTACAAAACTCTGTATTCCAAAGCTCCAGGGGGAAAGCATAGCCCAGATTGACACCTTCCTGAATTCTCTAGAGTTACCCACTTTAAGCAAAGAACGAAATAGAACGATGACTGCTGACATAACTGAAGCTGAACTAAAAACTGCAATTAGTAGGCTTAAATTAAGCAAGTCACCAGGATCAGATGGATATACGGCAGAGTGGTATAAAGAGTTTAGAAGTGAGTTAATTCCTGTTTTACTGCCCACACTGAACTGAACCCTAAGAAAGGCGCAAATGCCACCCAGCTGGAAGGAGGCGATAATCTCAGCTATACCGAAAGAAGGCAAGGATGAAATGGAATGTGGGTCATTTAGACCAATATCTGTTCTTAATGTGGATTATAGATTATTTACCGCGTTCATCTAGTGATCTGAAGGTCGCTAGTTCGAGCCTTGGCTGAGGCAGCGTGTTGTGTCCTTGAGCAAAGCACTTAACCACACATTGCTCTGCGACGACACCGGTGCCAAGCTGTATGGGTCCTAATGCCCTTCCCTTGGACAACATTGGTGGCGTGGAGAGGGGAGACTTGTAGCATGGGCAACTGCTGGTCTTCCATACAACCTTGCCCAGGCCTGCGCCCTGGAAACCTTCCAAGGCGCAAATCCATGGTCTCATGAGACTAACAGGTGCCTATATATACCTCCATCATGGCCAAATGATTAGAAGAGTTTCTACCCACACTGATACATAATGATCAGACAGGTTTTATACAACAACGCCAAACACAAGACAATATACGAAGGACACTTCACATTATGGATCATATAATAAAAATGAAATTGAAGCAATAGTGATAAGCGTGGATGCTGAAAAGGCATTTGATTTGGTTAATTGGAATTTTCTTTACAGAGTTTTACATAGATTTGGTCTACATGACACAATTATTAAAACTATACAGGCATTATATGACAATCCTACTGCTAGGATTAAAATCAATGGATATTTATCTAATAGTTTTACCCTAGAAAGGGACACGAGACAGGGTTGTGCATGGTCACTGCTACCCTTCGCATTATGTCTGGAACTATTAGCTGAACACATCAGACAAAATGAAGATATCAGGGGAATTACTATTAAGGGGACAGAACATAAATTGGCCTGTTACACGGATGACATTTTGATCTATCTAAAGCAACCAATCTTTACCTAAATTGATGCAATCCTTTAAACAATATGGCCAATTATCAGGATACAAGATCAACACAGATAAAACCCAACTACTTTCATATCACTATAGCCCACCAAGACAAATTGAAAGTAGATATCCTTGGGCATGGCAAACAGAGTCCGTCAAATATTTGGGCATCATTATGCCAAACAATTTGACAAAATTATCAGAATGCAATTATCAACTTATATATAAAAAAAAATTAAGGAAGATATAACAAGATGGAACCTAATTCCTTTTCTTGGTCTCAGTTCAAGGATTGAATCTATTAAAATAAATATACTGCCCAGACTACTATATCTCTTTCAGACCCTACCAATAGAGATTAACGAAAATCAATTCAATGAATGGAACAAGATGCTATCAAGATATATATGGCAAGGTAAAAGGCCTAGAGTTCGTCTCAAAATTTTGCAATTAGCCAAGGAAAAGGGCGGATAGGGCCTACCTTCTCTTAGAGATTATTATTTTCCAGCACAGTTGACAGCCGTGATATGCTGGTGCAACCCATCATATGGTGCTCAATGGAAAAACATTGAGGGGAGGATACTCTCCATCCCCATACAGGCAATTTCGGCTGATAACTACCTACAAAGTTACATAAATAATACTGACAACTCGTGGGTGAAATAGACTCTTAAAATATAGAAAACTATTATAAAAGAATATAAACTAGAGAGAGACATTGCAATTCTTAAATGGTGTGCATATGATTTAGATTTTACACCGAATAATCTGGATGCTAGATTTAAGGACTGGACAGCTAAAGGAATAACAGCTAATTGCAATATAGTGAAAGAAGGAACACTGTTCAGTTTTGAAATGCTCAAAGAGAAACACTTATTAGAAAAACAAGACTTCTATCGATACTTACAGATGCAACAGTATGTTAATAGGACAGTTAAAAATGTAACCAAGGCAAGTACAGGTCTGATAGAGCTATTCAGAAAAACATATAATTCAGACAATGGTAGTAGAATAATTTCAAGTGTATATAAGGTTTGTCAAATCTTAAAACACGTTCGACTTCATACATTAAAACAAAATGGGAGAAGGAAGGAGGGATAATAATATCTGAGGAAGACTGGACAATAATATGGAGGTATCAATGGAAGTGTACCAGTTCACAGAAATGGAGAGAGTTCGGGTGGAAAAACTTGATAAGATATTTTATTACACCCTCTCAGAAATCCCATTACAATAGTAACCCCTCGCTTGTTGGAGAAATTGTGGAAATCAAAATGCAAACCATTATCATATTTTCTGGGAATGCCCCGTTATCAAAGACTATTGCAGTGGGATACACAATGCCCTACAAGACATCTTTAAATGTGAAATACCCTTAGAAAGTAAGATCATATATTTTGGGTATATGCCTCAAGAATGGTTGAAAAGAGATAAATATTTAATGAATATACTGCTGGTGGTTATCACAGGAGAGCTCAACTTTAAATGTATGGATGGAAATTACAATGGACATTTACAAAATGGAGAAGATAACAGCATCTGTTAATCATAAGTTGGAACAATTTGATTCATACTGGGAAAAATGGTCCCTTTACACCTCAGATTTTTGAATTTTCTCTCCAATTAGAAAATAGTCAACCCTTTCATTTCTTCTCCCAAAGTGCATGACCATACATTTCCCGACACTGTGTTCCATCTGCCACTTCTTTGCCAATTCTCCAAATCTGTCTAAGTCATCCTGTAACATCTCTGTTTCCTCAAAACTACCTGCTGCTCCACCTATCTTCAATGATCCACAAACTTGGCCACAAAGACATCAATTCTGTCATCCAAATCTTTGACATATAATGTAAAAAGGAGTGGTCCCATCACAGACCCCTGTGGGAACACCACTAGTCACTGGCAGCCAACCAGAAAAGGCTCCTTTTATTCCCACTCTGCCTCCCACCAATTAGCCAATGGTTTATCCATGCTAGTATCTTTTCTGTAATACCTTGGGCTCAACTTGTTAAGCAGCCTCATGTGTGGCACCTTGTCAAAGGCCTTCTGAAAATCCAAGTACATAACATCCACATCTCCTTTATCTATCCTGCTTGTTATTTCCTTAAAGAATTCCAACAGATTATCAGACAATATTTTCCCTTGAGGAAACCATGCTGGCTACAGCCTGTTTTATCATGTGCCTCTAAGTACCCTGAAATCACATCCTTAACAGTCGACTCCAACATCTTTCCAACAACTAAGGTCAGAGTAATTGACTTATAATTTCCTTTCTTTTGCCTCTTTCCCTTCTTGAAGAGTTGAGTGACATTTACAATTTTCCAGTCCTCCAGTTCTATGCCAGAATCAATTGATTCTTGAAATATCATTACTAATGATAAGGAGGAGAAGATGGTGGCGCGACGGCAGCACGCGTGTGGCCTCTCCGGTGATGATGTCTGTAATCTGTCAAGTAGGGGACCGTGCACAATTCTGATTTGATGGAGACAGACGTGAGAGTACGGAGGAACATCTGGAAAACTTCTGAAATGCCCGCTTCGTTGCCGCTGCTACTGTGTGGTAACCGGAATCTCCAGAGCAGAAAGCTCCGAAATCCTCGGCTTTGCTTGTTTCAGTGGCCGGGGAGAGGTCGAAGGCACTCAGCAGAGGATGGTGCTCGGGAGGCTGTATCGGAGGGCTGGTCGGAGGCTCGAAGTTTTCGGATGGATGGACTCAGTGTCGGCTGCTTCCAAGGCATCGGCAAGTTGATGATGCCTGGAGGCTTATGGCAGGGAGTTTCTCCCTTTTGCCGCCTGCTGTCAGGGACTCAGGAGTCGATCGACTTGGGAACTTTTGAGACTTTTTTTACCGTGCAGATGGTTTGTTCTTCATCAAATTATGGTATTGCTTTGCACTGCTGTAATTATATGTTATAATTATGTGGTTCTGTCACTGTTTGTCTTTGGTTTGTCCTGTTTTCTGTGATATCACTCCGGAGAAACATTGTATCATTTCTTAATGCATGTATGCATTTCTAAGTGACAATAAAAGAGGACTGAGTGTTCTCATAATCTGGTATCTCCACAATCTCTTCAGCCACTTCTTTCAGGGTTCCGGGGTGTATATCATCTGATCCAGGTGACTTACCTACCTTCAGACCTTTCAGTTTCCTAAGAACCTTCTTCCTAGTGATGGCAACTTCACACATTTCTGTCCCCTGACACTCTCGAGCATCCGGCATATTGCTAGTGTCTTCCTCAGTGAAGACTAATGCAAAACACTTATTCAGTTCATCTGTCATTTCCTTGTCCCCCATTACTAACTTCCAGCATCATTTTCCAATGGTCTGATATCTACTCTTACATCTCTTTTACACTTTATATATCTGAAGAAACTTTTTGTATCCTCTTTAATACTATTTGCTAGCTTACCTTCATATTCCATCTTTTCCTTCTATAGGACTTTTTTACTTGCCTTCTATTGGTTTTTAAAAACTTCCTAATCCTTTAATTTCCTCCTAATTCTTGCTCTATTAATTGCCCTCTCTTTGGCTTACATGTGTATCTTCCCAAAGTGCAAAACCTCATGCTTGTCTGCATTAGGTTCCATAGGCCATACGAGGGGTGATTGATAAGTTCGAGGCCTAAGGTAGAAGGAATCAATTTTAGAAAACCTAGCACATTTATTTTTCCTACATTTACACACTTCGTCCAATGGTCATGGAGCATACGGATCCCTTCTTTGTAGAAGTCGGCGTCTTGAACCTCCAGAAAGTGGTCCACAGCAGGGGTGATTGATAAGCTCGTGGCCTGAGATAGAAGGAGATGAGTTATACAGCTCTCATTACATGCACGTGCAGTTCAACTCTTTGAGTGATTATGCATAAAGCTTGAAGTTATTAACTCATCTCCTTCTACCTTAGGCCAGGAACTTATCAATCACCCCTGCTGTGGACCACTTCTGGAGGTCCAAGACACCGACTTCTACAAAGAAGGGATCTGTATGCTCTATGACCGCCGAACTAAGTGTGTAAATGTAGGAAAAATAAACGTGCTAGGTTTTCTAAAATTGACTCCTTCTACCTTAGGCCACAAACTTATCAATTACCCCTCGTATATCAACCCATTTTCCCAGATCACTTTCCAAGCTTTGACACCCTTCCTCACTGTCCACTACGCCCCCAAATTTGGTGAGATTCACAAATTTGCTGATCCAGTTTACTATACTAACACCTAAATCATTAATATAGATCAGCGGTCCCCAACCACCAGGCCGTGGACCGGTACGGGGTCGCAAAGCATGTGCGAGGAAACGATACGAGTCAGCTGCACCTTTCCTCATTCCCTGTTACGCACTGTTCAACTTGAACAAAGGGTTGCCAATTGACCCGTATTTACCAGGACATCCTGTATATTGGACTAAAGGCTGATTTATACTTCTGCGTCAACTTGACGCTGTAGGTACGGCATCGCCACGAACCTTACACAGTGCCTACGCGGATCCCTACGCCGTAGCCTGACCCGCACCTCTCCCAAAATGTATCTACGTGTCGCGGCAATGCAGAACGCAACAGCTGTGATTGGTCCGCTTGGTAGCATGGCATTTCCTCCTACGCTGCAATAGCTTCCCATTGGGCGACCGAAGGGCAGGGAAGGAACTCTGGCTGCAATACTTTCCATACAGCCTTAGAGACCTCCGAAATTATGGAGGACACAATTTGCTTTTATGAAAAAAGACGCTCGCTCCTTGTTAACCCTGAGAAAGACTACCATGACCATGAAGCGTTGCACAGGCAGGTGTGTGCGCATGTGTGACATGCGCGAATTGCAGAGCAACGCAGACACACCAACACACAAGTATAAACATTCATAACAGGCGTAGGCCACTTGCGTAGGTTACAGCGTCAAGTTGACGCAGAAGTATAAATCAGTCTTAAATTGGTTTCTCCCATACGGGACTGCCCTCGTCCCGTATTTCCCCCGCTAAGGTAGAGTGTTCCTATGAAACCTTTCGTGCCGAAATGGCGTGAAACGAAGAAGCAATTACCATTAATTTATATGGGAAAAATTTTTGAGTGTTCCCAGACCCAAAAAATAACCTAACAAATCATACCAAATAACACATAAAACCGAAAATAAATAACACTTAACATATAGTAAAAGCAGGAATGATGATATATACACAGCCTATATAAAGTAAAAATAATGTATGTACAGTATAGTCAGGAAGATGAAGGTAAAAACGATGTGTGGGGGAAAAAATCAGCACGTCACGCATGTGCACACGGCTGCCCGCGCAAGGCTTCATGGTCATGGTAGTCTTTCCTGGGGTAAAGTGTCCCGGGATCTGACTGCTACTTTTGTCCCTTATTTGGGAGTGAGAAAGTTGGCAACTCTAATTGTAAAAGACACGTTGAGGTGGGTTCAACCCTACTTGAACACCCACTCCGGTCGGCCGGTCCGCAAGAATATTGTCAATACTAAACTGGTCCGCGGTGCAAAAAAGGTTGGGGACCCCTGATATAAATGATAAACAACAATGGAGCCAGCACCAATCCTCACGAGTGACAGCCCTCTAATCAGTAAAAGAATCATCTATTACCCCTCTCTAGCTTTTCCTGCTAAGCCAACTTTGAATGCATTTGACTACTGCATCATGAATTAGTGACTTAATCTTCTGGAACAGCCTCCACTTTGTCAAAGGCCTTGCTCGAGTCCATGTAGACAACATCCACCACATGCCTGGTAGCCATCTAAAAAGATTGGTTAGATTATTATATATCTTTTCTCTTATTAAATTACTTTTACTCATAAATTCCATGAAGATAATTATTTTGTATCTCAATTCTTTGGCAACAATTTGTGAACTTTACAAGGGAGAATCTCCGTTAACCAAATGTCTATAACACAGGTATCACTGTACAAGGATTGTGATGCTTGATTGCTCATGTCCTTCTTGTTCAATGTGACATTTTTTTGCCAAGCCTCTTGCTTTAACAATTTTTTTTGACTTCTGTCATTGGGTGTGTTTTTTGGTCTCAGGATCTTTTCCATTTATGAACTGTAAAGAACACTTAGGACTTTTAATACGAAGGGCATTATGTACAGAGAACTTTTTGCAAGGAGTGAAATTTAGCAGGTTTTGTAATTTTGAAATTTGAAGTTGAAGATCATCTTAAATTTTCTTGGGAGGAGAAGATGGCGGCACGACTCAGCTCGCAGCGGCCACTCCGGTGATGAATATCTGTTATCTGTCAAGTAGGGTGCTGTGCACAATCCTGATTTGATGGAGACAGACGTGAGAGCACGGAGGAACATCTGGAAAACTTCTGAAATGCCTTCTTCGCTGCCGCTGCTACTGTGTGATCCAGAATCTCCGGAAGGGAAGGCCCCGAGTGCTCGGCTTTGCTTGTTGGTTGGCGGCTGGGACGGGGTTGAAGCACTCGGCAGAGATGGTGCTCAGTGCTTGGTGTCGGAGGGCTGGTTGGAGGCTCGAAGTTTTCGGACGGACTCAGAGTCGGCTGCGGTTGGGTGCTTCCAATGCATCGGCAAGTTTGCGTCGCTTGGAGGTTCATGGCAGGGAGAGTTTCTCCCTTCTACCGTCTGTGTGAGATGATGGGGCTATCGGGACTTGAGACTTTTTTTTACAGTGCCCATGGTCTGCTCTTTATCAAATTACGGTATTGCTTTACACTGTTGTAACTACATGTTATAATTATGTGTTTTTGTCAGTTTTAGTCTTGGTTTGTCCTGTGTTTCTGTGATATCTTTCTGGAGGAACATTGTATCATTTTTTAATGCATGCATTTCTAAATAACAATAAACGAGGACTGAGTGTCCTCATAATCTAAAAAAAAAAATTCCTACATAAATTTCAGCAGTTTTTGGTGCACAGGGTGAAATTATTCTTGAACGATAATGCAATATGAGTGAAAGTGAAATGTGGAAGAGAAAATAAACAGATATGAAACAGGCTGCCAACTTCCAATTGCCCCTTACATGTATGACAACCTATGGTTTGGTTTCAATATTTCAGTGCAAATTCTCGAATCAACACGTTAACGTCGTGCGGAGGCTTGTGAGCTTCAAGAACTCCATCAGGTGATGCCAGCTCAGGGACACCCATGTTGGAATGGCTGTGGATAAGATGCCAAATGAAGATCGATCCAACCTTGGCTCCTGAACAGACAGACTCGTGTCTGCCCCTCCCAGGTCACACTTCAATTAGAAGTGTTAAACAAAAAAAAAGTGCAACTTCATGACTAACTAATTTTTAAACATTATTTTAAAAAATCTCCGTTATTTTCCATTATCACTGCACTTGAAATGGCTCTTTCAAACTGAAAGCTGAAATACATAACGAGGTCATACATTGTTATTTCCTTGAGCAGTTCAGCATTTTATCTAGGTCGAGCCATCTATTATCGGCTTTTTCTCCCTAAAACTGAACAACTTCCTTTTAACATAGTCAATCTAACATCCCAGTCAATAACAACATTTGATTAATTGAAGTAGATCATTTTCAACAATTTAATTGGAGTTAGAAAGATTTAACTGACTTAAAACTGGGTCAGTTTTACTTCTTAAAATTAAAACTTCAGAATTTTTGATAAGTGTCTAGATGGATCAGAGAATTCGTAACTGCTTATTTCAAAGGTTTCGGCTTAGGAGAGACAATGGCGCCTAATGATGACTGCTTTGCTTGCATCTTTGCAAACAGTTCTATTTCTATCTTTAATATCTCTATTTTTCCCTTTCAGGGTTCTTTTGAAGACCTTGACCTGGAGTTACACATTGACTTCGGTTCTTTGCGGGAATAGGACCCGCTCTTGGGGTCTCATGACTGGCTGTTATTCGATATACCAAGGACACAGCCTAGAAGATCAGCTTGCCTTCGGAGTTTCGGAATTCTGTGGCTCCAGAGGCGGGCAGACTCGAGGTCAGCGCCTCTGCAGGAAATCGTTGTGTCATGGGAGACAGAAGATCTCTGGCTATGTGCCCAGAGACCCAAGTTCTTTGGGCACGTAGCTCAGAAAAAGTGATGCAACGGACTTTTAACATCATTGTTTAGCAAGTTGTTTGTTAAGTCTCCCCTCTCGTTGTGAAATGGAAATACTTCTTTTTCCCTTACTGGAGAGAGAGAGAGCCTGTGGTATGTCGAATTACTGGGTGAACTAGTAGTCTTTGGGGTACTGTAAGTCTGTGTCTTCATTGATGCGTTACTGCACACTTGTGTGCTCGGTGGGGGGGTGCCGATGCTTTTTTTAATGGTGTGGAGGGGTGGGGGAGTCGTTGCTTTGCTGCTGCTTACATGTGGGGGGAAAGCTGGGGGTGGGGTTTGGGGTTCTAACATTTAACTGTCATTCATTCTTTGGGGCACTCCTCTATTTTCATGGATGGCTGGGAAGAAAAAGTATTTCAGGATGTATATTGTATGTCATATGGGGACACTGGTGGCAGACCCAAGTGCAAGACACAGACACTGAAGTACTAGGAACAGAACAGGACTGGAAACTAGGAGTAGTGATGTGACTAAATGCAGACTAGGAGCTGGGACAAGAACACAGACTTGGGCTAGAACATTGGCTAGGCAAGCGGGACCAGGACAAGGAACTGGGAACTAGAAGCCTGGGTTTGGACTCCAAGCCAGAGCCTGGACAAGGACCCAGAACCTGGGTCTTGACTCAGGCTCAGACCCCGGAACTAGGTGAGGACATGACGTGGCTACAGGACTGCACATGGCTTGGGTTCTTTGAGGCGAGGACATGACAAGGCTTGGGTTCGGACTCCGAGCCAGAGACTGGACAAAGACCCAGAACCTAGGTCTTGACTTGGGCTTGGACTCTGGAACTAGGCGAAGACATGACGTGGTCTTGGGAAACAGGACTAGGTGAGGCTACAGGACAGAACGAGAGACTCCTGGGCAAGATGAGGGAACTCCAGTACAGGATGAGGGAATTCCAGCACAGGACGAAGCACATGGACAGGACGAAAACACGAAGCCTTGACTTGGTACTCAGGAACAGCCGAGCCTTGGACTTGGAACGACAGGAACCTCTGAACCTTGGACTTAGGACGACAGAAACACAGAACACAGAGCCTTGGTCTTGGGGAGGACAGAAACACAGAGCCTTGGTCTAGAGCACGGGAACACAGAGCCTTGGTCTAGAGCACGGGAACACAGAGCCTAGGACTTGAGAGACAGGAGCACAGGGACATGGAACACAGAACCGGAACCCCTCCTTGGGAACAGGACTTAGGGCCAGGACTCGTACACGGAACACAGAGCCAGGACCCCTCCTTGGGAACAGGACTTGGGGCCAGGGCTCGACACAGAATGCTGAACACGACAAGATGGTTCCCAACACTAGGTAGCAGCAAACGGCCGGACCTACCTAGTGAAGGCGTGGACAGAGACAGTTCCCAACACTAGGTAGCAGCAAACAGCCGGACCTACCTAGCGAAGGCATGGACACAGAGTCAGTTCCAAACAATGATAGACAGTTCCTTATCTAGGCACAGCAAGGCTCCGGTCTTGCTAGAACTTGACAGCGATAAAGGCGAGGACGCAGGCGAGGTTGCAGGCAAGGCTTCAGGCAGAAGGTGAAGGGAAGGGAAGGGAACAGTCCAGCCTCAGGGTAATGGCAAAGACAGCCTGACTTACCCCACGGAGGCAAGGATGGGATACTGACAAGACAAACCCACCACCACACTCAAACCCAGGGCCACTTATATTCCCAGCTCCAAGATGTGCATCAGGTGCCAATGACTAAGCCCAACTGAAACAAGGGACAGCCGGAAGACCCAGAGTCCGAAGACCACGGACCGGACCGTGAACCAGAACACAGATTTCATGGACCAGACCTTGACAATTGTATACATTTCTCTGACATTAAATTTATCTTTGAAACTTTTGACATAGTGAATCAATAATTTCTTCAATAAAAACAGTATAAGTAAGCCAGGGTGCACACGCACACACATTAGAGGGATTATTGATGAGGGGTGACCTAATTGAAACTTTTTGAATGGTGAAAGGCCTTGATAGAGTGGATGTAGAGTGGATGTGGAGAGGATGTATTTTATGGTAGAACAGTCCAAGACCAGAGGGCACAGCCTGAGAATAGAGAAGCATCCTTTAGCCAAAGATTGGCGAATCTGTGGAATTTGTTGCAAAAGGTAGCTGTGGAGGCCACCTTTATGTATATTTACAGAGATGTTGATAAATTCTTGATTGATCAGGGCATGAAGGGATATGGGGAAAGGCTGGAGAATGGGGCTGAAAGGGAAAATGGATCGGCCATGATGAAATGGCAGAGCAGACTCAAGGGGCCACATGGCCTAATTTTAACTATGTAAGTCTCCAATTTAATTCACATGGTCACTAACCAACTATAATTTGTATACCCTTTAACTAGAGGCAAGTATTTTGTCTATACTACCTGACCTAAAAGGTAAGATTACAGCTTTGTACTGGATGTTCAATGATAAATGATAAAAATTGGTAATTGCAGTCTTTTAGCTTCTTGCAAGTTTAATAAGGATTGAACTATACAATTATATTTTCTGAAGTGTATCTTTAAGATTAACCAAACTAAGCTCTGCAGCCCATCTGCTTTTAACATTTGTCACTGCTGAAATTCTTCAGGCATTTGTAAGTTCTTGGCTCTGATCAGACTAAAATTAACAAAAGCCACAAGAAATGCTTGGCCTTATAACATGACTGAAGAGTTGCAGTAACTGTGGTTCTTTTGTGTTTAAAGTGCTCTTTTTCCATTTGATGTCTATGCTCCAGTATTCACACACTATTTGGTCGTGTTACATTTCAAGAAATGACTGGTGTAGATATGCCCCAATTGTTGTTTTTATATAGCAGGATCCAAGTTTATAACTTGAAAAATGAAACTCAAAATTAATTAAACATAATTAAATTGTGGGGTTTATTTATATATGAAACTTTCACATTGTTCCATTTCATCAATGATTTAACACGTTAAAATTCAGTAAGTTTCACACCAGTTCTACAGTATAATAATTAGTTGCTTTGCCAAACTTAATGACTACAACTAACATTTCCAAAAGCTATCACTCTCAGAATTTTCCAGCTGAGCCTTGCTACCCCAAGGCCCACTGAATCAAATCTTTTCATTCTTGAAACAGACTTTTTGTTTCCTCAGTAACCCTGCCTTTGACTCTTTATTATAAACCACATTCCTATACCCCAGAGATCCAGGCTGTTAAATACTTAAGAGGGTAAGCCAGCAGATTCTTAAAAAACATCGCAATTAGGTGTAAAAACTATGCGTGTGTCTAGTGGGAGGGGGAGCTGGTAAGTTTTTCTTTTTCTTTTTACAGTGGCTGTTTTAAACATCAATGTTTAAATGATGAATAGCAAAATACAAATAAGGCAACCATCCATTTACTAATTAAAGCTTTGGCTGGGAGAGGAAGACAGATCAAGTAATTTACTTCTCCAGAGGTTATTTTTTAGCTTATAAAAACTTGCCTTTTTCTTGAGTAAAAAGGCCATTTCTGAGATTGTCTGATGATTGTTAAAGGAAGTGTGGTAGAACACTGATTGTACCAGTGACCCACAAACCCAGATGTTTTGGAATATTTAATCTCTCTGCCATCTTATTCTGTGAAGAACTTCTTGATAACACTCAAATTTATGCAACCATTTTGAGGAAGGATTGACCAGGTTACCGAGCTAATACAACCAATGTGGACACAACGTTGCTGAAGGAGGACCTAGCTATTCTTTGAAATACAAATCTACTGGTAGCTGTGTAAATAAATCTAGGGAACATTGGACAGGATCCAATCACTTTTCTAATATGCAGAAAGAATACCTTATACCTGAGCACGATATTTTTAATGGAGATTTGTTTCTTTTTCCATGTGGGCATGGGCCCAGATCACTCAATCAAATGAACCTTGGTGGTAATCACATATAATTGTCTTCAGTTGAGATGGTGTTGGTGCTGTCATGCCTTGTTTGTAAAATGAGTAGGCTTGAAAATGCAAAGAAAACACTGGCTGATCTGCACCAGATGGTCAAAAGAGATGGACTGGTTGCAGGATAATTGTACTCTGGTGGTGCTCAAAATGTACCAAAACTGGATCCCAGTATCACAAGCAAACCAGATTCAGAATCAGGTAATATCACTGGCATATGTTGTGAAATTTGTTGTTTTGTGTCAGCAGTACATAAGTAGGACAAAAAGAGAGAGGAAAAAAAGTAGTGAGGTAGTGTTCAAGCGTGCATTGCCAATTCAGAAATCTGACGCCAGAGGGAAAGGAGCAGTTCCTAAAATGTTGAGTGTGTGTCTTTGGGCTCTTGTACCTGCTTCTTGATGGTAGTAATGCGAAGAGGGAATATTGGGCCCAGGATAGATCTTCAGAGATGTTGACACCTAGGAACTTGAAACTGCTCACCCTTTCCACTGCTGATCCCTCAATGAGGACTGGTATGTGTTCCTTCGACTTCCCCTTCCTGAAGCTCACAATCAGATCTTTGGTCTCACTGATGCTGAATGCAAGGTTGTTTTTGCAACAGCACTCAACCAGCTGATCCACCTGAAATTCTGCTCCTCATCTCCACCTGAAATTCTGCTAACACTAACAAACAAGAGAAAATCTACAGATCCTGGAAATCCAAGTTCCACACACAAAATGCCGGAGGAACTCAGCAGGCCAGGCAGCATCAACGGAAAACAGCACGGACGACGTTTTGGGCCGAGACCCTTTGGCAGGACTCTTCTCCTGTCCTGCCAAAGGGTCTCAGCCTGAAACGTCAACTGTACATTTTTCCATAGATACTGCCTGGCCTGCTGAGTTCCTCCAGCATTCTGTGTGTGTTGTTCTGCTGGCAATAGTTGTGTCATCAGCAAATTTATAGATGGTGTTTGAGCTGTGCCTAGCCACACAGTCACAGGAGTAAAGAGTGTAGAGCAGTGAGCATATACTTGAAGTGAGCCGGTATTGATCGTCAGTGAGAAGGAGATGTTGTTCCTGATCTCCTCTGACTGTGGTCTCCCAATGAGGAAATCAAGGATGCAGGTAGAGAGAGGTACAGAGGTCCAGGTTTTGGAGCTTGTTGATTAGTACTGAGGGTAAGATGAGATTGAGCATTGAGCTATAATCAATAAACAGCTGATGTATGTGTTGCTAAGTGGGCCAAGGCCGAGTGGAGAGATAGTGAGATTGCATCTACTGCAGACCGAATGTGGCAATAGGTAAATTGCAGCAGATCCAGGTCCTTGCTTAGGCAGGAGTTGATTCTGGCCAGAAGCAACCTCTCAAAGGACTTCATCACAGTAGATATGAGTGCAGCCGGGTGATAGTCATTGAGGCATTAGGGTTAGGGTTAGGCTCATCCTACTCTTGCTGGGCACTGGTATGATTGTTGTCCTCTTGAAGCAAGTGGGAACTTCCAACAGCAACAGTGAGAAATTGAAGATGTCCTTCAAAATTCCCACCAGTTAGTTGGCACAGTGTCCTGCCAGGTACACCATCAAAGCCTGATGCCTTGCGAGAGTTCACCCTCATGAAAGATGTTCTGAAGTCGGCCTCCAAGACAGAGATCACAGGGTCACCAGATGCTGCAGGGATTCGCACATGCTACAGGGATTCAAACTGGCACAGTTTTATTCTCCGTTACAAAAGGCGTTGCGCTCATCTGGGAGTGAAGCATAGCAGCCATTCATGATGTTAAGGAATTGGAGCTGGAGCTGGATGAACTCCAGATCATTCAGGAGGTTGAGGGGGTGACAGACAGGACATATAGGGAAGTATTTACACCTAAGGTGCAGGGTGCAGGAAACTGGGTAACAGTCAGGAAGGGGAAAGGGGGTTAGGAGCCAGTGCAGAGCATCCCTGCGGCCATCCCCCTCAACAACAGGTATATCTCTTGGGAGATACTGTTAGGGTGGGGTTGCAGGGGCGCGGTTTGACCTAACCGAGGAAAGTCACAGCGGTCAGGTCTCTGGCACTGAGTCTGCCTCTGTGACTCAGAAGGGAAGTGGTGGGTGGTGGTGAGGGGGAAAGAAGAGGCACACGGTGGTGATAGGGGATTTATTAGTTAGGGGAATGAACAGCAGGTTCTGTGGGCAAGAACAAGATTCCCGGATGGTATGTTACCTCCCAGGTGCCAGGGAACGGAACATCTTGGATCAAGTCCTCAACATTCTTAAGTGGGAGGGTGAACAGCCAGAGATGATAGTCTATGTAGGAACCAATGACATGGGTAGGTTGAGTGACAAGGTTCTGCACAGGGAGTTCAGGGGGTTAGGTGCAACATCAAAGGGCAGGACCTCCAGGGCTGTGATCTCAGGATTGCTACCCATGGCATGTGCTAGTGGGACTAAAACCAGGAAGATTATACAGTTTAATACGTAGCTAAGGAGTTGGTGTAGGAGAGAGAGCATAAGGTATTTTGGTTCATTGGGCTCTCACCCAGGGAAGGTGGGACATGTACAGAAGAGATAGCGTGCACCTGAACTGGAGGGGAACTAATATCCTATAATGGAGATTTGTTAATTTTGCATTAGCGGAAGTTTGAGAAGTCAATGTTCACACCATCAGGTTGGAGGCTACCCAGACGGAATATAAGGTGTTGTTCCTCCAACCTGAGTGTGGCTTCATCTTTACAGTAGAGGAGGACGTGGATAATCTTTACAGTAGAGGAACATTGACTTCTCAAACTTCCGCTAATGCCCCACCTCCCCCTCGTATGCCATCCATTATTTATATACACACATTCTTTCTCTCTTTCTCCTTTTTCTCCCTCTGTCCCTCTGACTATACCCCTTGCCCATCCTCTGGGTTTTCCCCCACTCCCTCTTTTCTTTCTCCCTGGGCCTCCTGTCCCATGATCCTCTCATATCCCTTTTGCCTATCACCTGTCCAGCTCTTGGCTCCATCCCTCCCCTCCTGTCTTCTATCATTTTGGATCTTCCCCTCCCACTTTCAAATCTCTTACTAGCTCTTCTTTCAGTTAGTCCTGACGAAGGATCTTGGCCCGAAACGTCGACTGTACCTCTTCCTAGAGATGCTGCCTGGCCTGCTGCGTTCACCAGCACTTTTTGTGTGTGTTGCTTGAATTTCCAGCATCTGCAGAATTCCTTGTGTTTGCGTGGTGCAACTAATGTCTTGAGCTGTGTATATTTCAATGCAAGAAGTAGGGTGGCAAGGCAGCGTAGTGGTTAGCACAATACTTTACAGCATCAGCGGCCCGGGTTCAATTCCCGGCACTGTCTGTAAGGAGTTCGCAGGTTCTCCCCATGACCACGTGGGTTTCCTCCGGGTGCTCCAGTTTTGTCCCACATCCCAAAGACAAGTTAGTAGGTTAATTGGTCATTGTAAATTGTCCTATGATTAGGTTTGGATTAAATTGGGGGATACTTTGGTGGTGGTCTTCCAAGGGCCAGAAGGACCTACTCTGTACTATATACCAATAAATAATTTGTACTGTAGGAAAGGTAGATGAGCTCAAGGCATGGGTCAACACCTGCAGTTAAGATGTTGTAGCCACTAGTGAGACGTGGTTGCAGGAGGGGCCAGACTGGCAACTCTGTTCCAGGGTTCCATTGCTTTAGATATGACAGAGCAGGAGGGAGCAAAGGAGGTGGTGTTACTAGTCAGGGAAAATGTCACAGCAGTGTTCCGTCAGGACAGACTGGAGAACTCAACTAGTGAGGTGATATGGGTGGAACTGAGAAGTAAGGAAGGTTAGATGACATTAATAGGACTATATCACAGACCACCCGACAGTCCGAGGGATTTAGAAGAACAAGTTTATAGCGATTGCCGACTATTGCAACAAACACAAAGTTGTTACGGCAGGTGATTTTAACTTTCCACATATTGACTGGGATCCATACTATACTATGACCAGATGAGACTGAGTTTGTCAAATGTGTTCAGGAATGGTTCGTTCAGCAGTATCAATGAGAGAGCTTGCAATACTGGTGCTGCTATTAGGGAGTGAGACAGCGTAGGTGACAGAAGTTTGTGAAGGGGAACACTTTGCATCCAATGATCACAATGCTATTAATTTCAAAGTAAATATGCAAACAGATAGGTCTGGTCTGTGGGCTGAGATTCTAAATTGGAGAATGTCCAATTTTGATGGTATCAGAAAGAATCTGGCAAGTGTAGATTGGGACAGGCTGTTTTCTAGTAGAGGTGTACTTGGAAAGTGGGAGGCCTTCAAAAATGAATTTTTAGAGTACAAAGCTTGTACGTGCCTGTGAGAATGAAAAAATAAAGATGACAAGTATAGGGAACCTTGGTTTTCAAGAGATATTGAGGCCCTGGTTAAGAGAAAAAGGAGGTGCATAGCAGGTATAGGCAAGTAGCATCAAGTGAGGTGCTTACCGAGTACAAGAAATGCAAAAGAACACTTCAGAAAGAAATCAGGAAGGCTACAAGGAGGCATGAAGTTGCTCTAGCAGACAAGATGAAGGAGAGTTCTCAGCTATTCTACTGACATGTTAAGAGCAAAAGGATTGCAAGGGACAAAATTGGTCCTCTGGAAGACCAGTATGGTAATTCATGTGTGGAGTCAAACAGATGCAGGAGATCTTAAATGTTTTCTCTGCATCTGTATTTATTCGGGAGATGGAATACAAAGTCTATAGAAGTAATTTTTGGCATGAACTAGATGGGTGAAGGGCCTGTTTCTGTGTTGTACCTCTCTGTGACTTCATGTTAGATTTCACCTTGTAGGAAGTAATGGCCTCACTCACAGTCTCTGAGACTATCCAGAAGCATAATCTGGAACGTTAAGAATCTTGAATGTTGAATCTTTATGTCATTTACAGTACACAAGTGTAAAAGAGAACTAAATAATTGTTACTCCAGATCCAATGCAGCACAAAAGAATCACAATAAGATAAAGAACATAATATTAAATAATATTAAAAGTTGGGGGTGTTATAGATACTCTAGAGGGCTGTCAGAGGTTACAGCAGGACACCGATAGGATGCAGAACTGGGCTGAGAAGTGGCAGATGGAGTTCAACCCAGATAAGTGTGAAGTGGTTCATTTTGGTAGGTCAAATTTGAAGACAGAATTTAGTATTAATGGTAAGATTCTTAGCAGTGTGGAGGATCAGAGAGATCTTCGGGTTTGTACCCATAGGACACTCAAAGCTGTGCAGGTGACCTTTGTTAAGAAGGTGTATGGTGGGTTGACATTCATCAATCGTGCGACTGAGTTCCAGAGCCGTAAGGTAAAGTTACAGCTATATCAGACTTTGGTCAGACCCCACCTAGAGTACTGTGTTCAGTTCTGGTCACCTCACTCTAGGAAGGATGTGGATACTATAGAGGGAGTGCCGAGGAGATTTACAACGATGTTGCCTGGATTGGAGATCTTGCCTTATGAATGAACTTGGCCTTTTGTCCTTGGAGGATGAGAAGAGACGATAGAGGTGTATAAAATGATGAGAGGCATTGATCATGTGGATAGCCAGAGGCTTTTTCCCAGGACTGAAATGGTTAACATGAAGGGGCATAGTTTTAAGGTGCTTGGAAGTAGGAACAGAGGGGATGTCAGGTTACATGGTCAGCATAACTGTAGGCTGAAGGGCCTGTAATGTGCTGTAGGTTTCTATGTTCTGGTACAGAAAGTGATACTAGGTGCAGCGGGGTGGGTTGGTGAGTGGAGGTGTTGATCAGCCTTACTGCTTGGGAGAAGTAACTGTTTTTAAGTCTGGTGGTCCTGGCAAGGATGCTATATTGACTCCTCCCTGATGGGAGTGGGACAGTTTCCATGAGCAGGGTGGGTGGGATCCTTCTGATATTGCTGGGCTCTTCCTGCCACATTTCTGTATATACATCCTTGAAGGTGGGTAGGCAGGTGCCGATGACGTGTTGGGTAGTTTTGACTACCTGTTGTTGAGCCTTCCTGTCTGCTTCAGTGCATTTTCCGTACCGTGCAGTGATGCAGCATGTCAGGATACTCTGCATTGCACATCTGTAGAAAGTCTTCAGCTTCCTCAGATATTAGAGGCATTGGTGAGTTTTATTGATTGTGTAGAATGTGCTCTGGGATTATGAGAGGTTGTGTGAGATGTGCACTCCCAGGAGTTTGAAACTGCTTGCAGTTTCCACTGCTGTGCGGCAGATGTAAAGAAGGGAGTGAGTGGTGCGAGTTCTCATGAGGTCAATAACTATCTTCTTTATCAGGTTGACATTAAGGAAGAGGTTATTTGCCCGGCACCATGTCTCAAGCTCTTCTATCAATTCTCCCTAGGCCATCTCATTGTTAAGCACATTAAATGGGCATCCTTTTCTACAGACCTGTGTGAGACATGGTTTTCATCGTGCATTAGTTACATTGACCGAAACACCCCTGGACACAACTGGCATTTCAAGAATCCTACACTAATCCCTTAAAAAACGCCTCATATCTTACATCTGGACTTTCCCTACTTCGTCATGTCGGAATATAAAAAGAGGAAGATACATATACTGGAACCAGAAAAAAACTGCTGGGGTTTGTATCTAGGGCCCCAACAGCAGAGAAGGAGCATTGGTCATGCTGGGAGGGGGAAGAACAACTGGAATTATTGCATCTCATGATCATCACAAAGATGAGCATAACCTAGAGCTTTCCTCAAGGGAACACCTTAATTCTTCAAAGATCCGAGAAATAATTTGCAAGTATGTCAGAACTTCCAGAGGACACAACAGCAAAAATAAGGATTCCTGGCTCTCCAGTGGACACATTTCAAGTTACATGTTAATCAACTCAATGGATTAATCAGAATAATATAACCTCCATTCCTGAATAGGAACTTCGCTGGGAGATCAGAAATTATGGCTGTCATCATCTGGGTTCAGCAGCTCATTTAAAGAAGGGCAATCTAGGGGGTAGCTGTGTGAAATATACAGCACATCACTCTTTTCCCCATAGCATCCCATTACACACCTCTTTTCCCTTTTAAAAAGAAAATAATACCTTTCCCCAGACACACATTTATTTCAAAACTAGACTAATGCCATGAAGATCTACGAGTAGGGTTTTCCTTCCTGTTGGCAGTTATAAATTTATGAACTAAAAATCCATTCTGTAAATAGCAAGGAATGTGTCTTCATATTTGGCAGAGGAGGGATCAAACCCAAAGAATCATACAATAGAAGAGAACATTTGCTTATTTATACTGGGGTTTGTTCAGGATTATCTGTCTCAAAGGTACTCTTTGGTTAATCTAAAACGATACTTCATATCAAATACTGCCATTGTGCCGTATACATGCAAACACAATTAACTATCTCCTAGATACTTTTTCACTATGACAATGTCCTTTAAAATCATAGTCACAGAATCATAGGAAAGTACAGCACAGAAATAGGTCCTTCAGTCAATATAGCCCACGCCGGACCATCTTACTCCCAAGATCTGCAACCGGACCAGAGCCCTCCATACTCCTTCCATTCAAGTACCTATCCAAACTTCTCTTCAATATAGAAATCAAGCTTGCACACACCAGTTGTGCTGGCAATTCGGTCCACTCTCACGATCCTCTGAGCAAAGAAGTTTCCCATGTTCCCCTTAGACTTTTTACCTTTCACCCTTAGCCATTATCTTTACTTGTAGTCCCATCCAACCTAAGTGGAAAAAGCCTGCTTGCATTTACTCTAGCTATATCCTCATAATTTTGTATAGCTCTATCAAATCTCCTCTCAATGTTCCAAGGAATAAAATCCTAACTTATTCAATCTTTCCTTATAACTCAGCTCCTCTAGACACGGCAACATCTTTGTAAATTTTCACTGAACCCTTTCAACCTTATTTATATCGTTCCTGAAGGTCGGTAACCAAAGCTGCACATAATACTCCAAATTACACCTCACCAATGTCTTATACAACTTCAACATAACATCCCACCTCAATACTTTGAATTATGAAAGCCACTGTGCCAAAAAAACTTTCTTTATGACCCTGTCTACCTGTGATGCCACTTTCATTGAATTATGGACCTGTATTCCCAGATCGCTTTGTTCTATAACACTCCTCAGTGCCCTACCGTTCACTGTGTAAGACTTACCCTGGTTAGTCTTATCTAAGTGCAACATCTCGCATTTGTCTGCTACACTTCATCTGCCATTGTTTAGCCCATTTTTCCGGGTGGTCCTGATCCTGCTGCAAGCCATGATAGCTTTCCTCACTGTCCACTACACCTCCAGTCTTGGTGTCATCTGCAAATTTGCTGATTCAGCTACCAACATTATCACCCAGATCAATGATATAGATGAGACACAACACTGATCACTGTGGCACTCCACTAGTCACAGGCTTCCAGTCAGCGAGGCAACCATCTATTAACACTCTGTGGCTTCTCCCACAAAGCAATGTCTAATCAAATTTACTATGTTATCTTGAATGCCAAGTGGCTAAATTTTCTTGACCAACCTCTTGTGTGGGACCTTGTCAAATGCCTTGCTAAAGTCCATGTGGCACGACCTACCACACACAAAGCCATGTTGGCTATACGTGTTGTTGAGGGGGATGGCCACAGGGGTACTTGGCAATGGTTGTTTAACCCCTTTCCCCTTCCTGACTGTCACCCAGTTTTTTGTAACCTTCACCTTGGATGTAAATATCTCTCTATATGTCCTATCTATCACATCCTCTGCCTACTGAATGATCCAGCATTCATTCAGTTCCAGCTCCAACTCCTTAACACAGAATGTTAGAAGTTGCAGCTGGATGCACCTCACAGATGTAGTTATTAGGGACACTGGAAGCCTCCCTGCCCTCCCACATCCTGCAAAAAGAGCATTCCACTATACTGCCCATCGTAAGCTATGGAAAATACTGGTCAGATGTTAGATGGCGATAAAAATTCCCTCTCAATCTAACCAACTGTTGCAGATATTACAAACTCTGTTCTTGAGAAATATGGAAATGAAAATGTCTACTTAATTCCCATGGAATCGTATGGCGTGGAAACGAGAGTTCAAACAATGCTGGGAGGGCATGGTGTTCTGGCCACTCATATGTAAGTACTTTTTCCACAATTAGGTATATTTGAATTTATGAATAAATATTCTCAATACTAATTAATGCTTAATGTTTGAAAATCATGAAGTTCCATGAAGGCAGACAAATCAGAATCGGAGAGTGATGCCATTTCACATGTTGCACAATGAGTTTTAACATTTTCAAAACCTCCAAAAACATAAAGTTTTGCAGTTCTTGGAAAACAGAATATTTTTTATATATGATCCTATAAATGCTAACTATACTAAATGTATATTCTCATTCACTTGTTTTAAGAATGTCATATAAAGATTTGAAAGAGATGGTATGAACTGGAGACCAATCCCAATTGTTGCTGAGATGTTCTACAGAACATAGAAACATAGAAAACCTACAGCACAATACAGGCACTTCGGCCCACAAAGTTGTGCTGAACATGTCCCTACCTTAGAAATTAATAGACTTCCCCATAGGCCTCTATTTTTCTAAGCTCCATGCACCTATCCAAAAGTTTCTTAAAAGACCCTATTGTATCTGCCTCTACCACCGTTGCCAGCAGCCCAATCCACGCACTCACCACTCTCTGAGTAAAAAACCTACCCCTGACATCTCCTCTGTACCTACTCCCCAGCACCTTAAACCTATGTCCTCCTGTGGCAACCATTTCAGCCCTGGGAAAAAGCCTTTGACTATCCACAGGATCAATGCCTCTCATCATCTTATACACCTCTATTACGTCACCTCTCATCCTCCATCACTCCAAGGAGAAAAGGCCGAGTTCACTCAATTTGTTTTCATAAGGTATGCTCCCCAATCCAGGCAACATCCTTGTAAGTCTCCTCTGCACCCTTTCTATGGCTTCCACATCCTTCCTGTAGTGAGGCGACCAGAACTGAGCACAGTACTCCAAGTGGAGTCTAAACAGGGTCCTATATAGCTGCAACAGTACCTCTTGGCTCCTAAATTCAATTCCAAGAATAATGAAGGCCAATACACCGTATGCCTTCTTAACCACAGAGTCAACCTGCACAGCTGCTTTGAGTGTCCTACGGACTTGGACCCCAAGATTCCTTTGATCTGCCACACTGCCAAGAGTCTGACCATTAATACTATGTTCTGCCATCATATTTGACCTACCATAATGAGCCACTTCACACTTATCTGGGCTGAACTTCATCTGCCTCTTCTCAGCCCAGTTTTGCATCCTATCAATGTCCCACTGTAACCTCTGACAACCCTCCACACTATCCACAACACCTCCAACATTTGTGTCATCAGCAAACTCACTAACCCATTCCTCCACTTCCTCATCCAGGTCATTTATAAAAATCACGAAGAGTAAGGGTCCCAGAACAGATCCCTGAGGCACACCACTGGTCTCCGACCTCCATGCAGAATATGACCCGTCTGCAACCACTCTTTGCCTTCTGTGGGCAAGCCAGTTCTGGATCCACAAAGCAATGTCCCCTTGGATCCCATGTCTCCTTACTTTCTCAATAAGCCTTGCATGGGGTACCTTATCAAATGCCTTGCTGAAATCGATATACACTGCATCTACTGCTCTACCTTCATCCATGTGTTTAGTAACATTCTCAAAAAAATTCAATCAGGCTCGTAAGGCACGACCTGCCCTTGACAAAACCATGCTGACTATTCCTAATCATATTATACCTCTCCAAATGTTCATAAATCCTGCCTCTCAGGATCTTCTCCATCAACTTAACAACCACCGAAGTAAGACTCAGTGGTCTATAATTTTCTGGGCTATCTCTACTCCCTTTCTTGAATAAAAGAACAACATCCACAACCCTCCAATCCTCCAGAACCTCTCCCATCCCCATTGATGATTCAAAGATCATCACCAGAGGCTCAGCAATTCCCTCCCTCGCTTCCCACAGTAGCCTGCGGTACATCTCATCCGGTCCCGATGACTTATCCAACTTGATGCTTTCCAAAAGCTCCAGCACATCCTCTTTCTTAATATCTACATGCTCAAGCTTTTCAGTCTGCTGCAAGTCAGCACTACAATCACCAAGATCCTTTTCCATAGTGAATACTGAAGTAAAGTATTCATTAAGTACCTCTGCTATTTCCTCTGGTTCCATACACACTTTCCCACTGTCACACTTGATAGGTCCTATTCTTTCACGTCTTATCCTCTTGCTCTTCATATTCTTGTAGAATGCCTTGGGGTTTTCCTTAACCCTGTCTGCCAAGGCCTTCTCATGGCCCCTTCTGGCTCTCCTAATTTCCTTTTTAAGCTTCTTCCTGTTAGCCTTATAATCTTCTAGATCTCTAACATTACCAAGCTCTCTGAACCTTTTGTAAGCTTTTCTTTTCTTCTTGACTAGATTTATTACAGCCTTTGTACACCACGGTTTGTCACAAAGGGGCGCTAGGAATGGACCCAAATGCGAGACACAGACACTGAAGTACAAGGAACAGGACTTGACTAGAGTAGGGACGTGACAGGATTCAGACCAGGATCAGGGACAAGAACGCAGACTTGAGCTAGGGAAAGCGGGACCAGGAAGAGGAACCATGGACAAGGAGACAAGGCTTCAACTCTGAGCCCGAGACTGGACAAGGACCCAGATCCTGGGTCTTGCCTTGGGCTCGGACCCCAGAACCAGGCAAGGACATGACATGGTTTCCGAACAGGACATGGCTGGGGTGTAGAGGACTGAACTTGGAGACAGGCTGGGGTCTTGGGTCTTGAGCTTGGCTGCAGGCTGGGGTCTTGGGTCTTGAGCTTGGAATCTTCCAGGCTTGTGTTCTTGGAGCTTGGCTTGGGATCCTCGAGGCTTGGGGTCTTGGATCTTGAGCTTGGCTGCAGACTGGGGTCTTGGATCTGGAACTTGGCTGCAGGCTGGGGTCCTGGATCTGGAGCTTGGCCGCAGGCTGGGGTCCTGGATCTGGAGCTTGGCCGCAGGCTGGGGTCCTGGATCTGGAGCTTGGCCGCAGGCTGGGGTCCTGGATCTGGAGCTTGGCCGCAGGCTGGGGTCCTGGATCTGGAGCTTGGCCGCAGCCTGGGGTCCTGGATCTGGAGCTTGGCCGCAGGCTGGGGTCCTGGATCTGGAGCTTGGCCGCAGCCTGGGGTCCTGGATCTGGAGCTTGGCCGCAGCCTGGGGTCCTGGATCTGGAGCTTGGCCGCAGCCTGGGGTCCTGGATCTGGAGCTTGGCCGCAGCCTGGGGTCCTGGATCTGGAGCTTGGCCGCAGCCTGGGGTCCTGGATCTGGAGCTTGGCCGCAGCCTGGGGTCCTGGATCTGGAGCTTGGCCGCAGCCTGGGGTCCTGGATCTGGAGCTTGGCCGCAGCCTGGGGTCCTGGATCTGGAGCTTGGCCGCAGCCTGGGGTCCTGGATCTGGAGCTTGGCCGCAGCCTGGGGTCCTGGATCTGGAGCTTGGCCGCAGCCTGGGGTCCTGGATCTGGAGCTTGGCCGCAGCCTGGGGTCTTGGATCTGGAGCTTGGCCGCAGGCTGGGGTCTTGGATCTGGAGCTTGGCCGCAGGCTGGGGTCTTGGATCTGGAGCTTGGCCGCAGGCTGGGGTCTTGGATCTGGAGCTTGGCCGCAGGCTGGGGTCTTGGATCTGGAGCTTGGCCGCAGGCTGGGGTCTTGGATCTGGAGCGTGGCTGCAGGCTGGGGTCTTGGATCTGGAGCGTGGCTGCAGGCTGGGGTCTTGGATCTGGAGCGTGGCTGCAGGCTGGGGTCTTGGATCTGGAGCGTGGCTGCAGGCTGGGGTCCTGGATCTGGAGCGTGGCTGCAGGCTGGGGTCCTGGATCTGGAGCTTGGCTGCAGGCTGGGGTCCCGGATCTGGAGCTTGGCTGTAGGCTGGGGTCCCGGATCTGGAGCTTGGCTGCAGGCTGGGGTCCTGGATCTTGCGCGTGGCTGCAGGCTGGGGTCTTGGATCTTGCGCGTGGCTGCAGGCTGGGGTCTTGGATCTGGAGCTTGGCTGCAGGCTAGGGTCTTGGATCTTGCGCGTGGCTGCAGGCTGGGGTCTTGGATCTGGAGCTTGGCTGCAGGCTAGGGTCTTGGATCTTGAGGCTGCAGGCTGGAAGCTGGGGTCTTGGAATGCGGAGGCTGATAACTTGGAGGCTGGAACTCGGAGACAGACTGGGAACTGTACATTAACATCGAGCCAGGACTTATCCTTCGAAAAGCTGGGACTCATCTTTAACACGACACCAACATGAGACAGGACAGTGCATAGACATAGAGCCGGGACTTATACTTAGACAAGCCGGGACTCAACTTCTTCCCCACACCAAGGTGGGACAGGACCATCTGTCGGGTAACGGCAGAACGGACAGACTTACCCCACGAAGACAAGGACAAGACAAGACAAGACCCCCCCCGCAGGGCAACTGCAGAATGGCCTGACTTCCCCACAGAGGCGAGGACAAGACAAGACAGGTCCCCCCTGCAGGGCAACAGTAAAACGGCCTGGCTTACCCCACGGAGGCGATTACAAGAAGAGACAACACCAAAGGACGACAGACAGTTCCATCTCTGCTCCGGGGTAGCTCCAAGTCTCAGTTCGGCCAGCAACCTCAGCTGGCTATGAAAACAGCCAGATCCCTACCTAGCTCGGAGTGGTTGGCAGCCACTCAGCTGGCCCAGGAAACAGCCAAATCCGACTACTGACAGCAAGGCTCTGTGAGGGGATGGTTCCCCAATGTGGCCTAAAGGTGGCAAGTGGCCACTCTAGCCTTCCACCAGTAGATTCCTCCCAGGGAATCTTGACAAGACAAACCAGCCCCCCACACTCAACTCCAAGGCTACTTATATTTCAAGCCCCAAGATGGGAATCAGGTGCCTGTGATTAACTCAAACTAGGGACAGCTGGAAGACCCGGAGTCCTGATTCCACGGACCGGACTGTGAACTGGAATGCGGACTTCACGGACCGGACCATGACACGGTTCCTGTACCCTACCATAACTTCCCTGTCTCATTGGAACGTCCACAGAAATATCCCCTGAACATTTGCCACATTTCTTCTGTACTTTTCCCTGATAACACTATCTCTGATCAACAGGGCCACGCCCCCACCTTTTTTGCCTCCTTCCCTGTCCTTTCTGAAACATCTAAAGCCTGGCACTCGAAGCAGCCATTCCTACCCCTGAGCCATCCAAGCCTCTGCAACGGCCACAACATCATAGCTCCAAGTACTGATCCATGCTCTAAGCTCATCCGCTTTGTTCACAACACTCCTCCCAATAAAATAGACACATCTCAAACCGTCAGTCTGAGCGCGTCCCTTCTGCCTATCCTCCCTCACACACTGTCTCCGAGCTTTCTCTATTTGTGAGCCAACTGCATCTTCCCCAGTCTCTTCAGTTTGGTTCCCACCCCCCAACAATTCTAGTTTAAACTCTCCCCAGTAGCCTTAGCAAACCTCCCCGCCAGGATATTGGTCCGCCTGGGATTCAAGTGCAACCTGTCCTTTTTGTACAGGTCACACCTATCCCAAAAGAGGTTCCAATGATCCAGAAATCTGAATCCCTGCCCCCTGCTCCAATCCCTCAGACACGCATTTATCCTCCACCTCATTCTATTCCTATACTCACTGTCTCATGGCACAGGCAGTAATCCCGAGACTACTACCTTTGCGGTCCTGCTTCTTAACTTCCTTCCTAACTCCCTGTAGTCTATTTTTAGGACCTTTTCCCTTTTCGTACCTATGTCATTGGTACCAATATGTACCACGACCTCTGGCTGTTCTCCCACCCACTGCAGGATACCTTGGACGCGATCTGAAACATCCCAGACCCTGGCACCTGGGAGGCAAACTACCATCTGAGTTTCTTTCCCGCATCCACAGAATCGCCTGTCTGACCTCCTAACTATAGAGCCCCCTATCACTACTGCCTTCCTCTTTCTTTCCCTGCCCTTCCGAGCCACAGGGCTGGACTCTGTGCCAGAGGCATGGCCACTGTCGCTTCCCCCAGGTAGGCTGTTCCCCCCCCCCCCACAGTACTCAAACAGGAGTACTTATTGTCAAGGGGTACAGCCACAGGGGTACTCTCCAGTACCTGACTCTTCCCCTTCCCTCTCCTGACTGTGAATCACTTGTCTGTCTCCTGTGGCCCCGGTGTGACCACCTGCCTATAACTCCTTTCTATCATCTCCTCGCTCTCCCTGACCAGATGAAGGTCATTGAGCTGCATCTCCAGTTCCCTAACGCGTTCCGGACAGTGGTATGATGATAGTGGCGGAAAACATTGGAATATTTTAGTAAAATGGTATGATATTATGGAGTCATTAAGAAGGCGACTTGTGTGATCATCATCTTATCAGCATGACATCATCTAATTGTAGAACCAGTCTGAAAGCTGAATGATCTCTTGACTGTTCTTTTTCACTAACTAAGATAATAGTTTTGCTTAAAAAAAATGAAACCTAACAATCCTGAGTAGAACTAAAAGTAAACAGAGCAAAAAAATGTATGCGTTATGCTATATGTGGTTGATTACTAATAAATGAGTCAATTAAATTGGAGATCAGAAATTGTTTCTAGGCCTCAGAAGATAAATGAAAAGTTGCAGATGATTTAAGTTACGTGGGCCCAGATTTTGATGTGTTATGCCAGTAGTTCAGTGCGCAAATGTCGGCATTTATGTATTTAAGTATTTGTGGGTTTTGGAATCCTATCCAAATTTGAAAGTCTCATTCTTGCCAGGTGAATTTCACCAACAATTTCTTTGGTCCATTTTGCCTCCTGACTCGTTGTGAAGTCCAGTCGTAGAGTAGGAACTTCCTGAGATTCCCAGGAAAACTAAGCTCTCAAATCCTGACATGAGATCTGTGATATCATTGACCTCCTGATAATAGTATAGCTAATTACACTACATCATTATTCATTGCAGCTTCATTGTGAATAATCTCAATACCCTTTCATCAATAATATTCACAGCTACTCTTCTATTCTGGTTATAACCAGATTCACAATACGTACATGACATAGTTATTCTTTCCTCTTTAATTCCCTGAATTTCGTCCTTCATGAGGGACTTTGCATCCAAATTCAGGACATTCAACTTGTTTTTGCATACAGGCTTCTCCAATTACCTATTTGTGTTACAGACTGTCAGATAGATCTGCCATTTAATGGGTTTGATTGCATTAGACAACAAAAGGCAGCCTTACAATCAAATAACATTTTTATAAAACTCATATGTTGTTACCTAAGTACTGGACCTCTGGCAGATTTTATATTTATTGATGTAGGTAAACTTCTCACTTCAGTTGAACTAGCATTACAATAAATATTACTTGATAAATACTGAAAGATCCATTAATCAACATTAATATAAATAAATGAACATACAATTGAAATTAGCATTATGAAACTTCACTCTAACAAAACATTAATTTCACCATTTACACAAACTTGGGTATTAAAAGTGTGTGAAGCCTATGTACTTATTTTTCTTTTGTTTTTCAGGTGATTACTGAAAAAAAATGAAAGTAAACACTTTTATTTTGTTCTGCCTTCTTCTTAACTTTGGTGTTACCTTTGGTATAAGAAAGTATAAGACACCAAAGAGGGTTTTGAGAAGGAGGTTTCACCACAGAGGATGGCAACAAGTTGGCTATGTAAATCGCAACTCAGTTGGACTATTCAAACCCAGACGTTCACATGTTGCAGCCAAGGTTCCAAACATTAATGCAGATGAAAGTACTTTGCCCTTCATCGACTCATATATAAATGTTGATGAAATGGAGCCTAGCTACCATGTACTACCAGGTTAGTGAAAACCAATAAAAGAAATATCATCATTGATTTATAGAAATACACTGCTCCCCTGAACATATGATGTGTTTTTCTTCAGGAATAGAGTTAATCAAAACATTTTAAGCATTATTTTAATACTAATGTTTGCCAATTTTAAACAAACACTTTAATACCACCTTTTAGAAAATATGAATACTTTTAAGTAGAATGACTACCTCAGCATCTGATATAAATTACTTCAATCTCATTTTAAAAAGTAATGTAAAGAATGGATTATTCCTACAATTTCATTTGTTAACTGCAATATATTATTCTTTCATATACCATATGTCTCATATTTTATATTTATGCAGATGTCAGTTACTATTGCAATAACACATTTGGTTATTCTAAAGCCTTTTGTGACTACTTGAGTTTAAACTAAAATCTCACTAAGACTGATGGGCAGTATCCCAACAAACATTCTCACCTAACAAGATACTTTAACTTTGTCATGAGGACAAAAATAGTTTCCATTAAACTTGCAGAGTGATAAATAGATTGTTTTTCTTTTGAAAATTGTTGCAAGCTAGTCTATTCACCACACACCAGATTCTCATATCACATGTTTGATCTGCATCCATTCTGCACATCTGCAAAGTATAATCCCTTCTGGAATCCTTTTGATGCCAGAAGAGGACATATTTCAACTGTCCTTAACCATCAGTTAAACTTTTATACCTCTATATAGTTCACAGAATCAGAGAATAATTGTGACACAGCTGCAGTCATTTGGATCATCAAATCAATGCAGACCCCGTGTAGTAATCTTGCTAGCTGCATTTCCCTGTTTTTGCTTTACTGCTCTGCAAATTATTTTTCCCTCGCCACTTTTGAAACGATGATTGATTCTATTTTCACCACTCCTATGGGCTATGATCATTTAAAAAATGAATTTTCTGCATATTCCTCTCATCTCTTATCCTCAGAACAATGAATCCATGTCCCTTAATCTTGGAATCATTCACTATGGTAACAGAATCCATCCATTTCATCTGTCCAAAATGTCACGATCCTATATTCATCAATTCTCTACTCATTCTCCTTGCTGCAAGAAAAACAACTCTAAGTTCTCCAAACTTTATCAGCTGAAATCCTTCATCTCCGCACCATAACTATTAATGTTCAGATTTCGTATTATATGGACGTTTACTTCCATTGACAATTTTCTCCATTGCAACTGTTAAAACCATTCAAATTCACAAAAAAAATCACTTCACATAGACTTTTTAAATTTCCCATGCATCAGGATTTCCAACTAAAATACAATTATTTTATAAATATGCAATCAAGAACTCAAAAATATATTAATGCAAACCTAGAAAACTGGATTAAGCAGCTGAAGATGATTGGGCCTGGACCTGAGAAATTTCTGCAGAAATTTCCTGGAGCTGATGTGACAGCCACCATCTTCTGCATGACTTGAACCATTGCACTGCCTGATCCTGATACCAACTGATTTCAGTTTCACCAGACTTTCTTAATATCACACATGGTCAAATACTGCCTTGACGTCAAGAGATGTCACTCTCACCTCGCCTCTGAAATTTAGCTCTTTGGTCCACGTTTTAACCAAGGGCTTGATGAGGTCTAGTGCCTTGTGGTTCTGGTAAGACCCAACCTGAGCATAAGTAAGTAGTTTATTAATGAGCCAGTTCTGCTTGATAGCACTGTTATACTTCCCATCACTTAGCTGATGATTGGGCATAGGTTTACAAAATGATTTCCAGCAGATTGCTTTTGTCCTATTTCTCTGTGGACAGAGAATACCTGCCAATGCTTCTACATTACTGGGTAAACGCCAGTAGATGCATTGTGAGTTTACTGGAGAAACTTGGCTGGAGGCATAACTAATTCTGGAGTGCAAGTTTTTAGCAGTAGGATTAGGATGTTGTCAGTTCCCATAAGCTTTGATGTATCCAGTACTGTCAGTCAACATTAATACCTGAAGCTATGACTACAATTGCTGGAGACTGACTTCTGTGAAGGAAAGGATCACAAAAGAAAGTTAAGATGGAGCATCTATTCAGCACTTCTGGATGACGAGGGTCAAATGATTCATCTTTGTGTTTACCACTGGCTTCCTTGTCCCTGACCTTCCAGTGACCACCACAATTTACAGCTAGATGTGGCAGAGCTGCAGAACTTTTACCATAATTTATGAGAATTTAGCTCTGCCTATTACTCGCTTTTTAACAGATACGAAGATGTTTCATATAGTTTCACAAGATTGAAACTTTGTTTATAGGTAATGCTGTTATTGCTCCAAGCATGCTCTTCTGCATCTATTAATATGTTGAACATGTAGCTTGATATTAATGGTAGATTGACATTATAGGTGTATATTTCACTTGCTATTAGTGGCCTACAATGCTTCACGGAAGTCTAGAATTCTGTACACCCTGTCTAATGATAGCTGTGAGAAAATGGCATGGCCCAGATGTTGAGGATCTTTGATGTAGATGTTGACTTCTTGAGTTTGTGCCTCCCATGGATACTACCAATGACGGGCAGAGTTGTGCTCATGATGAAATGAGCAAAGTCCACTGCACTCTGCAACTTTTAACATTCCTGCACATTAGATTGCTGTACCAGATCGTGATAAAACCAAATCAAAATGTTCGATGACTAGCTGAAACTTCTTGATCTTTTAAAATAAAGATGTCTTCCTTAGAAAAATAGAGGGCTATAGGTAAGCCTAGTAATTTCTAAGGTAGGGACATGTTCGGCATAACTTTGTGGGACGAAGGGCCTGTATTGTGCTGTAGGGTTTCTATGTTTCTATGTTTATGATTGCATTGATGTGTTAGGTCCAGGACAGGTCATCCAATATGCTCCTGTCCAATATATTCATGTGAAATAGCTCCTTCCTATTCCAGTTCTTGAACTAACATCCCATGAAAAGGATTCCCTTATTGGACTCATTGACCATGCTGATCCAGCTCATTCTGTCAGTATGTGTTCAGGCAGTAACCCCAAAATTACCACCTGTGGAGAGCTGCTCTTAAATTTTATTCCCAACTTCTAAATTTCATTTTCAGATCTTTCTCCCTTTTCTTCCCCATGTTGTAATCCCATGACAACTGGCCAAACTTCCCTTTCCAAGCTCCAACTGTATTAAAACTCCTACTTTGAAATATTGGTGTGAAGAAATTACAATACATATAGATACATTATAAGGCCAAATACTTTCCTACTTGATAATTATAGCACTGAATTCCATTAAAAGTCCATTTAGACTTCATGTAATAATTCTCAAAGCATACAGCAGGACGAATTAATAAGTAGCTTATGTCTATCACAATTTTAGAAATTCTATTAGCTTGCGGTGGAGAATGTTTCAAAAACACGGCTAGTGGAGGCATGCAGAAATATTAACAAATAATTAAGAATTATTTCTTAATAGTCTAATGATTTTTGGGACTGTGGTATCATTTTCATGGCTTAAACTTGAATGCTTAAGTAGCGGACAATTTCAACAGAACTACAAATAACGACACACTTTTGTTTAATTTCTAACTTAAGGCAGGCAAGGACACTGCAAAGCCAATGGGATGACCATGTATCACAATGCAGTCTGGTCTCCAAAACCTTGTCTAATCTGCCTCTGTTCAAGTGGAAAAATAGTTTGTGATGAAATGAACTGCCCTATTTTAACATGTGCAAGGACCAAGATACCAACAGGAGAATGCTGTCCAATTTGTACTTCATATGGTATATTCTTATTCTATTTTAGCATAGATATTAATAACAGCCACTGATAGATTGCAACATGTGACTTAGAATAGTTTACTAAAGAGAATACGAATAACATTCACTGGAAAAATACATGCTGGACAGTAACACTATCTTGAGATATTTTTTGATATTAATTCTGAACAATATTGCCTGTCAATATGCAATTATAAATTTACATTATTCCTTTAGCTATTCTTGTCGATTGGTGCTTTATGTCTCTAATGGATGTAATAGTATTAACAGAATAAATCATTTATTGTTAGTTTTATTAACTCAGGAAAAATATAGATCGAAACCATATTCCTGTGCTGTGCACTTCAATTTATATATTAAGTGCAATATTGCCCTTTACTTATCTTTATTTCCATATTATCAAATACAACTTTACTCAAAATGTAAAATAATCCTAAAACTTAAATTGCATGCTTACAATTATCTTTGCACATTTAGAATTCAGGCCAGAGGTCTTACATTTTATTATGATTCTACAGAGCCAAATGATCCAAGTGAAACATATCCTACCATCTTGAATAGTCAGGATTTCAACATAGGGCCAGAGCTACTACAGACAGAAGAGAAAGAATTAGAAGAGGAATTACATAGAAAAAATGAAATACATAAAGAAAATGAGAAAAAATGCCAAGATGACAAAATGCAAAGTGAACTGGAAGAACCCTATCACAATGAAGAGTTGGAAGACGACAAGATACAAAAAGCAACTGATATGGAACAGATCCACTTACAGGAAGAAAAGCAGGAAAATAAAGAAAAGAAACAATTTGAAAAAGAAATAAAAAATAATTCAAGTACCATAGAAGAGAAAAACCAGGACTATGATAATTATGCAAACAATTCTGGAGATGATCAAGAGATGGAACAAGAGGGGCAGCAAAAGGTGGAGGAGGAACAAGGAGAGGGACAAAAGGAAGAGCGAGAGGTGGAGGAAAAAGATGAACTGGAGGTGGTGAACAAGCAGCAGAAGGGTCAAGTGGAGGAAGAAGAGCAAGTAGAGGAAGGGCAGGAGATGGAAGCAGAATACCAGATGGGGGAAAAAGGGCAGGAAGAGGAGAAAGAACAGGAGAAACAAAACATGGAACAACAAAAAGCACAAGAGGATACCAAGGAGGAGCAAGAAGGGGAATGGCAACAAGAAAAGGCAGTAAATGGAGAGAGGGTGGCAGAAGAGGAAGAGATGGATGGTGAGGGGGAGGCAGAGAAGGAAGAGGTGGATGGAGATGGGGAGGTGGAGAAGGAAGAGGTGGATGGAGATGGGGAGGTGGAGAAAGAAGAGGTGGATGGAGATGGGGAGCTGGAGAAGGAAGAGGTGTTTGGAGAGGGGGAGGTGGAGAAGGAAGAGGTGGATGGAGATGGGGAGGTGGAGAAGGAAGAGGTGGATGGAGATGGGGAGGTGGAGAAGGAAGAGGTGGATGGAGATGGGGAGGTGGAGAAGGAAGAGGTGGATGGAGATGGGGAGGTGGAGAAGGAAGAGGTGGATGGAGATGGGGAGGTGGAGAAGGAAGAGGTGGATGGAGATGGGGAGGTGGAGAAGGAAGAGGTGTTTGGAGAGGGTGAGGTAGTGGATGAAGAGGAGGAGGAGTATGAGGAGGAGGATTATCAAGATATATTTGATTTGTCATCATTTTCTACCTTATTACAACTGATTCCACATCAGTCCAATGAGGATAGCCCAACATTTTTTCTCCCAGTTGGCTGTGATGTGACTGACATTACTATGAACTGCAATAATGCAAAGCTGACTCAAATACCTCCATTACGTGATCTGGAGATCAAACATTTTCATCTTTCAGGTAATCAATACACAAAGACAGATTACATATATATTTTCATAAATTTTGTTTATATACTCAGTGACCACTTCATTAGGTGCATCCTGTAACTAATAAAGTGGCCACTGTATACATGTTTGCGGTCTTCTGCTGCTGTAGCCCATCCACTTGAAGTTTGGACGTGTTGTGCATTCAGAGATGCTCTGCTGCACAACACTGTTGTAATGCGTGGGAGTTACTGTTGCTGTCCTGTCAGCTTGAATCAGTTTGGCCTATTCCTTCCACCCCTCTCATTAACAAGGCATTTTCGCCAGGAGAACTGCCATTCACTGGGTGTTTTTTGTTTCTTGCACCATTCTCTGTAAACTCTAGAGACTCGTATGTGAAAAACCTAGGAGATTAAACCAACGATCATTCCATGGTCAAAGTCACCCAGATTATATTTTTTCCCAGCCTGATGTTTGACTGAACCTCCTGACCATGTCTGCATGGATGCTTTTATGCTACTATATAACTGGCTGATTAGATATTTGCATTTACAAGCAGGTGTACAGGTGTACCTAATAAAGTAGATATGCTACTGTGTCTGGTATTAATGCAGTTTCTTTTAAAGCACGCTAATGACGGAGGGATTCCAGTTACTTTTAACCTTTCTGGATATCAAACTCAACCAGTTTTAGGAGTCATGTAGAAGCAGGTTTTTCACTAGAACCCTTGAATTTAAGAATGTTCTATCAAGAACTGCCAAATTGCATTGGAGTCCATTTAATTTCCTGTATATTCCAAACTCAATTACTAATTCCCTGCCTTCTTTCCCGGCTTTCCCCCCACCCTCCTGAACCTGTCTTCAGATGATCACTGCTTTTGAGCAGCTCGAGTATGAATTCATTTTTAAATCCTTAGATAATACTATGGTAAAATATTATGCTTTAAAAACACTCATGTATGCTCAACCAACCTTGCAGGAAACTCAATCACTACTATTCCAGCAGAGGCATTTAATGGGGTTCCTAATCTTGAATTAATTGACCTCAGCAGAAACAGGATTGCTTCATCATATATCGACCAAGCTGCGTTCAAAGTAAGTTTTACAAATGATTTCAAAGCAGTTGTTAGTAGACATTTGAAAAGAGTCTATGGAGAGGATGTCAATTTCTGTGGTGTGTTAAGCTGTGTCCACAACTCTCTGCAGATTTTTGTAGCCACAGGCAGTGCAGTTGCCATACCAAGCTGGGATGCAACCAGATTTGTATGAAATACCATTACAAAATTGCCAAATCACCAAATTAATACAATTCTATTCTCTCATTATATTGCTGGTGATGTGTATTGATGATATCAATATTACTTATATCAATATTACAACCCAAAATTTAGAATTAATGAGATGTGATGCAGAATCCATCAAGTAGATCGGACATGAGCAGCAAACAAATATAAATCACAATGTTGAACTGAAACACTGACATAAATCAAGAATATTTTTTCTTGCTGGGTTCATGGATATGAATAAAATAATGACACTTAAGTACCCAAAAAGTATACCTTACAAACAAATTTTAAACTGAATAAACCAAATACAATCAAACTTACACCACTGAAGCATATCAAACCATCAAAGGCTGATTACACAAAATGCATTTTATCTAAATCATAAAATGTAGTTACTTGACTAATTGACTTAACACATTGTTGGTGTAAATGGCCAGGTCATTATATTAAAATCTTACAAAGAATATTTATTTTTGGAATGTTTTGTTTCTTTTAGAAATTAAAAAAACTGGAACGCCTATACTTGGATGGAAATTTGTTGTTCCGGATTCCTCCTCGACTCCCTCGAACACTAGTAGAGCTAAAAGTAAATGAAAACCTTCTTCAACAACTGGATGAACAAACATTCCATGGTATTTATGCTTAAAAATCTAAGGAAGAGTTAATGCAGCTGAAAATTTATTTGTACAAAAAATAGCCTATTTTACATAACAATTCCATAGTTAGGTTTTAAACAAATGAAAATTATTATTTAAATTACTTGTTGAAAAGGCTGACCAGAAGTCCTTCTAGTTATATAGATATATAGCTGCCACTTCTCAGGAATGAAACTATGTACACATTTTTAAAATACAACTCTTGGTTTCTTTGAGCCCAATAGCCTATCAATGAGCATAGTAAGCATAAATTTCCAAGGATGATTGATTTAATTATAAAACTCAAAACTCCACTGCAATGTAAGGTGGTCAGACCTGTAAGTTACAGCAACACACATCAAAGTTGCTGGTGAACGCAGCAGGCCAAGCAGCATCTGTAGGAAGAGGTGCAGTCGACGTTTCAGGCCGAGACCCTTCGTCAGGACTAACTGAAGGAAGAGTTAGTAAGGGATTTGAAAGTTGGAGGGGGAGGGGGAGATCCAAAATGATAGGAGAAGACAGGAGGGGGAGGGATAGAGCCTAGAGCTGGACAGGTGATAGGCAAAAGGGGATACGAGAGGATCGTGGGACAGGAGGCCCAGGGAGAAAGACAAGGGGGGGGGCCCAGACCCAGAGGATGGGCAAGGGGTATATTCAGAGGGACAGAGGGAGAAAAAGGAGAGTGAGAGAAAGAATGTGTGCATAAAAATAAGTAACAGATGGGGTACGGGGGGAGGTGGGGCCTTAGCGGAAGTTAGAGAAGTCAATGAGCAAGAAGCATAAAACAAGAACTTGCATGCTGTAACCATGCTATCCATTGATTAACTTTTACATCAAAATTAAACAGGTTTGAGTAGAATAGTCAATTTGGAGCTGGAAGGAAATAAACTCAGTGAAAGTAATGTTCAACCCCTCGTCTTTAGACCACTTAAGCGACTCGCTTACTTGCGACTGGGAAAAAATAAATTCAGAACCCTACCGCAAGGTCTTCCTCCTTCCATCGAGGTAAACAATTTTTTTCATGTTTCCAAACCGTTTAAGGGCTTATATTCAAAAATAGGAGTTGTATTAATATTGTTGTGTCACCAGCTAAAACCTCACACTTACACAATTATATGTTAAGAATGTACCGATACTAGCCATCCATCTGGAGATTTACATCTTGTGATAAGTTTCAGGATTTCTTTGTCACTGGTTCAGGCTTTCTGACGTCTTTACCAATGTTGCCATGATCAGAAGCTAGAGGAATAGCAGCTCATCCTTCTATTTGGCATGTTCCAACCTACTGGACTCAACACTGACTTTAACATCAGTACCACTATGGGATGGATGTATTCAGATATGAGAGCAGACAATATGTTTATGAGTACTAAAGAGAAATTCAAGACTGGGAATGGAGTCAAGGGTAAATGGATTCTGAAAAAGGGTTGAAAACAGCTTTGACTAATCTTAGTTCATCATAGCTACTCAATATCATCCAGGCTATTCCTTGATCTTATTTTAAATGAAGGAAAGTAGGTAAGTGGATTAAAATGAAATTCACAGATTTTTATTTGTTAAAGCGGATACAATAGGGTCTTTTAAGAGCCCCTTAGATAGGTACATGAAGCTTAGAAAAATAGAGGGCTACGTGTTAGGGAATTTCCAGGCAGTCTCTAGAGTAGGTTACATGGCTGGCAAAACATTGTGGGCTGAACGGCCTGTAAGGTGCCGTAAACTTCCATATCCTATGTTAAACCCTGTATCAATTGTAAGTTTTTCCGAATTATGTGTTATAAAATATAGTAATATTATTTCAGAAAGCATGCATTTTCAAAGATTCAAACTGTTATAAATCCACAACAGGATTAGGAATAAGCCGCATGGACAAAATTAGTACTTATATTAAATCAGTATTCATGCGTTTGCATTTCGAAGCTCAATATTTAAATGATGAGCAATACATCCTATGAAATATTAAAACAAATTGTTAGTTTCATATGAATTATTCACATACCTTTTAAAGTAATATTTACAAAACATTTGTTTCCTACATTCAGCCATTTGAAATTAACATTATCATGCCTGGTACCTGTTTACAATAATAATACTGTATTGGAATATTGGTGAAATTTTAAAGAATGAATTTAATTTATAAATTTCTCAACTTTTTCAAATGTTGCCATGATCCGAGTGGAACCTGACCTGTAGAACAAATCCACAATAATCTCTGAATTTCCTGTAGTGTTCACCTAAAATTCTTAAATGTACTACTGATATATTTTGCAGACAGGCCATATTTACCTCTGATCTTTTGATATGAAATGTGTTTATTTTTCTAAAATGCAGGAACTCTACCTTGAAGATAATGAAATTGAAGAAATATCTGAAATGAGTTTGAATAGGACAACCAATTTGAATGTAATTGTTCTGAGACATAACAAACTTGATGAAACCAGAATTGCACCAATGGCTTGGATAAAGCTGGAGTGAGTATTCAGACTCTAACTGATTATATGAAAAGCAAGCATGAAGCATTAACTAATCAGAATTAGAAATCGGAGATGATAAGTTCACCTGTGGAAGCTATTGAACAATAAAAAGCAATACATTTTAAAAGTGGACTTCAATGACCATCAAATCTGAATGGTGCAAACATAATTGTAACTCTCAGATGTATATAGGGATTCGATATTTTATATTTTCTGACAACACAGTTAGACATTTTGGCCCACTGAATCCATGCTGAATCTGATGCCTCCTGGGACAATTTCCTTGTTACCTATTTGCCTCTCATATCCATTAATTTGATTTTGAGTCTCTCTCCTGTAAACGTACCTTGACAGAAGATAATTTAGTGTGATCAAATCCACAAACTAGTGTCCTTGAACAAAAAGCTGAACCACCTGAGGAAAATTCATGGGTCACAGGGAGTGGTAAAGTTCAGGAAAGAATCCGAGCTGCTGGAGCCAGTTGGCCACTCACAGCAAATGCAGTTCTAATAGCTTATCTCTGCAACATTAGGCAATTAAATGCTCTCAAGTGCCAAATTTAAACAATTTACCAATTATAACAAATTCAGTAGATGACATGTTTAAAGTAAATTTATTATCAAAGTACATAATATATCACCATATAGAACATGGAGGTTCATTTTCTTGCAAGCATTCACAGTAAATACAAAGAAACAAAAATACAAAATGATAATAAATAAATCAGCAGTAAATATCAGGAACATGAGATGAAGAGTCTTTGAAAGTAAGTCTATATGTTGTGGGAGCAGTTCAGTGTTGGGGTGAGTGAAGTTCGAGAGTGGTGTAGGACTTGAGGCTCATATATCTCCTTCCTGATGGCAGCAGCAAGAAGAAAGCATGGCCTAGATGGTGGGGGTCCTTCATCATGGATGCTGCTTTCATGCAACTGTGCTACATGTAGATGTGCTCAATGGTGGAGAGGGCTTTACTTATGACGGACTGGGCTGTATCCACTACATTTTGTAGAATTTCCGTTCAAGGGCATTAGTGTTCCCAGACCAGGCCGTGATACAACCAGTCAGTATACTCTCCATTGTACATCTGTAGAAGTTTGCTAAATCTTTGCATACTTCTAAGAAATTAGAGGTGCTGCTAGGCTTCCTTTGTAATTGCACCTACGTGATGGGCCCAGGACAGATCCCCGAAACAACACCGAGGAATTTAAAGTTGCTGACCCTCTCTATCTCTGATCCCCCAATGAGGACTGGCCCACAGACCTCCGGTTTCCTCCTCCTGTAGTCAATAATCAGCTCCCTGGTCTTGCTGACATTGAGTTGTGCGTCATTCAGCCAGATTTTCAATCTCCCTTCTATATGCTGATTCGTCACCACCTTTGATTCAGCCAACGGCAGTAACATTATCAGTAAAGTTAAATATGGTATTGGAGTTGTGCTTATCCTCACAGACATAAGTACAAAGAGAGCAGAGCAGAAGGCTAAGCATACAGCCATGTGGTGCACCTGTGCCAACGGAGATCTTGGAGGAGATGTTACTGCCAATCCAAGCCGACTGGAGTCTGCAAGAGAGAAAATCGAGGATCCAGTTGCACAAGGAGGTGTTGAGACCTAAGTCTCAGAACTTGCTGATTAATTTTGAGGGAATGGTATTGCCTGTGAGTTGTAGTCAGTGGAGAGTGTTGTGATGTATGCATCTCCACTGTCCAGATGCTCCAGGTTGAGTGAAGAGTCAATGAAATTGCATCTGCTGTTAACCAGTTGTGAGGGGAGGTAAACTGGAGCAGATGCAAGTTGCTCCTCAAGCAGGAGTTGATATACTTCAACACTAACCTCTCAAAGTGGATGTAAGTGCTACTGGACGATAGTCATTGAGGCAGGTTACCACTTCTTCTTAGGCACCGGAATAACTGAAGTCTGCACGAAGCAGGTGGACATGTCAGATTGCTCAGTCGAGAGGTTAAAGATATCAGTGAACACTCCAGCCAGTTGATCAGCACAGGCCTTTTGTACTCAGCCATGTATTTTAGAAAATGAAGTACATAACTTGTGCAAACATGAGGAAATCTGCAGATGCTGGAATTTCAAGTAACACATATAAAAGTTGCTGGTGAATGCAGCAGGCCAGGCAGCATCTCTAGGAAGAGGTACAGTCGAAGTTTCGGGCCAAGACCCTTCATCAGGACGTCCTGACGAAGGGTCTCGGCCCAAAATGTCGACTGTACCTCTTCCTAGAGATGCTGCCTGGCCTGCTGCATTCACCAGCAACTTTTATATGTGTTGCATAACGTGTGTAAAGATTTCATATTGTTGAGAAAATGAATGCAATTATTTGAGATGTTTAAAAAATGGTGATAATAGTGCAATGTTAAGCAACAGCACACATAATGTATTTCACTGTATGCTTCGATATCCATATGACAAATAAAAAAGCTAATCTTTAAAAAACTAATCTTTAATCTAACGTGATCAGCACTAGCTGGTTTAAACTTTTCATATATATAACCTATAATTTTCTGCTTTTTGTAGAGCTTTGCAGATTTAAGAAATTACTTTTAATACCCAACAATTTCTTTGACCGGCCCCCCGCCCCCCGCCCCCAAGCATCAGGCAGGAGGTACCAAAGCATTAGGGTAAGGACTGTTAGGATGAGAAACAACTTCTTCTCCCAGGCCGAGAGACTACTGAACTCCCTGCCATCACCCAGGTCTAACCATGTTTGAAGTACCAGTAGATTTATATGGTTTACTTTTTAACTTGTGACGTAATTGAACATTATTTATTTACCTATGGTACTATTTCTTTATGTGTTGTGTATGAGCTATACGTACTGTATTGTGCATCTTGGTCTGGAGGAACATTGCTCTGTTTGGTGGTATACATATATATGATGAAATTACAATAACTTAACTTGATCAACCAGTATTTTTGTTCACTTTTTCAGAAATCTAGAATCCCTGGACCTCTCATACAACAAGATCGTTCATGTTCCATCATTCCTACCCAGAGGTTTACTGTATCTTATACTGGTTCATAATCAGATTGAGCGAATTCCAGGCTTTGTGTTTGCCCATATGGAACCGGGGCTGGAAATTCTGTACCTCTCTTTCAACAAAATAACCAGTGGTGGGATTGACCCAGTTTCTTTCTTTGGAACTTATGATTCAATGAGGGAACTGTTTCTGGATCACAATATGTTGAAAAGAGTTCCTGCTGGAATTGCTGAAATGAAAGCACTTCACTTTTTGAGACTGAATGACAATTTAATCAGGTAAAAAGATTGTTTGCCTCATTTGATAATAAGTCTGATCACTTTGTGTTAACTAAGACTCAGCTATCCAAGTCAGAAGGTTGTAGGATTCAGCCCAACTTCATGAAATTAGTAATACTCTAGACTAACATCACATTGAAAATGCTGAGGGTGCACAGTTAAGGACATTGTACATCAGGTGATATGCTAAATAACCTAACTGTCTCAAGTGGGCTCTAAAAATCCTACGGTATTCCGGGAGGAAGAGCAGGTCATTCTCCCATGTGCTGAATGGCAACCCTACTTCAGTCAAAAGTAACAAAGATAGACTGTTCAATTTGTTACTATTTGAAGGAACTTATTTTGAACAAAGCAACCGGTATACCCTTCTACATAACTGGAACTAATTTAAAACAAACATCATTTGTAGCTCTACCAGTCCCTGCAACAAATGTGGGTTTCCTCCAGGTGTTCCGGTTTCCTTTGGCAGTCCAAAGACATAACAGATGGTAGATTAATTTGCCTTTGTAAATAGTCCTGTAATTAGGCTAGAGTTAAATTGGGGATTGCTGGGTGGTGCGACGCAAAGGGCTGGAAGGGCCTATTGTGTGCTGCATCTCAATAAATAAATAAAAAGATTGCACTACGAAGCACTATTGCAGTGTAGAAACCACGGAAATCAAAATGCAGAACAAACTTTTACAAACAGGATTGATAACAACTAACAATTTTGAGTGTAGTGTTAACACTGACCAAGGCACTGGAGAGCAATTCCCCTGCTCTTACTCAAATTAGTGCATTATACTAAGGAAATAGATGGTTGAACATTTGAAAGACAGCACTTCTGAGAGTTCAGTACTATACCTTAGAACTCATCTTGCTAATGGCTGCTCACAGGCACGTGCTTAAGCAATGCCGGTGAGAATGCAGTTCCGAATCCGGGGGAGAGCGGCTGCTTTTTTTCGTAACAGTGAGGTTTCATAAAGTGACGTTCAAAATGCAGGGGACACCTGTACTCCTCTGTACTGGACTGAACAGTAGGCCTAGATTATCAGGTGTCCTGACATAGCCTTCTCACCGAGAGGTGAAAGCACTAACAATCAAAATAATCTGTCTCCATAGGTAAAAACTTTTCACTTTAGTAAGAAAGCTGCAGTTCAATTCCAGAAACGCGTATGAAATCCAGACAAACTTTGAGGCAATGCTTGTACTATTAGAAGTAGCTTCTCTTGAAGTAATGTTAATTTGAGATTCTATTTGCACACTAAGATTGACATAAAATAGTGAGCAGCTATCAACTTATATCTACTATCTTGGATAATATTCATCTTTCAAATGTGAAAACAAATTAAATGGTCTATCCCATATAATTGGTTGTGGGAATATGCTTTAGCCTGCTAGACTCCATCACAGAGTGCGCTTAAAAAAATATTTACTTGGTTGTAAAGAACACCAGGACATTCTGATGTTACATAAGATTATATAAACCCAAATGGTACTTCACAATGGTACACAGTGATACTTCAAACCAATTGATATATTTAGTGAAGAACTGCTATATAATCTCAGAATACTGTATTTCTCCTGTACATGATTTCATTCTGTAAAGATGTGAAGTATTTCAAAAGTATCTTTCCAAAGATGATAACAAATCAATATTACAAAATATACTAGAAGGTATTTTGGCTGATTCCTGTCTTACTGGTTATGTTATTTAAGATTTGGGATTTCATGGATGCTTAAATCCATGAAATTTTCTAACTAAATCTTACAGAAGCAAAGATAGTACTGAACTAAGTGTTTGCCCTTACAAAGTAACTAATCCCTCCATCATTAAACTCTGCAGAAAGCATAATACCAATCTATTCACAAAATGGGATATCAAAATACATATGAACTAATTTTTTTATATCACTTATACAAATTTGGTGTTTCACCAGGAACATCCAACTGGATTCCATCTGCAGTGGAAATGATGAAGATGACTCAAATATTCGAACTCTTCACCTAGAAAACAACTACATAAATACACGGAGAATTGCTCCAACTGCCTTCAGCTGCATTGAATTGCATTCAACTGTGGTCTTAACACCTCAAAAGGTCAAAAAATAACATTCCAGCTGTGAAAATCATTTAGAACATAGAAAAACTACAGCACAATACAGGCCCTTCAGCCCACAAAGCTGTCCTGAACATGTCCTTACCTTAGAAATTACCTAGGGTTACCCATAGCTCTCTATTTTTCTAAGCTCCATGTACCTGTCCAGGAGTCTTTTAAAAGACCCTATTGTATCTGTCTCCACCACTGTCACCGGCAGCCCATTCCACGCACTCACCTCCCTCACCTTCCTCATTTCAGCCCTGAGGAAAAGCTTCTGACTACCCACACGATCAATGTCTCTCATCACCTTATACACGTCTATCAGGTCACCTCTCATCCTCCGTCACTCCAAGGAGAAAAGGCCCAGTTCACTCAACCTATTCTCATAAGGCATGCTCCCCAATCCAGGCAACATCCTTGTAAATCTCCTCTGCACCCTTTCTATGGTTTCCACATCCTTCCTGTAGTGAGGTGACCAGAACTGAGCACAGTACTCCAAGTGGGGTCTGACCAGGTTCCTATATAGCTGCAACATTACCTCTCGGCTCCTAAACTCAATCCCATGATTGATGAAGGCCAATACACCATATGCCTTCTTAACCACAGAGTCAACCTGTGCAGCAGCTTTGAGCGTCCTATGGATTTGGACCCCAAGATCCCTCTGATCCTCCACACTGCCAAGAGTCTTACCATTAATACTATATTCTGCCATCATATTTGACCTACCAAAATGAACCACCTCACACTTATCTGGGTTGAACTCCATCTGCCACTTCTCAGCCTAGTTTTGCATCCTATCAATTTCCCGCTGTAACCTCTGACAGCCTTCCACACTATCCACAACACCCCCAATCTTTGTGTCAACAGCAAATTTACTAACCCATCCCTCCACTTCCTCATCCAGATCATTTATAAAAATCACTAAGAGAAGGGATCCCAGAACAGATCTCTGAGGCACACCACTGGTCACCAACCTTCATGCAGAATATGACTCGTCTACAACCACTCTTTGCCCTCTGTGGGCAAGCCAGTTCTGGATCCACAAAGCAATGTCCCCTTGGATCCCATGCCTCCTTACTTTCTCAATAAGCCTTGCAAGGGGTACTTTATCAAATTTAGTTAGTATATTTTGACAAAAAAGTCAAGATTGTCTATACTCCTTTCCCAGATAGTAACAAGCATTTTTAAGCAAATCTACAATTAACTTATAGTTTATACGTCAATCATTATTCATGGATTCATATTGGTAACAAGGTATGCGCAAGATGAGCAATAAGTTACAAGGCCATCATAATAATCTATTGTGGTTCACTTGGTATGTAAGCAATATTATTCAGTTTGGTCTCTATCGCAATTTGAAACTAGTCATGCAGTAAACATTTGATATTTATTAGAACATCAGTACTTCAAATAGGACAGAAACAAACTTACTTGGGCTAAGCAAATTCCTTTGATATACTATATATTGATTGGTTAAAAGACATTAAAGTAGTGTGAGAATTTTTTTAACTTTTACTTCACGATGAAGAATCACTTTTTAAATAGAATATCTAATTATCAGTGAAATACACCAACAATCATATGGAGTACCATTTAGCTTATTTATGGTTTCAAAATGCTCTTTAATTTCATGTTAGAACTTCATTTATTTTCCACAGATTTTTTAAATTTAAAAATTTTTCATGTAGTCCTTTGTTCAGAATAAATTTTTGGCATAAATGATGTCAACCTAAAATGACCTTTTCTTATACAATGCTTTCAAGATAAGAACATAACCCAAGGGTGTTGTACAGGTGTGTTATCAAACAGAAAATGATTCAGAGATATAGACAGATGCACATGGAAGCTGACCTTTTGGCCCTCCTAGTCTGCACTGACCATCAAACACCCATTCACACTAATTTGACCTGCACTGTTTCCATTTTTAATTCATCCTGCCAAGCTACCCAGATTCCACCACTCACCTACACTCTAGTTGGGTGGCTGATAACTATCTCCATGTCTTTAGGATGTGGGAGGAAACCAGAGCACCCAGAGGAAATGTGCACAGTCACAGTGAAAATGTGAAAATTCCAGGCAGCAGCGGAAGACTGGATTGAAAGAGGATCCCAGATGCTGAGAAGCAGCGGTTCTACCTGCTGTATCACTGTGACACCCCACTCAGCACTTACAGGGAAAACAGGGCAGGTAATCAATTGAGTAGATGCTGGCAATGGAAGAGGGCTACTAAATTAACAACATAAATAGCATGCATATTATAAATGCTGCTTTGGTACTGTGGGCAAGACGGAATCATATTTCAGACATTCAAGAACCACGATGCTAATGGGGACAGGTGCGTGAGGATAAAGCATATTCAAAGACTGGAGAGGAAAGCAAGCTTGTAGAGTAGTTTGCAAAAATGTTGGGCTCAGTGATTTAATTGTGGATTCAGAGGAAGGAACCATGACACAACACAAAAGGAAGTCAGATGTATACAAGACACTGTTTGTAGGAACCAGATATTGGATTGGAATTTGCCAAGGACATCTTAACAACATTCAATTATTTTATGTAATATCTAAAAACTTGGAGAGATATTAAAATAAGCAATTGGAATACTACATACATTGCTAAATCAGTTCATTTCAAATGAGAGATCATATCCTAATTGGGGTGTACATCAGTATAAAATTGTCTTGTTAAAGGGGAATCTGATGGACAGGCTCTCAACAGCCACAACCTTTAATGTGCATTAGGGAAATGTGATAGGAAAGTGACATTAAATTTACCTCCATGTTTAGAGAAATTTCTTGATATTGACGAATGAGACTTGCAATATTGGTTTCTGGTAAAGAGAAGTGCATTTTAAAAAAGAAATAATCCATAACTTTGAGGATGGAACAGGGGTTCCCAATTGGGATTCACAGATACCTTGGTTAATGGTTGGGGTTCATGGCATAAAAAAGATCGCTTTACCTTCCCAAACCCAAATAATATTCTAAAATAGAGAGAGCAATGCCATGCAATTTTGGGACCTGTGTGGAAAATGCATCTTGATCTCCCATTTTGGTGGCTCTCAATAAGAAGGCACAGATTTGAATTAAGAGAGGTCTCTATTCAGAAAAGAAGTTGAAATTACTCACAAGTACATTCTCTTATGTTTAAGAAGTACATGGCAATGTTATCCTTTTAATATCAGATAAAGAAAACTATAATAATACAAAACACAATAAATATACAGACATAAGATAGCTTATATACGTAGATTGATTGTATGTCCATAAAGTGACACTAGCCACATGAGTGACAGGCAGGAACTGATAAAGTAGTCATTGTTAAGTCCTTCCTTTAAGTTTTAATAAAGCATTCTGTTGAATTTTAAAGAATCATTACAGCTCAAAGCTGTAACATAATAAAGCATATTTTACACATATATAGTCAGTCACACAAGTTGTTTTTCTATCATGGAAATATTAAGTGAATGTTGTGTATAATTCTTTACAATAAATTCCTTCCAAATCAAAATTCCACTTTTCAATATGTAACTACAATGATTAGTTTGCTTTCAACAGCTGAAAAAATAACGAACTAAGAACACTTTCCAAAAAAGTGAAGTCAATTCTTTGCTATTTTCTCCACAAACACAGCTCTCAGTTTTAGTTCCAAGCTTTATTTTCAATGAGTGGCCATGGTCTGTTTATAGGAACAGACATAGCATTATGTTAAAACTGTGATGGGTTACCATAGACTCTACAATAATGAAGTTTCTGCTAGCTACACACAACTGCTCCACGCATTTTTGTTTCACTTCAAAATTCCTTGTGTTGCTCCTTCAATAACAGAAGCTATTAAATCAACAACTTCTAATACACAATTTTGACACAGATGAGAAAATATTGCATTAATTGAAGGATAACGTTAATCAGCTCAGTTTCTGGACTTTAAGAGTCCAGAGATGATGAACGCATGGATAAATACTTAAGTGGCAGCCAAGTTCCAATAAGGCCAAAAATACAGTATGTAATGATATGGAAGCAGAAGTAGGAATTAGTCAACAGAAGAAATGAATTGGATATTTGTACTTGAATGATATGCCAAATTTGTTTTGTTTGATAAAAATGACTGGAGAATGAGATGCAAACAGTAAGTCAAATTTATAATGGAGTATTCAACAAAAATGTTTCCCTATGTTTTACTGAGATAGTGAATGGAAATTGATTTGAACATAGAGGAAAATTTATCAGTTATTTGGAAAACTAATATTCGAATTCGATTAATTTTCCATGCCAAAACTTTCATAACTTTGATTTAATATGAAAAATTCACTTCAGTTAGAGAGACAATGGGCCTATTTTTCATCCTTGTCTGGACCTGTTAATAATTCTGGCCTTCTATTATCAGACATTCATTCCGACGTTTTATATTGGTTTGATATACCATTATAGTTGGCTCATCAGATGATTGCAGTTTCCATTCTGCTGAAGTTGGAAATTCTGATTGCACTTCATTTCGCACAATCTTCTCCGGATTGCAGAAAAGAAAACAATGATGGCTGCATTTTCATGCACACAAAGGTTTATGTATTTGGTGATTCCTACTCTAGCAATTTTTGGATTACACTGTGGCTTTGATGAGATCAATCTTAATTCTAAAAGTGGTTAAAAGAAGCTCATTTCTTCATTCTTTTCCCATTGAAAACAGCTAGGTTGTGATGACCTCTGAGAAATATTCAGGATTTTTAAATTGCAATTATCAGGTCAAAGTACAGTTTTGTATGCTATGTAATAAAAACTCATGTAACTGGTGGACATGGTATGTATGATCAAGCAGCATTTTTGAGCATGACATTTTTGGATGTCTGGCTGCTTTCATAAAATTGCACCTTACTAAACTTGTGACAATGCTGAAGTCATGGAGTCATATAAAAGTAGAGCACAGAACCAGGCCCTGTGGCCCATCTAGTCTATGCCAAAACCATTTAAACTGCCTACTCTCATCCACTTGCACCGGGACCATTTATCTCAAAATCCCTATGATCCATGTACCTATCCACATTTTGCATACACGTTGAAATCGAGCTCACGTGCACCACCGGTGCTGGCAGCTGATTCCACACTCTCGCGACCCTCTGAGTGAAGAAGTTTCCCTTAATGTTTCCCTTAAACATTTCACCTTTCACTCTTAACCCATGACCTCTGGTTGTAGTCCCACCCAACCTCAGTGGAAAAAGCCTGCTTGCATTTACACTATCTACATCCCTCATGATTTCTTAAGGTTGTTTTAGATGGGGGTGGTAATAGGGAAGGCTTTAGGAGCAAACCCAGAGCAAAAAAATCCAGAGTTAGAGTCCCTAAGGCAATCCTACATTGAATTCAATGCTGACTGGCAACCCTTGTGATGCTTCTGGTACCAAACTGTTTCGGTCTCTGCCAAACTTTGGGTTCAACAGATGCGTGGAGAGGGGGAGCTTGCTACATGGGCAGCAGCTTGCTCTCCATATTGTACTGCCCAGGCTTGTGTATCTAGACAGTGAGGATGCCATCTCAATGGTCAATTCTGAACGGAGGCCTCAGACACCCCTCATAATTTTATATACCTCTTTCAAATCTCCTCACAATCCACTACGTTGTAAGGAAAAAAGTCCTAACCCATTCAATCTTTCCTTATAACTCAGCTGCTCCACACCTGGCAACATTCTTGTGAATTTTCTCTGTACTCTTTCAAACTTATTTACATTTTTCCTGCAGGTAGGGGGCCAAAACTGCACCCAATACTCTAAACAACAGGAATTCTGCAGATGCTGGAAATTCAAGCAACACACATCAAAGTTGCTGGTGAACGCAGCAGGCCAGGCAGCACCTCTAGGAAGAGGTACAGTCGATGTTTCAGGCTGAGACCCACCACTCTCTGCGTAAAAAACTTACCCCTGACATCTCCTCTGTACCTACTTCTAAGCACCTTAAAACTGTGCAATCTCATGCTAGCCATTTCAGCTCTGGGAAAAGGCCTCTGACTATCCACACAATCAATGCCTCTCATCATCTCTATTAGATACCTTATACTTTATTGTCGCCAAACAATTGATACTAGAACGTACAATCATCACAGTGATATTTGATTCTGCGTTTCCCGCTCCCTGGGTTACAAATCGATAGTAAATATTAAAAATTTAAATTATAAAACATAAATAGTAAATAGAAAAATGGAAAGTAAGGTAGTGCAAAAAAAAACCGAGACGCAGGTCTGGATATTTGGAGGGTACGGCCCAGATTCGGCTCAGGATCCGTTCAGCAGTCTTATCACAGTTGGATAGAAGCTGTTCCCAAATCTGGCCATACGAGTCTTCAAGCTCCTGAGCCTTCTCCTGCAGGGAAGAGGGACGAAAAGTGTGTTGGCTGGGTGGGTCATGTCCTTGATTATCCTGGCATTACTGCTCCGACAGCGTGTGGTGTAAAGTGAGTACAAGGACAGAAGATTGGTTTGTGTGATGTGCTGTGCCGTGTTTATGATCTTCTGCAGCTTCTTTCGGTCTTGGACAGGACAACTTCCATACCAGGTTGTGATGCATCCTAGAAGAATGCTTTCTACTGTGCATCTATAAAAATTAGTGAGGGTTTTAGGAGACAGGCCAAATTTCTTTAGCTTTCTCAGGAAGTAAAGGCGCTGGTGGGCCTTCTTGGCAGTGAACTCTGCTTGGTTGGACCAAGTCAGCTCATTTGTGATATTGACCTCGAGGAACTTAAAGCCTTTGACCTGCTCCACTTGCGCACCACCGATGTAAATTGGGTCATGCGGTCCACTGCTCCTTCTGAAGTCAACAACCAATTCCTTCGTCTTGCTGACATTGAGGGATAGGTTATTGTCTTTGCAACATGCCACCAGGTTCTTAATTTCCTCTCTGTACTCAAACTCATCATTACCCGAGATACGGCCTACAATTGCTGTGTCATCAGCAAACTTATATATTGAGTTTGATGGAAACTTGGCAACACAATCATGGGTGTACGGTGAGTAGAGCAGGGGGCTGAGTACACAGCCTTGTGGGGCACCGGTGCTCAGAGTGATTGTAGAGGAGAGCTTGTCCCCTATTTTTACAGCCTGGGTCCTGTCTGTGAGGAAGTTGAAGATCCCGCTGCAGATCTCAGTGCTAAGGCCCCGGTTCCGGAGTTTAGGAATCAGTTTATTTGGAATGATGGTATTAAAGGCAGAGCTATAGTCAATGAAAAGGAGCCTTACGTATGCGTCTTTATTCTCCAGGTGTTCTAAAGAGGAATGTAGGGCCAGAGAGATGGCATCTGCCATTGACCCGTTGCTCCGGTAGGCGAATTGCAAAGCGTTGAGGTTGACCAGTAGACTGTGGTTGATGTGTGCCATAACCAATCACTCGAAGCACTTCATAGCAATTGATGTCAGAGCCACAGGTTGATAGTCATTCAGGCATGCCACCTTGCTCTTCTTCGGCACTGGGATTATCGTTGCCTTCTTAAAACACGAGAGGATCTTAGACTGAAGCAAGAAGTAGTTGAAGATGTCAGCAAACACTCCAGCTAGCTTGCTTGCACAGGCCCAGAGAACCCGTCCTGGGACGCCATCTTTATCTTCAGGAAGGCCCTTCTAACGTCTGAAGTCTGCCGATGGGGAAGTTGAGTATCCGGTACAGAAGAAGCTGCAAAGGCCCAGAAGCTTGATGGGATGATAGTATTGAATGCTGACCGTAGTTAATGAATGGCAGCCTAGCATGTAGTGCCTGTTATCCAGGTGATCTAGTGCAGAGTGAAGAGCCGAAGAGATTGCACCTACCTTTGACCTGCTGTGACTGTAGCCTAATTGCAATCGATCCAGCTTATCTTCGTGGCAGGTGTTGATTCATGCCATATCAAATCTCTTGAAGCACTTCATTATGTTTGATGTAAGCAATAGCAGACAATGTATGTATGTTGAGAAACAATGACATTGTTTCATTCCACCTATATATCCATAGGTTCCAAGGTTGTCAAGCTGAGGAGTGGTAGTGGGGACAAGCTCCCACTACCTAAAAGTGCTCCTCACAGCAGGCACCTCAAATAGCCTCTGACAACCAAGTCCATTTCCTGGCCTTCTTGTGTGGCTTAGCCTCTAAGCTTGGCGGAACTGTTTCTACTGACAGGAGAAGAGGCAAAGGCGGGTCCTGGCGTCTTAAAACCAGTGCTTCAGGTAGATGGAGCTTGTCAGCCTGGGAAGGCAGTCCATCTCAGAGAGGGAAAACTCTGATTTCAAATCTCCGCTGCCTTGCGGTCATACCCAATCATGGGAAGGGGGTCGGGAGTAAATCCTGAGGACAGATCTGGAGCTGGAGTCCCTAAGACAATCCGACGTTGCCTTCAACCTCGTTTTGGCACTCCTGCGACGACACCGGTGCCAAGTTGTATCGGCCCTTGCTCTTCCCTTGGACAACATCGGTGTCGTGGAGAGGGGAGACTTGCTGCATGGGCAACTGCCAGTCTTCCATACAACCCTGCCCAGGCCTGTGCCCTGGAGAGGACACCCCAGCGTTGCCTCACCGCGAATAGACTTTCCAGGCGCAGATCCATGGTCTCGCGAGACTAACAGATGCCACCACCTTATATCCATGAACCTTTCAAAGAGGTGTTCTGCTGCTACCACCTTTTGATAAGGAACCTTATAATGCTCCAAAGAAAACAAGTCCACCCTGTTTGATCTTTCTTATAGTTTCAATTTTGCAGCCCTAGCAACATCCTATTAAATTTCACCAGCATTTACGACAACGTAATTGTTTTTTTTATGTTGCCTGTGCTCCAATCAGCTCTGTTTATAGGTCTGGCATAATTATTTGCTCTTATATTCTATGATTTGATTAACAAAGGAAAGGAAAATATACCTTTTTAACAACTTCATTTTTTGTTAATGTTGATCTGTGGATATACTGCTTGTAAAGTACTTTGTGCCTTCATTTAGTTGTATATGTGTGTATGGTTGAATGATTTGAATATGAACCCACAATGGAATCCCAATGTTAACAGCTTTCTCGTCAATCAGTCATTGCTCTTTGATTTTATACATTATTATCAAAGTTGCTAAAGTGCTTTGGGTCTGTTTTGAATACCTCTCCATGCAGTGCCTCGTCAAAAGCTTTGCTGATATTCCTGTGGACCAAGGCAAATGCACTATCCTTCCTAGCTATTGCCTCAAAGAGTTCAAAAAGTTAACTAGGCAGGATCTTTCTTTAATTAATCTATGCTGACTGTCCCCAGTTAAAAGTTTAAGGCTTCTTTTAGAAGTGATTACAATAATTTTCAGACCACAAAAATTGCAGTGACCAATTTTATCCTTTCTTCTCTTTTTAACAACAGTGCAATATTGTCATTCCTCCAACCAATCGACATCTTTCCTGCAGCTGTGGAAGATTAAAAAGATGACGGCCAGGGCTACTGCAGCTTCCTTCCTTGCTTTTAACTTCTCAAAATAAATTTAACTCAAGCAAATTGCTAATGGGTGAAAAGTAAATGTATAAAGCATTTAGTCCTGTGATTAGTGGTGTGCCACAGGGATCAGTGCTGGGTCCATTGTTATTTGTCATCTATATCAGTTATCTGGATGATAATGTGGGAAATTGGATCAGCAAATTTGCTGATGATACAAAGATTGGAGGTGTAGTAGACAGTGAGGAAGGTTTTCAGAGCCTGCAGAGGGACTTGGACCAGCTGGAAAAATGGGCTGAAAAATGGCAGATGGAGTTTAATACTGACAAGTGTGAGGTATTGCACGTTGGAAGGACAAACCAACGTAGAACATACAGGGTTAATGGTAAGGCACTGAGGAATGCAGTGGAACAGAGGGATCTGGGAATACAGATACAAAATTCCCTAAAAGTGGCGACACAGGTAGATAGGGTCGTAAAGAGAGCTTTTGGTACATTGGCCTTTATTAATCGAAGTATTGAGTATAAGAGCTGGAATGTTATGATGAGGTTGTATAAGGCATTGGTGAGGCCGAATCTGGAGTATTGTGTTCAGTTTTGGTCACCAAATTACAGGAAGGATATAAATAAGGTTGAAAGAGTGCAGAGAAGGTTTACAAGGATGTTGCCAGGACTTGAGAAACTCAGTTACAGAGAAAGGTTGAATAGGTTAGGACTTTATTCCCTGGAGCGTAGAAGAATGAGGGGAGATTTGATAGAGGTATATAAAATTATGATGGGTATAGATAGAGTGAATGCAAGCAGGCTTTTTCCATTGAGGCAAGGGGAGAAAAAAACCAGAGGACATGGGTTAAGGGTGAGGGGGGAAAAGTTTAAAGGGAACATTAGGGGGGGCTTCTTCACACAGAGAGTGGTGGGAGTATCGAATGAGCTGCCAGACGAGGTGGTAAATGCGGGTTCTTTTTTAACATTTAAGAATAAATTGGACAGATACATGGATGGGAGGTGTATGGAGGGATATGGTCCATGTGCAGGTCAGTGGAACTAGGCAGAGAATGGTTCGGCACAGCCAAGAAGGGCCAAAGGGCCTGTTTCTGTGCTGTAGTTTCTATGGTTCTAAAGCAGTAGAAAATAAATTCCCTCATCTAGTAACATTAATATGTCGGTCCAATTTGTCTTTTTAACATACAACAATAACAATGATTTGTGATTTAAAAATTTACTATTAACAATTTTGAGACTCATTTTTAGTTGAACAATTTTGGCTCTTCATAATGGCATAACCAGCCAAAAATGAGACCCAAAGAAAATTGAATTAACTTCCATCAAAGACTTGGGTTTTTATTATTGCTACCTTAAAGAAAGAATGAGATTGAGATGTAGATGAGTTAAAATTGAATTCTAAATGTCTCTAGTTTATTGAAGTTATTGAATTCAAATCTCAGTATTAAATGATGAATAGTTAGTCACATTTGAATTTGTTTCCATGAAACAAGCTAGAAATATGTTGTTTAAAAAAACACTTTATTTTGCAATCTACATTCAAGAGATTACACTGTAAAATAAATTCACATTGGAATACAACTCTGAAGCCAAAGAAGGTCTCACTATTTAGCAGTTTGACAGTTTTATAAGATCACATTCACACCTCATTTCAACCCTATAATTTTAATGCAATTATTAAATAGGCAAAAGAACTCATTCTGCTGGTTTGATTGCAAGCTCTAATTCATGGCCGTGTTCCTGAAAACCAGACTGCTTGTGCAGATGATTCAATGTCAGGTTTTCACAGAATAGTGAAGCTCTCTCACTGACATATTCATGCAGTATTCACACTTTGCCTTCCTATAAATTCTTCACCAGATTCCAATAATACATTCTCTCTATTCACATTTATGTTGAGATCGCATTTACAAAATATTGCTCAAGAAGTCTTTGCTCAATATTTTAATCACTTTCTGGATGAGCGCATCTCTCCTCTGAATTCCTGACAAAATTTATTATCAGCTGCCTTATAGTTTTGACCCCCAGTCTTCTTGCAAGTGGAAACATCTACTTTACATGGCCTATCAGCGGCGTCAACAGAGCTCTACCAAGAGGGATTTCTTGCAGGTCGCTAGTGGTTATTTAAAAAGGGAGCTTCAAGAGCATTTGTCCGTTGTACGTGGCCTATCAGCATTATCAGCGGAGCTCTACGAACTAAATAAAAGTACAGAAGGGATAAGCGGAGCGGGTATTGTCGGGAGTAGGCTAGTGGCGAGAGTAGAAGTGACAGGCTTTGGCTCAAACCAGGCTTCGGCTTGGTGTAAAATTTCTGTTAAGGTTTCCTTTTTGTTTTTTCTCCCCCTCCCTACTGTTCCATTTAAATGACTGTGGTGTGCTCTTTGTGCCAGATGTTGGAGAACTGGGAGACCCAGAGTCTCGCGGGTTACTACATTTACCTGAAGTGCATCCGGCTGCAGTTCCTTGAAGACCATGTTAGGGATCTGGAGCAGCAGCTGGATGACCTTCAGCTTGTACGGAAGAGCGAGGACATAACTGATCAAAATTACAGGGAAGTAGTCATCCCGAAGTTGCAGGAGGTGAATAGCTGGGGTGACTGTCAAGAGAAATGGAAATAGGCAGTGAGAGCAGGGCACCCCTGTGGCTATTCCCCTCAAAAACAAGTATACTGCTTTGGATACTTTTGAGGGGGATAATCTCCTGGGAGAAAGCCATGGCATCCAGGTTACAGGCACTGAGCTTGGGCCTGCGGTGCAGAAGGGGAAGAGTGAAAAGAAGGGAGCAGTAGTGAAAGGAAACTCAATTGTGAGGGGAACAGCCAGGAGATTCTGTGGACGTGAACAGGATACCCGGGTGGTATGTTGCCTCCCAGGTGCCAGGGTCAGGGATGTCACAGATCGCGTCCACGACATTTTGGAGAGGGAGGTGGAGCAGCCAGATGTCTTGGTACATATTGTTACCAATGACATAGGAAGGAAAAGCAAAGAGGTCCTGAAAAGAGAATTCAAAGATCTGAGAAGCAGGATGTCCCGGGTAGTAATTTCTGGATTGCTGCTTGTACCACGTGCCAGTGAGGGCAGAAACAGGATGATTTGGTAGATAAATGCGTGGCTGAGAAGCTAGTGCAGGGGGCAGGGCTTCAGGTTCTTGGATAATTGGGATCTTTTCTGGGGGAGGTATGACCTGTTCAAAAGTGACGGGTTGCACCTGAACCCGAGGGGGACCAATATTCTTGCGGGCAGGTTTGTTAGAGCTGTTGGGGAGGGTTTAAACTAACTTGGCAGGGGGCTGGGAACCAGAGTGAAGGTACTCAGGAAAGAACGGATAGTAAAAAAGTAAAGATAGCGTGCAGTCAGTTTGTCACGAAGGGCAGGCAGGTGATGGGACTTAATTGCAGCCAATAGACTGACTATCAAATCTTCAGCGATTCAGAGTCAGAAAGGATAGCAAATATGGTACTCAAGGTGTTGTATCTAAATGCACATAGTATAAGAAATAAGGCGGACGGACGATCTTTTTGCAATATTACAGATTGCCAGGTATGATGTTGTGGCCATCACTGAATCGTGGCTGAAGGATGGTTGTAGTTGGGAGCTGAATGTCCAAGGTTACACGTTATATCGAAGGGATAGGGAGGTCGGCAGAGGGGGTGGTGTGGCTCTACTGGTAAAGAATGGCATCAAATCAGTAGGAAGATGTGACATAGGATGGGAAGATGTTGTATCCCTGTGGGTTGAGTTAAGAAATTGCAAGGGTAAGAGGACGTTGATAGCAGGTATATACAGGCCTCCCAGCAGTGGCTGCGAGGTGGACCACAGGTTACAACAGGAAATAGAAAAGGTGAGACAAAAGGGCAATGTTATGGTAGTCATGGGAGATTTTAACATCCAGGTCGATTGGGAAAATCAGATTGGTAATGGATCTCAAGAGAGTGAGTTTGTTGAATTTCTAAGAGATAGGTTTTTTAAAGCAGTTTGTTGTTGAGCCTACTAGGGGATCAGCTATTCTGGATTGGGTGTTATATAATGAACTAGCGGCGATTAGGGAGCTTAAGGTAAAAGAACCCTTGGGAGCCAGTGATCACAATATGATTGAGTTCAACTTGAAATTTGATATGGAGAAAGTAAAGTCTGATGTAGCAGTATTTCAGTGGAGTAAGGGAAATTACAGTGGTATGAGAGAGGAATTGGCCAAAGTAAATTGGAAGGAGATGCTGGCAGGGATGTCAGCAGAGCAGCAATGGCGTGAGTTTCTGGGTAAAATGAGAAAGGTGCAGGACATGTGTATTCCAAAAATGAAGAAATACTCAAATGGTAAAATAGTACAACCGTGGCTGACAAGGGAAGTCAAAGCTATTGTAAAAGCAAAAGAAAGGGAATACAACAAAGCGAAAATTAGTGGGAAGATAGAGGATTGGGAAGTTTTTAAAAACCTAGAGAGCAACTAAAAAATTCATTAGGTGGGAAAAGGTAAAATATGAAAGTAGGCTAACACATAATATCAAAGTGGATAGTAAAAGTTTTTTCAAGTATGTTAAAAATAAAAGAGAAATGAGAGTGGATATAGGACCACTAGAAAATGAGGCAGGAGAAATAATAACTTGGGTCAGAGATGGCTGATAAACTAAATGAGTAACTTCCATCAGTCTTCACTGTGGAAGACACTAGCTGTATGCCTGATGTTGTAGTGTATGAAGGAAGAGAAGTGAGTGCAGTTACTGTTACAAGGGAGAAGGTGCTCAAAAAGTTGAAAGAACTTTTGTTGGGAGGTGTTGTGGATAGTGTGGAGGGCTGTCAGAGGTTACAGTGGGGCTTTGATAGGATGCAAAACTGGGCTGAGAAGTGGCGGATGGAGTTCAACCCAAATTAGTGTGGGGTGGTTCATTTTGGTAGGTCAAATATGATGGCAGAAAATATTATAAATGGTAAGCCTCTTAGCAGTGTGGAAGATCAGAGGGATCTTGGGGTCCAAGTCCATAGGACACTTTAAGCGGCTGTGCAGGTTGACTCTGTGGTTAAGAAGGCATACGGTGCATTGGCTTTCATCAATTGTGGGATTGAGTTTAGGAGCCGAGCAGTAATGTTGCAGCTATATAGGACCCTGGTCAGACCCCACTTGGAGTACTGTGCTCAGTTCTGGTGGCCTCACTACAGAAAGGATGTGGAAACCATAGAAAGGGCGCAGAGGAGATTTACAAGGATGTTACCTGGTTTGGGGAGCATGCCTTATGAGAATAGGTTGAGTGAACTCAGCCTTTTCTCCTTAGGGCAACTGAGGATGAGAAGTGACCTGACAGAGGTGTATAAAGATGATGAGAGGCATTGATCATGTGGATAGTCAGAGGCTTTTTCCCAGGGTTGAAATGGTTAGCATGAGAGGGCACAGTTTTAAGGTGCTTGAAAGTAAGTACAGAGGGGATGTCAGGGGTAAATTTTTTTTATGCAGAGAGTGGTGAGTTTGTGGAATGGGCTGCCAGCGACTGTGGTGGAGGTGGATATGATAGGATCTTTTAAGAGACTCCTGGATAGGTACATGGAGCTTAGAAAAATAGAGGGCTATGGGTGACCCTAGGTAATTTCTAAGGTAAGGACATGTTCGGCACAGCTTTGTGGGCCGAAGGACCTGTATTGTGCTGTAGGTTTTCTGTGTTTCTAACTAAAGGTACATAAGTTACCCAGACCAGAGGAACTGCACCCTAGGGTTCTGAAAGAGGTAGAGTTAGAGATTGTGGTAGCATTAGAAATGATCTTTGAAAAATCATTGGATTCTGGCATAGTGCCAGAGGAGTGGAAAATTGCAAATGTTACTCCGCTCTTTAAGAAAGGAGGAAGGCAGTGAAAGGAAATTATAGACCAGTTAGACCAGTTAAGGATGAGGTAATGGAGTACTTGGTGACACAGGACAAGATAGTACAAAATCAGCATGGTTTCCTTCAGGGAAAATCCTGCCTGACGAACCTGTTGGAAATCTTTGAAGAGATTACAAGTAGGATAGATAAAGGCAAAGCAGCGGATGTTGTATATTTGGATTTTCAGAAGGCCTTTGACAAGGTGCCACACATGAGGCTGCTTACCAAGTTAAGAGCCCATGGTATTAGAAGAAAGTTACTAACATGGGTACAGCATTGGCTGATTGATAGGAGGCAGTGAGTGGGAATAAATGGATCCTTTTCCGGTTAGCTGCCAGTGACGAGTGGTGTTCCACAGGGGTCGCTGTTGGGACCACTTCTTTTTATGCTGTATATAAACGATTTAGATGATTGAATAGATGGCTTTGTTGCTAAGTTTGCAGATGATACGAAGATTGGTGGAGGGGCAGGTATTGTTGAGGAAACAGGTAGGATGTAGAGGGAATTAGACAGATTGGGAGAATGGGCAAGAAAGTGGCAAATAAATACAATGTTGAAAAATGCATGGTCGTATGCTTTGGTAGTAGAAATAAATGTGTGGACTGTTTTCTAAACGGGGAGAGAATCCAGGAATCTGAGACGCAGAGGGACTTGGGAGTCCTTGTGCAGAACACCCTGAAGGTGAAATTGCAGGTTGAGTTGGTGGTGAGGAAGGCAAATACCATATTAGCATTCATTTCAAGAGGTCCAGAATACAAGAGCAGGGATGTGATGCTGAGGCTTTATAAGGCACTGGTGAGGCCTCACTTTGAGTATTGTGTACAGTTTTGGGCCCCTCATCTTAGAAAAGATGTGCTGGCATTAGAGGGGGTCCAGAGGAGGTTCACAAGGAATGAAAGGGTTATCATACAAGGAATGTTTGATGGCTCTAGGTCTGTACTCGCTGGAATTCAGAAGGATGAGAGGGGGGATCTCATTGAAACTTTTCATATGTTGAAAGGCCTGGACAGAGTAGATGTGAAAAGGATGTTTCCCATGGTGGAAGGGTCTAGGACAAGAGGACACAGCCTCAGGATAGAGGGGCGCCCTTTCAAAACAGAGATGCGGAGAAATTTCTTTAGGCAAAGGGTGGTGAATTTGCGGAATTTGTTGCCACATGCAGCTGTGGAGGCCAGGTCGTTGGGTACGTTTAAGGCAGAGATTGATAGGCTCTTGATTGGCCACTGCATCAAAGGTTACAGGGAGAAGGCCGGGAAATGGGGTTGAGGAGGAGATAGAGAAAAAGGATCAGCCATGATTGAATGGCAGAGCAGACTCGATGGGCCAGACGGCCTAATCTGCTCCTATATCTTATGGTCTTAATATCTAGCAAATTACAATCTTTCATGATCTTATAGATGACTATCAAATTACAACTTGGAATTTTCTTTTGGAGAAAACCAGCCTAGATTTATAGATAGAGTTTCATTTAAAGTTAGTATACTGCAAAAAAAAGTAGAAAAGATGCGCGAGTGAAAAACGTGAACTTGCTAACCCAGTCAGAGTGTAACTGTTACATCCCTATGTTGTGATGTCAAAAAAGGAGATACACAAGATTTTGATAATCCGATATCTGACGATTCAGAAATCCCAGTGTTTCAGCATCTGGCAAATCAGGTGACCTTTACTGAACTCCCTTTCAACTCACTGGGGCCCTGGCTCCTGCTCCCCCTTCCAATTAATTGGGTCACAATTCCCACAGTTCTTTTCCATTTCCTAGACTTCCTTTAAATTCACGATGCTTTGGTTCCCATGTTCCCTTTAAAGAAACATGGGTGCTGGCTCATAGCAACGTTTATATTAATTCTATTTAACATCTCAAGGCAACAGACGGTTACAACAGCAAAAAAGAGCTTTGACCATCAACCAGCCGGTACTTGGGATTGTTGACCCAAAGGAGGCAAGGGCAAGTGCAGTGGTCATAGTCCGAGTGGACAGAGTCAGAGTGGTGATCTTGAGGGTTTAGCTCTTCGAGGCTTCAGTCAGAGAAAGCAAAGGAAAGAAATGTTCTAGGTAAAGTTTTATTTTCCCTTCTCTTCTTTATATCTGCTTAGTTAAGACAGAAGAGATGTCAGGCAGGATAGCTGGATGCTCCTCTTGTGGGATGTTGAAGGCAGGGAGACCTCCAGTGTTCCAGCCGACTGTAACTGTGAGAAGTGCATCCAGCTCCAGCTTCTAACAATCGTCATTACAGAGTTGGAGCTGAGCCGGAAGAACTCTGGATCATTCAGGAGGCTGAGGGGCTAATAGACAGGGCATACAGAGAGGTAGTTACACCCAAGATGCAGGACGCAGAAAACGGGGTGACAGTCAGGAGGGGCAAAGAGGTTAAGGAGGCAGTGCAGAGTACCCCTGTGACCATCCCCCTCAACAACAGGTATATCACTTTGGATACTGTTGGGGGGGGGGGCGGTGATTGACCAAACAGAGGAAAGTCACAGTAGTCAGATCTCTGGCACTGAGTCTGGCTCTGTGAGTCAGAAGGGAAGGGGTAGGAGAAGAGGTACGCTGTGGTGATTGGAGATTTGTTTAGTTAGGGGAATGGACAGCAAGTTCTTAGGCGAGAATGAGATTCCCGGATGGTATGTTGCCTCCAGAGTGCCAAGGCACAGGATATCTCGGATCGAGTCCTCAGCATTCTAAAGTGGGAAGGTGAACAGCCAGAAGTCAGGTGCCGAGGTTATGCATAGGGAGCTCAAGGGGTTTGGTGCTAAGTCAAAGGGCAGGACCTCCATAGTTGTGATCTCAGGATTGCTACCTGTGCCATCTGCTAGTGAGAACTAGGAAGATTATACAGTTTAATACATGACTAAGGAATTGGTGTAGGAAGTAGGGCAAAAAGTTTTTGGATCATTGGGTTCTCTTCTAGGGAAGGTAGGACCTGTACACAGGGGAGAGTTTGCACCTGAAGTGGAGGGGAACTAATATCCTGGAGGAAAGGTTTGTTAATGCGGCATGGTGGAGTTTAAACTAGAGTTGCAGGGGAATGGGAACCAGAGTACCACAACAGTCAGTGGAGAGGCTGTGGAGGCAGATGGTGGTAAGACTTCAAACAAAGTCAGGAATAAAAAGGTTGAGCATGGTGTAACTAGAGTCCTGAACTGTGTATATTTCAAAGCAAGAAGTATCGTAGGAAAGGCGGATGATAGTGCTGAAGATGAGGTAGCTGGTCTACAAACAGAGCCAATTTGTAGTGAGGAGAGGCTGTTGATAGGGCAAAATTGCAGTCAACAGGAGGAGATGCAATGTAAAACATTGACAAAATCGAAAAGCGTGAATACAGGACCAAAGGTGTTACATTTGAATGTGAGCAGTATGCGGGATAAGGTAGATGAACAGGTATGATGATGGCATCTTAGACATCAGAGCTCAGTGTCTAAGGATACACATAGCATCGCAAGACAGGCAAGAAGGCAGAGGAGGCGGTGTTGCTCTGTTGTTAAAAATTGAAATCAAGTCATTAGAAAGCCGTGACATAGGGTTGGAAGGCGTAGAATCATTGTGGAGAGAGCTAAGGAACTGCAAGGGTAAAAAGATCCTGATGGGAATTATATACAGTCCCCCAAACAGTAGTAAGAATGTGGTGTACAAATTACAATGGGGAGAGAAAATGCATGCCAAAAGGGCAATATTACAATAGTTATGGGGGATTTCAATATGCAAGGAGATTGTGAAAATCAGGTTGGTGCTTGATTCCAGGAGGGGGAGTTTCTAGAGTGCCTACAAGATAGCTTTTTAGAGCAGCTGATGGTTGAGCCCACTGGGGGATCAGTTATTCTGGATTGGATGTTGCACAATGAACCAGAATCGAATAGGGAGCTTAAAGTAAAAGACTTCTTAAGGGCAAGTGATCATAATATAATTGAATTCACCCTGAAATTTGAGAAGGAGAAGCTAAAGTCAGATGTATCAGTATTACAGTGGTGTGAAGGGAATTACAGAGGGAGGAGCTGGCCGAAACTGACTGGAAAAGAACACTGGCAGGGAGAGGAGCAATGGCTGGCATTTCTGGAAGCAATTCGGAAGACACAGGGTATATACAACTCAAAAAGAAAGAAGTACTCAAAAAGAGAGATGACACAACCATGGCTAACAAGAGTAGTCAAAGCCAACGTAAAAGCCAAAGGGAGGGCATATAATAGAGCAAAAATTAGTGGGAGGTTAGGGGATTGGGAAGCTTTTAATAACCAACAGAAAGCAAGCCATTAAGGTAAAGACTGAATACAAAGTAAGCTAGTCAATAATATTAAAGAGTACGCCAAAAATTTCTTCAGATACATAAAGTGTAAAAGAGAGGAGAGAGTGGATATCACACTGCTTGGAAACAATGCTGGAGAGGTAGAAAAGGGGTGGGGGGCAAGAGAATGGTGGATGAACTTAATAAGTATTTTGCACATGTGGAAGACACTAGCAGTATCATGGAAGTTCCAGGTGCCAGGGATCATGAAGGGTGTGAAGTTACCATTATTAGAGAGAAGGTTCTAGGGAAACTAAAAGGTCTTAAGGTAGTAAAGTCACTTGAACCAGATGGAGTACACCCCAGGGTTCTGAAAGAGGTGGCTGGAGAGATTGTTGAGGCATTAGTAATGAACTTTCAAGAATCATGAGATTCAATCAGAATTGTTCTGGAAGACTGAAGAATTGCAACTGTCACTCCACTCTTCTTTATGGACATGGGAATAAAATGAGTAATCTCTATCATTAGGATGTAAATTTCTCCAGATTTCGATCAAACTTTAATCAATTAAAAGAGAGTTAATAAGTGATGCTGAACAACTCAGAAGTCGCTGATTGCTTGAGCTCTTGTCAATCAAAGAATTTAAACAATAGTTAAAATCACCACCCATTAACAACATATACTCATTTAAATCTGGCAGTAAACCAAATACATTTTTGAAAAAAGGATCATCTACATTAGGTCCATATAGATTAACCAGGACACTTTTTCTATTACCAATTGTTCCTTTGACAATTAAAAATCTACCATTAATATCTGACACGATATCTTCTTGGATAAATAAAATATTAGATTTAATAAAAATAGATACCCCCTTTGTTTTATTTTGACAAGTGGCATGATATTGAAGGCCCTTCCACGTTTTAAAAAATCTATTTTGATTGCCCGTTCTGATATGCATTTCTTGAGAAAAAATTATATCGGGCTGGAATCTATTAATAATTTTAAAAGTCTTCTTTCGCTTAATGGGGTGATTCCAGCCACGTACGTTCCAACTAATAACATTTATCTGTTTAACTGCCATAAAATATTTTTTTTAACACGAAAACACACGCATACCAACGCAGGCTAATCAAAAATAGCGGTCATGAGTATAACCATAAAGAAAACACGCATGCTCCGGAACTCCGTAATGGGAAAAAATAAGAGAAGAAAAAAATGAAAAAAAAATAAAATTAATCCAACTATAAAACCCATAATTCGAAACTACCCCCAATCCTTTCACCATCCCAAAAGATAGAAAGCCGGCAAAAAGAAGAAATAAGCCGGAATGCGTTCCCATAGAAAAAGAAAAAAGAGACAGAACTCCGCGAGCTGCTCAATTTAAATAGTGATTTTAAAAGTTTTTCTTAATTCCCCCCTCCCCTTTACAAACAAAACAAAAAAAAACACACGGCCCCAAGATAAGAAAGCCCTACAGAGAAACAAATGATGTTTACACTTAATCATTAAAAATGAACTAGGGAATGCAAAAACAGTCTCCAGGGACGTCAAAGCAAAAAAAATTAAATCTAAACAATATAATCTCTAACGAAAAAAAATCGGCACCATTATTCCTTTGACTTACTGCCTGATGAATAAGAAGAAGTATAACAGAGCTAAGGTGAGTGGGAAGACGGATGATTGGGAAATTTTTAAGGAGCAACAGAACTTAACTAAAAAGGCAATACGGGGAGAAAAAATGAGGTATGAACGCAAGCTAGCTAGGAATATAAAGGAGGATAGCAAAAGTTTTTTTAGGTATGTGAAGAGAAGGAAGATAGTTAAGAACAATGTTGGGCCCTTGAAGAATGAATTGGGAGAAATTGTTATGGGAAACAGAGAAATGGCAGACGAATTTAATAAGTACTTTGGATCTCTCTTCACTAGGGAAGACACAAGCAATCTCCCAGATGTATGGATGGGCCAAGGACATAGGGTAACAGAGGAACTGAAACAGATTGACATTAGGAAGGAAACGGTGATGAGTAGACTGATGGGACTGAAGACTAACAAATCCCCAGGTCCAGATGGTCTGCATCCTAGGGTACTAAAGGAGGTGGCTCTGGAAATTGCGGATGCATTGGTGATCATTTTCCAATGTTCCTTAGATTCAGGATCAGTTCCTGAGGATTGGCGAATGGCTAATGTTATCCCACTTTTTAAGAAAGGAGGGAGGGAGAAAACAGAGAACTATCGCCCTGTTAGCCTAACATCAGTAGTGGGGAAGATGCTAGAGTCCATTATTAAAGATGAAATAGCGGCATATCTTGATAGCAGTGATAGGATTGGGCCCAGCCAGCATGGATTTACCAAGGGCAAATCATGCTTGACTAATCTATTGGAGTTTTTCGAGGATGTAACCTAGGAAGATAGATGCGGGAGATCCAGTGGATGTCGTGTACCTTGACTTTCAGAAGGCATTTGATAAGGTACCACATAGGAGATTGGTGGGTAAAATCAGAGCTCATGGCATTGGGGGGAGGATATTGACATGGATAGAAAACTGGTTAGCAGATAGAAAGCAAAGGGTAGCAGTGAATGGGTGTTTCTCGGAATGGCAGGTGGTGACTAGTGGGGTGCCACAGGGCTCGGTATTGGGACCTCAGCTGTTTGCGATTTACGTCAATGATTTAGAGGAAGGCATTGTGAATAACATCAGAAGTTTGCTGATGATACTAAGCTGGGTGGCAGTGTGACATGTGATGAGGATATTAGGAGAATTCAAGGTGACTTGGATAGGCTGGGTGAGTGGGCAGAAACTTGGCAGATGGTGTTTAATGTGAATAAGTGTGAGGTTATTCACTTTGGGAGCAAGAAGAGGAAGGCAGATTATTATCTGAACGGTGTGGAGTTAGGTAAGGGAGAAATATAAAGAGATCTAGGAGTACTTGTTCATCAGTCTCTGAAGGTGAATGAGCAAGTGCAGCAGGCAGTGAAGAAGGCTAATGGAATGTTGGCCTTTATTACAAAGAGAATTGAGTACAAGAGCAAGGAAATCCTTTTGCATTTGTACAGGGCCCTGGTGAGACCACACCTGGAGTATTGTGTGCAGTTTTGGTCTCCAGGGTTAAGGAAGGACATCCTGGCTGTGGAGGAGGTGCAGTGTAGGTTCACTAGGTTAATTCCTGGGATGTCCGGACTGTCTTACGCAGAGAGGTTAGAGAGACTAGGCCTGTACACGCTGTAATTAAGGAGATTGAGGGGGGGGATCTGATTGAGACATATAAGATTATTATATGGATTGGACAAGATAAAGGCAGGAAATATGTTCCAGATGCTGGGAGAGTCCAGTCCCAGAGGGCATGGTTTAGGAATAAGGGGTAGGTCATTTAGGACAGAGTTGAGGAGGAACTTCTTCTCCCAGAGAGTTGTGGAGGTGTGGAACGCGTTGCCTCAGAAGGCAGTGGAGGCCAATTCTCTGGATGCTTTCAAGAAGGAGCTAGGTAGGTATCTTATGGATAGGGGAATCAAGGGTTATGGGGACAAGGCAGGAACCGGGTATTGATAGTAGATGATCAGCCATGATCTCAGAATGGCGGTGCAGGCTCGAAGGGCAAAATGGTCTACTTCTGCACCTATTGTCTATTGTCTATTGAATAAGCACCGTTTTTGACAGAAAAACTAAAACTAATTACCTATTTACTAAGCACTCCACTATATATATAAGAGAAAATCTATATGGACTGTAAAAACTATCAATTAATGAAGAAAAGGAAGAATAAAACAGATAATCAAACCAGTTAACAATCTGTCCATTGTGTTAATTCACTGTGTGCCAAACAGATTTCAGAAAAGTCATCCATCAGTCAAATCAAGAAGTTCACATCTTCTTTAAATAGTCCATCGATCAAAGGATATCTTCAACATATCAGAAATCTTCAAAGCCTGTTTTCTTTCGTAAAGTTATTCAGCAGACCTAATACCATTCAAACCTCGGCCACCTCCAAAATAGAATTAACATGGCCCAATGCCACCTGGGGATCCAAAAAAACACATGGAGTCGAATCTTTAGGAAATAACTTTAACCGGGCCGGATAGCGAAGTGATGGGAATAATCCCTTAGCATGGGCTATCTTCATAGCTGGAACAAACTTGATCCACTGTTCCATAACTTCCCGTGGATAATCTTCATAAAAACGAATCTCGGAGCCATTAAATTTAAAGACTCTCTCTGTTTCCTAGCACATTTTATGATTTGGTCTTTAACTTTAAAACTAAGAAAACTGACCAAAATTACTCATGATTTACGTGAATCTTGAGATTTCGAAGTGAAAATTCTATGTGCTCTTTCAATAGCGGGAGGCTGAGGTAGAATATCCGGAAACAGCGATTGAAACAAATTAGCAAAATAGTCCAATAAGTTTCCACTCTCAGATCCCTCCTTCAGTCCAACAATTCGAATGTTATTCCGACGAGACCTTGTTTCCAAATCGATTATCCTGTGTTGAGCCTGTTCCAAGCGAGCTGAAATATCTGCTATTTGATGCTTCGACTCTTTAAGATCAGTATTCAAGGAAATAATATTTTCCTCTACAAACTGAAAACTCTGTCGGAACGATTTCATCCCATAAGTGTTATTGTCTATTTTCTTGTCGAGAGCCATCAACGCATGTTCTAAACGCTCAGCTCAGACAGGCACATCTTCTGATTTTTCTTTCGAAGTTTTTCCCCTTTTCATTGCTGGATTCAAAAAGCTGCTTTCCGCTTCTTAAAGATTGTGACATAATGATATCTATTCCCCTCCAAGATCCGACAAATAAAAGTTAAAAATTCAAGGGTTAAACTGGGGAAAAGGAGGAATTACAGGCAGCCACAAAATTTGTGTGTTACTCTATTGAGGCAGAAGTCCCGCCACAAACTTATCAATCACCCCTCATATGATCACTATCTCCAAACGCTCTCCCACTGAGAGTTCTGACAACTGACCAGGTTCATTTCCCAACACCAGATCAAGTACAGTCTCTCCTCTAGTAGGCTTATCTACATATTGTGTCAAGAAACCTTCCTGAACACACCTAACAAACTCCACCCCATCTAAACCCCTTGCTCTAGGGAAGATGCCAATCAATATTTGGGAAATTAAAATCTCCCATCACGACAACTCTGTTATTATTACACCTTTCCAGGATCTGTTTCCCTATCTGCTCCTTGATATCCCTGTTACTATTGGGCGACCTATAAAAAAGACCCAGTAAAGTTATTGACCCCTTCCTGTTCCTAACCTCCACCCACGGAGACTCTGTATACAATCCCTCCACGACGTCCACCTTTTCTTCAGCCGTGACACTATCTCTGATCAACAATGCCATGCTCCCACCTCTTTTGCCTCCCTCCCTGTCCTTTCTGAAACATCTAAAACCCGGCACTTGAAATAACCATTCCTGTCCCTGAGGGCACCCCTTCCTTCTGTGGCAAGCCAAGTGTAAATCTATGCAACCAGGTTTCCATACATCCCATGCCTCAAGACTTTCTGGATGAGCCTATCAGGCAAAACATGGACAAACAACTTTCTAAAATCCAAGTATACTACATCCACCACTCTACTCTAATCAAATTGTTTTGTCATCTCCTTGGAAAACTCAATCAGCCTCATGAAGCATAACCTGCCCCTTACAACACCATGCTGAATATCACTAATAAGACTACACTTCTCTAAGTGCTCATAAATCCTGTCCCCACAAACCTCTCCAAACTGAGAAGACTAGCCTCTGTTCTCTAGTTTAGAAGAGTAAGAAATTACCTTGTTGCAATTTACAAAATTCTCAATAGCATGAATATAGAGGGGATGTTTTTGCTGGTTACAGGAGGAATCAGTCTCATAATGAAGGGTTTAGAAGTGAGAAGAAAAGAAATGTCTTCATTCAGAGGTGGTCAATCTTTGGTATTCTCTAACCTGAAGGGCTATAAAAGGCTTTGCATAGAGTTCATTCAAAACATAGATTGATAGATTTCTGGATTTTAATGGAATTAAAGGATATGGTGATAAACAAATTGAATTAGAGTTGGAAATCATCCATGATTTTGAATGATGAAGCAGGCCCAAAGGAAAGGATGATTTACATTAGACCTAAGACTTGCTTATGTTCTTATTATTTCCAGGATTTTTTTATTTTTATTTCAGATTTTCAGCATCTTCAGGTTTTTTTGGGCTGAAATTAGCAACACATACTCTCTCGTTATAGTTCAGCATGCTGATGTCACTGAACTGTGCATCCATAGCAACTGGTCTTCAGCCACTCCAGTTCACTCTTCGTGATATTAAAAAATAGCTGAGAGAAATAGATGTAGCAAATAGCAATTTCAGTATGGTTACAACACTGGCTTCTATGCAACAATGTAGAAAATTGCCTAGGTGTATACTGTCCACAAGAAGCAGTACAAAACCATTCTGCTTGATGACTTCATAATCTAATAACTTCTTACCACCAGCAACTGGAGGGAAAGCGTCAACAACTATACCACTGTGCAGCATTTGTTTAATAACAACATACCTAATAATAATAGTTTGAGTTCATCAAGACCCATTAGACTTCATCATGCCTTGGTCTACGATTGGACCAAACAGCTGAACTTCATGAGAAGAGGCATGAACAATTGCCCTTGGTATCAAGTCAGCATTTGAAAGAGTATGGTATCATGGAGCTCTGGTAAAACTGGTCAATGGCATTCAACGTGAAAACACTCCAATGGTTGGAGTTATATCTCACAGAAAATAGGATAGTTGTGGTTATTGCAGATCAATCATTCCAGTTCCAGAACTCAACCAGTTAGGATTTGATAGTGTCCTAGACCAACTACATATCTTCCATTGCTTCATCAAAGGCCTCCCATCTATCACTTTATCAGAAGGAGGATGTTTGCTGATGAATTACAGTTTTCAATACTCTTGGCAACTCTTCAGTAAATCAACCAATCCATATCACAGCAAAAGTTTAGTAGTGCAGTTGGTAGAGCTGCCCCACTGTGCCAGAGACCAAAATAATGGTGCAGAGAGATGCAACAGCTTCTCAAGCTCTCAATAATGGTGCTAGTTTTAACTTCCCTGATAGTGTTTCAAAGTTTCTAGTCAAGGATTTCAGCTCCGGGAATACAGCACTGCTGAACTCTTAAACAAAATTACTTTTAGTCCACCGGCAGCAGAGTTAATAGTAGTGCTCAATGGACCAGTGATTATGGACACCAGCAACCTCAGCTGAGGAAGTCGCAGACAAAGGTGGTGTGAGAGGAAGCAAAATATGGCAAGAGACCCAGGTCACTAGCTAGGCTGAGAACTAATCTGATCAGGCTGGCAGTACCATCACTTTTCCTGGCCAATGTCCGCTAGCTAGAAATTAAAATGGATTCACTGAGACTGAGAATGAACGCACGGAAAGAGATGAGAAACTGCTGCATTCTGGTTTTCACTGAAACATGACAAAACTAAATGTTTGACTCAATATTTAAACTCGACAACTTGACCATTCTGCACAGGCAGAAGCTCCTTGTTGGGGAAACCCAAAGGAAGTGGAATCTGAGTGTACATTAATGAAATCTGGTGCACAAACTCATCTGTAGTTAGCAGTCATTATTCTGGTGAAATTGTACATTTTACAATTAAATACCGGTCACATTACCTGCTGAGGGAATTTACTGTTGTGTTCCATACCGCTGACTATATTCCCGAGTGCAAGCACCAAGGACTCACTGGGAGAGCTTTAGAGTATCATCAACTCTCTACAAAACGACCACCATAATTGTAGGAGACTTCAATCATGTTAACTAGCAGAACATTTCATCCAAATTCCACCAACATGTCATCAAGGCCACTAGAGGAACAAACCAACTGGACCATCTTTATACAGACATAGTACTTACAAAGCCATTTAATGTCCTCATCTCTCTGATCACATTTCCATACTGCTAATCCCTGCCTATTGACTTTTGCTGAAAATGGAGAAACCAGTCAAGAGGACTGGTATGGCCTAATGAGGCAATCTTTATTCTTCAAGACTGTTTTGAATGGACTAACTGGCAGAAGTCCAAGGAGGCTGCCACAAACCTTATGAAATATGCGTTATCTCCCACCAGCTACATCAATAAGTGCGTAGACAGCATTAGTACCTCAAGAACAGTCATCTCACAGTCCAAGCAGAAGCCTGGCTGAACGGCTGCTCCTTCCTCATCATTCTCAACACAGGTCACCCCAGGGCTGTGTGCTGAGACCATTGCTGTATGCTCTGCTCACACATGATTGCATAGCCAAACATCCGAGTAATCACATTGTCAAGTTCACTGATGATACGACAGTAGTGGGGTTCATCACCGAAAATGATGAGACGGCCCATAGAGAGTAGGTGGAGGAATTCCAGGCTTGATGCCAAGCACATAACCTCTTCCTCAATGTCAACAAGACAAAGGATCTGAGAACATCTGCAAACTTTGCCACAAAGCCATCAATTCCATTATCTAGATCATTGACAAACAATGTGAATAGTAGCATCCCAATACTGACCCCTGAGGAATACTACCAGTCTCTGGCAGCCAACCAGAAAACCTTTATTCCCACTTGCTGACTCCTGCCTGTCAGCCATTCCTCTATCCATGCCAGTATATCTCCTGTAACACCACAGGATTTTATCTTGTTAAGCAGCCTCACGTGAGGCACCTTATCAAATGACTTCTGAAAATCCAAGTAAACGACATCCACTGCCTTTCCTTTGTCTATCCTGCTTGTTACTTCTTCGAAAAATTCCAAAACATTTGTCAGGCAAGATTTCCCTTTACAGAATCCATGCTGACTTTGACTTACTTCATCATTAGTCTCCAAGTACACTGAAACCTCATTCTTAATAATAGACCCAACACTTTCCCAACCACTGAGGTTAAGCTAACTGGCCTATAATTTCCTCTCTTTTGTCTTCCTCCCTTCTTAAAGAGTGGAGTAGCATTTGCAAGTTCCCAGTCCTCCGGAACCATGCCAGAACCAAGTGGTTCTTGAAAGATCATGGCCAAATCATCCATTATCTCTTCAGCAACCTCTTTCAGGACACTGGAATGTAGTCCATCTGGTCCAGGTGACTTATCCACCTTAAGACCTTTCAGTTTGCCCAGCATTTTTTCCTTTGTAATAGCAATGGCACTCACTCTTGCTCCCTGACACTCACAGAACTCTGGAATACAGTTAGTGACTTCCACAGTAAAGACTGAAGCAAAGTACTGTTCATCTGCCATTTCTTTTCCCCATTACTACCTCAGCAGCATTATTTTCCAGTGGTCCAATATCAACTCTCATCAATTCTTCATATAACTGAAAAAACTTTCAGTATCCTGCTTTATATTATGAGCTGGTTTGCCCTCATATTTAATCTTTTTCCTTCTTATAGCTTTTTAGTTGCCTTTTGTTGGATTTTAAAAGCTTCCCAACCATCCAACTTCCCACATACTTTTGCGATGTTATATGCCCTTTCCTTGGCTTCTATGCAGTCCTTAACTTCCCTTGTCCCGGGAGACCGCTTTGCTGAACACCTACGCTCTGTCCGCCAGAGAAAGCAGGATCTCCCAGTGGCCACACATTTTAATTCCATATCCCATTCCCATTCTGCCATGTCTATCCACGGCCTCCTTTACTGTAAAGATGAAGCCACACTCAGGTTGGAGGAACAACACCTTATATTCCGTCTGAGTAGCCTCCAACCTGATGGCATGAACATCGACTTCTCGAACTTCCGCTAATGTCCCACCTCCCCCTCATACCCCATCCGTTATTTATTTTTATACACACATTCTTTCTCTCACTCTCCTTTTTCTCCCTCTGTCCCTCTGACTATACCCCTTGCCCATCCTCTGGGTTTCCCCCCCGCGTCTTTCTCCCTAGACCTCCTGTCCCATGATCCTCTCATATCCCCTTTGCCAATCACCTGTCCAGCTCTTGGCTCCATCCCTCCCCCTCCTGTCTTCTCCTATCATTTTGGATCTCCCCCTCCCCCTCCCACTTCCAAATCTCTTACTAACTCTTCCTTCAGTTAGTCCTGACGAAGGGTCTTGGTCTGAAACATCGACTGTACCTCTTCCTAGAGATGCTGCTGGCCTGCTGCGTTCACCGGCAACTTTGATGTGTGTTGCTTGAATTTCCAGTATCTGCAGAATTCCTGTTGTTTGTAATGGAAGTTTGTAAGTCTTTGGTGACATGTCAAATCTCCTCAAACTCCTAATGAAGTGAAGCCACTGGTTTGCCTTCTTCAAGGTTGCATCAATGTGTTCAGTCCAGACTTCTGCTTCCTGAAGTCCACAATTAATTCTTTGGTTTTGATGACATAGACTATGAGGTTGTAACGGTAACACCAACTTATCTCACTCTTGTACTCCATTCATTGCCACCTGAGAATCTACCAACACAATACTGTCATTGGCAAATTTATGGAGCTGTGCATAGCCACGTAGTCAGGAGGACAGAGAGAGCAGAGTAGAGGGCTGTGCACATTCTTGAAGTGTACCTGTGCCCTCTGAGGTGTACCAACCCCACATTTCCTTTTCTATTGAAACTTATGCTTCACTGATCCATTGTGGGAAAAAAATAAATTCAGCATACTGTTGCCAGCACATCACTATTTAAACCACGTGAGTGAGGCTCAAATTACTAATGCCTAGAAAATACAGTCAAATTAACCTAAATCTCAAAGTGCAAATTAAATCAGTTTGGGTGCATTCTAATAGGATTTCCCAGTATGTAGTTGAAGTGGAAACACAGACAAGAACCACAGTTTTAGACTAGTAATTTTATTACAAAACATTCCAGCACCTTAGATGTATCACAAGGAAAAAATACAGACATAAAAATAAAAACAATTTTTCAATGTGCTTCTTTACGGTAATGCCATTTCCTAGTAATAATAGTGTTTGCCATGAGAGGGAGGTGTGCACTCAGAAGTCTTCTGAAAAAGGAAAGCAGTGCATAAATTGTGTGCAAAAGGCGGATTTAATAATTGTTTACTTAAAATCTCACCGGTTTCAGAAAACATGTGAAAAATATACCCAAAAAGTATTTTAAATACATTTCTGCAATAGAGTGAAAGATGTTTGGAAAAGATTCTAGCATGGATAGAAGATTGGGTGACTGGCAGGACACAGAGTAGCAATGAAGGGGGCCGATTCTGGTTGGCTGCTGGTGACCAGTGCTGTTCCACAGGGGATTGGTGTTTGGACCACTTCTTTTCAAGTTATATGTTAATGATTTGGATGAAGGAATTGATGGCTCTGTTGCCAAGGTTTGCAGACAATATGAAGATAGGTGGAGGGGCAGGTAGTGTTGAGGAAGCAGGAAGTCTGCAGAGGACTTAGACAGATTAGGAGAATGGGCAAAGATATGACAGAAGGAAAATATAGCGTAGGGAAGTGTATGGTCATGCACTTTTGTAGAACGAATAAAGGTGTAAAGGTGTAGATTATTTTCTAAACAGGGTGAAAAATCAAAAATTATAGTCATAGTCATACTTTATTGATCCTGGGGAAAATTGGTTTTCATTACAGTTGCACCATAGATAATTAAATAGTAATAAAACCATAAATAGTTAAATAGTAATATGTAAATTATGCCAGGAAATAAGTCCAGGACCAGCCTATTGGCTCAGGGTGTCTGACGCTCCAAGGGAGGAGTTGTAAAGTTTGATGGCCACAGGCAGGAATGACTTCTTATGATGCTCTGTGTTGCATCTCGGTGGAATGAGTCTCTGGCTGAATGTACTCCTGTGCCCAACCAGTACAGTATGTAGTGGATGGGAGACATTGTCCAAGATGGCATGCAACTTGGACAGCATCCTTTTTTCAGACACCACTGTGAGAGAGTCCAGTTCCATCCCCACAACAACACTGGCCTTATGAATGAATTTGCTGATTCTGTTGGTGTCTGCTACCCTCAGCCTGCTGCCCCAGCACACAACAGCAAACATGATAGCACTGGCCACCACAGACTCGTAGAACATCCTCAGCATCGTCCGGCAGATGTTAAAGGACCTCAGTCTCCTCAGGAAATAGAGACGGCTCTGACCCTTCTTGTAGACAGCCTCAGTGTTCTTTGACCAGTCCAGTTTATTGTCAATTTGTATCCCCAGGTATTTGTAATCCTCCACCATGTCCACACTGACCCCCTGGATGGAAACAGGGGTCACTGGTACCTTAGCTCTCCTCAGGTCTACCACCAGCTCCTTAGTCTTTTTCACATTAAGCTGCAGATAATTCTGCTCACACCATGTGACAAAGTTTCCTACCATAGCCCTGTACTCAGCCTCATCTTCCTTGCTGATGCATCCAACTATGGCAGAGTCATCAGAAAACTTCTGAAGATGACAAGACTCTGTGCAGTAGTTGAAGTCCGAGGTGAATTGGAGGTGCAAAGAGACTTGGGAGTCCTTGTGCAGGATTCCCTAAAGGTTAACTTACAGGTTGAGTCAGTAGTAAGGAAAGCAAATGCAATGTCAGTATTCATTTCGAGAGGACTGGAATATAGATAGATACTTTATAGATCTCAAAGGAAATTACAGTGTCACAGTAGCATTACAAGTCCACAGATACACAAATATTAGAAGAGAGGTAAGAAAGGATAAAAACTAAGTTACCTCAAACAGTCTGACAGGAGGAGGGTCATCACTTTCCTGGCTATAGGCTGACTCATTATAGAGCATAATGGCTGAGGGTAGGAATGACCGCAAGTCGTGCCCGTTGGAGCAGGGCATTCATCTTAGTCTACTGCTAAAGTGTTCAGCCAAGGTGGCATGCAGAGGGTGAGAAACATTTTCCAGAATTGCCAAGATTTTCCCTTGTTCTACCACAGCCTCCAGCGTGTCCAGTTTGACTCCTGTAACAGAGCTAGCCTTATTAATCAGTTTATTGAGCCTGGCGACAACAGGCTATAGAACATGTGAAGGAGAGGCCTGCACACACAAAGGACCTCAGTCTCTTCAGGAAGTAGAGGCCACTCTGGCCCTTTTTGTACACAACCTCTGTGTTGGTGCTCCATTCAAATTTGTCATCCTGGTGCACCCCCTGGTACTTGTAGGTCCTCACCGTCAATAGTAACAGGGAGCAGTGCAGGCTTAGCCTTCCTAAAGTCCATCACCATCTCCTTTGTCTGTGGGAGTACTGTGAGCAGTTTGGCCCCTTATCTAAGAAAAGATGTGCTGGTGAAGAGGCTCTAGAGGAGGTTCACGAGAATGATTCTGCAGATGAAAGGATCAACATCTGAGGAGCATTTGATGGCTCTGGGCTTGTACTCATTGGAGTTTAGAAGAATGAGGAGGGAATCTCATTGAAAGTTTTCGAGTATTGATAACTTCACTGGCCACCACCAATTATGGATATATCAAGTGCATATAAGTTCAATTCCATGGAGCAAAGGACAAAAATCTTAAATATGGACCTTCTGTGCTTCCAAATTTTGCATGGTGTACAGGGAAGGAGAGATTCCCAAAAAAAATAATGGGATTGTGAAATCATTATTTAGAGAGCAAAGGGAGCGACAAAAGTTAATTAGGGAGAATAAATACGGACAGTTGAAAGATTTGTGGTTTATGTATGTGGAACTGATTGGGTTACTGAAGAGAATAATTGAGAAGGAAACATTAAATATTAAGAAAGACATAATTGATAGATGTGTAGGTTAAAAGGTAGATAGCACAGTACTGGGAGAGATAAGCAACTGTTGCTCTGATTTGCACTTTACAATTCAACCTCAAAGCAGAGGTGTTTTTCCTGAAACCGAACAGGAACACTTGGTAACACTTGGCTGAATGAAGTTCTGGTTCAATGGCAATTGTAAATTGGAAAAACATTAAATACAGCTTATAGTTAACTATTCCAATTATGACTTCTAAACATATTTCAATTTTTCTTTTTTATTCAGTCCCTTCAATCTAAAACTCATAGAGCAATCTGGCTTTGAAAATAACTTGCAGCAACTTATTCTTTCAATGGTATTAATCAAATTTATTGTGGTTGCTCACTGCTAATCGGTGGCATTTGCTACCTGCATGTTAAATTAAGCTACTTTTGAAGTTTAATAGAATTGATACTGTTGACTTGGTAGGACTCTAATATTTGAGCTTAGGGCAAGTTTTTCCCTTATAGGCCCATAAAATCTTCACACTTTAGCACTGTAAGCCAGATTTGGAACCAAACATGTGATACACAATGCAATATATTGCATTGCATTTGTTACAATTAATACACCTTTGAGTTCAACGTAAGCAGCACCACTAAAACAAAACAGTAAAAGAAATATAGTTTCAAATAATTTATAGTAGTGGTTGCCAGAAAATAGGTATTTCTGTTAGTGACTATTCCAAATTAAATATCAGTACAATTTTCTAATGTTTATACAATATTGTGTCTCTTACGCATACTTGTGTTGCAATCAGTTTTTAAATTGCCAAGGAATATGTCACTAAATGGTTAAAACATTGCACATTTAGTGACTTTCACAGGCAGATTAAATTCAACATCTTGTGTGTGACATTTGGTGTGTGAGTTAAAGTCAAATTGTTAAAAACCTTATCAGATTTAAAATGACAGCTGGTATGCAAAATGTGGCATGCAGTATTTAGACTGATTTTGATTTGTTCCACATATGCTTTCTCTTAATAGCTCGACTTTGAATTGGGTGAACACAAAAATTTTAACTGCACATCTCTGAAATCACTTCATTTCAGACAATTAAATAATGCCTTTCAAAAATGTCAATGCAATTAGCTATAATGTTAGAAATATGGAGTAAGTCTGCAGATTCTGGAAACCCAGAGTAACACACAGAAAATGCTGGAGGAGCTCAGCTGGTCAGGCAGCAGCTATGGGAAAGAGTAAACAGTTAACATTTCTGACCAAGGCCCTTCGTCAGGACTGGAAAGGAAGGGAGGAGGAGTCAGAATGATAAGGTGGGGAGGGGAGGTGGCAGGTGATGGGTGAAACTGGGAGAGGGGGAGAGGGTGAGAGAAGTAAGGAGCTGTGAAATTGATTCGTGAAAGAGATAAAGGGCTGGAGAAGGGAGAAGCTGATAGGAGAGGACAGAAGATCATGGAAGAAGGGAAATGGGAGGAGCACCGGGGGAGGTGATGAGCAAGTAAGAAGAGAATATGTGAGAGGGAAAGGGGGGTGGGAAATTACCAAAGTTTGAGAAACCGATGTTCATGCCATCAGGTTGGAGATCACCCAGATGGAATAGAAGGTGTTTCTCCACCAACCTGAAGCAGTCTCCCAATCTTCTTCAGGCCTCACCAATACACAGGAGGCCACATCAGGAACACCAGATACAGCAGATGACTCCAACAGATTTGCAGGTGAAATGTTCGCTCACCTGGAATGACTGTTTGGGGCCCTTTGTGGTAGTGAGGGAGGAAGTGTGGCACTTATTCTGCTTGCAAGGATAAGTGCTAGGAGGGAGATCAGTTGGGATGGACAAGTGAATAAAGGAGACGCCTAAGGAGTGATCCCTGCGGATCCCTGTGCTTGTCTCTTTTCCTCTCCCCCCACTTTCAACTGTGAGTCTGTTGGGGTTTCCTACTATATCCGGTGCTCCCAGTGTGGCCTCCTGTACATTCAGAGACCGCTTCGTCAAGCACCTTTGCTCCGTCCACTACAAAAAGCAGGATTATCTGGCGGCCACCCATTTCAATTATACTTCCCATTCTGACATGTCAGTCCATTGCCTCCTCAACTGCCACGTTGAGGCCACAATCAGGTTGGACGAGCAACACCTTACATTCTCTCTGTGTAGCCACCAACCTGATGGTATAAACATCGATTTCTCAAACTCCTGGTAATTGCGTGCCCTCTCTCCTTCACCATTCCCTATTCTTGTTTCCAACTCACATCTTCTCTTTTCACCTTCCCATCAGTTCCCTCTGGTGCTCCTCTCCCTCCCCTTTCATCTGTGGTTTTCTGTCCTCTCCTATCAGATTTCCCCCTTCTCCAGCCCTTTATCTCTTTCAACAATCAACTTCCCAGCTCTTTGCTTCACCCTCTCCACCTCTCCCAGATTTACCTATCACCTGCCACCTTGTACTTCTTTCTCTCCTCCCCCACCTTCTTATTCTGACTTCCTCCCCCTTCCTTTCCAGTCCTGACAAAGGGTCTCAGCCCAAAATCTCAACTATTACTCTTTCCTATAGTTGCTGCCTGGCTGCTGAGTTTCTCCAGCATTTCGTGTGTGTTACATTTTAATGTAAACAATTTCCTATTAATTCTGATAATATTGTGGCCTTAATTATTCTTTTTCATAAATCTTTGTACAAAAAATATTGCTGGCTATCTCTGTATTTCTGTTTTGACTGCAATGTTTTGCCATAGGTTCTAGCAACCCAACACAATTTATTGTAACGCTGAACTGAGATATACATTTACTAAATATACAACTTTTTTTACGAAATAATTTGATTCTACAAGATTAAATTCTTAATTGTTTAAATTAACCTTCTGTAAATCCAAAAATGTCGGTGTCCCCAAGCATAACAAATAAATATAAATTTTTATATTTGAAGTTTATGTATTATTCATAGATCCATTTAAAAGTAAGTACTTGTTTTCATACAATCCTATTAAATCTAAAGCTAAATGTCCAATATCAAAAAGAAACATAATCTCAATTATAAATAATGTGTGGTTCTAAAATCAATACCCCAAGTATGGTTTGCTTACCACTTGTACTGTAGTGTTTTGTTTTACTCCACATTCATGCTTTACTTGTACTTTTAATTCCATTGACCAAACTTTGCCTAATATATTTGATAATCTTATCATTCTTTTGATCTCTGTATTAAAAATTTCAACTAGTATTTGCAGTTTTGAGTGGTGTATATTCTTGTGTGTGAAAAACTTCCTCAATGCATTATTTACATGTCCAGCAGTAATTGTAATGTTTGTTTCCTCGTTTAAGATTCTCCTACCAAAGGTTATTTTTTCTCATGAATGAGTTGGTCACTTTAAAGACTCTCTAATAGGAATATTAATTGCCAATTAGTGCAATATGCACCCCCGAAAATTCTGATATTATTCTGGAATGTGTTGCAGCACCTGAGGACAATATCTCCCTTCCTGAAGAGTTCTCAGATTTTAACATAATAGACCAACTAGATCTTGATTTAAAAACTCAGTTGAAGTGAAATGTTTCTTTATCCCCATGTTATCTATTTTGCTGCTCTCAGATGGTCCATATCCAACATTCCCCTTTTCACTCTCAACTATTTTATCATCTTTGCAAGGAATTATCCAGCAACTAGTTGCACATTTGTGCCAAACAATAGATCAATTTACCTTCTCCTCTTCTACACTTTCTCTGCAACTGGAAACTTATTTTTACCTGACTTTTCTCAGTTTCTGATGAAGCCATCAACTCAAAATATTAATCCTTTTTCTCATCTGCTTAGCACCTCAGGTTTTCATCATTTATTTCAAATTTCCAGCATCTTTAACATATTTTGACATTGAAATCAGAGACTAAGGTTGAAGCAACAATTATTTGAAATTGTCTATGTTCCGTGCCTGGTAGTGTGATTTTAATCACAGAAAAGTTTACAAGCAGAGAGGTATATTTTTATAGCGTTCCTAATTTAAAACGAACAAAATGACAAAAGTACATAGAAACTTCAACCAATTGAATCTCATTGGGGATCTCAATGAAACCAAGCAAATATTGAAAGGCCCAGATAGAGTAGACATGAAGAAGATGTTTCCAATAGTGGGATAGTCTAGAACCAGAGGGCACAGTCTTAGAATACAAGAATGTCCCTTTAGAACAGAGATTAGGAGGAATTTTTTTAGCCAGGGCACAGTGAATAGGTGGAATTTCATTGCCACAGATGGCTGTGGAGGCCAAGTCATTGTGTATATTTAAGGCGGAGGTTTATAGGTTCTTCATTAGTAAAGGTGTCAAAGGTTACTGGGTGAAATAAGGAGAGTGGGGATAAGAAGGATAATAAATCAGCCATGATCAAATGGCAGAGCAAAATGCATGGGTTGAATAGCTTAATTCCGCTCCTATGTCTTATGAACACACAAATAATATTTGATTAGAAGCCGAAAGAAATCACAGATGTTGGAATTTGGAACAAAACCCAAAACATTTGAAGGAATCAGCAGGTGAAACAAAGTCAATGGAGGCAAGAATTTTAAGCCATGATCCTGTATCAGAATATCTAGATTGATGATTTGGGAATGGCGGAGACAAATAAAATCCCAAATCTACATTAAGGGTTGGTGGTTGAAGAACTTTGATTAGAGTTATTGAACTGGCTTTTGAACTGAAGACACTGTGATACAACAAGAGTAAAAGAATTACCTTGGCAAAAGACAGCCACACCCCTTGGGCTTGGGAATAGGCTGCATTGGGCAATGTTCATGAACAGAAGGACACGACCAGAAATCAATTAGGTGTGTAGGAACCCAGGTGTAAAAATGCAGGAAACTTAGCTTTCATCTAGTCTAACTGGTGAAGGTGCTTGCTACGTTAGTATTCAAAGACTATTTCACAGGGAAGAGGAAAAGCAAAATGCCAGTGGGAAAGGGTTAGAATAGTCAGGGACACTGCAAATCTACAGTCATGAGCAGGAACCCTGTCAGCAGTTGCTTGCCTAGTGCCTGGATGAAGGATATGGGAGAGGGAAGATCCAGTTGTTTAAATGTATATCAATACCATGACAGTAGTAGAAGCAGGAATGGAATTCTGCTGCGGTGCTTTGTAATTATTGGCATGGGTTTGAAGAGGTCTAAGATTTAACTGCACAGCTGAAAGAATAGTTGGCGGAATAAAGCTGTTTTGATTTATAATTTATTGGCACCAGTACAAGGAGAAAATAGTTATTGCATTGGAAATTGAATATTTCAAAATTCTTGATGTTGGCAAAGAAAAGGAAAGGGGAGGCGGTGGGGGACAACAAAATAGAATGGATTACCCTGATAATGAAGAGTGACGCAAAGACAGTGATAAGGATATATGTTGGTCAAATGCAAAACTGAACAAAATAATAAAATATTCAGAAAACCAGAACTATGTAAAAGGGAAGAGAACAAAATAAATAAATACCAAAGAGGCAGGTGCCTACGTTTTCTGATGAGAGTCTCAATATAACTTGTCAGCCAGGAATCCCTAACTCAGCCAGCCTTGCCCTTCACTTTAAGAGGAATGTGCTCTTGATATCCTCTCCTTATCTCACTTTCAAAAGCCTCCCACTTTTCTGATTCTCCTTCAACTCCAAACACCCTCTCACAAACAACCTTTTCATGTTCCTGTCTAATACCATCAAAGTCAGCCTTGCTCCAACTTAAAATTTTGCTTCTTCCATAACTATTTAAAAACTAATACAATTATGGTCACTTTTCCAAGACTGCTCTCCCACTGGCATTTCAGCGTACCTACCCAGTCTCAATTTCCCTACAAAAGGTTGCATGTTACCCTGTCTCTTGTAGGGTCATCTACGTACTGTAAGAGAAAATTTTCCTGGACATATTTAACAAATTCCACACTATCCAAGCCCTGTGCTCTCCAGCAGACTCAGTCCATGTAAGAGAAGTTGAAATCACCCATTAATATTCTGAAAGCCAACTGTGATCTCTCTACATATTTGTTCCTTTAATTTCTGCTGACTACAGAAGTGGGGGAACTGTAACAGTCATAGTCATAGTCATACTTTATTAATCCCGGGGGAAATTGGTTTTCGTTACAGTTGCTCCATAAATAATAAATAGTAATAGAACCATAAATAGTTAAATACTAATATGTAAATTATGAAATAAGTTCAGGACCAGCCTATTGGCTCAGGATGTCTGACCCTCCAAGGGAGGAGTTCTAAAGTTTGATGGCCACAGGCAGGAATGACTTCCTATGACGCTCAGCGTTGCATCTCGGTGGAATGAGTCTCTGGCTGAATGTACTCCTGTGCCCACCCAGTACATCATGTAGTGGATGGGAGACATGCAACTTAGACAGCATCCTCTTTTCAGACACCACTGTGAGAGAGTCCAGTTCCATCCCCACAACATCACTGGCCTTATGAATGAGTTTGTTGATTCTGTTGGTGTCTGCCACCCTCAGCCTGCTGCCCCAGCACACAACAGCAAACATGATCGCACTGGCCACCACAGACTCGTAGAACATCCTCAGCATCGTCCGGCAGATGTTAAAGGACCTCAGTCCCCTCAGGAAATAGAGACGGCTCTGACCCTTCTTGTAGACAGCCTCAGTGTTCTTTGACCAGTCCAGTTTATTGTCAATTCGTATCCCAGGTATTTGTAATCCTCCACCATGTCCACACTGACCCACTGGATGGAAACAGGGGTCACCAGTACCTTAGCTCTCCTCAGGTCTACAATTCCATATAACCTCACTGGACAATCCTCTAAGAATATCTTCTCTAAGAACCACTGCAATCTTTTCCCAATCAAAAATACAACTCACTCTTCTCTCTTACCTCCACTTCTACCAAGCCTGTACCATGTGCACCCTGGAACATTGAGATGCCAGCCCTGTCCGTCCCGAACCATATTGTTGTAATGACTATAAAATCCCAGTCCCATGAACCACCCTATCCCCTGAGTTCATCTATTTGCCTCACCTGTCAGGCTTCTTGTATTAAAATAAATACTGTTTTGTTTGTCAGAGCTCCCTTGCTTCCTAGGTGGCATGGCCTTCCTTGTTTACTGAGCTACTCACTTTAACATTTTTACTTGCCAATTGCCACGTTGTTACTTTGGGCCCTAACTCCTTGCCAGACTGGTTGAAATCCTCCCCAGTGGCACCAGCAAATCTCCCTACCAGGATATTGGGCCCTCTCGACTGCACAGAAAAGAGATCAATAGTTCAAGACGCTGAACCTTCCCTCCTGTTTCTTACCTCGCTAGCACAAACTAATTGGAATTGTGCTCTGTAACTGGAGATCCTAGGGTCATTAAACAATCTCAAATTGAGGATCTTCTATTAATGCAAAGAAATACATGTTTAAGTCTTTGGAATTCTCAAACACAGAGTCCACATACACTCTATTCTAAAAATAAAACAGTAGATTTTTGGACACTAATGAAATCATAAGGTTTAGGGAATTGGAAACAAGTCATTTTGATTTGCCATGATAATATTGAATAGTGTGGGATGGCATGAGGTTTGTAATGACCTATTCTAGTTAGCCTGAATTTCATGAATGCTCACTAATATCTGCACCACTCATCACTTACAGTAATGCAGCATGATCACCTTCACAAAGAAACTCAAGACATACAACTTTAAAGCACACCTTGCCAGGGAGAGCAAAACCCCGACTTAAGATGGTGCCGGCACACATTGGTGACTCTCTGCGGGCTGCAGGAAATTGTACCAGTTTTCCTCTTAAATATCCTCCTTTTGAACTACTTTCGCTGCAATGTGCAGCTTGTAAATTTCCTCTTAACAACGGACTAGAAAATTACATCAAATCTCAATTTCGACTTTTACATGTGGAGCCTTTAAGGGTCAACAGCATGGCCAAACACGGAGCAGGAGAGGTGGAATTCAAACCAGGCTGAAGCACAGTGGGGTGAGGCCTCTACTACCAAGCATCTTGTTGGCAACTGTACAGTCATTTGAACTGATGTTATTACTTTCATCCTTCATATACATGAAGAATAAAAATCTTTACATTATGCCTCTATCTAAATGTGAAATTTATAGTGAGTTATAATAATATGTACAACAGGACAGTCAACATAACTTAGAAATACAATTGTAACAGCATGAACTAATCAGTCTGATGGCCTGGTGGAAGAAGCTGTCCCGGAGCCTGTTGGTCCTGGCTTATATGGTATGGTACCATTTCCCAGATGGCAGCAGCTGCAACAGTTTGTGGTTGCGGCGACTCGGGTCCCCAAGATCCTTTTTACGTACCTGTCTTTGTAAATGTCCTGAACAGTGGGAATTTCACATGTACAGTTGTGTTGGACTGTCCACACCACTCTCTGCAGAGTCCTGTGACTGAAGGAAGTATTATGGGCCCATACCAAACTCTTCAACTGTCTGAGGTGCTGTTGTGCTTTTTTCACCACACAGCTGGTATGTACAGACCATATGAGATCCTCGGCGATGTTTATGTTGAGGAACCGTTCATCCTCTCAACCCCAGATCCATTGATGTCAACAAGGGTTAGCCTGTCTCTATTCCTCTGTAGTCCACAACCAGCTCCTTTGTCTTTGAGACATTGAGGGAGAGGTAGTTTTCTTGACACCACTGTTACAGGGTGAAGACTTCTTCTCTGTAGGCTGCCTCATTTTTATTTGAGATAAGGCCAATCAGTGTAGTGTCATCAGCGAATTTAAAAAGCAGATTGGAGCTGTGGATGGCGACAGTCATGGGCATACAGAGAGTAAAGGAGGGGGCTTAGTACACAGCCCTGAGGGGCACCTGTGTTGAGGGTCAGAGGGGCAGAGGTGAGAGAGCCCACTCTTACCACCTGCCAGAAATCTGACAGGAAGTCTAGGATCCAGCTACACAAAGCAGGGTGAATGCCAAGATCTCTAAGCTTCTTGTCGAGCCTGGAGGGAATTATGGCGTTGAATGTTGAACTGTAGTCCAAGAACAGCACTCTCTCATAAGCATCCAGATGTGTAAGGATGGCGTGTAGAGCTGTAACTATTGTGTCATTGTCGCTGTAGCCATTATCGATCAGTTGTGTCGTAGGCAAATTGTAGGGGATCCAGTGTGGGTGGCAGCATGCTGCAGATGTAGTCCTTGATGATCTCAAGGCAAGGCTGGTGTATCAGAGACAGATGAGGCAGTTTTCAATTGTTTGTTGCATTGAGACTTGGTTAACAGCAAGCACGCCAGACGCAGCTATCCAACCAGCTGTGATTTTCGGAATGGATCGAACCTCCAGTTCTGGTAAGGATAAAGGTGACAACATATGCTTTTTAGTCAATTCTCGTTGGGGTTATGCCAACTTCTCGTTCCCCTAACATAGAAGAACTAATGATTAAATGTGACCATTCTACTCGCCTCAGGAGTTCTCATCTGTGATCCTGACCGCAGTTTACATATCACCAGTGGCTGATTATAAGCAAGCGCTCACAAATCTACACAATGTCATCTATAAGCAAGAAACAGCCTATTCCAACACACTTCAAGTTATAGTCGGTGACTTTAACCAAGCCCGTTTGAAGAAAACTCTGACCAATTATCACCAGCACGTAACCTGTTGCACCAGAGGTCCTAACACACTAGACTACTACTATACTATGATAAGGAATGTCTATCATTCCTTCCCAAGACTGCATTTTGGCTAGTCAGATCATTTGGCTGTACTCCTACTACCTGCATACAGACAGAGCCTAAAGATCAAGGCTCCAGAGATCAAGTCAGCTGAGAGGAGGTCATGGGAGGCTGAAGAATGGTTACATGATTGCTCCAGTCAGTGCAGTGGACCATGCTCAAGTACTCACCTGGCGACCTGAATAACTACAACAGAGTCATTACAGACTTCATTAAAACACTGTGGATGAATGTGTCCGCAGGAAATCATTCAAGTTTTTTCCTAATCAGAAGCCCTGGATGAACAATGAAATTTGGAACCTGCTGAGAGCCAGATTAGAGGCATTCAAGTTTGATGATCAAGAATGCTACAAGAAGTGCATGTATGATCTCTGGAAAGTCATCTCTCATGCAAAGTGGAGATTCTTGACTAGACTGGAATCGACAAGGGATGTTTGATAGCTATGGCAGGACCTGAATACCATAACCTCCTACAAAGTTAAATCTTGAGAATAGTTGGAGAGCAGAGCTTCGCTTCCAGGTGAGCTCAATGCACTCTATGCCCGCTTTGACCACCAGAATAGGGAGGAACCATTGTGCACCCCCATGTTTCCCAATGATCCTTTGGTTTCAGTATCTGAATATGACGCGTGAGCTGCCTTCAAGAGAGTGAATCCAAGGAAAGCATCCAGACGGAGTAAATGGCCGAGTAATGAAGACCCGTGCTGACCAACTGGCTGGTGTATTCATGGATATCTTCAACCTTTCGCTCCGGCAGTGTGTGATACCTACCTGCTTCAAGCAGGCTTCCATCATACCAGTGCCCAAGGAAGGAGTGGTACATGTCTAAATGACTATCATCCAGTGGCACTGACATCCACAGGCATGAAGTGTTTTGAGAGGTTGGTATTGAAGCATATCAGCTCCTGTCTGAATGGCAACTTGGACCCGCTCCAATTTACCTACTGAAGCAACAGGTCTATAACAGATGCTATTTTATTGGCACTTCACACAACCCTGGAACATCTGGACAGCAAAAGTGCAGACATCAGGATGCTCTTTATTGATTACAGCTTGGCATTTAACACCATCATCCCCTCAAAACTAATCAGTACTCCCTTAGGCCTCAATACCCACTTATGCATTTGGATTCTAGATTTTCTCACTTGTAAACTCCAGTCAGTTTGGATTGGCAAAAAACATCTCCTCCACAATCTCCATCAGCACAGGAGCACCACAGGAATGTCTACTTAGCCCCCTGTTCTACTCGTTTTACACCAATGACTGCGTGGCTAAGTACAGCTCCAATACCATATATGAATTTGCTAAATGACACTACTGTTACGGTCTGTAACAAATGTGGTGATGAATCAGCATACAGACGGGAGATTGAAAACTTGGCTGAGTGGTGTAATAACAACAACCTCTCACTCAATGTCAATAAGACCAAGGAACTGATTGTAGACTTCAGGAGAGGGAAACCGGAGGTCTCTGAACTAGTAATCATCGGAAGATCAGAGGTGGACAGGGTCAGTATCTTAAAATTCCAGGATGTCACTTTCTCAGAGGACCTGTCCTGGACTCATCATATAAATATTATTGCAGAGAAAGCACGACAGTGCCTTCACTTTCTCAGGAGTCTGCAGAGGTTCGCCATGTCATCGAAAACCTTGGCTGCATTATGGCCTAGTATGGGAACACCAATGCCTTTGAGAGGAAAATTCTACAAAAGATAGTGAATTCAGCAACCATTGAGCACATCTACATGAGATGTTGCCATAGAAAAGCAGCATCCATCATCAAAGATCTTCACCATCCAGGCTGTTAGAGTAATTTTTGGGTTTAGGTCATTAACATTTAGTAAATGGTTTCAGCCACCAGTCTTCTGTTCCTTCACAATGCATTTCCTAAAAGCTGTGAATACCGGAATACCAGTCCAGACGCTGCTGGTGAGGTGTGAGGTTTGCATGCAGTTTCAAAGACAGCATTATCTATACTTCGTAAATATGGATTGTCCTTCATTTTAAGCATGTAAAATATCAAATAAATGTATTGTGGATTCAGTTTGGAACAATGGATTCCTGAATACTAGTCCAGATGCTGCTGGTGCCGGTGGGATGGATGAGATCGGGAGGTGTGAAGTTTGTATGTAGCTTCAAAAGAAAGCATTGTCTACACTTTGTAAATATGGAATTATCCTTACTGTGTGTAGCAAATAAATATTGAGTCCCACGTTGGGCAGCAGACCTTTCCACCGAATGGGTCTCCATACGCCTGCTATATCTTGTTTTCTTGAATAAAGAAGCTGCTTTGTATCTACCAGTAACTCTCTCTCAGGTGATTTCATTCACGCAACAACATTTGGTGTCAGGAGTGGGATATCTTCCTGACCCATCGCGTGGCCAGCAATCCTAGCAGTCTAAATTGGTGAGTATTTTTCTAAAATAGCACTCACACTTGGATCTGTTCGGGTCGGTGGTACATGGGAACACGAGGTATTATGAACACGGAGAGCTGAACTGGTAGATGTAAAAGTGGTGTGTGTGCGTGCATGCATGTGTGTTTATTTAAGTGAAGAAACTGTGCGTGTTAACTTGATGAGACGGACCACCAGTTGCGAAAAGTGGTTACCGACGGTTCGATACACCAGAGTAGGGGCGTATATACTCATTCGGGGAGCTGCATTTTAGTGTATACGTCTGCAAGTGTGATGCAAAGGAATACAGCAGGCATCATGAGTTCAGGTACTCAAAAGTGGCAGATTGTGGAATACATACTCTGTGGTTTTAAGTATGTGCTGTTTAACTGGTACCCGTCTTTCATATTTTGCATAGTGTGGGATTTAGTGTGGAGATACCTCAGGGTGAGGTTTTACCCAGATATATCCGCCAGGATGACACCTATTGAGGTCAGGCGATGTCAGGTTGAGAACCCTGATGATCCGAGCCAGCCCTTGACCTTGATTACGACCATTCATAAGCCCTTCACCCCCAGGGAAAAACAGAGCATTTTGTCTGATTTGCCCTCACTTAAAGTCGCATGTGGGAATTCAGAATTCAGTCGTAAGCTTGAGGAAATGGTTGAAATTCACCAGATGCACCGTAAAGATAAACGTATTGGTAAAAGCGAAGTGCCTGAGGAATATGTGGGACAGGATGTCCCAAAGGGTGTGGGATGGTACCTGGGCAACTATCGGGAATGCCAGGAATGAAGAAAGTTATTGCTTTTTTAAAGGGGAAGTGAGGCAGCGACTGGGAGAGGTGAGAGTAACTGGGGAACGATAATGGCAGTAATTCAAAAAGCTGATGAGATGGCCATGGATTATGCAGAACGTAAATATCGAGCATATGAGGAGTATTCAGGGTTGGATAATCCAGGGAGGGACGACCCAGTCTTCCTGGAAATGCTGAAGGAAGGCCTGAGCAGAGCACACGAGGAAGTTTTAGATTTGGGCATAACGGTGGGGTCGACCTACTCTGCCATCGTTTCCTGGGCCAGTGAGATAGACCGAAGAAAGTGCAAGAGAGATTGTAAAGTGGCTATAGTGGATGCAGCTGCTGTGCTGTCCCAGAGGGTTTGTTTTGCTTGCCGGCAGCCAGGGCACAAAGCAAGGAATTGCTGGAATAGATGGGGAGGGATTTTTAAGTTAAAGCAGAAGTAGCAAATTCCACCACTTCGATGGCATACGGCACACGGCATCTGAAAGCAGTCACTCCCAGTCTGAGGAGAAGGGCCCTTTCAGCAGTTGGGCCAGTGGTCGACTGCACAGTTCAGAAGGGGGTGCCACTGGGGAGAGGTCCTTGCAGACATTTACGTAGAAGCCACCCCAACCCCTTCCTGTACATCGATGAGAGAGCCTGTGGGTGCTCCTGGAAAGAGAGTTTCAGCAAACAGAGAATGAAGGGCTGAAGACAGAGGAATGTGATTAAGCTGCAATCAGCCTGCAGGGAAAGGACTGACAGGCACACGAAAGAAGCCGCATCTCTAAAGACTTGTTCAAATTTCTGGAACAGCCTTTCTGCTTAGGTAGTGATTAGGGAATGCTAGGGCAGATATCGAGGTACACAAAAAAATTGGTGGGGGAATTTCGAAGTAGGGTGTCAGGGAAGTGAAGTATGTACAGTGAAAATTACGACTGAGAAGGTGCTTAGGAAGGTTAATGGTCTGAGGGTGGTTAAATCTCCTGGATCTGATAGAATGCACCCTTGGGTTCTGAAGGAAGCAGCTGGAGAGTTTGCAAAGGCATTAACAATGATTGTTCAAGAATTGATAGATTCTGGTATTGTACTGGATGACTGGCAAATTGCAAATGTTACTCCGCTATTTAAGAAGGGTGGAAGGCAGTAAAAAGGAAACTATAGGTCTGTTAGCCTGACATCAGTGCTTGGGAAGTTGTTGGAATTGATTGTTAGGGTTGAGATTATGGGGTACCTGGAGGCACATGACAAGATAGGCCAAAGCTAGCATGGTTTCCTGAAAGGAAAATCCTGCCTGACTACGCAACTGAAATTTTTTGAGGAAATTACAAGCAGGGTAGACAAAGGAGATGCAGTAGATGTGGTGTACTTGGATTTTCAGAAGGCCTTGGACAAGGTACCACATATGAGGTTGATTAGCAAGATAAGAGCCCATGGAATTACAGAGGAGTTACTACCATGGGTGGAGTTTTGGCTGATCGGCAGTAACAGAGAGTGGGAATAAAGGGATCCTATTCCGGCTGGCTGCCAGTTACCAGTGGAGTTCCACAGGGGTCGGTGTTGGGACCACTGCTTTTTACCAATAATGTCAATGATTTGGACTATGGGATTAATGGATTTGTGGCTAAATTTACCGATGATACAAAGATAGGTGTAGGAGTGGGTAGTGTTGAGGAAACAGAGCGCCTGCAGAGAGACTTAGATAGTTAGGGGAATGGGCAAAGAAGTGGCAAATGAAATACAATGTTGGAAAGTGTATGGTCATGCACTTTGAGGAAAGAAATAAATGGGCAGACTATTATTTAGTCTGGGGAGAGAATTCAAGATGCAAAGGTGCAAAGGGACTTGGGAGTCCTTGTGCAGGATATCCTAAAGATTAACCTCCAGGTTGAGTCGGTGGTGCAGAAGGCGAATACAATGCTGGCATTCATTTCTAGAGGTACGGAATATAACAGCAGGGATGTGATGTTGAGGCTCTATAAGGCACTCGGAGACCATACTTGGCGTATTGTGTGCAGTTTTGGGCTCCTTATTTTAGAAGGGATATAATGACATTGGAGAGGGTTCAGAGAAGACTCACAAGAATGATTCCAGGAATGAAAGGGCTACCATATGAGGAACGACTGGCAGCTCTTGGGCTGTATTCCCTGGAGCTCAGGGGAATGAGGGGGGACCTCATAGAAACATTCTGAACGCTACGAGGTCTAAACAGATTAGATATGGTAAAGTTATTTCCCATGGTCAGGGAGTCTAGGACAAGGAGGCACAACTTCAGGATTGAAGGACGTCCATATAGAACAGAGAGATGGAGAAATTACTTTAGTCAGAGGGTGGTAAATCTGTGGAATTTGTTGCCATGAGCCAAGTGATTGGGTGCATTTAAGGCAGAAATAGATAGGTTCTTGATTAGCCAGGGCATCAAATGGTATGAGGAGAAAGCAGGGGAGTGGGGATGACTAGGAGAATTGGATCAGCCTATGACTGAATGGCGGAGCAGACTCGATGGGCCGAATGGCCTATTTCTGCTCGTATATCTTATGGTCTTATGGTTTTATAAGTGAGACAGCCTGCAGTTATTTTGTGAAACTAGAAAGAATGCTCTTAGTAGTTCTGTTTCCACAAGAATTCCATTTTAAAATTTTTTGGGAATTTCATTGGATAGGCAAGAACTATCATAACAGACAGAATGGCAGTAATCTCACAGTTGAACATTTCTGAAACAATTGTACAGATGGTATAAACTGAGCCAGTTAAAAATTGATCAGGTAGGTTTTGGGTGTCAAGGTGATGGCATATATATTGATTTTAGGATGACATTTGAAGAATGATTGATAAGACTGGAGGATAATAAGACCTTATGATACAGGAGCAGAATTAAGCCATTTGGCCCATCAAGTCTGCTCCGGCATTTTATTATAGCTGAACCAAATTTCCTCTCCGCCCCAATCTCTTGCCTTCTCCCTGTATCCCTTCATGCCCTAACCAATCAAGAATCTATCAACCTTTGTCTTAAATGTACATAAAGACTTGGACTCCACAGCTGCCTGAATTAAAAAAAAATCCACAGATTCACCACTCTGGCTAAAGAAATTCCTCCTCATCTCCATTCTAAAAGGATGCTCCTCTATTCTGAGGCTGTGTCCTCTGGTCCTAGATTCTCCCACCATAGGAAACATCCTCCCCACATCCACTCTATCAAGGCCTCTCATCACTTGGTGAGTTGCAAAGAGGTCACCCCTTGCCCTTCTGAATTCCACTGAATACAGACCCAGAGCCATCAAATGCTCCTAATATCCATTCCTAATATTGCCATAGTGCTGCGCCCCCTAGTTTTCAGCCTGTCCTTTTCTCTATAAACAGATAACTTAATCCTAAACCACAACACAAAGAATTTATCTTTCTGTGTTCTTTTACACATTGCTATTCAACATCTGAAAATATTTTAGAAGTTATTTGCCATTGATTAAAACCAGATGCAGGAAGAAGACAAGTTTTGAAAAAGTTCTCCAAAGGCCAAGTGCTGTTAAACATGTTTTTATAATCACTAACAAAGGATGGAGCAACTATCAATAAAAATAGCAGCAGCTGAGCTGTTTATTAAGTATTTAACAGAGAGACACAGGAGACTGCAGATGCTGGAACCTGAAACAACAAACAATGTACTGGAGAAGCTCAGTGTGGGTACCACAACATCTGCAATGGGAAAGGCACTGTCAACACTGAAACCCTGAATCTCGACTGAGAATTTAGAAGAGACAGTCAGTACAAGCAGGTGAGAGGGCAAGAATCCAGGACGATTGGTGGACTGAGGAGGAGTGAAAGATAATGGATAAATTGAGCCAGAGTTTTTGGGGGGTGAGGTGTGGGTTCCAGAGAGAGGCCAGTTGAATAGCAGATGGAACAAGTCCAGATTGGAGGTGGGGGAAATGGGGAAACTCATGAGTGAATTATGTGGGCAGTGAGTGGATGGATCAAAGAGGGGGAAGGGGACAAAACAGGAGGAGGATCAGGAGGGAAGTGGGGAAAACATACTGGAGCGTAGGGGTACTGGATAATCGATCATTCAATATTCATGCCATGGGTTGTAGATTACCAAGATTGGGGACATAGTGGAAGGCTATCAAAGCTTGCAGTGAGATCTAGGTTTGCTAGAAACATGGGCTAAGAAATGGCATATGGAATTTAATGCAGACAAGTGTGAGGTGCGGCATTTTGGGAGGACAGACTAGGGCAGGACTTAACACAGTGAATGGTAGGGTACTGACTAATGTGATCAAACAGAGAGATCTGGAAATATAGATCCATAATCCCTTGAAAGCGGCATCGTAGGTGAGGATTAGAGACTTCTCCTGTCTTCCCTGCTTTTTGACAAATGTTCTTAAGCCCCTTTATTGTCCATAACTACTCTCCCACATCAATTTTACCAATGCGTGCTCTAAACATGCAAGTTTCCAACTGTGGGCTTCTTTGAGTGACACTTTCTCTGCTATTGTATGTGCAAACTACTTCAAACTTCAAATCACAAGATTTTTCCTCCCAGCTCTCACAATGTGTACCACATTTGAATGATTCTTACCAATACCAGCATGGTATTATCCTTCACTGTATGCAGAGCACTTCTCCTCCACGTCGTCTTCAGCTGAATTCTGCATAAGCGGGGGTTAAAGTATCAGGTAGTTTACCCACTCCTAGTCATCAGCAGAAAACTGTGTATACACTGCCAGAAATATGATGTCAGAACTTGACTGTTACAACTGTTCTCTTTCTCTGCTTCATTGCTCCATCCCTCTACCCTTCACCCTTTTCCTTCTCCCACATCCACACTCTCTGCCCTTTTATTCACCCTCTTTCCCTCCTTTGCTCCAGCTCCCTCTCCCTTTTCTCCCTCTTTCGCCGTCCCCAACTCCGTCTGCATCCTCCTGTTCCTACTCTGCTCTCTTCTCCAACCATTACTCTCCCTCCATTCCTTTTACTCTCTGCTCTTTCCTTCCTTTCTTCCTCCCTCCTTGAATCTCTCTCCTTCCTCCCCAGCTCTCTCCTTGACTTTTCTACTCCCTACTTGCTCCTCTATCTAACTATACCTTTCCACCCATCTACACTAGGGGCATTTACAATAAAGCTACTAACTAGAGCAGACTCGATGAGCCGAATGGCCTAATTCTGCTCCAGTGCCTTATGGTCTAGCCAGTGCATCTTTGGATGTGGGAGGAATCTTCAATATTCATAGTGTCAGAGGGGGAACAAGAAAATTCTACGCTGGTGGCATCACAGTATTGAATATGTGGGCCACTGGGGTGGCTGGTGTAAAATTTTCATTGAGCAAAATGTGCATTTGGTTAGTTTTTACACAAGAGACCTACACCATTTTGATCAAGGCTGCATAGTGCAATATTATTGTGCACATGACATTCAATGTATCATCATGCTAGAACCACGTATCCAGGTTTCGTGGGCATATTACGTATAGTACATGAACTAGGCCCACCAGAGTGAAAGTTTGGTTCATTGTGGCTGCTCTTACAGTTGGTGTCACTGGTGATTCCCAAAATTTGCTTCCTATTTGGTCTTAATTTGAGTGTCCAGGTTTAATTCCCACTATTGTCTGTAAGGGGTTTGGACATTCTCCCTGTGACCGTGTCGGTTTCCTCCTGTGCTCCTGTTTCCCTCCAAATGCTGACAATGTACAGGTTAGTAGATTAATTTGTCATCTGGGTGCATTTGAGCAACATGGATCCGTCGGGCAGAAGGGCCTGTTACTGTGCTGTACCTCAATAAATAAAAATAAATAAATAAAATCCCCGATCTTTACCAGTGCCTTGGAAAGGGATGGGAGCAGATGATATGGACAAGTATTTAAATGAGTGGGGGCAAATTACCATGTTATTAGGCAGGAATTTGGGTGTGAAAATTGGGAACAAATGTACTCAGGGAAATGCACAATGGAAATATGGAGGCTTTTCAGGGAGCACTTGCATGGCATCCTGGACAGGTTTGCCCTAAGTCGTACTTACTAACAAAATGTCAGTATAATTCCACCATTTCTTCAGTGGTTTGATCAGGGCACGATTGCGCAAGCGCGTGAACATCAGCCAGTTAGAACAGCGAGAAGAGTTTAAAAGGAGACAGCCTTATAGAAAGGGCGTCAGAGGAGTGGGTGACCGAGTAGAGGGAGACAGTGTAGGAAGGCTTTGGCTCAACAGGGCTTCGGAGATAATAGGTCAAGGCGAGCTAGGCTGCCTGAGTAGAATACAGACAGAAAGTATGGTGTGTGAGGCCGGTTTTCTGTGCTTGGTGTCAGAAGTGGGAGGTCCTGGAGACTCTCAGCCTCCCGGACGGCCACATCTGCGCCAGGTGCATCGAGCTGCAGCACCTGAGGGACCGTGTTAGGGAACTGGAGATGCAGCTCGATGACCTTAGTCTGGTCAGGGAGAGTGAGGAGGTGATAGATAGGAGCTACAGGTAGGTAGTCACACCGGGGCCTGGGGAGACAGATAAGTGGGAACCAGTCAGGAGAGGGAACAGCAGGAGTCAGAGGTGAAAGAGCACCCCTGTGGCTGTACCCCTTGACAATAAGTACTCCTGCTCGAGTACTGTTGAGGGGGTGGGGGGAAAGCAATAGTGGCCGCGCCTCTGGCACAGAGTCTGGCCCTGTGGCTCAGAAGGGTAGGGAAAGGAAGAAGGCAGCAGTGATAGGGGACTCTATAGTTAGGGGGTCAGACAGGCGACTCTGTGGACGCAGAAAAGAAGCATGGATGGTAGTTTGCCTCCCAGATGCCAGGATCCAAGATGTTTCTGATCACGTCAAAGATATCCTGAAGTGGGAAGGAGAACAGCCAGAGGTCGTGGTACATATTGGTACCAACAAAAAAGGCAGGAAAAGGGAAGAGGTCCTGAAAGCAGACTACAGGGAGTTAGGAAGGAAGTTGAGAAGCAGGACAACAAAGGTAGTCATCTCAGGATTATGCTTATGCCATGCGACAGTGAGTATAGGAATAGAGTGAGGTGGAGGATAAATGCGTGGCTGAGGAATTGAAGCAGAGGGCAGGGATTCAGATTTCTGGATCTTTGGGACCTCTTTTGGGGCAGGAGTGACCTGCACAAAAAGGACGGGTTGCACTTGAATCCCAGGGTGACCAATATCCTGGTGGGGAGGTTTGCTAAGGCTACTGGGGAGAGTTTAAACTGGGATTGCTGGGGTTTGGGAACCAAACTGAAGAGATGGAGGAAGAGGCGGTTGGCTCACAAATAGAGAAAGCTTGGAGACAGTGCAAGAGGGAGGATAGGCAGGTGATCAAGAAGGGATGCACTCAGACCGATAGTGTGAGATGTGTCGAATTTTATGCAAGGAGTATTATGAACAAAGCGGATGAGCTTGGGGCGTGGATCAGTACTTGAAGTTTGATGACGTGACCATTACAGAGACTTGGATGGCTCAGAGGCAGGAATGGTTACTTCGAGTGCCAGGCTTTAGATGTTTCAAAAAGGACAGGGAGGGAGGCAAAAGAGGTGGGGGCGTGGCACTGCTGATCAGAGATAGTGTCACAGTCGTAAAAAAGGAGGAAGTCATGGAGGAATTGTTGACCGAGTCTCTGTGGGTGGAAGTTAGGAACAGAAAGGGGTCAATAACTCTACTGGGTGTGTTTTATAGACCACCCAACGGTAACAGGGACATTGAGGAGCAGATAGGGAGACAGATTCTGGAAAGGTGTAATAATAACAGGGTTGTCATGGTGGGAGACTTTAATTTCCCAAATACTGATTGGCATGTCACTACAGTGAGGGGTTTAGATGAGGTGGAGTTTATTAGGTGTGTTCAGGAAGGTTTCTTGACACGATATGTAGATAAGCCTACAAGAGGAGAGGTTGTACTTGATCTGGTACTGGGAAGTGAACCTGGTCAGGTTTCAGATCTCTCAGTGAGAGAGCATTTTGGAGATAGTGATCACAATTCTATCTCCTTTACCATAGCATTGAAGGGGGATAGGAACACAGAAGTTCGGAAAGCATTTAATTAGAGTAAGGGGAAATAGGAGGCTATCAGGCAGGAACTTGAAAGCATAAATTGGAAACGGATGTTCTCAGGGAAATGTACAGAAGAAATGTGGCAGATGTTCAGGGGATACTTGCTTGGAGTTCTGCACAGGTATGTTCCAATGAAACGGAAAGGATGGCAGGGTACAGGAACCATGGTGTACAAAGGCTGTTGTAAGTCTAGTCAAGAAGAAAAGAAAAGCTTACGAAAGATTCAAAAAGCTAGGTAATGATAGAGAGCTAGAAGATTACTTGGCTAGCAGGAAGGAGCTCAAGAAAGAAATTAGAAAAGCCAGAAGGGGCCATGAGAAGGCCTTGGTGGACAGGATTAGGAAAAACCCCAAGGCATTCTACAAGTATCTTAAGAGCAAGAGGATAAGACATAAAAGAATAAGACCAATCAAGTGTGACAGTGGAAAAGTATGTATGGAACCGGAGGAGATGGCGGAGGTAATTAATGAGTACTTTGCTTCAGTATTCACTACTGAAAAGGATTTTGGCAATTGTAGGAATGACTTACAGCCGACCGAAAAGCCTAAGCATGTAGATATTAAGAAAGACGATGTGCTGGGGCTTTTGGAATGCGTCTAGTTGGATAAGTCACTGGACTGAACATGATGTACTTCAGGCTACTGTGGGAGGTGAGGGAGGAGATTGCTGAGCCTCTGGTGATGATGTTTGCATCATCAATGGGGACGGGAGAGGTTCCAGAGGATTGGAGGGTTGCAGATGTTGTTCCCTTATTCAAGAAAGGGAGTAGAGATAGCCCAGGAAATTATAGGCCAGTGAGTCTTACTTCAGTGGTTGGGAAGTTGACGGAGAAGATCCTGAGGGGCAGGATTTATGAACATTTGGAGAGGAATAAATGATTAGGAATAGTCAGCATGGCTTTGTGAAAGGCAGGCCATGCCTTACAAGCCTGATTGAATTTTTTGAGGACGTGACTAAACACATTGATGATGGTAGAACAGTAGATGTTGTGTATATGGATTTCAGCAAGGCATTTGACAAGGTACCCCATGCCAGACTTATTGAGAAAGTAAGCAGGCATGGGATCCAAGGGGAAATTGCTTTGTGGATCCAGACCTGGCTTGCCTACAGGAGGCAAAGAGTTGTTGTAGATGGGTCATATTCTGCATGGAGGTCGGTCACCAGTGGTGTGCCTCAGGGATCTGTTCTGGGACCACTACTCTTCATGATTTTTATAAATTACCTGGATGAAGAAGTGGAGGGATGGGTTAGTAAATTTGCTGATGACACAAAGGTTGGGGGTGTTGTGGATAGTGTAGAGGGCTGTCAGAAGTTACAGTGGGATATTGGTAGGATGCAAAAATGGGCTGAGAAGTGGCAGATGGAGTTCAACCCAGATAAGTGTGAGGTGCTTCATTTTGGTAGGTCAAGTATGATGGCAGAATATAGTATTAATGGTAAGACTCTTGGCAGTGTGGACGATCAGAGGGATCTTGGGGCCTGAGTCCATAGGACACTCAAAGTTGCTGCGCAGGTTGACTCTGTGGTTAAGAAAGCATACGGTGCATTGGCCTTCATCAACTGTGGGATTGAGTTTCGGAGCCTAGGGGTAATGTTGCAGCTATAAAGGACCTGGTCAGACCGCACTTGGAGTACTGTGCTCAGTTCTGGTCGCCTCACTTTCAGAAGGATGTGGAAACCATAGAAAGCGTGCAGAGGAGATTTATAAGGATGTTGCCTGGATTGGGGAGCATGCCTTATGAGAATAGGTTGAGTGAACTCGGCCTTTTCTCCTTGGAGTGACGGAGGATGAGAGGTGACCTGATAGAGGTGTCTAAGATGATGAGAGGCATTGATCATGTGGATAGTCAGAGGCTTTTCCCCAGCACTGAAATGGCTAACACAAGAGGGCACAGGTTTAAGGTGCTTGGAAGTAGGTACAGAGGAGATATCAGGGGTATATTTTTTTACACAGAGAGTGGCGAGCGTGTGGAATGGACTGCCGGCGACAGCGGTGGAGGCGGATATGATAGGGTCTTTTATGAGACTCCTGCACAGGTATATGGAGCTGAGAAACATAGAGGGCTATGGGTAATCCTAGGAAATTTCTCAGGTAAGGACATGTTCGGCACCGCTTTGTGGGCCGAAGGGTCTGTATTGTGCTGTAGGTTTTCTATGTTTCTATGTTGTTACGTAACCGGCAACAATGACTAACAATCGAGTCAGGTTATATAAAAACAACCAAACATTCATTAAACAGGGATAAACAAAAAAAAACAAACGAAAACCTTAACTGGAAGTTAACTGCTATGCGGCCATTCAACAAATCGTCACTCGGCACTGGTTCTTAGAGCGATAAATGCGAAAACAGTTCTTAAAGTCAAATACAGTTCTTAAAATGGTAAATTCGAAGTCCAACAGATTTATACATTCATTTGGGAGAGCCTTCTCTGGAGAAGGATTTCTTCATAGACGCGACTTTCCAGCTGGTTCTGTCCAAAGGATTCACGATGAAGGAAATAAACGGCTTAAAACAACTGACCTAATTTCTTCTAAAGAGCAAACTTTGCATGAACTTCCTTACTCTTTCGGCAGGAGTTATCTTCGATACAGGTCGCTACTTCTCCAATGAAGACTCAATAAGGTCGATCCTTTATTAAACTGCCGAACATTCCTGACTTCCCTTAATCCTTCATATCCTGTACTTCAATAAAGTCTTCACTCTCCAATACGACTGAAAAGGTACATCAACAAATCTGGCAGGAAGGGTAAACTGTCAATCCAGTACTATTGTATCTTACAATAGAACGTAAAACTCCATTTTAAAAATGAAACTGCATCATAAAACAAAAACGCAATGGGAACGGGGACACTAATGTTCTAGCTGGAAAACTAACTGTGTCACCAGAGGTCTTCCCTTTTATACCCGTGGTGAACACGTCATCATGTGACCTCACATCGGCGGGAAAATTACATCAGGTGACCTCCAAAAGACGATTACGTCATTCCCACAAGAAAGTCACAAGATCTCCTTGAGGTATGTAACAATGTTTCAAATATTAGTATACCAGAGGAATGTTTCTGTACAATTTCCTCTCCTATCTCCTTATTCTCAGTATGTGAATTGAATTTTTAATTAAATTGTGTTAAGTTGAATGTACATAGAACATAGAATAGTACAGCACAGTACAGGCCCTTCGGCCCACAATATTGTGTCGACCCTTGAATCCTGCTTCCCATATATTCCCCCACCTTAAATTCCTCCATATACCTGTCTAGTAGTCTCTTAAACTTCACTAGTGTATCTGCCTCCACCACTGACTCAGGCAGTGCATTCCACGCACCAACCACTCTCTGAGTAAAAAACCTTCCTCTATATCCCCCTTGAACTTCCCACCCCTTACCTTAAAGCCATGTCCTCTTGTATTGAGCAGTGGTGCCCTGGGGAAGAGGTGCTGGCTGTCCACTCTATCTATTCCTCTTAATATCTTGTATACCTCTATCATGTCTCCTCTCATCCTCCTTCTCTCCAAAGAGTAAAGCCCTAGCTCCCTTAAACTCTGATCATAATGCATACTCTCTAAACCAGGCAGCATCCTGGTAAATCTCCTCTGTACCCTTTCCAATGCTTCCACAGCCTTCCCATAGTGAGGTGACCAGGACTGGACACAGTACTCCAAGTGTGGCCTAACCAGAGTTTTATAGAGCTGCATCATTACCTCGCGACTCTTATCCCTCGACTTATGAAAGCTAACACCCCATAAGCTTTCTTAACTACCCTATCTACCTGTGAGGCAACTTTCAGGGATCTGTGGACACGTACTCCCAGATCCCTCTGCTCCTCCACACTACCAAGTATCCTGCCATTACTTTGTACTCTACCTTGGAGTTTGTCCTTCCAAAGTGTACCACCTCACACTTCTCCGGGTTGAATTCCATCTGCCACTTCTCAACCCACTTCTGCAACCTATCAATGTCTCTGCAATCTTCGACAATCCTCTACACTTTCCACGACACCACCAACCTTTGTGTCGTCTGCAAACTTGTCAACCCACCCTTCTGCCCCTATATCCAGGTCGTTAGTAAAAATCACGAAAAGTAGAGGTCCCAGAACCGATCCTTGTGGGACACCACTAGTCACAACTCTCCAATCTGAATGTACTCCCTCCACCACCACCCTCTGCCTTCTGTATTTAAATCTTGCATTCATCCTACAACTTGAAGGAGTAGAAATCTTTGCGGTAAGGCTCCATCACAATGTACAGCCATGTGAATTTATAAGTCTAATGGCTTGTTGAAAGAAGCTATCCCGTAGCACGTTGGTCCTGGTTTTAATGCTGTGGTACCATTTGCCAGACGGAAGCAGCTGAAACAGTTAATGGTTGGGGTGACTGGTGTCCCAGATGATCATCCAGGCTTTCTTTCTGCACCTGTTGCTGTAAATGTCCTTAACGGAGGGAAGTTGATGTCCACAGATGTGCTGGGCTGTCCATACCACTCTCTGCAATGCTCAGCAATCAATGTTGGTGCAGTGCCAATCCAATCCAATTCAATTCAATTCAATTTAAATTATTTTAATTCCTCTCCCGTCTCCTTCAGTTCTCTGTATGTGATCCCTTTCAATTCACTTTTCTTTCTTTCTCCTTCAGTTTTCTTTCCCCAATATTTCCTTCTTCATTTCTCTTTTCGACTCTACTCCTTATCTTCTTAAGCTTCTTGATGCTGCAGTAGCCTACTTATTGTTACAGCACCCTAATTTGTAGGGATGATTTGGAATGGAGAGGCAGATTAAGATAAAGATACAAATAAAGAACTGAGATTGTGAATGTGTGAGGCAGGGGAAAAATAGGATTCGGAAGGTTTTAGATCATACTGTACCTGTTCTCTACTTGGTTCCAAAAAACAGCAATCCGATCAATACTAAGTATCTTTAGCAACGGCTTTACCAATACTCAACCAATATCCCGTTTAGGCTGAGCTGCAAATAACTCCAGCAAAACAATGAAGAAAAAAGCAGTTTAGATATAGCTTCCCATCAAACCCATGTCACCCTCACATCGAAACCCATCTGCTACTCTTACAGTCCTCTACTCCCAATCATTGACAGATTGACAGAAACATTTAACATTTGCTTCCTATTTGGTCTTAAATTGAGCCATTACTTTCCCTCCCTTTTTGCACTACTAATTTTATTTTTTTATATATTCTTTTTATTGTAATTTATAGTTTTTATTATTATGTATTGCAAAATACTGCTTCTGCAAAACAACAAATTTCACAACATATGCCAGTGATATTAAACCAGAATCTGATTCATTGCAAATTATATAACGACCATCCCCAGATAAAGAATGTATTCTGTTTTTGCAGACATAAGTCAATTTATACACAAGTTTCTTGATTAGTCTGGCCATGAAAGGATACGGGGAGAAGGCAGGAGATTGGACACAAGATGGAAAATGGATCAGACATGGTGAAATAGTGGGAGCAGACTTGATGGGCCAAAAGGCCTAAACCTGCTCCTATATCTTATGGTCATAAAATTAGGCAATACACAAAAATTACTGCACATATTAACTATATTTCCACAGTTTTGTAACGAATGTCATCAAAAGCCTGTAAGATTTATAAGAATGAACAATTACTATAAGTGGAGAGGTAAAGGAAACTATGCCATTTGTAGGAATGAATGAATGTAGCTAATTCAGGCAATTGAATTTAATAATGTCATGGTTTGTACATGTACATGCCCACAAATTAGGCATTCATAATCCAGGAATGGCCTGTATTTATTTTAATCAAAACGACTTTATTTACCTTTGTCTTACCCCAATCGACCTGTTGCTGAAGCTTTCACCCACTCCTAATGACACTCCTTACATTGATTATTTCAACAGTCTCTTGTTCAGCTTCATTAAGTCAAATATTATCTTGTCCAAGATCCTCTTGACACTATCTGATCTATCTATATTAGCTCCTGCTCCACATAGCCTGTTCTAAGTGTCTCCTACAAGACAAGGGGCATTACTGGATAAAATCATAGTGAACCCTGACAAGCAAGCTGGGATATCAGTGGTAGGGCATAAATTTCAAGGTAGTTGTAGAAAAGGATAAGGATGACCTGGAAAATAATGTCCTGAATTGGAGGAAGACCAATCAGACTGGGAGCAGCTACTTTGCAAATAGGCCTATTTCTGACAAGTGAAAGCCAATCAAAAGTTCAGTGCTAACATGGTCTCTTAACAATGTAGGATAAGAAGAACAAGTCCAAGAAATTCTGGATGTCAAGAGGTATAGAGATAATTCAAAAAATAGGATGGTAAAGAAAGAGCATAAAAAATTAAAGAAAAGCCCTAATGATATTCTGGGTCAGAGGGAAACTGGGGGAAACAGTAGGGCTAATAAGAGTTCAAAGTACCATTCTATGTTTGGAGCTAAAAGATGTGAAATAGGTCTTCAATGAATTAATCCCATGTGTATTCACACAGAAGAAGGAGATGATATTTGGAGAATTCTGGGAAAAGGATGGTGAGACTCTAGAATAAGTTTTTGTTTTAAAAAAAGGACACATTAGGCATCTGATGGATTTTAAAAGTGGATTATTTATTTATTTAGAGATACAGTGTGGAAGAGGCCCTTCCAGTCCTCCAAGCCTTGCCACCCAGCAAGGAATGCAATTAAGATCTCCCCCATCTGTTTTGGATTACCATTCTGGTCCTTTTGCTCTTAACACACCTGTAGGATCCCTGAAGATTCCCCTTCATCTTGTCTGCTAGAGCAACTTCATGTTTTCTTTTAGCCTATCTGATTTCTTTCTTAAGTGTTCTCTTGCATTTCTTGTACTCCTTAAGCAGCTCATTTGGTCCTACTTGCTTGTACCTGCTATGCACCTCCTTTTTCTCTTCATCAGGGCCTCAATATCTCTTGAAAATGAAGGTTCCCTACAATGGTTATCTTTACTTTTTTGTTCAGACAGGCACATATAAGCTTTGTACTCTTAAAATTTTGTTTCTGAAGGCCTCCCACTTTCCGAGTACACCTTTGCCAGAAAACAGCCTGTCCCAATCCACACTTGCCAGATCATTTCTGATACCACCAAAATTGGCCCTTCTCCAATTTAGAATCTCAATCTGCAGACCAGACCTATCTCCTTGCATACTTACTTTGAAACTAATGGCATTGTGGTCATCGGATACTTATTGCTTATTTAGTATCATTTCTTTTTGTTCTTTCTTGTTGTATTTACACAGCTTGTTGTCTTTTGCACGCTGGTTGTCAGCCTGTTGGAGTGGTCTCTCATTGATTCTATTATGGTCATTGGATTTACTGAGTATGCCCGCAAGTAACTGAATCTCAGCGGTGTATATGGTGATATATATATATATATATATATATATAGTGCCTATAAAAAGTATTAATCCTCCCTGGAAAGTTTCACATTTTATTGTTTTACAACATTGAATCACAGTGGATTTAATTTGGCTTTTTTGACACTGATCAACAGAAAAAGACTCTTTCATGTCAAAGCGAAAACTTATCTCTACAAAGTGATCTAAATTAATTACAAATATAAAACACGAAATAATTGATTGCATTAAGTATTTACCCCCTTCAAGTCAGTATTTACTAAGTACACTTTTGGCAGCAATTACAGCCTTGAGTCTGTGTGGATAGGTTTTGATTAGCTATGCACATCTGGGCTTTGCAATTTTTCCCCCATTTTTTACGAAACTGCTCAAGCTCTGTTAGATTGCTTGGGAATCATGAGTGAACAGTCCTTTCCCCTCTATTTATGCTCTACTTATTTAATTTATATTTTTATATATATTTATTGGAATTTACAGTTTTTTTTATTATGTATTGCAAAGCACTGCTGCCACAGAACAACACATTTCATGACATATGCTAGAGATATTTAACCTGATTCTGACTTACAGCAACGCTGCAAGGAAGATTATCATTTATGGTATTTTTTTCCCAGGCCTCATGCTTATCAATATTTACTGAATACTTTTCTATGTTAATAATGTTATCAAAATTATTCATCAATGTTTTTGTTAAATGAGCATTTTGTCCAAATGACTGCACTAAGCCATAGAACTGCATGGCTGGGTAAGAAGCAGCTCATAGTGTTTTACAGCATAGAAAAAGGCCCTCAATCATACCAACGAGTGCTGTGACCTGTATGGTGCCTCTTCTGAGCTCCTCAGAAGAGAAGCTATTAAGGCTCTTACACAGATTTCTTTTTTTTCATATTTTCTTGAGCTATGTTTATGGACTTTCAAATTCTATTAGTGAAAAGGTTATGACTTCAGATTTCATGAACAACTCAATTGAATTAACAGTCAAATAAACTTGGCATATCCAGACACAAGAATAAACCCAACCCATATTGTTCCATTTAAGCCCTCTATTAATTCCTTATGCTTTGTCTCAGAGGAAATATTCCAGATTTCTTATTCATATATGCTGGCAAAAACATTTAACCATAAAACTGAGCAGTCAGTGAGCAAATGGCTTTTGGTTTCCAGATTAATCTATACAATGAAGACACCATCAGCAGAGCATTGCTTCTAAGGTAAGGATAAGCTTAGTAAAGAAAACCAATATTAAAGCAGTATCTTTCACAATCATATTACGTTTTTTTCTTCTGTGAATCATCTTGCCTGAGAATCTATAAATGATTTGTGCATTAAGGTTTTCAACTCCCAAAATGCAAGCAAAGCACTTTATCAGATATGATGAAATGTTTAAATCAGAAGTTGAGAATAGCAATTGATTTCATCTTCCATTTATATAATTTTTCATCTTTCATCCAATGCCTTTGTAAGATATTTTGCATGCTATTCCATGATAAAGAATAATTAAATTAAGATTCAGTGGCATGTTTAAATAATGGGAAAAGACTTTTATTTCTAAATTTAATAGAAATTTGTAAGTTCGTTTTATTATTTTGGGAATGCTCCAGAGAATGACACCAATGCATTTCACTAATATTAATTTTCATAATCTGGATAATGATTTAGAATCTGCATCAAAAAGCAGGAAAACGCAACAGCTGATACTGCATTAATATTGAAATGTTAACTTCAAGATTTAATATGTCTCCAGGTGGCCTGGCCCTTCAATTCAAAGAAAGGTATTTTCTAACACTATAACCAGAAAAGGTTCAATTTCTTTTTCTTTTAAACTCGGTTTACATGGTGGAAGAAAAACTGATTTTAGGCATTCATTCAGATGAAGCTCATAAATGTACGAATGCAGTTATGACTTATTTTTATTTCAGCAAAACTTCATGGTTAATTTAAAGATTAGTTCGGATTGCCAATTTCAGGTAGTTTTACTGGGTTATGGCAACTAATGTTTCTTTTAATTTTAAGTTATAAATTATGGAAAATCTGTGTTTCAATATCTTTGTAAATATTTGTAACTGTGTAAAGTCTTCAGCATTTTAAAAAATTATACTGTCACAAATGACACTGTTGAGCAAGAAAGAGATAACAATACAACTACCTAGAACTTGAAATCTTTAATCCACAACTTTATTAGTACCTCAATTGTCAAACTGTGTGTAACGAGCAATATCCAAGACAGATTTAACCATTTGGAAATACTTTTGCATCGGCAATAATAAAATACTACAATCCATAAAAACAAAATCACAGAGAAAACATTGGATTAGTATAATTAATTAGCAGAATTTGCTACACTGTCATTAATTAATATATAAACACATTCTAATTAGGGGAAAAAATAAATGTACCTCATAAAATAAGATAGCAATTTAACATTGGTCTTCAAAAACTAATCAGTTTCAAATTTTGAGAAGCAATTACTCTTAAAATTATAAAACAAAATTAAGCAGGAATGTATAACTTACAAAGCCTAGGAAAAGAACTGCATAGTAATGGATTGGCAATAGAAAATAAAAAGATTTGCAGAATTCTACACAGGAATGAAAATCAAATGCAATAAATGCTGTGCAATGAAAATAAAAGATATAGGAAGTTACATATCCTTGCTTAGTTTCATAGGCGCCTGTTATTCTTAATATGGAATCTTGAGTGTTATGACCAAGCACAATCAGAAACACAGTTTTAAAAAATTGTTTATTGAGCAATAATCAGAATGTCACAGGTTCCTTTTCCCTTACCCCACTCCACCACCACCTCATTTTGGAGACTCTAATAAGATTTAGCACCCAGATGCACTGTTCTCACCAACTAGCATCATCAACAAAAACCAAGAAATAACATTTGACATACTTTCTCATCTTACAAACCACATTAGCTGATGTATTTATCAATGAACCACATTCTTTCCCTGTTACGTTACAGAGAACAATATAACAACCTTAACACTTGCCATTACACTTTGTCCTCTTTGAGTAGATCTTCCCGGACAAGTGTTTCATCATTCAATACTGATTCATGAACAACAAGCAGTTCTGACTAACTTAAAAAAAAAGGTACTGTAGGGGTGGTCATCAAAACTGATGGCATAAAGATTTAGTCCTTGATTAACAAAGAAAAAAAAATCAGTAGTATATTGGAGGATTATTATTATTATAGTTCTGCAAAGATTCATCATCCAATTCTAATTAATTCCAAATTAACTAGGCCCTTTAGGTCAGCTGCAAATTAAGATCCTAGAATAACAATCAGATCTAAACAATGCATTCAACAGCATTTTGAGCTGAATGCCCACCGTGAATCCTTCTCTACAACTTTGCACGTCAGTAAAAGATGGCTTAGTCTCTATTTCCTTGTTCCTAGTAATGCCTTGTTCTCACCTGTGGAAATCATGATCCATCAATTTACATAAGGTAACTTACTCTATATCAATTGTCTTCTTATCTGAACTTTCCCCCTAGTAAAAGGGGTTAGATTGTTCCCTCACTATTAGAAGTACAAGATGAACCTGCTTACAGTCAGCTGACTCAAATCTTACTACACAAAACAACACAAATCATTTTGTTATTATAGGAGAATACTGGCAAATAAATTCAAAAATGTGCTTTATATGATGGTGAACAACGTACTTTAAAGTATACTGTTATTTTGCGGAGTCAGGAATATATTTTTTACTTTGGTTCAAAAGGAAAAGAAGATTTCATTTTTACAAGGCCAGGCCTCAGAAGAATCTTGCACTTACCAAATTAATACAACTATTTGCAGAACAAAGAAGTTTTTGTATGAAACCAGAATCAGAAATGCAGATGCAGTATCTGTGAGAATTGCAGAAGTGGCAGAAATAGTTTTAAAATCTACAAACTGCTCATCTTTGAATCATAATAAGTCTATGAGCAAATGGAGGCAATGGTCGAACATACAGTATCCTGATGCAAGCCAGGAGCCAGGTAAAAGAATTTTAAATCAGCTGAACTAAAAGGAGAAGAATGAGTAAAGCCTGATCAAAAGTGAAGTCAACATGTTGAAAGATAAGTAAGCATAGACATCAGCTTCAGAAGATCATAAGCTGATGTACAGCAGAACAGACAATGTTATGGAAAAGGACTTCTTGAGTTTAGTAGAAGGAAACTTATTCTCTTTCAGTACTAGATTTCACATGTGTTCCGACAATTTAGAGAGTACAATATTTGTAAAGTAGTACAGACCATAAGACCACAAGATATAGGAGCAGAATTAGGCCATTTGACCCATCATGTCTATTCCTTCATTCCATCATGGCTGATTTATTATCCCTCTCAATCCGATTCTCCTGCCTTTTCCTTGTAACCTATAACACCTTGACTGATCAAGAACTGATCAACCTCTACTTTAAATATACTCAATAACTTGGCCTCCAGAGCTATCTGTGGCGATGAGTTCCACAGATTTATTATCCTCTAGCTAAAGTAATTTCTCCTCATCTCTGTCCTAAATAGTTTCCCTGTTCCCTCTGGTCCTAGACTCCCCCGCTATAAGAAACATTCTCTCCACATCTACTCTATCTAGACCTATCACACATATTGCTCCTTGTGTTCTGTAAGATAGCACTCATAAGATTAAAATGCTCTACTCTTGCAGCGTACGTAAACTTAGCTGTCAATATCAGCTTAATGCAGATGATCAGAAGACAGCCTTGGCAATGAGGCAATAGCACAACAATCTTCCAAATATTTTCTAAGGCCCTGGATTACCTAAGCTGCAAAAGGCAAATCATTACTTATTCTTCCAAATACATCCTGAAAAAAGATACTTTTCATCTTCAAAAGGACATGTATATTCTTATGGATGTAAAGTCCTGCTTTCCCTTTGGATGAAATATTGCTAACAATGCAGCTAATCTCATGGAAAGCAATTACAAACATTGATGCTCTAAATAGAGATGTAGATGTAAATTGAACAGTTTTCGATGAATACTTTATGAAATTCTTGCAAGCTGAGGATTAGCTGATAGGAGAACTTCACATGGTGACTATGACTAGAAAACTGATGATATTACTGAAAGATATTCCACAAGTTGAAAATATTTTAAATGAATGGAAATTTTAAAATATCTCCCCCCCCCCACATAAAGCCTAATTCCATACTTCATTATTGTAAAACCAGTTGCAGCAGAGGAAGCTCGTTACATGACTTTTTAGTAAAGCAATTCATCAATTTGTTCACGAAAGAGCCTTCACTAACAAAATTATATTCAGTTGCCACAGCTTAAATATCTGAAGGGCTCTATCAATTGTGGCCAAGGCAGGAATTCCCAATTCTACCAGAAGCAATTCTATATAAGTGGCTATAGCCATTTATTCTGTTGCTACACACAAAAATAATTGGAATAGATATCCTAACAGGAGTAGATATTCATAATACAGTAGATCATTAGGTAGTCTTAGAAAGCATGTAGTTAGGATACCCACAAAGATGAAGAAAAAAAAACTGAACCAATCTGGTGACAAAACAATGTAGGTATTTTCTAATGAGGCCAGCCACCTACACCAATTTACACTTTGAGTTTGCTTTGGCAGATTGTCATTTAAAGTATAGCCCAGACAGCTGCAGTTGTGGAGCAGCAGCTGCATGATGGATCTTGTTGGTAGTCTCTAAAATTGTTACATTGTTACTTCCTTTCTAATTAATTTCCACAATCAATTTTCCTAAGCTCTGTTAGCCAAAGCTGGCAGGTAACATTCTGCTCCTGCCACTTCAGTATTGACCTATTTGATCACCCATATGCAGATTCTCCAATTTCTAAAATATATAAAGAAAACTAGGCAATGTTAGACAGTCTGAACTGAAAGAAAGTCAAACTTTCAGTCTGCAGTTCCTATCAAACAGGTGGGTCCATTTTTATTATTTTACTTGTTACAATTAAAATTGCTAATGCCTTCAGAAGAAAATTAATGACAGAAATCATCAATAGAGTAAAAATAAACACTTAGGAGTTTTAATAGTAAGAGTAAGTGATTTAACCCTCAGTACTGAAAGTACAGTGCTTATCCAGAGGCATTCAATTATTCATCATAGTCTGGTGAAAAAAAACATGAACATCGCCTGGAAGTGATATATATTCAAGTGGAATGCCTGAGTTATCATTCTGTTATTGAAAGCGTCTAAAAGAAGGTTTGCTTCCAGTTACTTTTGACCACTCCTGAACCACCCCATCAAGTTATAGCAGGATGCTTTGTATAAGAATGAATCTCTTTTGTCTATGTAAAAGAGAATTGTATCATTGTCACTGCCTATTTTGTTATATCAACTGATTGCTCCTTTGTTATTTATTCTCCATTCTCTTGCCTTCATTTTCATTTTTGAAATCTTTTTATTGATATATAATCTTCGACAGCTATAAAATACAGAAGTTCAACAAATTAGTGTATATATAATTAATAAAGCTGAAGAAAAAATCATATGTGCTAATGAAAAAAAAAATTATATAAGAACAAGAGGGAAAAAAGAGAACCTCAACTAACTGAAACAAAAAACCCACTAACTACAAAACAAACAAAAAAAAACATTAGCAACCAACTCCCGGAGCAATACGTCTTACAATTATTTAAATATATATATATATATATATATATATATATGTATAAAAGAAGAAAAAGAGAACAACAACCGCTAAGTCACATTTATATAACATAAAATTGGAAGGAAATCATATAAATTAATTCAAATTAAATGATAATATTTGGCAAAAGAGCCCCACCTTCTCTCAAAATCGAATCGGGGATCAAAAGTTCTACTTTAATTTTTTCCAGACTAATGAGAAAACCATCGAATTAGTATAGGAGCAGAGGTATCTTTCCACTTCAATAAAATAGCCCTTCTTGCCAACAATGTAGTGACTGCAATTACATGTTGGTTTGAAAATGAAATACCCTGAATATGATGCGGAACTATTCCAAATAGAACAGTCAACGTATTAGGTTGTAAATTAATTTTCAAAACTTTAGAAATTATAGAAAATAAAGATTTCCAAAAAGATTTCAGTGAGGGACATGACCAGAACATATGTGACAAAGTAGCTACATCATTTTTGCACTCATCACAATAATTATCTATATTAGGAAATATTTTGGATAGCCTCTCCTTTGTTAAATAATAACGGTGAATATTTTTAAATTGAATTAAACAATGATTAGCACATATCGAAGAAGAATTAACCATTTTCAGAACTCGCATCCAATCTTCATTAACAAAAGTCATATTAAATTCTCTCTCCCAATCTTGTTTAATCTTTAATGAGAGGTTATCTTTTTGTAGTAAAAAATAAATTATAAATTCTACCAATGGAACCTCTCACTAAAGGATTCATATTCAAAATAGTATCCAACAAATCAGATTTTTATGGAAACGTAGAAACATATTTTTGTAAAAAATGTCTAACCTGAAAATATTGCAAGAAATGTGTATGAGACAGAGAGTATTTGCTAATTAACTCTTCAAAAGTCATCAATCGACCATCACTAAATAAATCTGCAAAAGAACAGATCCCCTTATTTCTCCATAAAAGAAAAATGGGATCAGTAATTGAAGGGTTAATTAGCAAATTTCAAAATACAGGGCTAGACAATTTAAATTGTTTGAAATTAAAAGAGTTGTGAAACTGAAACCAAATCCATAAGGACTGTTTAATAATAAGGTAGAGATTTAAATTGGAAATTTTAGCAAGTTGTAAAGGTAATGGAGCTCCTAATAATGAAGTTAAATAAAACTGATTAATAGCTTTAAATTCCAAATTAATCCAAGCTGGTTTTTGGTTCTTATCGAGCCAATATAACCAAAAACATAGTTGTCGAATATTAACAGCCCAATAATACAACCTTAAATTAGGTAGCGCAAGTCCACCATCTTTTTTTGGATTTTTGTAAATTAAACTTATTAACTCTTGGTTTTTTATTATTCCAAATAAAGGATGAAATAGTAGAATCAATTTGATCAAAAAAATTTTAGTTAGAAAAATAGGTATTTTTTGAAAAATATATAAAAATTTAGGTAAAATCATCATTTTCACAGAATGAATACGATCTATTAAAGAAAGTGTAAGAGAATTCCATCTAGAAAATAATTGTTTCGTAGAGTCCAATAAAGGAACTACATTAGCTTTATAAAGATCCTTATAGTTTTTTGTAATGATAATACCCAAATATTTAAAAGAATTCACAATTCTAAATGGAATATCATTATATATAAAAACAGGAACATTTAAAGGGAACAATTCACTTTTATTTAAATTAAGTTTATATCCTGAAAGTTTTCCAAAATCATTTAATAATTCCAAAATATTGGAATTAAGATAGAAACCAGAAGATCATCTGCATAAAGAGAGGTCTTATGTATGGTCCCATTTATAGAAATACCATGAATGTTTTTAGCTTCGCGAATTGTTATAGCCAAAGGCTCCAGTGCGAGATTAAATAACAAAGGACTTACTGGACACCCTTGTCGAGTACCTCGTGAAAGTAAACAAAAGGGAGACCTAAGATTATTAGTGATAACGGTAGCGATAGGGCTCGTATAGATCATTTGAATCCACTTATTAAAATTATTATCAAAGCCAAGTTTCTCAAATACATTAAACAAATAAGTCCATTCAACTCTATCAAATGTCTTTTCTGCATCCAGAGAAATAACAGATTGGGGTGTTTTGGATAATGGTGAATATATAATGTTCATCAATCTCTGAACATTAGAAAAAGAATAACGGCCTCTAATAAAGCCTGTTTGATCCACAGAGATAACTTTAGATAAAATGTTTTCCAAAACCGTTAGCCATTACCTTAGAAAGAATTTTAGCATCCACATTTAATAGTGAAATAGGTCTATAAGATGAGCATTCAGTAGGGTCTTTATCTTTCTTAAGGATTAAAGAAAAAGAAGCTTCATAAAAAGAAGAAGGTAAATTGCCTTTCTCAAAAGATTCATGAAATATTTCTGAAAGGTATGGAGAAAGTAATTTTTCAAATTTTTTGTAAAATCCTACCGAATAACCATCAAGTCCAGGAGGTTTACTTGATTGCATTGACCATATAGCTTTCTGAATTTCATGCTCAACAATTGGAGCATCAAGGGTCTGTTGGTCTTCAGCAATAATTTGAGGAGATTTAATCTTATATAAAAAAGCCTTCATTTTGGAGGGATCTGCAAGAAACTGAGGTTTATAAAGAATGGAATAAAATCCTGAAAAATATCATTAATGTCTTCATAATTACTTACTATATTTCCATTACCTTTACGAATCTTTAAAATTTGTCTTTTAGCTTTAGCAGCCCTTAATTGGGAAGCTAAACGTCTATTATTTTTACCCCAAAAATATAAAACTGACTTTTTAATTTAAGGAAATACCCTTCAATAGGATAAGATAATCATAAGTTACATTGTGATTGTAATTCCACTCTCCTTTTAAACAAATCAACATTTGGAAAAATTCCGTTGATATTATCTAAGTTTTGCCTTCATTTTAATTTCAATAGAGACAAAACTGTCACCATAAGAATGGCCTTCATCACAAGGCTGCCAATTTTCATACTTCTCTTCGGTGTAAATATTCTTTGTCAAGAAGTCGATTATTCGTCTTCCCAACAACATCAACGAAGCATTCGTACACCCATAGATTTTGAACTATATGGACCATTTCCCAGAGAGTGTGCTCGTGAATGTCGGTGCGTACCATCATTTCCTTTGGCTATGTACTGTGATAATCGAAAACTCACAAATATTCCCAATATTCCAGCGCACGTGAGATATCTTTTCCTTCAGTTCAATGAAATAGAAAGTGTGCCAGAAAATGCTTTTGTTAATGCAACATTGCTTCAAGAAATTAATTTAAGTCACAATAAATTGAAGTCTTCCAAGATCGCCAAAGGTGTTTTCGGCAAACTCAAACATCTGATTACTCTTAACCTAGCATACAACAAACTTGAAGAAATCCCAGCTCCGCTACCTAACAGTCTTGAAAGACTTTCTTTGGGTTTCAACAAAATTACTAAACTACCTGCTGATACTATACGATCATTGATAAATGTTACAATTTTGGATCTTGGTAATAACCGACTCCCTGATGGTGCAGTTAAGGGAAATCACCTTGGAAAAATGAAGAGTCTCCTACAGCTAAACTTGCGCAGTAACAAACTCAAATCCTTGCCTGGAGACCTCCCAGCTTCTCTACTACAACTTTCAGTTGAAAACAACTCTATATCGTCCATCCCAGCCAATTACTTCAGAAAAACTCCAAATCTCATTTCATTAAGGATGGCACGCAATAAGCTTAAACAAGTTCCATATGGTGTGTTCAACCTCTCAAAACTAATGGAACTGAATCTAGGTCACAACCAACTGACTAAAACTTTCTACGTTTCAAGGAATCTAGAACACCTGTATCTGAACAATAATGATTTTACAAGTATGCATACTATTATGTTACATTCTTACTAACCAAAAGTAACGATTTTTAAAATAATTGTATTAAATGCATGTTCATGCTGAGGTGGTGCTAATCTGAAAACGACTCATCAAAGTGCATTAAGTGCAAGAAGGAACATGTTTTATAAAAATAATATATAGCAAATGTTGGAATTTTCATTGAAATGTTGCATGGAACAGGTCCTACTGGCCCTTTGAGCCATGCCGCCCAGCAATCTCCCAATTTAATCCTGGCCTACTCATGGGATCATTTACAATGACCAATTAATTTACCAGCTGGTACATCTTCTGACTGTGGGAGGAAACCAGAGCACCCAGAGGCAACCCAAGCAGTCACGGGGAGAACGTACAAACTGCTTACAGGCAGCGGTGGGAATAGAACTCGGGTTGCCTGTACTGTAAAATGTTGTACTAACCACTATGCTATCATGCTGCCCTGATATATTTTTAAAATCATAATGGTATAATTACACCTTGGAGCAAAGTGATGTAAATACTCAGCAGATAGTATGGATTTGTGGATAAAGAAACATAATGAATTTTTCTGATAGGATATAATTAAAGAAAACTAATCGGAAAAATTCTGAATGATCTAGAAACATAGAAACATAGAAAATAGGTGCAGGAGTAGGCCATTCGGCCCTTCGAGCCTGCACCGCCATTTATTGTGACCATGGCTGATCATCCAACTCAGAACACCGCCCCAGCCTTCCCTCCACACCCCCTGACTCCCGTAGCCACAAGGGCCATATCTAACTCCCTCTTAAATATAGCCAATGAACTGGCCTCTGCTGCATATTTACAACATTCCTGTTACATTTTATAAAGTCCATCCATGTAATGCCCCAGTTTTTGCATCAATACCTGACTACCTTTTTTCCTTTGAGAAATAACCTTCACTTAAATTCAGGGACAAAATTTCAACTCTCACCCCAACCGAGCTGCAAATACAAATATTCCTATAGGATTACAATCTGGTGGTATCAACTAAAGGATGGCTAAGAAAGGAACAGGCACTGTAGACAAAAAAGAGATACATCCTGAATACTGAAATAATATTTTACATCATTCATTACCAAGAAGAGAATGTTGACACTTGTTCAAAAAGGATGTGGCAAAGATGAGGGATGATGTTGGAGGGTGAGAGATAAAGAGCAGAAAATGCCAGAAACAGGGACTTTTAGAGAAACAGGGATTTTAGAGATCAGGGATTAAGAGAAGTGAATTCAATACTTTACTCAAAAGTTTTTATATTTTAGTTACTGAGGATACATTCTGGTTCAGTAATTATAGTTGGCTGGGAGGAAAATGGTTTTTTTTTCGAGGAACATTGAATAAAGTGAGCTAAACATCAGTGGTGGGAAAGTAACTGGAGTCAGCATGGCTTTGTATGGCAAGGAAATTGTACCAAGTTGCCTGAAGAGGTTATCAAGAGGATTGACATACACAGGGCAGTAGAGATTGACTACATGGACTTTAGCAAGGCCTTTGACAAGGATCCACTTGATAGGCTAGTCCAGAAGACTCGATCACATGAGAATAAGGTGAGCTAGAGACAAAACTGGCTTTTTAGTAGGAGTTATATGGTAGTACTGGAAGGTTATTTTCCAGACTGGAGGCCTGTAACCAGTGGTGGGTCCAATGCTGGTTTCCATTTATATCAATAATTTGGATGGGAAACGGTGCACAATTAGTAAGGTTATGAATGACACCAAAATTAGTGGTATATTGGACGGTGAAAAAAGTTCTGCATTGTATTTAACAGATTTGAGATCAACTGGGAAAGTGGGCAAAAGAATGGCAGATGGAATTTGATTCAGACAAGTGCAAAGAGATGCATTGAATCACAACAAGGAACCCTGGGTAGTATTGCAGAACAGATAGGTCAAGGAATATGAGTAAATAGTTCACTGAAAGTGACAATATAGGTAGACAGGGTGTAAAGAAGGTGTATGCCATGTTTGCTTTCATTGGTTAAGTATTGAGTATAGGAGTTGGGACATCATGTTACAGCTATAAATGATGTTGGAGAGAATGCACTTGGATTGTGTGTGTTTCAGGATGCCGTGCTATGAGTAATGACTGGAGTAACCCAGAAAGTTTGCAGAGAAGGACATTGCTGGGATTGGAGGGTATGAGCTACAAGGATGGACTAGGTAGGCTGGAATGTTTCTCCTGGAGTAGAGGTGGTGAGTAGAATTAAGGTGAATAGTCACAGCTTTCTTCAAAGAACAGAGTTTCCCTCACTCCACCATTGATGTTACCCTCACCTATATCTCCTCTATTTCCTGGACAACTGTGCTCACCCAATCTTCTCGCAGGCTTAACAGTAATAGTGTTCCTCTTGTCATCAGCTACCATCCCATGAGCCTCCACATCCAACACGTCTCCAAAGGGATCCTACCACCAATTACATATTTACATTCGTCCCCACTCTTTGCTTTCCACGGGGATTGTCCCCTTCATGATTCCTTCGTCCATTCGTTCCTCCCTACTAATTTCCGTCCAGACACTTATTTCTGCAAGATGTCAAAGTGCTACACCTGCCCATATACCTGCTTCCTCACCTCCATTTAGGGGCCAAACAGTCTTTCCAGGTGAGGCAAAACGTCACCTGCCAATCTGCTGGGGTCTTCTATTGTATCTGGTGCTCCCGAAGCAGCCTCCGCTACCAGTAAGACCCATCTTAAATTTGAACACTACTACATCGAGCATCTCACCCCATTTACCAAAAGCAGGACTTCCCGGTGGCCAAACATTTTAATTCCGATTTCCATTCCCGTTCCGACATGTTAGCTCATGGCTTCCTCTTGTGCCACAATGAGGCCACCGTCAGGGTAGAGCAGCAACACTGTGTAGCCATCAACCTGATGGCATCAATATCAATTTCTCCTTTTGGTAAAAGAAAATCCCTCTCCCTCCCCTCTTCTTCTATTCTCCACTCTGGCCTCTTACCTTTTCTCACCTACCCATCATCTCCCCCGGGTCCCCTCCTCCTTCTCTTTCTCCTATGGTCCTCCTCTCCTATCAGATTCCTTTCTCTCCAACCCTTTACCATTCCCACACACCTGGCTTCACCTATCACCTTCCAGCTATCCTCCTTCCCCTCCCCTCATCTTTTAATATTAGCATCTTCGCCCTTCCTTTCCAGTCCTGAAGACGGGGCTTGACCCGAACATGGACTGTTTATTCATTTCCATGGACGCTGTCTGACCTGCTAAGCTCCTTGCACATTCTGTGCACATTGTTCTGGAGCTAGAGCATCTGCAGAAGTTCTTGTGTTTAGAGGTCATAGGTTTACGATAAGAGGGGAAAGATTTAAGGGAGCTATGAGTTTTTTCACACAGATGGTAGCAGGTATAAAGAATGAGTTCCAGAGAAAGTAGTAGAGCTGAGTACAATTATAATTCTTAAAAGACATTTGGACAGGTATATGAATAGGAAGGATTTAAAGAAATGGGGGCCAAACACAAGCAAATGGGACTACCACAAGTAGGCACCTTGGTTGGTGTAGACAAGTTCAGTCAAAGGGTCTGTTTCTGTGAATAACTTTATGACTTTAAAGGTTATAAAAAGCCAACTTGACATTTCCTTATCTAATATTGAGAAATTAAGGAAGATATGGCACCAAAATCAGCACACGAACTACTAAACCATATGAGAGATTAAATTTGTGATTTTTTTCCATCAATATGGCACTCCAACTGTTCAATCCAATGTTTTGTAATTCGAGGAGACACAAGTGCATAGACTCTGATCCATTCCATGATGATTGTGAACCCACTGTAATCTTCTTAACTACAGTAATATCTATAAATGTCACACAATGTTCATTTGATTGCTAATAATGTCTTTCTTTTTCCTTACAGCGCTTAATGTTACTTTGATGTGTCCTACAACCAACATAACGAATCCAAACCATCTGACCTATATTCGGCTTGAGAAAAATAAGCTGCAACGCCCTTTAAGTACATATATCTATGCCTGTTTTCCTCGTCTTCGAAACTTATTTTTCGGTGAACAGGATACTGTACCAGTTGTTGAAACCCAAGAAGCACCTGAATTGGCTGGAACACCAATTTGAGAATCAGATCACTGAATTAATTACTAATTATAATCTATATTATGCACTAACAACTTCCAAAACATAGTATGACACTACTTTTCCTACTACATATAAGCTACTTAAGCAAAAAATGTATAATTCCTACTGTTTAATTTCTCCATTGTCTAATTATTTCAAATTGTCTCAAAACTCATGAGAAGTGAAGACAAGTGTAATCATTTAACTCGTTATTTTCAAGTAATTTTTCCAATTAAGCATTTGGAAAATTCAATTAAGAATTGAATGAAAAAGTTATCAAGGCTCACAATCATGTCCTTTATATTTATGAAATTTATGCTCTCATCCCTTCTCCTTCTTCCTACAAACAAGGTAATTTTCATTCTCATCATCTTTTATCCAACCACCATGTAAATTTAATGAATCGATCCACATAATTTCTGACCCACCTACAATGTGATGAAATTCCAAGGGCATGTTCTAATCTCTTCCCTTTGTAACGTGAAACAACTCTTCTTCCCTCTCTACAGATCTTCCCTGACCTGCTGAGTATTTCCAGCGTTATTTTTTATTTCAGGAAAAAGACATTCATCTTTATTAGATGGGACATCATCAGATAACTATTAAATGTGCAATGCCACTGAACTGCAAGACTCTAGAAGAAACAGTGTTGCCTACACTCAGAACTTAACTTTGCAACTTTCAATCTCATCTATGCACATTGCAACTAACACTGAGGCAGGAGAAGTGTTCCAAAAAAAAAGTCAATGGTATATAGGCAACACACATCAAAGTTGCTGATGAACGCAGCAGGCTAGGCTGCATCTCTAGGAAGAGGTACAGTCGACATTTCAGGCCGAGACCCTTTGTCAGGACTAACCGAAGGAAGAGCTAGTACCCTTCCTTCTTAGTCTCTTACTAACTCTTCCTTCAGTTAGTCCTGACGAAGGGTCTCGGCCTGATACATCGACTGTACCTCTTCCCAGAGATACTGCCTGGCCTGCTGCGTTCACCAGCAACTTTGATGTGTGTTGCTTGAATTTCCAGCATCTGCAGAATTCCTGTTGTCAATGATATATATTCTATTTGTAATTATTATACCATTGATGCTCAAATTATCAAAGTAATCTTGAATACAACGTGAACATTTTTGATTCAGGAAAGATTGATTGTCAACTAAATTAATGGCGAGGATTCTCATAAATATGAATACCAAGTCAAAGTCATTGAAATAGGTGGAGAGTACAATTGTTGCAGGGGAATGATTATGTCTAAGTCAAACCACCAACCTACACATTAACCAAAGATAGTCTTCCACTCTAAGTATCCAATATCACTCCTTCCTTGCAGTTTTACCTATGCCAGCCCTCTGCTCATTTTATCCATGTACAAATGTTCTCAAACATTTGACTATACATTACAGCATTCATCTGCAATAAGTGAATGATAATGTTGTGAAGTCAACATGTTTAAAAAAAAATCTTTCTCTTTAGGGTTTCTTTAAAAGATCTGAGTAAATATAATTGAAAAGCTTAAACACTTGCATAAAAAGCCATATTCATTAGATCATAAGTTATAGGAGCAGAATCACGCCATTTGGCTCATTGCGTGTGCTCCGCCATTTCATCATGGCTGATCCAATTTTCCTCTCAGCCCCTTCATGAAAGAACCTTTCTTCTTATAACACACTCATCTATCATTCCCTCTTTAAAATCCAATGACTGACATATCTAAATCATTCCATCATTGGCAACTATAACAGATAATCTCTTTCTCAAAAAAGGAAGATTGAGTTAGCAATCCAACATCTGAAATGAAGTTCTGTAGGATTAAATACTCATATTGATGTTACGGATTTTAATTCTCAAGAATTTTTTGTTTTCATTATTTCTTGAAATATTGTAGCTAAGTATAACATTTTCAAGGTGACACTCAAATGGATAATTTTGTCCGCAAGGAACAAGAGGGTATGATTACTAACATATGCCTTTGTATCCAACTGTAATATCTTTATTTACCAATGTATTGCATATTTTCTCTTAGGCTATCACTATATATCATCAACAAAGTAAGCATTTCATCTCAAAAATGGAAGACCCATTCATAGTTCTTCAATCAATTTTATTTTAACAAATAAAATGTATATTAAACATGCTAAAATTACAAAAAAAGTCATATCCACTTTGAGACAAACATTGGTAGAATACATACCAGGAAGAAGAGAAAAAGTGACTATGTACGTATATTGCCTTTGATAATCTTAGTGCTTAGTTCTCGACTCTTGTCTTGCCACTGGATGCAGATGGGAATTGGGAAGAGAGAGTGAGGCTGACGCTGTGCAACTCTCCCTCACTTAAATCCAAATCAAGTGCTAGTCTCGACACCATCATATCCAGGCTGATGGCTCAGTGACATCAGCGCTGGACTCCGGAGTGAAGGTTCCCAAGTTCAAATCCAGTCGGGCAGGCACGCTTTCCATCCGTGCCAGGTTGTGTCTCGAGGTCTTCATTGATGACAATGGATGAACCTTTTTTTTGCTTCAGCTCTTTACTCTTTGTAAAGTAATACTGTACTTCCACCAAGGCAAATGGAAATAGGTGGAGAAAGGGACAGCAAAGAAAATGCAATGCAAATGACAATTGGTAGACTTTGAAAAAGGGACAGGATGAAGCAAGTGGGTATAGAATGTCAGTCAAAAAAGAAGAGGTAGGATGGAAGGGAGCAGGTGAATTTAGTGTACATGTACAGTCAATTCGAGATGGTGAAGATTTAGCCTTCTTAGTATGAACACTGTCAATTTAATTCACACCTTATGTAATCAGGAAGTGGCAGTATGTATTAGAAAGAGCAAACATTAACTAAGCGATAGTAAAAATATTTACTCCAAAATTAAATCTATAACTTGGTACAGTATTTAAATGACGATGTTGTTGGTAGCTCTCCAGTACTTAGAGGTGCCTGATGTTAGTAGTCAATGCTTTAGAATTATATCAATGAGGTGGGATCAGTGGGATCAATACTGCTCAGTAGATCTTTGTTTTGGATTTGAGGTCTTGATCTTCAAACATTCTTTTACTCAGACAGCCAAAGGTTTTATTGTGACAGTGATGACAATGGTGAATTTCACTAGATCTTTGTCTTCATTAAGAGGTGGCTCCCAAGATCTGGGAAATGGTGTACATTTTCTAGGAAAACAATATGGAAATAGTAAAGGTCATTGTAGACCTTTTCTGTTGGAGACTGATGCTGTCTACTAGGAGTGGGACGGGATCAGATTGCTAGAGTCCTTTGTTAAATACAAGGCCAAAGCACTTGCATGCTTGAGGATGAGTCAACAATAACTTGCAGCTTCAGTTCTAAATGTGCATTTATTCAAATGTCATCTAGATACTTCAAAATGGTGAAACCTTGGGTGACAATGATTCACAGCAGGTGAAATGGCAACAAGGTAAGGTCCTCTCGCAGCCAAAATGAGGCACAAATTACAGTCAGTTGGCTTTGACATGCAGATCACTTTGGTTGCATGCTGATCATCAGAATCCTCAAACAACAAGGTATTATCAGGTTCACAATGGAAAAAGATTTAAGTATATTTTCAAAGCCACCATACAAAAGAGGGACACCCCCATTGAACTCACAAGGATCACTGGCATACAGACCACTGAACACCTAGCAGCACCATTCAGGATGGTATTGATAGTCACAAATTCATTTCCCAGAAGCACAATGGAACCTTCAACAAACAGTGGAAAGAACTTAGTCCGTCCAAATCTCCTTACTGCCCACCCGGCCAAGTACCTTCTCCCCACAATAGCAAAGAACACAACAGCTTCATTGGTATCAACGACATAGATAGGAAAAGGGAAGAGGTCCTGAAAACAGACTACAGGGAGTTAGGAAGGAAGTTGAGAAGCGGGACCTCAAAGGTAGTAATCTCAGGATTACTGCCTGTGCCACGCGACAGTAAGTAGAGGAATTGAGTGAGGTGGAGGATAAATACGTGGCTGAGGGATTGGAGCAGGGGGCAGGGATTCAGATTTCTGGATCATTGGGACCTCTTTTGGGGCAGGCATGACCTGTACAAAAAGGACGGGTTGCACTTGAATCCAAGGGGGACCAATATCCTGGCAGGGAGGTTTGCTAAGGCTATTGGGGAGAGGCTAAACTAGAATTGCTGGGGGGTGAGAACTGAACTGATGAGACGGAGGAAGGGATGGCTGGCTCACAAACAGAGAAAGCTTGGAGACAGTGCGAGAGGGAGAATAGGAAGGTGATAGAGAAGGGATGTGCTCAGACCAATGGTTTGAGATGTGTCTATTTTAATGCAAGAAGCATCATGAACAAAGCGAATGAGCTCAGAACCTAGATCGGTACTTAGAACTGTGATGTTGTAGACATTATACAGACTTGGATGGCTCAGGGGCAGGAATGGTTACTTAAGAAGGTCAGGCTTTAGATATTTCAGAAAGGACAGGGAAGGAGGCAAAACAGGTGGGGGCATGGCACTGCTGATCAGAGATAATGTCATGGCTACAGAAAAGGAGAAAGTCATGGAAGGATTGTCTACTGAGTCTCTGTGGGTGGAAGTTAGAAACAGGAAGGGATCAATAACACTACTGGGTGTTTTTTATAGACCACACAATAGTTACAAGGACATTGAGGAGCAGATAGGGAGACAGATTCTGGAAAGGCGTAATAATAACAGGGTTGTCGTGGTGGGAGATTTTAATTTCTCAAATATTGATTGGCATCTCACTAGAGCAAGGGGTTCAGATGGGGTGTTCAGGAAGGTTTCCTGACAAAATATGTAGATAAGCCTACAAGAGGAGAGGCTGTACTTGATCTGGTATTGGGAAGTGAACCTGGTCAGGTGTCAGATCTCACAGTAAGAGAACAGTTTGGAGATAGTGATCACAATTCTTGCTCCTTTACCATAGCATTGGAGAGGGATAGGAACAGGCAAGTGAGGAAAGCGTTTAATTGGAGTAAAGGGAAATATGAAGCTATCAGGCAGGAACTTGGAAGCATAAACTGGGAACAGATGTCCTCAGGAAAATGTATGGCGAAACGTGACAAATGTTCAGGGCATATGTGCATGGTGTTCTGCATAGTTACGTTCCAATGAGGCAGGGAAAGGATGGTAGAATACAGAAACCATGCAGGATTCCCTAAAGGTTAATTTGCAGTTTGAGTCTGTGGTGAGGAAGCCAAATGCAATGCTAGCTCGAGAAAATCTGCAGATGCTGGAAATTCAAGCAACACACACAAAATGCTGGTGGAATGCAGCAGGCCAGGCAGCATCTATAGGAAGAAGTACAGTCGACGTTTTGGGCCGAGACCCTTCGTCAGGACTAACTGAAAGAAGAAATGGTAAGAGATTTGAAAGTGGGAGGGGGAGGGGGAGATCCGAAATGATAGGAGAAGACAGGAGGGGGAGGGATGGAGCCAAGAGGTGGAAAGTTGTTTGGCAAAAGGGATACAGAGCTGGAGAAAGGGGAGGATCATGGGATGGGAGGATCATGAGACAGGAGGCCTAGGGAGAAAGAAAGGGGGAGGGGACCCAGAGAAAGATAGAGAGCAGGCAAGGAGTGATTGTGAGAGGGACAGAGAGAGAAACAATAAATAATAAAAGCATCTGTTAGTCTTGCAAGACCATGGATCTGCGCCTAGAAAGTCTTCACTCTCCAGGGCGCAGGCCTGGGCAAGGTTGTATGGAAGACTGGCAGTTGCCCATACTGCAGGTCTCCCCTCTCCATGACACCGATGTCTAAGGGAAGGGCAAGGGCCGATACAGCTTGGCACCAGTGTTGTCGCAGAGCACTGTGTGGTTAAGTGCCTTGCTCAAGGGCACAACACACCGCCTCAGCTGGGGCTCAAACTCCCGACCTTCAGGTCACTAGTCGAATGCCTTAACCACTTGGCTACGTGCCCACATAATGTAAGGTGTTGAACATTGATTTCTCTAACAACCTGATAGCATGAACATTGATTTCTCTAAAACAACACCTTATATTCCGTCTGGGTAGCCTCCAACATGATGTCATGAACATTGATTTCTCTAAAACAACACCTTATATTCCGTCTGGGTAGCCTCCAACCTGATGGCATGAACATTGATTTCTCTAACTTCCGTTAATGCCCCTCCTCCCCTTCTTACCCCATCCCTTATTTATTTGTTTATTATCTCCCCCCCCCTTTTTTTCTCTCTCTGTCCCTCTTACAATCACTCTTTGCCTGCTCTCCATCTTCCTCTGGGCTCTCCTCCCCCTTTCTTTCTCCCTAGGCCTCCCGTTCCATGATCCTCCTCCTTCTCCAGCCTTGTATCCCTTTTGCCAATCAACTTTCCAGCTCTTAGCTCCATTCCTCCCCCTCCTGTCTTCTCCTATCATTTTGGATCTCCCCCTCTCAAATCTCTTACTATCTCTTCTTTCAGTTAGTCCTGATGAAGGGTCTCAGCCCGAAACGTCGACTGTACCTCTTCCTATAGATGCTGCCTGGCCTGCTGTGTTCCATCAGCATTTTGTGTGTGTTGCAATGCTAGCACTCATTTCAAGAAGACTAGAATATAAAAGCAAGGATGTAATGTTAAGACTTTATCTGGCACTGGTGAGGCCTCACTTGGAGTATTGTGAGCAGCTTGGGTCCCTTAACTGAGAAAGGACGTGCTGAAACTGGAGAGGTTTTAAGGGAGGTTCACAAAAACGATTCCAGGATTGAATGGCTTGTCACATGAAGAGCATTTGATGCCTCTGGGTCTGTATTCACTAGAATTCAGAAGAATGAGGGGTGACCTCATTGAAACCTATTGAATGGTGAAAGGCCTTGATAGAGTGGATGTGGAGAGGATGTTTCCTATGGTGGGAGAGTCTAAGACCAGAGGACACAGTCTCAAGATAGAGGGGTGTCCTTTTAGAACGGCGATGAGGAGGAATTTATTTAGCCGAAGAGTGGTGAATCTGTGGAAGTCTTTACCACAAACAGCTGTGGAGGCCAAGTCTTTATGTATATTTAAGAAGAGGGTTGATAGATTCATGATTGATCAGGGCATGAAGGAAAATAGAGAGAAGACAGGATATTGGGGTTGAGAGGAAAATTGGATCAGCCATGATGAAAGGGCAGAGCAGACTGGATGGGGATGGGCAAATGGCCTAATTCTGCTCCTATATCTCATGGTCTTATCTATCATTTTGGTCTAGAAACCACAAGGGATTCCACTTTAGTATCAAACTGCAAAATGTCAGTTCAAAGTGAAACATGAACTCTAATATTTTCTGAAACTTAGAAGTATTGATTCTCATTCTTCCTGAAGACATTTTAGAAGTCATTCAGCCCAGCAAATCTGTACAACAATCCTATTCCCTCACTTAATTGACTACAATCTATTCTTCCTCAGGTGCCGGATTCCCTACCAGCCACCACCTATAGTTGAAAATTCAAAGTAAAATTTATTAACAAAGTACATACATGTCACCACAAACTACCCTGAGATTCTTTTTCTGTGGGCATACTTAGCAAATTTATAGAACAGTAACTGTAAACAGGATCAATAAACTCAAGCTGTGTAAATGCAAATATAAATAAATAGCAATAAAAATGAGAACGTGAAATAACAAAACAAAGAGTCCTTAAAGTGAGACCAGTGTTTGTGGGAACATCAGAAGCAGGATGACTGTAGTTACCCCTTTTGTTCAAGAGCCTAATGGTTGATTGAGGGATAGCAACAGTTCTTGAGCCTGGTGGTGTGAGTCCTGAGGCATCTGTATCTTCTACCTGATTGCAGCAGCGAGAACAGAGCATAGCCTGAGTGGTGAGAATCTTTCGATGATGGATGTTGTTTTTCTATGGCAGTGTTTCATGGCGATGTGCTCAATGGTTGGGAGGGTTTTACCTGTTATGTACTGGGCCAAATACTGAATTTTTGTAGGACTTTCCACTCAAAAGCATTGGTGTTCCCAAACCAGGCTGTAATGCAGCCAGTCAGCACACTTCCCACCACACATTTCTTGACATTTGCCAAGGATTTTGCTGACATGCTGAATCTCCACAGACTCCTGAAGAAGTAGAGGCGTTGTCAAGCTTTCTTTGCAATTATATTTATATGATGGGTTCAGGGCTCAATTTACATTAGCCAACCAACCTGCATGTCTTTGGGAACTGGGACAAAACTACAGTGCCCAGGAAGACGGAGAGCTTTCAAACTGCATACACAGTCAGAATCAGAGATTAGCATTGAACCTTGGTTGCTGAAGCTACGAGGGAGCTGCATTACCCAGTGCACTGAGGAAAGTGAGAAGAAGAATTCACCTGCATTAACGAATATTTTTGCAGTGGAGCTAAATGTGGAAGGATGAGTACTATTTGCAAATGAACCGCTTTCGACCAAAGACAAATTTCCCACCATATAATACATCAATGTAAGTTTAAACAAAATATTCCGGCACAAAATGCTGGAAGAACTCAGCAAGACGACCAGCATCTACGATGGGGAAGAAACAAGGGCTGATCAGGCTGAGCTCCAGTTTCTCCAGTAGTTTATTTCTATTGCTCAAAATTTCCAACATCTGCAGAACCTCTTATGTTTATGATTCCACCACATTTGCCTTCATGAACTATCTTTTGTAACTTTGCTCTCATTCACCATACCTTTTCAAGAATTCTTAGCACCTTATTTCCCTTAAAATGCAGGATGATGGTTCATTTACTTTACAGGTTCATAAAGTAATTATTACCATCATGTCAATACCAGCTCTCAGGGAGGGCAGTACAGCTCATTCTGCCCTCTAACCTTCTTCCCAAAGGACTTCCTTTTAAATGCCACAGCTAAGTCTGCCTTCAGCACTATCTTGACTGTGCATTTGCCAACCCAACACACATACTGTTTAACTTTCTACCGCCTCCTCATTATGGTTATTTTGCCAAACATCTTCATTTCACTTCCACTAGTTCATGATAACTTTGCCATTAGGAATAGTTTCCCACCCTTTATCTGTCTACAAGCTTCCTGATTTTAAATAACTCTATCAAAACTACTCCCTACCATTTCTATTTAGGAGACATGGGCAAGTAGATGATACATAGAAACAGACCAAAAACAAAAATGAGGAAAATCGAGTCAGACGGTAGGAAGTGATGGTGAAGGTGGAGATAGCTGTCGCTGGATAATAAGCAGGAAAACCAAGGTTGCCAGTGCTGCAGTCTGATAACTGATAACAGGAACCGCAATGGAAAAGCTGAAAGGCAGATGGAACTGGAACCATGAGGGTGGAGAGGGGGGTAAATGGGAGAAAGAACTGTTGGCTGAATGTGTGGGTGGTAATATGATGGAATCGGGAGAGAAAGAGGCATGAAGATGAATGATGGGGTTTGGAGGGGTTATTGGGAAAGAGGATAAAATAGTGGGGGTGGGGGAGTCGCAGCAGGATCGAAAGCAGAGAGGGGGTGCAGGTGCAAAAAAAGAGATGAGTGTTACCTGAAAATGGAAAATTCAAGGTTCATGCCATTTGTTTGCAGACTACCCTGGCAGAATACGAGATGTTGTTATAGTTCACGTTGGGCCTCACCCTGACAGCAGAGAAGATTGAGGATACATAGTTTGATGTGGGAACGGCAAGACAGTTGAAAGGATACGCAACTGGGAGTTCAGGATGGGCAGGTGGACAGAGCACAGGCCTTCTGTGACTGGTTGCCTAGTTTGCACCTGTTCTCACTGAGATAAGAGCAGGCCACGTTTGGAGCACTGAATGTAGTAAGAGGTGCACATGAATCTATGCCTCACCTGGAAGACTGTTTAGGTAACTGGATGGTGGTGAGAGAGGAAGTGCAATAGTGAGTGTCACACCTCTTGCAGTTCCAGGGGTCAGAGGGGTTGCAAAACACCAGGAAATCATGGAGCGAGTGACCCCTGCACAAGACAGAAGCGGGTGGGAAGAATTGAATTGAATTGACTTTATTACTTACATCCTTCATTTTTTTTAACGTAGCATCCGGAGTTTCTCCGGTTAGTGGACAATTTCCCTCTACGTCTCTCTCACGTAGTGGGGAGCTGCATACGAGGCAAGTTACAGCAGTGGTTTGCCATTGCCTTCTGCCAGGCGAGTTTCCAAAGAGATCACCAGCTCGTAACCCAGCATGGATGGAAAGCGTGCAGGGAAGCCGGCTGGATTCGAACTCGGGACCTTTCGTCCTGAAGTCCGGCACTGATGCCACTATGCCACCAGCTGGGTCCATCCTTCATATACATGAGTAAAAATCTTTATGTTACGGCTCCGTCCAAATGTGCAATGTGCAATTTACAGTAACTTATAAGAAAGAGTATGTACAACAGGATAATCAATATAACATAGAAATACAGTTGTGTCAGCATTAGTTAATTAGTCTGATGGCCTGGTGGAAGAAGCTGTCCCGGAGCCTGTCGGTCCTGGCTTTCATGCTGCAGTACCATTTCCTGGATGGTAGCAGCTGGAACAGTTTGTGGTTGGGGTGACTCGGGTCCCCACTGATCATTTGGGCCATTTTTTACACACCTGGCTTTCTAAAGGTCCTGAATAGTGGGAACATCACAACTACAGATGCGCTGGGCTACCACACCACTCTACAGAGTCCTGCGATTGAGGGAAATACAGCTCCCATACCAAGCAGTGTTCTAGCCAGTCAGGATGCTCTCAATTGTCCCAATTGGATATGGGGCCCATGCCAAACTATTCAACCGTCTGAGGTGAAAGTCATAGTCATAGTCATAGTAATACTTTATTGATCCATGACAAAGAGGTGCTGTTGTGCCTTTTTCACCACCCAGCTGGGATGTACAGACCACGTGAGATCCTCAGTGATGTTTATGCTGAGGAACTTAAAGCTGTTCACCCTCTCAACCCCAGACCCATTGATGTCAATAAGGGCTTGGCTGTCTCCATTCCTCCTGTAGTTCACAAACAGCTCTTTTGTTTTTGCGACATTGAGGGAGAGGTTGTTTTCTTGACACCACTGTGTCAGAGTGATGACTTCTTCTCTGTAGGCTGCCTCATTATTATTTGACATTCAGTGTAGTGCTGTCAGCAAATTTAATTAGCAGATCGGAGCTATGGGTGACAGTCATGGGTATACAGAGAGTAAAGGAGGGGGCTTAGGACACAGCCCTGAGGGTCTGAGGGGCAGAGATGAGGGAGCCCACTCTTATCACCTGCCAGTGAGCTGACAGGAAGTCCAGGATCCAGCTACACAAGGCAGGGTGAAGGCTGAAGTCTCTGAGCTTCTTGTCGAGCCTGGAGGAAATTATGGTGTTGAATGCTGAACTGCAGTTGAAGAACAGAATTCTCACATAAGCATCCCTCTTCTCCAGATGTGTAAGGACAATGCATAGAGCTGTGGCTATTGCATCATCTGTTTATTAGTTGTGTTGGTAGGCGAATTGTAGGGGGTCCAGCGTGGGAGGACATACAAACTCCTTACAGAAGCGGCTGGAATTGAACTGGGTCACCTGTACTGTAAAGCGTTGTGCTAACCACTACTCTACCGTGTTGCCCCTATGTTAACGTGAATGCTAAAATCCTCATCATGGAAGACAGTTGATGTCATCAAAGCAGGGAGGCTGACTGGTCAGACCAACAGTGGACAGTTTTAACTACGGCCACCTCTTGTTTCAGCTTCTGCCTGTACTTTGGCAGCAGCAAGATGGAGTAGTGATCTGATTTTCCAAATGGGGGTCGAAGGAGCGCTTTGGAAGCGTTGCAGAAGGGAGAGTAGCAGTGGTCGAGTATGCTACCTCCCCGTGTGCTCACCTGGATGTGTTGGCAAAACTTCAAAGAGACTTTAGTCAGCGACACTCTATTAAAGTCACCAGTGATGATGAAGGCAGACTCCGGGTGTGCAGTCTCCAGCGTGCTGATGGTCTTGTACAGCTCCTTGACAGCCAGGTTGGTTAAGAAGCAGAACAGTTGGCAGTGGGATCTCGTTACAACTGGCAGAAATGTCAAGGGATAATGTGCCTGATGTGGAGGCTAGTAGGGTAAAAGGCAAAGTCGAGGAGAGCTCTTTCTCTGCTTGCTCTTTTGGAGATGTGGTAAGAATAAAAGTCCAAGAAACAGCAGAGATGTGAGGGAGGTCTCCATTACTCACAGTGGAGGGGAACCTGCATTTCCTGAAAAAAAGGAAGACATTTCAAATGTCCTAGAATTGAAGGCCCCATAGAGCACATCATAGAAACAGGGCCTTCGGCCTATCTAATCCATACCAAACTGTAATTCTGTCTAGTCCCATCAACCCACACTTGGACCGTAACCTTCCATACTTAGATAATTACTCTCACATCCACTTATCCAAATTTCTCTTAAATGCTGAAATTGAACCATATCCAACACTTCCACTGGAAGCTCATTCCACAGTCTCACCACCCTCTGTGTGAAGGTGTGTCTCCTCTGGTTCCCCTTTAATATTTCAATTTTCACCCTTAAATTATGTCTAGTTCTAATCTTACCAGGCCTGAGTGGAAAACGCCTGTTAGCATTTACCCTACTTGTGCACCTCAGAATTCTGCATATCTCTTTCAAATCTCCTGCTCAATCTCCTACATTCCAGGGAATAAAGTCCTAAACTTTTTAACCTTTCCCTAAAATTCAAGTCCTCAAGTCACACCAACATCAACATTTTCTCTTCTCTTTTTCAGTCTTAATGTTATCTTTCCTGCAGGTAGGTGACCAACAATTTCTTCAAATTAGGCCTCACCAGTGTCTTATACCACTTTATCATAACATCCCAACTCCTGTACTCAATTCTATGATTTATGAAGGCCAATTGTCAAGAGCTCTCTTTATTGCCCTATCTACCTACTTCAAATCTTTCAAATAATTATGGATCTCCACGGTCCCTCTGCCCTACCACACTCCACAGTGCACTGCCATTCACTGTATAAGTCCTTCTCTGGTTTGTCCTCCAAAATTGCAACACCCCATACTTGTCTGCATTAAGTTCCATCTGCCATTATTCAACCCATTTTCCCAGCTGGTCCAATTCTTGCTGCAAGCTTTGACAGCCTTCCATGCTGTCCAATACATCCCTAATCTTGGCTTCATCCACAAATTTGCTGATCCAGTTTACCACACTACTATCCAGATTATTGCTATAGATGACAAACAACAACTAACCAAGCACTGATCGCAGTGGCATACCACTAGTCACAGGCCTCCAGTCAGGGAGGCAACCATCTATTACCATTCTCTGGCCTCTTGCATAAAGCCAATGTTGAATCAATTTACTACCTCAAACTGAATGCCAAGCAACTGAACTTTTTGGACCAGCCTCCCATATGGGACTTTGTCAAAAGCCTTGCTGAAGTACTCATAGACAATATCCACTTTTACCACATTGGCCTTCATCAACTTTCCTGATAACCGCTTTGAAAAATTCTACAAGACTGGTAAGACACAATCTACCATGCACAAAGCCATGCTGACTATTTAGCTTCATCTACAGTACTTCTTACATTACAACAAGCACAACTCAAAACATTCTTTTGTCCCACCCCCACCCCCGCAACTCTGCAGTACTAGCAAACCTCCCTGTAAGGATATTGCTCCTCCTCCAGTTCAGGTGAAAATGTCCCATCTGTACAAGTCTTACTTCCGGAGCGCCTAGACGCAGCAGTACTCTCAATGGATACGATTCAATATTCCCATTTCAGCCTGATACCACAAAAAAGCACAACTGCTTGCAAGGTCAGTGCAGTCAACAAAGATGTCTTAATGCGTGTAAATGAACTATCGCTGCTTAAAACCGATGGAAACAACACCGACTGTGGTCGGAACTGCCCACGGAGGAAACCTCGGAGGTTACAAGTGATTGGGGTTACATGTGCGTTTAAGGAAATGGGGTTTTAACCTCCCTATACCGACTACCTTGCTGGCGAACGTGCAGTCTCTGGTGAATAAAATCGATGGTCTCAGAGTTAGGGTGCTGAATCAGAGGGATATTAGGACCACATATGTCCTTTGTTTCACGGAATCCCGGTTAACCCCTTCCATACCGGATGCAGCGATCCAGATCGACGGCTTTACTATACACCATCGGGATAGATCTATAGAGTCTCTTAAAAACAGAGGTGGAGGAGTATAGGAAGCAGGGAGTAAAGAAGGTGCTTGAGGAGTATTAGAAGTGCAAGAAAATACTTAAGAAAGAAATCAGGAGGGCTAAAAGAGGACATGAGGTTGCCTTGGCAGTCAAAGTGAAGGATAATCCAAAGAGCTTTTACAGGTATATTAAGAGCAAAAGGATTGTAAGGGATAATCTTGGTCCTCTTGAAGATCAGAGTGGTTGGCTATGTGCGGAACCAAAGGAAATGGGGGAGATCTTAAGTAGGTTTTTTACGTCTGTATTTACTAAGGAAACTGGCATGAAGTCTATAGAATTAAGGGAAACAAGTAGTGAGATCATGGAAACTGTACAGATTGAAAAGGAGGAGGTCCTTGCTGTCTTGAGGAAAATTAAAGTGGATAAATCCCCGGGACCTGAGAGGGTGTTCCCTCGGACCTTGAAGGAGACTAGTGTTGAAATTGCAGGGGCCCTGGCAGAAATATTTAAAATGTCGCTGTCTACAGGTGAGGTGCCAGAGGATTGGAGAGTGGCTCATGTTGTTCCGTTGTTTAAAAAAGGATTGAAAAGTAATCCGGGAAATTATAGGCCAGTAAGTTTAACGTCGGTAGTAGGTAAATTATTGGAGGGAGTACTAAGAGACAGAATCTACAAGCATTTGGATAGACAGGGACTTATTAGGGAGAGTCAACATGGCTTTGTGCGTGGTAGGTCATGTTTGACCAATCTGTTGGAGTTTTTCGAGGAGGTTACCAGGAAAGTGGATGAAGGGAAGGCAGTGGATATTGTCTACATGGACTTCAGTAAGGCCTTTGACAAGGTCCCGCATGGGAGGTTAGTTAGGAAAATTCAGTTGCTAGGTATACAGGGAGAGGTGGTAAATTGGATTAGACATTGGCTCAATGGAAGAAGCTAAAGAATGGTAGTAGAGAATTGCTTCTCCGAGTGGAGGCCTGTGACTAGTGGTGTGCCACAGGGATCAGTGCTGGGTCCATTGTTATTTGTCATCTATATCAATGATCTGGATGATAATGTGGGAAATTGGATCAGCAAATTTGCTGATGATACAAAGTTTGGAGGTGTAGTAGACAGTGAGGAAGGTTCTCAGAGCCTGCAGAGGGACTGGGACCAGCTGGAAAAATGGGCTGAAAAATGGCAGATGGAGTTTAATACAGACAAGTGTGAGGTATTGCACGTTGGAAGGACAAACCAAGGTAGAACATACAGGGTTAATGGTAAGGCACTGAGGAGTGCAGCGGAACAGATGGATCTGGGAATACAGATACAAAATTCCCTAAAACTAGCATCACAGGTAGATAGGGTTGTAAAGAGAGCTTTTGGTACATTGGCCTTTATTAATCAAAGTATTGAGTATAAGAGCTGGAATGTTATGATGAGGTTGTATAATGCATTGGTGAGGCCGAATCTGGAATATTGTGTTCAGTTTTGGTCACCAAATTACAGGAAGGATATTAATAAGGTTGAAAGAGTGCAGAGAAGGTTTACAAGGATGTTGCCGGGACTTGAGAAACTCAGTTACAGAGAAAGGTTGAATAGGTTAGGACTTTATTCCCTGGAGCGTAGAAGAATGAGGGGAGATTTGATAGAGGTATATAAAATTATGATGGGTATAGATAGAGTGAATGCAAGCAGGCTTTTTCCACTGAGGCAAGGGGAGAAAAATCCAGAGGACATGGGTTAAGGGTGAGGGGGGAAAAGTTTAAAGGGAACATTAGGGGGGCTTCTTCACACAGAGAGTGGTGGGTGTATGGAATGAGCTGCCAGACGAGGTGGTAAATGTGGGTTCTTTTTTAACATTTAAGAATAAATTGGACAGATACATGGATGGGAGGTGTATGGAGGGATATGGTCCGTGTGCAGGTCAGTGGGACTAGGCAGAAAATGGTTCGGCACAGCCAAGAAGGGCCAAAAGGTCTGTTTCTGTGCTGTAGTTTCTATGGGTCTATGGTTCTATGGAATATGCTTCATGATCAACTCTTCTTGGTGCACAAATACATCAGTGCTGTCCTAATTCTGCTCACCAGACCTGGAATATCTAGCAGTAAAGTGCCGTCCTTTTTACCTACCACGGGAGTTCTATGGGGTCATTTTGGTAGCAGTTTACATTCCACCTCAGGCCAATGTCAAGCAGGCTTTAGATAATCTGAGTAAACATAGAAACATTAAAAACTTACAGCACACTACAGGCCCTTCCGCCCACAAAGCTGTGCCGAACATGCCCTTACCTTAGAAATTACCTAGGGTTACCCATAGCCCTCTATTTTTCTGAGCTCCATGTACCTGTCCAATAGTCTCTTAAAAGACCCTATCGTATACACCTCCACCACAGTCGCCGGCAGCCCATTCCACACTCACCACTCTCTGCATAAAAAACTTACTCCTGACATCTCCTCTACACCTACTTCCAAGCACCTTAAAACTGTAGCTCTCGTGCAAGCCATTTCAACCCTAGAAAAAGCCTTTGACTATCCACACGATCAATACCTCGATCATGTAATGGGATCAACATGCACGAAACAGCGCACCCGATCGCCTTCACCATCATTTTGGGAGATTTTAACTAGGGTCAGTTTGAAAAAAATCACTAAGCAACTACTATCAACAAATCACTTGCAATACCAGAGTTCCACTGCTACACCAACAACAAAAATGCCTACTGTGCTATTCCACGCCCTCACTTCGGGAAGTCTGATCTCCTGGCTGTACTTCTACTCCCTGAGTATAGGCAGAGATTGAAGACTGCAGCACCAGCAGTGAGGACCAAGAAGGTTTGGACAAGGGAAGTACAGGAGCACTTACAGGACTGCTTCGAACCAGTGGACTGGACTGTATGCAGTGATTCATCTTCAAACCTGGATGAGTATGCTGCAGTTGTACTGACTTCATTAAAGCCTGGAAGAACACGTGCCCAGAAAGACTTACTGTACATTCCCAAACCAAAAGCTGTGGATGAATCAGGAGGTATGTCGTCTGCTGAGGGCTAGATCTGTTGTATTCAAGTTTGGCAACCCAGGCCTGTTCTAGAAAGCCAGGTATGATTTGCAGAGGGCTATTTCAAGAACGAAGAGACAATTTCAAACGAGGTTAGAGGCAACATTGGATGTATGGTATTCTGGCAGGGTCTGCAAGATATTACTTCCTAAAAAGCAAAACCCAATAGCAGGAATGTCAGCGATGCTTCACTAACAGATGAACTCAGTGCCTTCTATGTACGCTTTGAAAGGGAGAACACAACTACAACTGTGAAGATCCCTGCTGTACCTGATGACCCTATGATCTCGATCTCAGAGGCCGATGTTAGGCTGTCTAAAGAGAGTGAACCCTCAGTACCTGGTAAGGCTCTGAAAATCTGTGCCAACCAGCTAGCAGGAGTATTCAAGGACATTTTAAACCTCTCACTACAACGGGTGGAAGTTCCCAGTTGCTTCAAAAAGGCAACAGTTATACCAGTGCCTAAGAAGAACAATGTGGGCTGCCTTAATGACTATCGCCCGGTAGCACTGACATCTACAGTGATGAAATGCTTTGAGAGATTGATCATGACTACACTGAACTCCTGCCTCAACAAGGACCTGGACCCATTGCAATTTGCCTATCGCCACAATAGGTCAATGGCAGATGCAATCTCAATGGCTCTCCACACGGCTTTAGACCACCTGGACAACACAAACACCTACGTCAGGATGCTGTTCATCGACTATAGGTCAGCATTTAATACCATCATTCCCACAATCCTGATTGAGAAGCTGCAGAACCTGGGCCTCTGTACCTCCCTCTGCAATAGGATCCTCAACTTCCTAACTGAAAGACCACAATCTGTGTGGATTGGTTATAACATATCCTCCTCGCTGACGATCAACACTGGCGCACCTCAGGGGTGTGTGCTTAGCCCACTGCTCTACTCTCTATATACACATGACTGTGTCGCTAGGCATAGCTCAAATACCATCCACAAATTTGCTGACAATACAACCATTGTTGGTAGAATTTCAGGTGGTGATGAGAGGGTGTACAGGAGTGAAATATACCAACTAGCGAAATGGTGCCACAGCAACAACCTGGTACTCAACGTCAGTAAGACGAAAGAGCTGATTGTGGGTTTCAGGAAGGGTAAGACGAAGGAACACATACCAATTCTCATAGAGGGATCAGAAGTGGAGAGGGTGAGCAGCTTCAAGTTCCTGGGTGTCAAGATCTCTGAGGACCTAACCTGGCCCCAACATATCGATGTAGTTATACAGAAGGCAAGACAGCAGCTATACTTTATTAGGAGTTTGAAGAGATTTGGCACGTCAACAAATACACTCAAAAACTTCTATAGTTGTACCATGGAGAGCATTCTGACAAGCTGTATCACTGTCTGGTATGGAGGGGGCTACTGCACAGGACCGAAAGAAGCTGCAGAAGATTGTAAATCTAGTCAGCTCCATCTTGGGCACCAGCCTACAAAGTACCCAGGACATCTTTAGGGAGTGGTGTCTCAGAAAGGCAGTGTCCATTATTAAGGACTTTCAGCACCCAGGGCATGCCCTTTTCTCACTGTTACCATCAAGTAGGAGGTACAGAAGCCTGAAGGCACACACTCAGCGATTCAGGAACACCTTCTTCCCCTCTGCCATCCGATTCCTAAATGGACATTGAATCTTTGGAGACTACCTCACTTTTTAAAAAATATATAGTATTTCTGTTTTTGCACGGTTTTTAAAAATCTATTCAATATACGTAATTGATTTACTTGCTTATTTATTTTATGTTATTTATTATTATTTTTTCTCTGCTACATTATGTATTGCATTGAACTGTTGCTATTAAGTTAACAAATTTCACGTCACATGCCGGTGATAATAAACCTGATTCTGATTTTCCCAGGAAGAGAGCCCGATGATCCAAAAATCTGATGCGCTTCTTCCTGCACCATCCCCTGAGCCACGTGTTAAACTGCATTATCTTCCTATTTCTGGCCACATGTTGTGTGGATAGAAATCTTGAGATCACAACTCTAGATCCTAACTTTAACCTAGCACCTAACTCCCTGAACTCATTTTGCAGGACCTCATCACTCTTCCTGCCTCTGTCATTGGTACCAACATAGGCCAAGACTTCTGGCTACTCACTCTCCCCTTTAAGAATGCTATGAGCTCAATCCAAGATTCCCTGACCCTGACACCAGGGAGACAACATACCATTCGGGACTCTAGTCCTCTCCTACAGAACCTCCTGGTCCCCTTCCCAATGAATTCCCTATATCATCTTGAGAGCAGATATGGTAGAGATGGAAAATTTGGGAGAAAGGGACAGCATTCTTGCAAAATTCAAGGTGTAAAGAGGTGTAATACAAGTAACTTTGGAAGTCAGTAGGTTTATAGCAAATATCAATAGAATTTATTTACCTCTGGTGAGATAGGTTAAACACGTTTTTCACCAACTTCAGTTGCTGGGTACTTTTCAATAGATCAGTACACTTTCACTCACTTCTAGGTCTATGCTGTGTTCTATAGTAACATAATACCACTAATTATTTGTCAGCATATAGACAATTAGTTTGCATTAACACACAGCCAATCAGGGACTTAGTCAATCTCAACTTACTTTGGGATAATTAGTTATTTTTTGGAAAACTAACCACATATTATAGGTTCAAGGAAACTGGCTTATACACAGGAAGTCCCATCTATGATGTTGGCCAAAACAGCAGGAAAAATCTTAAAAGTGACATTTGTTTTGTTTACATCTACCTCAGCATAGAGACAAGTGTATTAACATAATATGCCACCTGAAATAAGACACTCTAATAATGTTGCCACCTTTCAGAGTTCCACTAAAATATCAAATATGACAGTAGCTTTTAACAAGAAGGTCTTTAATCCATGACAACGAGATGCTTTAAAGCTAGTGTTAGATGAATACACACTCGAATGTGCCAGTGTTGATATGGTTAGTTTTCTTTCTTCTATGTCCAAATGTACACAATGCACAATGAATTGTTTTTGTTATGTTATTTTGACACAAACAAGACCCTGTGGAGTAATGTAGAAAAGAGACAATGAAGTTCAAAAAAATAGCTCCCTGATACACAGGGAGGCAGGGTAGTGTAGAAAGCATTTGGCATTCTTGCTGAATTGGGCATTGACTACAAGAGTAAGATCATTGTGTTACAATTGTAGAGAACAGTGTTGAGACTGTACATGGAATATTGTATGCAGTTCTGATTGCCAGACAACCAGAGGATAAAGGTGTAAGGGAAGAGGCGAAATATTTCCATGGGACCTGAGGGTTATGCTTTTCCAAACAGATGGTGATAGGTTTATAGAATGAGCTCCCAGAGGAAGTAGTAGAGACAGATACAATTACAATGTTTAAAAGAAATTTGGACAGGTTCATAGATAGGAAAGGTTTACAGGGATACAAGCTAAATGCATGCAAATGGGATTAACTCAGTAAGGTGTAGATCTTAGTATTTCCAAGAGAGGATGGTATGAATTTGTCAGAAATACTTCAGGTTGTGGTGTCCCCATGGTGCCTGCTTCTCATCTCTTTTACCATTAGAAATCCTGGATTTGAGAATGATAACAAAATAACTGGATTGTAGTATTGCATTCCATACATGGCATACACTGGAGCTCGATGGACTCGATGACATAGACAGTTAGCCAAAAGTATTAAGTAAGGCTTGGGGAAGAAACAAACAAAAAATTCATTACGAATATCCCCATGTTTTTTCCTATTATGATGATAAAAAGCAGCAAGACCACAAAACTGTAATGCCTCAATTCAGAACAGTACACCATATTCATGTTTCCACTAAAATTTTCAATATTTTAGTACATATGTTTTTTACATAATGTATTAAATACAAATTTCCTATCCCCTCAACTTAATTTATAAAACAGAAAACCTAGAAGTCAGAATCATTGGTCAAAATAGGAGGAAAATTTATTGTGCGTTGAACTCTTACACCATTAAAGTTCTCTAAATTATTTTTGAATGAGCTGTAGCTTTCAGAAAGAAATGCAAGGGTCTATAGCAATTCTTTTCAAGTGTTTACTCATATTTTAGTACAAAGTAGTTTTGAAAAAGATGTGATTTTATGATTGTTTTTGTCATCTTATATTTATTAAAAACATAATTCATTCATGGACTTTGAAAACTGATCACTTAGATTAGTAGTACATCAACAATCTTTAAGAGTATCAATTTCTTCATTTCTTAATAGTTTGGCTGACATAAATCAGATTTTAACCAAGAAAAATGATCAAGATAGTTCATAACTGGACGTACAGAGTTAGAAATTTATTTCAACAATTCTGAAATAAATAACCTGTTACTGTTGCAAATTTGCTAAACCAGGAGCAGAGTGTTTATGTGCACAATTCTGGCTGTCAAGATACACATCATTACTTTCTGCTAGGTACAGAGTCTTTTTTTTGGGCATAAATCTCCTCCAAACAGTTGCACAATACGCAAGACTCCTCCCTTGGAGGGTCAGACACTCTGAGCCAATAGGCTCGTCCTGGACTTATTTCCTGGCATAATTTACATATTACTATTTAACTATTTATGGTTTTATTACTATTTATTATTTATGGTGCAACTGTAACTAAAACCAATTTCCCCCAGGATCAATAAAGTATGACTATGAAGATTTGTTTCTAGTGAAATTTTCAACTTCATTGGTCAGAGAAATAACAATTTTTATTTTCTCACAGAATTTTTACTTAGTATGCTTCTCCTGAAACCATGGTGTTTAAACATTTAACACTCAAACAGTGTTTTTGTCCCCAATGAGACAATGAGACTCATGACCTCCTATGTTTGTGTCAACTGTTCTCCGCACGGATATTTGCAATTTGCTTCCCTCAGGATCACACCACACTGCTGCTGTGGATCTCTGCCACTCCAGTTTGACGCTCCCTGTGACACTAGGGAAGCACTCAAAATCCACACTCAAAAGAAAGACATCATCCACTGTTTTTCAGTCCACAGAAGAAAGCATAGCAGATTTCCCCGAAGTGCAGGTATCTGTAGAATACACTCTTGTTTTTACAGACACCTTTATGCAAACCCCTGGCAAGAATGTGTGACTGTAGCTCTGGAGGCTCTCTCTGGCCCCAGTACACAAAGAAAATATTTCCCTCAGACACACTCTCACCAGCCTGCTCAGATGCCTAAGAATCCTCTGAGAGCATCCTACTACCCCTACACTTCATTGCAATAACCATTCATTCAATTGGAATCTTCTCATGCTGGAACAAAGTTGTTGTAATAGATTGCATCTGTTGCACCACATGCTCACAATGTGAGAAGTTGCAAAGTGTCAACAGACAACAACATAAATCAATTATATCAGTTCCACACAATACATAGGGAAGCTGAACAGTGTTACACATTGAATTTTGCAATTGAAATTCACAGATTTTGTGCATCTTTCATAATGCCATTAGGGCAATGCACACAAAATGCTGGAGGAACTCAGCAGGTCAGTAAGCATCTATGGAAATGAATATACAGTCTACATTTTGGGTCGAGACCCTTCTTCAGGACTGGAAAGAAAAGGAATTTTGAATGATGTATGGATAGAGCAAACAACACACATACTCCTTTCCAGGCTGATAGGTTCCAATCAGGAAATGGCCAGATTAACTAATAAATAAAAAGTCCTTAGGGAGATTTTTTGCAAAGGTCTGGGTGGAGGGAGGGAACTAAGAAAGACACGAGTGCTCTCCCAGCCCTATATTAAAAAAAAACTTCAAACACTTTTTTTCCATTCCTGCCATGAACTGGGGTCCTTGTTTGTCTTCCAGCCAGCCTTCTGAATTTGAGAATGTTCAGGGCCTGATAATCTTTGGCACTAAGTGTTCTTTGCCAGATAAATGTCAAAAGTTAAAGTCAGCCCCCATGTTACACAACTAAGCAAATTATATTCAATTCATGTGTACTGTATCGAAAAGCACTTTAAAAATGTTAATTTAAAACACAAGATCCTGAATGTCACAGAAATGTTTGCAAAATATGCTTAGCTACCGACATAATTGAGCTTTTTATTGTTCCGTTTAGAATTTACTGACTGGCTGTGTGAACCATGACTGCTATTACAACTGTAACTAAGAATGGAGTTCAGGGGGTTAAGAAATATCACGCAGTCTCATTCTTCTGCAACTTCTGGCACCAGCTGGTGAAAGCTTTAAATACTGATTTGACAGATTCTACGTCTCAACAGCAAGGGACTGCTCTGTCCAGTATTTCAGCTTTTCAATTTTCCACAGAACTTATTTTTCTCGGTCTTTGGTCCAAAATGAATGCTGTGTGCCCTTTACTTTTTGTGATTACATTTGTACAATTAGTATTCACAGCACCAGCTAATAAGGAAGAGGAATTTAATGTGCATTATTTGGATATGGCTTCTCTTGATGCAGAACTTGATTATGAATATGAAGATGAACTACAAGAAACAAAACAAATACAGGTAATTATTTAATATTTAGGCAACTAGTCTTAGGTTCTATCTCATCAAGAAACTCACATTTACATTTGCAATGTATAAGATACATAGATCAGAAATAATATTTACAGAACAGTCATTAATGAATGTTATTGTCTTTTAGACAAATAAACAGATGGGAATAATTATTTAGTCATATAATCACTTATGTTCAAGAGCAGCAAAATATGTTTGTGGACAAAATTATTAAATAATGCTGCTTCAAAACTGTTCAATGTTATTTTATTCAGAACTCACTCTTGCTTAAACTATACTTAAGCAAGACAGTAAGTTTGAATAAAAGTCAGACAAGGGGAACACTTGAAAGTTTTATAGTACTACAGTATTATTTATAAATAATTTGGCAAACAAGTTTTGATGTGAAAAATATGGAAGTTAGTTACTATTGAGAGATGTATTACTACCAGGTCTGATATGAGTTCCATATCGGCTCATTCCACTACTTAATGCTTTGCTCAGAGTGATTGTCAAGTACCTTGCACACAACGTGTACAAGTTACTTCTAATATGTAAAAGCTATTAGAATCCAAAATAGGCTTTACTTAAGAGTGTTAAAATATGTGAGGATATCTTTTTTCTGGACCAAATCAGTGCGAGTAAATTTTTTTTTGGTTGCTGCTCATAATTAAATTGCATCGATCTCCAAATGATGTACTATAACTAAACACAGCAAAATACCAGGATGCACACTTAGACAATATTAAAATGAAAATAAAACACATTGAATTGCTACATCTGATTTTAAAATGGTTTGTAAAAATGGTTAAAAAATTAGATCTGACAACAAGGATTTTAAAAAAAATATTTTGTTTTACAACCTTCACTGCAAATAACAAAAGTAAGTCTGGCCAGATGCAGCCAGTCTGCAGGTGAAGTGGTGGTGTGCTACACATAGCATGAATATCATGTGCAGAGTGAAAGAATAACTACGTTCCAAAAAGTACTTATTACAGACAGACTCTTCTGGGACAGGTAGCACATCAGTAATGATCTCCATCAAGAGCATTAGCCTTCCACTCAATAATGGCCCCCTCCCACTTTCAAATCTCTTACTAGCTCTTCCTTCAGTTAGTCCTGACGAAGGGTCTCGGCCCGAAATGTCGACTGTACCTCTTCCTAGAGATGCTGCCTGGCCTGCTGCATTCACCAGCAACTTTGTATGTTGCTATTTTCATTTGTATACATTTTTAAAAATCCACTGAAGAGACCTAACTTTTCAACTCTAAAAAGAACAACCACAGGGATGATAATTATGGGCAAGATTGTGCTGGATTTGGCCCACTACCTGAATTTGCTGCCCACAGTGCCTACACATCCAAATGTACCTATGCTGGATACCTTCCCCCAAGCAGTCAGGCTGATCAACACTTTCACCCACTAACTTCACCACTACTTTGTTGTTTCCTGTCGATCCTTTCCATTATCAATCATAGTCCAGTTCAGGTTTTAACTCAGATATTTCTTATCCAAAAATTTTCTTTTTTTTGGAATGTTACATATATCCTTTATTCCACCCCCCCCCCGCCATTTCCACATTTATGCCCATACTTGTCCTCTTCTAGTCATTTTCAAAGCCTTCATACCATTGGCCTGTGCATTCCCATAGATAAACACTTTGAAAGCCATGCATGAGATTCTTAAAACAAGATGAATAGAAATATAATTTCTGACCTTCGTTGTTAATAAAGAGTATTAACAGAGTAAAAAACAAACTATTTGGCTACTAACAAAAACCTACATATAATTTATTAAACTGACCCAAACCTGAGTTTATGTTTCACATGGGCCTCCTCCAACTTCCGTTAAGCCTATCACACATTTCCTGTTCCATTCATTCCCTTTCATCAAATTACCATGCTTCTCCTAAACGTACCAATACTTCTCAATTCAGCTTTTCCATGCAGCAGGAATTTTCACTTTCTAATCATTTTCTGTATTAATGGCATTATTCCTGGATTTCTAATTATACACAGTTAACTGCAATAATCTAGAATTCGCTCTGTGATGCTCTGCTGTTACAGTCTTTGGAGATTCATTAACCCATAATTAATGATTTGGCGTAAACTTCAATATTGTATGTACTGTTTTTAAGGGAAAGATCATCAAAAATAAGGCCCTTTTTGAATGAATATTCCAATTGTGGACCAGGATGAATTTGTTATTAAACATTCCTTTTGGACAGGAAAAAAAATATTTGAGTAATACTGTATCAGTATTTCTGAGAAAAAAAATTAAAATTTTTTTAAAAGTTTAAAAATATTTAGATTTCATGTTCTACCTTAATGCCATGTGTATGTCTCAATCTGCAACTCACTTTCCACAAGATATTTAAAACGTGGTTCCTGTCTATAAGAATTCTTCATTCTGACTGGCTGTAAATCCTGCTTGATGACATCATCGTAAGAGGGTGCCAAAGATCCACTACTGCCTGTGCTTGGTTGTAAACCAAATCAGTAAAAGGGAAACTCACACATTGGACTGCTTAGTTTTTGCAGTAAGTTTCTACAAAGTCAGTGGCCCTTTGCAACTTCCATAGAGATTCCTCAAGCACTCCCGAGAATGGAAAATTAACGTGGAAAAGATTTCAATTGGCAAGTGGAAATTCCTATCAGTGAAACAAAATAAATGGCCAAAGATGAAAGTTTTGGTAGTATTTTTTAAAAGGGATTATTTGTTTAAAGAATATCATTCTTGAAAGCTCTAATTGATCCTATATCCACAGTTTTTGAAAGAAAGAGCAATTCCAGATTTTTGCTACTCTCTTTGTATAAAAGCGTTTCAAAATGGAATAAGTAATATCGAAAACATGTCCTGCAATTCCTGGCACCCCCAGCAGATCAATTAATTTCTCTTTATCAATGCTACTGAATCATGTCCAATATCTATCAGTCCACAAAACTCAGGCAATGCTTTATATTTGTTCATCTCTCACAGATTATTAAAATATGAGTGGCAAGAATAATAGCCATATTGTTCAGGATGTCCTCCAAAACCTGGCCTGAAAATAAAAGCATTCCAGACATTAAAGAATCTGCCAGAAATAAGAAAAAGATAACTAAGTTTGTCACGGAGGTTGCAACCTGATTTCTGAGAATGTCTTGAAGCAAAATGAATCCAAAAGAAACTCTATTTATTCAAAAAGGTAGGGAAGGCGTGTAGCAGCCAGTATTCTGCACCTGTCTCAAAATTCCCCTAATAATTTATAGCATCATGGAATGAAACCTTCTTCAAACTCTGTAAATCCCACAGAAATATATTTGGACTTTTTTTTTATTAGTTATCATATAGAAAATTTTCACATTATCAACTACATAAATGAAAAGAAGAATGAGGTAGCTAATAGTGCAAAATAAGTGCCGAACGATGTACATTGCTAAGACAAGGACTCATACACATATTAATATACATTGATGTCTCTACCCTCAGCGATAGTGCTTTGCAGAGTGTACCCAATCATACTGTCATGCACTTTTCATGATGCTTTGTTGTGGAATCTACACACGATTTATTGTTGGTGTAGATGTAACGTGAAAAATCCAAACTACGTATTTGAACAAGAGTTTTTTTTGTTGTTGAAAGCTAGAAGAAATTACCACTTCAAGGCATGATGATACTGACAAGAGCCAAGAAGTGGAACTTTCACGTTTTATCAGGTCCCCAACAATGGAGCCAGAATCAGATAATTCACCTGCTGGTGAGAACAACCTATTTTCTCATCTTATTATTTGAATACCTCTTGTATTTAAATGTTAAAATATTAGTGCTTCATCCATAAGCCAATAGCAGTAAACAAGATGCATCTTTAAAATTTCCAAATTGCAATGGCAAATGAGGACTGTAAGGTATATCTGCTAATATTCCATTCAATGAATAATGGCCCAACAAAATATGTTGGCTTTAGAATTTTAAATGGTTGTATCCTGCACACAATACTAATTATATTGTTTAATTCTATCTGAATGAGTGCAAAACAGTTATATTTGTTGGTTAAGCCAAAATTACATTTGCATATTTTCTTTCTGTAAATAAAAACAAATTTCAATAGATGGCTCAAAAAACATACACACCGTGTTCCCTTAGATATTAAGTATAATTAAACATCCAGGTTTTTTACTAATACATAATTAAACCCACATTGTTCAAAGTGAAATGAATGCAAGTTTCAACATATTTGGCAACAACTGAACAAACACAATGAGTCTACATGATGCTCGGTAATAATCACCATCAAATTGTCCACTCATGTAATACCCTAACTATTGTTTCAAATTGAGTAGCTTCATTACTACACCAACCAGTAAGTTTATTTTGCTGATTTTGAATCAACAATGCTAACAATCTGAAACTAGGAAAATCTATACCACTATATACCCTATCTAAATGCCAAACTGGATTCAAAATGTCACAAGAATTATACAGAAAACACAAACAACGCACATTATTCCACATTTTCATAATTGTAATTGAAATCAAACTGCGACACCTGATAGTTGTGAATTGTGGATCAAGTCAAAGTAACTAATAAAAGACAAATCCTCTGACAATCTGGATTCAGACACAAACTTCGTAGATATATGTTAAAGAGGTTATTAATGATGGTATTTCACTGGAACCATTGAGATATTCTTTAAAAATATATATTTCAGACATGCCAACTTGCCTTCTGTGTGTCTGCATAACTGGCTCTGTATACTGTGATGAGACTGAGATTGAAGAGATTCCTATTTTGCCAAAGGAAACATCATACCTTTATGCACGGTTCAACAATATTAAAAGGGTCACTGTAAAAGATTTTGCCGATTTCCGTGAGTACATTTTGATATTTGCGCTAAAAGCAAAATAGAGATAACACAATATGAGGAGATAAATAAATGTGACTATATACACAAATTGACAATGCTAATGGGCAAAAAAAAAATTACTTGTGTAAAAATATTTGTTGCAATGTTTACAACTTTCGATGTAAATTATTGATCTTTCAAAATATAAAAGAATTACTTTAGACTACGACTTATTGAGGTATGACACTAATAATACAAAGTTATATGGATTTCAGCACACATAAACTAGATGGTGTAGAGAAAAACAAAGTTAAAAATGATTAATTTTCTCTTGAGGAATTCGTGATTAAGATTGCGACTTTGAAATCTTGTAACAATGCAAAACACAGGATAAATCTAATTATATTTTTACCATTGATCTTTTCAAATAGTATTTCAGAAAATAATGTATAGAATACATGACTTTTTTTTGATTCAGCAATTATGAACCAGCTCCAAACTTCATATTAGAGTTTGAACATTACTCTTGAAGGAATACTTGGTCAAAACCATTCACTCACCAGTCTGACAATGACACTATAGAAAATTTATATTAGAACTGTGGTGCGACTCTTCATACTTATTGATTTGAACAATAGATGTATAGCCAATATGATATGGTTGAAAGGATTCAAAATGCAGTTCTGCCACTTGCCAGTTCTAATTATTTAGTCTAAGTAACTGGGGGAGCAACCTACCAAGGGAAAATCATAGCAGCCAGTTTTGAGATTGAGAATTCCAGACTGAACATTGACTTGCAGGTGCCAGATTCAGAGGTGATTCAGATCAAATGCACATCATTCTTAAAGGGGAGGGTGAGCAGCTGAAAGACGTAGAACATATTGGTACAAACACATAGGAGGAAAAGAGATGAGGTCCTGAGGTGTTAATATAGGGAGTTAGGAAAGCTAAGAAGCAAGACTTCAAGAGTAGTAATCTCCGGATTGCTGACTGTACCATGCACCAGTGAAGAAAAGTAAAGGATTATTTGGCAGATGAATTGGTGTAGGGGACAGCGGTTCAGACTTGTGAATCATGGGATCTCTTTTAGGAAAGTATACACTGTACAAAAGGAACTCAAGAGCGACCAATGTCATCATGGACAGGTTTGTTAGAGCTACTCAGGGAGAGTTTAAACTAAGCCAGCTGGGGGATGGGAGGTAGGTAAAAAGAGTGCCTTGGGGAGCGGCTTTGCTAATCAGGGATATTATCATTGCTATAGAAAGGAAGGATGCCATGGAAAGATCACCTAGTGAGTTACTGTGGGTGAAGTCAGAAATAGAAGGGAGCAATCACTCTATGAGGATTATTCTATAGCTCCTAGCGCCCCCCCCCCCGCCACCTCCAAAAGCAACATGGACACTGAAGAGCACAGGAGTAGGCAGATTTTGGAAAGGTGCAAAAAGAACACAGTTGTCGTCATGGGTGACTTCAACTCCCCTAATATTGACACCTCCTTGGTGCAAAAGGTTTAGTTGGAGTAGAATGTGTTAGGTGTCTACAAAAGACCTTTGACAGTATGTGGACAGGGCCTCTAAAGGAAGGGCCATACTGGATCTGGTACCAGGTAATGACGCTAGTCGAGTAACAGACCTTTCAGTGGGTGAGAAATTTTTGAGCTAGTGACCACAACTCCCAGACCTTTAGCATAGGCAAGGACAACAAATAAGAGCAGAGAATAGGAAAGAACAGTATTTAATTGGGAGAGGGCGAATTACAATGATGCTAGCAGGAAATTGGGAGTGTAAATTGGGATCAGATGTTTTCAGGGAAATGCAGCGCAGAAATGTGGAGGTTGCTTAGGGGCCACTTGCATGAGGTATTGAATAGGACTGTCCCACTAAGAGAGGAAAAAGATGATAGGGTAAAGGAACTATTGCTGATAAGAGAGGTGAAACATCTAGCCAAGGGAAAGGAGGAGGCATATGCAAAATTTATGAAGCAAAACTCAAAGCTCCTGAGAATTATAAGGTAGCCTGGAAGGAGCTGAAGTGGTGACTGAGAAGAGCTAGAAGGGCACATGAGAAGGTCATGGGCCAACGTAAGATCAAGGAGATCTCAATGCACTCTACACATACTTCAGCAACAGGACAATGACTAGAGTGAGGGTAGCACTGCTCAGGAAGCACTTGCCTGGAGGCGGAGGAGGTAGTAGAGGTCCTTAATGAATACTCTGCTTCAGGGAGGGACTTTGATGAATGTGAGGCCAGTGTAAAACAGGCGAATGTGCAGGAGCATGTTGATGTTTTGGAGGAGGTAGTATTGGAACTTCTGAAAAACATCAGAGTAGATAAGTCCCTGGGGCCGGGAAGGATGTATCCCAGATTTCTAGGGGAACTAATGGAAGAGATTGCCGGGGCAATGACAATGATCTTCAGGGCTTTGCTGGCTACAAAAGTGGTCCCAGAGGATTGGAGGATGACAATAGTTGTTCCAGTGCTCAAGCCAGGTAATAGCAATAATCCTGGGAATTACAGATCAATGAGTCTTACATCGGTGGGGAGGGGGATGGTGAATGTGGTGTACAGTGCCTATAAAATGTATTCACTTCTCCTTGGAAATTTTCATGTTTTATTGCTTTACAACATTGAATCACAGTGGATTTAATTTCACTTTTTTTTTGGACACTGGTCAACCAAAAAAGACTTTCAAGTCAAAGTGTAAACAGATCTCTACAAAGTGATCTAAATTAATTACAAATATAAAACACAAAATAATTGATTGCATAAGTATTCACCCCCTTTAATATGACACACCAAATCATCACTGGTGCATTCTATTGGTTTCAGAAGTCACATAATTAGTTAAATGGCGATCACCTGTGTGCAGTCAAGGTGCTTCAATTGATTGTAGTAAAAATACACCCGTATCTGGAAGGTCCAACTGCTGGTGAGTCAGTATCCTGGCAAAAACTACACCATGAAGACAAAAGAACACTCCATGCAGCTCTTCAAAAAAAGGTTATTGAAAAGCACAAGTCAGGAGATTGATACATGAAAAATTTCCAGGTCACTGAATATCCTTTGGAGTACAGTTAAGTCAGTCATCAAGAAATGGAAAGAATATGACACAGCTGTAAGTCTGCCTAGAGCAGGCCATCCTGAAAAACTGAGTGACTGTGCAAGAAGGGGGACTAGTGAGGGAGACCACCAAGAGACCCATGGCAACCCTGGAGGAGTTACAAGCTTCAGTGGCTAAGATGGGAGAGACTGTGCATACAACAACTGTTGCCCAGGTGCTTCACCAGTCGCAGCTTCATGGGAGAGTTGCAAAGAGAAAGCCACTGCTGGGGGAGAAAAAAACCTCACATGAAATCTCAGCCAAAGTTTGCTAGAAGGCATATGAGAGACCCTGAAGTCAGCCAAAAGAAGGTTCTATGGTTTATGAAACCAAAATTGAGCTTTTTGGCCATCAGACTAAACTCTAAGTTTGGCGTCATACCAAAGACTGCGCATCATCAAAAACACACCATCCCTACCGTGAAGTATGGTGGTGGCTGCATCATGCTGTGGGGTTGCCTCACTGTAGCCGGCCCTGGAGGCTTCTGAAGGTAGAGGGTAAAGTGAATGCAGTAAAATACAGGGAAATCCTGGAGGAAAACCTGATGCAGTCTGCAAAAGAACTGCAACTTGCAAGAAGATTTGTTTTCCAGCATGAAAATGACCCCAAGCATTAAGCCAAAGCTACACAGGAATGGCTTAAAAGCAACAAAGAATGCCCTGAAGTGGCCAAGTCAGAGTCCAGACTTCAATCCGATTGAGAATTTGTGGCTGGACTTGAAAAGAGCTGTTCACTCACAATCTCCTTGCAATCTGACAGAGCTTGAATAGTTCTGTAAAGAAGAATGGAGAAAAATTACAGTATCCAGATGCGCAAAGCTGATAGAGACCTGTTGACACAGACTCAAGGCTGTAATTGCTGCCAAAGGTGCATCTACGAAAATCTGACCTGAAGGGGGTAAATACTTATGCAATCAATTATTTTGTGTTTTATATTTGTAATTAATTTAGATCACTTTGTAGAGATCTGTTTTCACTTTAACAGGAAAGAGTCCATTTCTGTTGATCAGTGTCAAAAAAGCCAAATTAAATCCACTGTGATTCACTGTTATAAAACAATAAAACATTATGCCAACCAAGGGGGGGGTGAATACTTTTTATGGGCACTGTATATGATTTTCATCACCCCAGATGGGACTCAAGCCCACAATCCCTGGCTTAGGAGGCCAGTGCCTTATCCATTAGGTCATTGGTGCCTCAAAACCAGTTGCTTCGGGCAGGTGGGGCTTGTCAGCCTTGGACGGCAGCCCACCTAGGAGAAGGGAAAATCTGATTTTAAACGTCTGCTGCCTTGCAGCCATACCTACCCATGGGGAAAGGTTTTGGCAGTAAACCCCAAGGAAGAAATCCAGAGCCAGGGCCCCTGAGGCAGTTTGATGTCGTTTACAACTTCACCTTGGCAACCTCTGCTATGACACTGATGCCAAGCTGTATCAGCGCTTGCCTTTCCCTTGGACTACATCAGTGACATGGAGAGGGGGAACCCGCTACATGGGCAACAGCTGGTTCCTCAAATCTTCCTGCCCAGGCTTGCACCCTGGAGAGGACATAGTCAACCAGAGGCGCAAACCCATGATCCCCTGGGATAGGCGGCTGCCTAGTTCTATATGGATTTTAGTCAGGCATTTGACAACACTCTCCTTGGTCAGTTCACCCAGAAAGTCACGACACAAGGTTTACATGGAAACTTGTCTGTGTAGATTCGGATTGGCTTGTCCACAGAAGCCAGATGGGCTGCATTCTGCCTGGAGGCTGATGACCAGTGGTGTTCTGCACAGATATGTTTTGAGACCTCTTAGTTATTTTTATATATAATTTGGATCAGGAAATGGAGGCATGTATTAGTAAGTTTGCTTGAAGGTTGGCGATGTTGTGGATAGTGTAAAAGTTTATCACAAGTTACAACAGGATATAGACAGAATGCAGAGCTGATTGGATAAGTGGCAGATGGAGTTCATTGTAAAAAAGTGTGAAGCAATACACTTTGAAAGATTGGCAGAGTGAGCCACCAACACCTTTAACCTCATGGTGGCAATGACCAATACCACAGGACATTCGGTTGAGATGAACGGAGGAGAGTTTAGAGAAGATGTCAGAGGTAGGTTTTCTTTCCACAGAGAGTGCAATTGTCTGGAACGCACTGCCAGAGGTGGTAGTAGAAGGGAATATGATAGGGATATTAAATAGACTCTAAGCTGGCACATGGATGTAATAAAAAAGGAGGGCTATAGTTTGTTTAGAAGGGAAGGATTAGGTTGATCATGGAGTAGTTTTATGTAGGTCTACATGACATTCTGAGCTTAAGGGCTTGTCCTATGCTGTACTACTATGTCCAAAGTAGTACATGTTTCTGATAAAAGATTTAAGGGAAAAATCCAGTGACTAAGTATTAGACCACACAATTACATTCAGAAATCAGTGTTTGGCAATAATGAGCACAAATGATAAGCAGCTACTGCTGGAGGAATGTGCATGCCCACATGTGCATGTTGGTGAGTGTGAGGAACATGGGGTGGTGCACAGGTAGACAATGGCCTGTGTGCGCATGCCCATATGCAAATATGTGTGGTGTCGGAGCGGGTGTGTGTGTTCTGCATGTTGGATGATGATAATTCGAAAAAGGGAATTATAAAATATGTATTGCATATGCAAAAAACTTATTTTTGAGGAAATTCTGATCAAATAGTAAAACTGATGCACAAGTCATTTTCCAATCTTTTTAAAATTATATATAGCAACTCTGAGAAGGATTGATCTGAGTGGAAACCAAATTACTGAAATAGAAGATAAGGCTTTCTCACAACTTCCAGAACTGGAACATTTGACGCTTATTGATAACAGGCTCACTCGTCTGCCTGCTTTACCACCAAATCTTGTAACACTGGATGCACAACACAACCGCATCAAAAGCAATGGAATAAAACGCAATGCTTTTAAGGTAATGTGTTAAAGATTAATGTGTTAAAGAACATTAGGGCTCCTTAGGGAAGGGTCTCGGCCCGAAACGTCGACTGTACCTCTTCCTAGAGATGCTGCCTGGCCTGCTGCGTTCACCAGCAACTTTGATGTGTGTTGCTCCTTATTTTAAGTTCCCTTTGGGTGTGCTTCTCTGTCACTGAGCTTTGTTGATTGTACACCTTACTCAGCTATCAAGCAAGGGCAGAAAAGCTCTTTTCAAGTTCAATTGTCATTTAAGGCAAACACTAGAATGTCTGTAAGCATCTTGATATGGTTCCATCTTTATCACAATATTGAATAGAACAGTTCAAAGTCACTAATAAAATTAAATTTGAATGTGATAAAGATATCTTTCCTCCCCCTTCTCAATCTGTTTTGTCCTTTGACATAACCGTTCATAGCATTTTCCAAAGTCTCTCCATTGTCCAGATGGATGGAAATGCACTGGCTCCATTCTATTTATGCCACTCAGATCCTGGAGCTGGTTTCATCATTCAATGTGATCATAATTATCCATTATCTAAATTACTACCCTTTTCCTGTTTTTGTTCTATATTCTATAGAGGTGTATAAGATGATGAGAGGCATTGATCGTGTGGATAGTCAGAGGCTTTTTCCCAGGGCTGGAATGGCTAGCACGAGCGGGCACAGTTTTAAGGTGCTTGGAAGTAGGTACAGAGGAGGTGTTAGGGGTAAGTTTTTTTTTATTACGCAGAGAGAGGTGAGTGCATGGAATGTGCTGCCGGTGATGGTGGTGGAGGCTGATACGATAGGGTCTTTTAAGAGACTCCTGAACAGGTACAAGGAGCTCAGAAAAATAGAGGGCTATAGATAACCCTAGGTAATTTCTAAGGTAAGGACATGTTCGGCACAGCTTTGTGGGCTGAAGGGCCTGTATTGTTTTCTATGTTTCTATTCCCTTATCTCCTTAGCCACTGATATCAGATAGAGGTCCTTATTCAATGATTTAGCCTCAAATGTCTTCTGCGGTATTCAATTCCAGATGCTCACCTCTGTTTGAGATGAAAGTTGTGCATTAGTTTCTTACCCCGTCCTAAATGGCCTATCTTGCATATTTGGATTGTAACCTCTGTTCCAGATGACACCAGCAGAAAAATATTCCTTGCAGCTAATCTATCCAAACACAGCAGAATCTTTAAAAAATCCAATGAGGTCCCCTCTCATTCTTCTGAACTTTAGAAAATACAAATAATGAGTCCAAACTCTCTTCATACATCAGTTCCACCGTCCCAGGAATCAACATGAACAGTTTCCAAGATTGTGCGATTTAGTGGAAAATTCTGCACTATACTGAGCACAAAACATAAATATTTCATTTCACTACCTTCAAAGTTGGAGATAACAAATCTAACTGATTGTGGTTTTTTTTCCCCAGAACTTGTCCAGACTGCAATATCTTTACCTAGGATACAACAAACTGGATAAAGTACCCGCTAACTTACCTCAGACTATCCGCGTGCTTCATTTACAGGTTAGATATATAACACCTTTAAATTGAAACTAAGCTTTATCATGCTTCTACCCTATGAATATTTATTTATACTGTGCAAATCAAAAAGTACATAAAGAAATAGAAACTAGAGAATCGTTAATATTCTAGCAACATGCTCTTATATATTTTTCCCAATATAATTTGCTTACTTAATCTATTTTTCACTTTCCTGATATTTTCTGTAGTCAGGGAAATCTCTTGAGCAGGGAGGCTGTATTGCATTCAATGAAATTAATCAATATAACATGACAATGTAAATAATAATTAGTCTAATAAATAATCATTGCAATGTCCACTTTTGCGGTGCATAATAATCCTACTATACTAATCTTCTGGATTGCGCAATTATAAACAAGTGTATTTACAAGATTTTTTTTTAAAAGCAAAAGGCAGAGTTTCTTCACAGCCACAAGTCTCCATGTATCTTAAATTTCCAATAGGGCTCATAGTCAATTGTAAACAAAATTCATTCTCTACAAATTAGTTTAAGTAATGTATCCTGTGTATCCTTCTACATTTGTAGAAGAATACACAAAATCAGCATTCCTTTCTAAAAATAAAAATTTCCAGTAATTATAGCAGAGCAATAGTTGTTCAAAACTCAATGTAGAATATGCTATGACGTTTGGATATGCATCTTATCCAAAGAACAGTGAATCCTTTGTCACTAATACAAAAGAAGTTGCCAAATACTAATATATGCAATGAATAATCAATCAGCATTGCTCTCGGTGTCTGCAATTATTAAAATTCACGATTTTGAATGAGGTGAAAACATTTTCAAGGTGAAATATCTGCTGTGAAAATCTACAAATATGACCATTATTAGAAGACTCAGAGCAAATGTCCATCAATTATTTATCAAGATTGCAAGTCAATATTTCTCAAGGACTACTAAAGTATTAAATTAACTGAAATTTAACAATGCTTGTAATGTTTTTATCTTTCAGCATAACAATATATCTTCTATTACGGATAATACATTTTGCAAGTCCATGGATGCCAGTTATATCCGTGAGCAGCTGACTGAGATACGGCTTGAAGAAAATCCCATCAATTTGGCAGAATACCCCAATAGCTACATCTGCTTGCGAAGGCTGCCTATTGGGAAACCATATTTTGGGAGTGTACACTAATCCTGAAAAATCCTTAATCAGAAACTACTTAACGGTTATGGGCGAAGACCAGGATAAATTCATGGTTAGAGCATTGTACCCATGATTTCTATAGTATTATAGTCACATCATGCCAACACCCTTATATTTAACAAAACACCGCTTTTTCTAAATAGAATTTAACACCCAAGGGTTTATTTCATGGCAGTGAAAAACTCAATTCATTTACTGAAAAAAATGCAACTGCAAGTTTTTAAAATTTATTTACATTTGATTAAAGTTACGCATATTACTGTTTGACTTTTAGTTTCTGAAATACAGTACTGTATTGAACTGCATTTAATTCAGTCAAAGTAACGAATCTACATAGCTCTTCATGTAGTCATTTCATAACATTGCAGCTGCACGTCACTTACAAACATTAATTTTCTCAACAGGATTCTATTTATTAAAATAAATAAGAGAATCTTCAGAAACAGTTTTGTAAATATTTTAAAGGAAATAAATCATGTAGCTTCCAAAATAGAATCCTATTAAACCATAATTAACATTAAAACAAATCACTTAATTTATGACCTTTCTAACAAACTTCCACTCTTTCTATGACTTACAGTATATTATCATAATCTTCTAAATCATATACATTATATGATCCATAGTAACTACAACTTGGGCTTTGTATGCCTGAGAAAAGTTACAATAAATAATCTTAAAGTCAGCATAAATATGTCCATTCAATGTAGCATGACGGAAGGAAACAAAACTGCCAGTTGGATGAACCTTCATGCAGACAGTCATGGAACTACACTAGGGGGATTAAGAAAGACTTGAAATATAGCTATTGGAAATATTTATGTATATGAAGCATGTACAAGAAGCGTAGAGACAGTACACTGTGAAGGGTAAGGCCCTTAATACTGTTGATGAGCAGAGGGATCTTGGGTCCCTGACAGTGAAAGTAGATGGAAGCTGAAAAGAGATCTTACAGAGGCTTATAAGATTATGAGAGGTAAAGATAGAGTTGAAATGTCTAATATTCGAGAAGGGGTAAATTCAAAGGAGATGTGAGGAGCAAGTTTTTTTCTAAACACAGATGGTGGGTGGCTGCTGCCTAGGGTGGTGGTAGACACAGATAAATTAGAGGTTTTTAAGAGATATTTAGATAGGCACATGAACGTGAGGGAAATGGAAGAATATGGCAGAAGGGATTAGTTTAGTTGGCCATTTGACGGCTAATTGAACTGATTCAATACAACACTATGGGCTGAAGGGCCTGTTCCTGTGCTGTACTGTTCTCTGTAGGAAAGCGGAATTGTATGAAGCAGGCACAAGGGATCCAACTCCTCCTCCTATTTCCTGCATTCTTACGACAGCATTAGATACCAGCAATAGGCAAAGTGCCAAATGTGATGGCATGTTACTCAGCAAGTTCCAAGCTTAGAAAATATTTGCATAACTAGGGGACATGTGTCCAAGCATGGGACAGCTGGACATTGTCAGCATGATACAGTTCAATTTTTATACATTCACTTGACATATTGCTAGATCCTGTTCTGGAGTGCTGATGATAATTTTCACATTCAAAACACGACATATACGTAAAATGCTAGAAATTTGTAAACAGAAATTTTATAACTGTATTTTGAAGTATTTTGTCCTACCTTGAAATTGCTAAAAGTAGCTTGGCGATACTCGTACCATTTTGTAAAGACTGAGATGGTTCTGAAAAACTGTAGGAGGCTCTTCTTTTCTTCAGTTCTATAAAGAATACAATGGCAATTAAAAAGAGCAAAAACAAAATCTAAATAGTTTCAAATGAAACTCAATGTAGTGCAGTACTAAAATTTACCCAGACAAATCATTGCCAATGAAAAAAATGCAACTGCTGGAAATCTGAAATAAAAACAGAAAAAAACTCAGTAGGTCACACAACATCTGTGGAAGGAGAAACAGTTAACGTTTCAGATCTGGGAGTCTTTGTTAGAACTGGAAAAAGAGTGACCAGCTAGTTTAGGTATTAGAGAAGATTGGGAGAGCAATGGGTGGGACAAAAGGAATTTTTCTGATCAGATGAAATAATATAGGGGAGACACAGTACCATAGTGGTTAGCACAACGCTTTACAGTACCAGCAACTCAGGTTCAATTCCTGCCGCACACATAAGGAGTCTGTATGTTCTCCCCATGACTGTGTGGATATCCTCCGAGTGCTCCAGTTTTCTCCCACAGTCCAAAGACATACCATTTGGTAGGTTAATTGGTCATTGTAAATTGTCCTATGCTTAGGTTAGCATTAAATTGGGGGATTGCTGGGCTGCGCAGCTCAAAGAGCCTACTCTGCGATGTATGTCAATAAATAAATAAAGCAATTAATGGATAGTTTAAAATCAGATAAAAGTACCTTTCTCTGTCTTTTGTATTGCTCATGTTGTATAATTTGTGTAATGTTATACATGAGCAAGCCAGCTTATGAAAATGGAAGGGAAAAAATATGGTAAGCAAAAGTAGCCAGATTTCAAACAAACAGAAAGAAAGAGAGTGAGTTACCTAATCTTAGAGAATTCAGTTTCGAATCTTGTAGGCTGCAAGCTGCACAGACAGAAGATAACACTTGGTTCCTTGAGCAACACACATCAAAGTTGCTGGTGAACGCAGCAGGCCAGGCAGCATCTCTAGGAAGAGGTGCAGTCGACGTTTCGTCAGGGTCTCGGCCTGAAACATCGACTGCACCTCTTCCTAGAGTTGCTGCCTGGCCTGCTGCATTCACCAGCAACTTTTATGTGTGTTGCTTAAATTTCCAGCACCTGCAGAATTCCTGTTGTTCTTGGTTCCTTGAACTTGCTTTGGACCTCATTGTGTTGTTCGTCCATCGCTGACGTCGATGAGGTCCCATCTGGATCCAGTGGCAAGACAGAGTCTAGACGGCTGGACTAGGCGCAGTGGATGACCAGGACGTCTTCTGTGTCTTGTCCTGCTCTACACGTTTCACGACGCTTGCAGAGACCGCCTTCTTGACCGTTGGACCTTCCATAGGTCTCGTCCGCTCAATCCGCCGGAGTCTGTCTTCACATGCTGGGATAGACAACTCCCTATCACACCAAGGGTTTGAGACCTGTCGGCTACCCTCACCTGGTTTAGCCGGCTTGTCGAAGCCATTGCCCGGGGTGTGGCCGCTGTCGCATGCAAACAGCTACGGGGAGCCACAGGTGAGAGCTGAGTGCCAGGTGGGGACCAAAGGTGGACTAACCGCCTGAAAAGGACGCAACATGTTCCCTCATTGTAACATTGCAGGAGTCCACAGACAAATGCCAGAGTGGCAATGCGATGGTGAAGTAAAGTGGCAGCCAATTGGAAGGTCAGGATTGCTCCTTCAAGTATTCCACAAAGAGATCACCCAATCTCTGTTTGGTTTCTCCAATGCAGTGGAGACAAAATTTTACAATAGATTGTACAACAGATTGGAAGTGTGCAAATGAATCACTATCTGACTCAAAAAGAATGGCCAGTGGGAAGAGAAAATATCCTGTGGTTGCGCAGGAATTACCATATGATGGCAAATGATGGATGAAGAAGGAAGTCATGAAGAGTGTGATCCCTTCTAATTGCAGAAATAGAAGGGGAGAGGAATGTGTCCTCAATGATAGAATCTTATTGGAGCTGGCATATTTTGTGAGGAATGTTCTGTTGAGTGCATAAGCTGATGGAATAGAAAGTAAAAACCAATGGAGATTCTTTTCTTGGCTTGACCAAGAAGAGAAGGTGTAAGAGCAAAGATGCAAGAAATAGATGAGTTGAGGTCAGAAGCTCTATCTATTATGGTAACGAGGAAGCTACAGTTAAAAAACGAAGACATTTCAGAGGCACCTCCATGGAATCATTCACTACTGAAGCAAATGCAACAAAGGACAGAGAAGATACAGTACAGCACTGCAGAGGCCATTCAGCCCATGATGTTGTGCCAGACTTGATGCTAGTTTATACTGTGTAGTCCTCCTCTGTTTCATTCATATCCCTCCATTCCCTTCGTACTCATGTGCCTATTTAAAAGCCTCTTAAACTCCACCAAACTGCCTACGTCCACCTGCTTTCTAGCAGCCTATTCCAGGCACCAACCACTATGAATAAAAGAAAAACTTGCATGAATAACCATAAAAGCATGCCCTCTGTTATTTGACATTTCTACCCTGGGGTACAGATTTTGACTGTCTACCCTTATATATAGCTCTCATGATTAAAAAAAATCCCCAGCAGGTCTCCTTTCAGCCTCAAATGCTCTTGGGAGAACAACTCAATTTTGCCCAATTTTCATTTTAGCTCATGCCTGAGAAACTTCTTCTGCCTCTTCTCCGCAGTCTCTGCATCCTTTATATAATGGGATGACCAGAACTGAACATAATGCTCCAAGTGCTGTTTGGCTCAAGTTTATACAGCTGCAGTGTTACTTCCTTACATTTATACTCAACGCCCCAACCAGTGAAGGAAAGCAAACCATACGTTTACCACATTTCTACTCGTGTAGCCACAGTCACTGAACTATGGACCTAGAACCCAAAAGCTGCTTGCTACCCTTGTCTTTGTAGGTGTGGCACTGATTACAAGTTTGGATGGTGCTTTCAAACAGGGTATTAAATTGCTGCAATGCTTTCCATTAATGGTAAACACTGCAGCCATGATAAAAGAGTGTTTGAAAAGTGCAAAGGATGGCAATCACATAGGCTGCACTATCCTGGGTAGTGATGAGATTCTTGAAAGCTCATCATCCATTCATTCATCCAAACTAGTGGAAACTGTTTAATCATTCTTTAGATCATGTATTTTAAGTGTGCAGAAGCTTTGGGGAATCACATGCCAAGATAGTGAGCCTCTAATTTCTTCTTGTAGTAATGTGTGGTTAAGTTTCTAGCGAACGCTCAACCACAAAATGTTAATTCGATTGGATTTACTACATTTAATGCTAAGTGGGACTTCAATTATATGGAGATTTTAAAAAGTTCAGACCATTCCTCTTGGAAAGAGAAAGTAAACAAAATGACCAAATAATTATTTTGAACACTTTATGGAGAAGTTCTATTCTGTCGAATAAATGGATTAAACTTTTGGTATCCTCTTTAATATTACTGGCTAGCTTACCTTCGTATTCCATCCTTTTCTTCTCAATAACTGTTTAGTTGCCTTCTGTTGGTTTTTAAAAGCATCCCATCTTACCCCTTCCGAATTGCTTCCAGAAATTTTAGCCATTGCTGCTCTGCCAGCATTCTTTTCTAATCAATTTTGGCCAGCCTCTCTCATGCCTCTGTAATTCCCTTTACTCCACTGTAATACTAATACATCTGACTTCAGCTTCTCCTTCTCAAATTTCAGGGTGAATTCGATCATATTATGATCATTTTCCACTAAACGTTCTTTTACCTTAAACTCGCTAATCAATTCAGGTTCGTTGCACAATACCCAACCCAGAACAGCTGATCCCCTAGTGAGATCAAACACAAGCTTCTCTAAAAAGCCATCTCGTAGGCATTCTAGAAATTCTCCCTCTTGGGATCCAGAACCAACCTAATTTTTCTAATCTACCTGCATATTGAAATCCTCCATGAGTATTGTAATATTATCTTTTTGGCATACATTTTCTATCATCTGCTGTAATTTGCAGACCATATCTTTACTACGGCTTGGGGGTCTGTATATAACTCTCCTCAGGGTCTTTGAACCCTTGCCATTCCTTAGCTCTACACACAATGATTCAACACCTTCTGAACCAATGTCACCTCTTGCTAATGATTTGACTTCAATATTTTACTGCAAAATTGACTGCAACTTTGCCCTATCAGCCTCTCCTTGCTAGCAGTCTCACTACACAATGCCTCTGTTTATAAATCAACTACCTCAGCATTATCACTCGGGTACCCATCCCACTGCCAAATTAGTTAAACCCTCCTGAACAGCTCTGGCATACCTGCCTGCAAGGATATTGTTCCCCCTCAGGTTCAGGTGTAACCATCCCTTATGTACAGCTCATACCTTCCCCAGAAGAGATCCCAATGGTCCATAAATCTGAACCTTCGCCCCTGCACCAGTTCTTCAACCACGCATTCTCCTGCCAAGTTATTCTATTCTTACCCACACTGACACATGGCGCGGGCAGCAATCCAGAGATTACTACCCTGGAGGTTCTGTTTTTCAGCTTTCCACCTGGCTCCCTTTGTATAGGGGTATTGTGTATATCTCTATCAAATCTCCTCTCAATGTTCTAGGGAATAAAGTCCTCACCTGTTCAACCTCTCCCTCTAACTTACATCAAGTTCCAGCAACATCCTTGTAAATTTTCCCCGCACTCTTTCAATCTTATTTACATCTTTCTTGTAGGTAGCTGACCAAAATTAGACACATACTCCAAATTATGCCTCACCAACATTTAATATAATTTCAACATAACATCCCAACTCCTGTACTCAATACATTAATTTATGAAGGCCAAATGTGCCAAAAGCTTTCTTTACAACCCTATCTATCTTTAACACTACGTTCAGAAATTATGGATCGGTATTCTCAGATCAGCCTGTTCTACAGCACTCCTTAGCGCCCTACTGCTAACACTTGCCTGCATTAAATTCAATCCACCATTTTTCAGCCCATTTCTCCACCTGATCCATATCCTGCTGTAAGCTTTGATAATCTTCCTTGCTGTTCACTAAATCTCCAATCTTGGTGTCATATGCAAAGTTGCTGATCAAGTTTAACACATTATCATCCAGATATTGATATAGATGACAAACTACAATGGACCCAGCACTGATCCCTGCGGCACACCACCTGTCATAGGCCTTGAGTCAGAAAGACAACCACCTATAAGCCCTCTCTGGCTTATTCCGTGAAGCCAATGCCTAATCCAATTTACAACATCACCTTGAATGCTACGCGACTGAACCTTCTTGATCAAGCTCCCATACACGGCCTCGCCAAAGTCCATATAGGCAATATCCACTGCCTTGCCTTCAACAGCTTTCCTGGTAACGTCCTCGAAAAACTCTGTAAGATTAGTTAGACATGATTTACCAGATAGAAAACCATGTTGACTATCCCTAATCAGTCTCCGTCTATCAAAATACTTACATACCCAGATATATCCAGTCCCTGAGAATACCTTCCAATAACTTTCTGACTAACTGATGTCAGGTACACCGGCCTGTAATTTCCTGGCTTGCTCTTAGAACCCTTCTTAAACAACATTAGCTATCCTCCAGGCCTCCGGAACTTCACCTGCAGCTAAGCATGTTTTAAATATCTTTGCCAGGGCCTCTGTAATATCCACACTAGCCACCCACAGAGTCCGTGGGAACACCTTGTCAGGCCCTGGTGATTCAAATACCCTAATTTAACAGCAAACACTTCCTCCTCCTCCTCCTATGTAATCTGTATAGGATCCATGCCCTCACTGCTGCTTTGCCTCACTTCTATAGATTATGTCCATCTCCCAAATAAATATAGATGAAAAACCTATTTAAGACCTCCTTCACCTTTTTCAGCTCCAAGCAAACTCATGCTTTCTTTTGGACTCCTGATTTAGAACATAGAAAACCTACAACACAATACAGGCCCCTCAGCCCACAATGCTGTGCCAAACGTACTTACTTTAGAAATAGCCCTCTATTTTTCTAAGCTCCATGTACCTATCCAGGAGTCTCTTAAAAGATCCTATCGTATCCGCCTCCATCACCAGCTTAAAACTGTGCCCATGTTAGCCATTTCAGCCATCGGAAAAAGCTTCCGACTATCCACACAATCAATGCCTCTCATCTTATACACTTCCATTAGGTCACCTCCCATCCTCTGCCGCTCCGACGAGAAAAGATCGTTCACTCAACCTATTCTCATGAGTTATGCTCCTCAATCCAGGCAACATCCTTCTAAATCTCCTCTGCACCCTTTCTATAGTTTCCACATCCTTCCTGTACTGGGGTGACCAGAACTGAGCACAGTACTCCAAGTGGAGTCTATATAGCTGTAACATTACCTCTCGACTCTTAAACTCAATCCCACGGTTGATGAAGGCCAATGCACCGTATGCCTTCTTAACCACAGAGTCAACCTGCGCAGCAGCTTTGAGTGTCCTGTGGACCCAGACCCAAGATCCCTCTGATCCTCCACACTGCCAAATCCTACCATTAATACTACAAAGTTTGTATATTCTGCCATCATATTTGACCTACCAAAATGAACCATCTCACACTTATCTGGGTTGAACTCCATCTGCCACTTCTCAGCCCAGTTTTGCATCCTATTGATGTCATGCTATATCCTCTGATAGCCCACCACACTATCCACAACACCCCCAACCTTTGTGTCATCAGCAAATTTACTAACCCATCCCTCCACTTCCTCATCCAGGTCATTTATGAAAATCAAAAAGAGAAGGGGTCCCAGAACAGATCCCTGAGGTACACCACTGGTTACCAAACTCCATGCAGAATATGACCCATCTACGACCACAACCACTCTTTGTCTTCTGTGGGCAAGCCAATTCTGGATCCACAAAGCAGGTCCGCTTGGATCCCATGCCCCCTTACTTTCTCAATAAGCCTTGCATGGGGTACCTTATCAAATGCCTTGCTGAAATCCATATACACTACATCTACTGCTCTACCTTCATCAACGTGTTTCGTCACATCCTCAAAAAATTCAGTCAGGCTCGTAAGGCACGACCTGCCTTTGACAAAGCCATGCTGACTACTCCTAATCATATTATGCCTCTCAAAATGTTCATAAATCCTGCCTCTCAGGATCTTTTCTATCAACTTACTAACCACTGAAGAAAGAGTCACTGATCTATAATTTCCTGGGCTATCTTACTCCCTTTCATGAATAAGGGAACAACATTTGCAATCCTCCAATCATCCAGAACCTCTCCCGTCCCCATTGACAATGCAAAGATCATTGCCAGAGGCTCAACAATCTCCTCCCTTGCTTCCCACAGTAGCCTGGGGTAGATCTCACCTGGTCCGAGAGACTTATCCAACTTGATGCTTTCCAAAAGCTCCAACACATCCTCCTAATGTCTATATGCTCAAGCTTTTCAATCGGCTGTAAGTCACCCCTACAATTGCCAAGATCCTTTTCCATAGTGAATACTGAAGTATTCATTAAATACCTCCGCCATCTCCTCCGGTTCCATACACACTTTTCTACTGTCACACTTGATTGGTCCTATTCACTCATATCTTATCCTCTTGCTCTTCACATACTTGTAGAATGCCTTGGGTTTTTCTTTAATCCTGCTGGCCAAGGCCTTCTCAAGGCCCCTTCTGGCTCTCCTAATTTCATTCTTAAACTCCTTCCTGCTTGCCTTATAATCTGCCAGATCTCTATCATTACCTAGTTTGTTTTTTTTCGTAATTTATTTTTTATTGAATTTCACCATCAAACAAACATTTCCATAAGACGTATTTCACTTTTTGGAAGCTTTTCTTTTCTTCTTGACTAGATTTTCAATTGCCTTTGTACGCCACGGTTCCTGTACCCTGCCATCCTTTCCCTGTCTCATTGGAATGTACCTATGCAGAACCCCATGCAAATATCCCCTGAACATTTGCCACATTACTGCTGTACATTTCCCTGTGAACATCTCTTCCCAATTTATGCTTCCAAGTTCCTGCCTGATAGCTTCATATTTCCCCTTACTCCAATTAAACACTTTCCTAACTTGTCTGTTCCTGTCCCTCTTCAATGCTATGGTAAAGGAGATAGAATTGTGATCACTATCTCCAAAATGCTCTCTTACTGTGAGATCTGACACCTGACCAGGTTCATTTCCCAATACCAGATCAAGTACAGCCTCTCCTATTGTAGGCTTACCTACATATTGTGTCACGAAACCTTCCTGAACACACCTAACAAACTCCACCCTATCTAAACCCCTTGCTCTAGCAGGATGCCAATCAATATTTGGGAAATAAAAATCTCCCACGACAACCCTGTTATTATTACACCTTTCCAGAATCTGTCTCTCTATCTGCTCCTCAATGTCCCTGTTACTATTGGGTGGTCTATAAACAAACACCCAGTAGAGTTATTGACCCCTTCCTATTCCAAACTTCACCCACAGAGACTCCGTAGACAATCCCTCCATGTCTTCCTCCTTTTCTGCACCTGTGACACTATCTCTGATCAGCAGTGCCACGTCCCCAACTCTTTTGCCTCCCTTCCTGTCCTTTCTGAAACATCTAAAGCCTGGCACTCTAATTAACCATTCCTACCCCTGAGCCACCCAAGTCTCTGTAATGGCCACAGCATAGCTCCAAGTACTGATCCGCGCTCTAAGCTCACTCACTTTGTTCATGATGTTTATTGCATTAAAATAGACACATCTCAAACTTCCTATTCTCCCTCTCACACTGTCTCCAAGCTTTCTCTATTTGTGAGCCAACTGCCTCTTCCTCCATCTCTTCAGTTCGGTTCCCACCCCCCAGCAATTCTAGTTTAGCCTCTCCCCAATAGCCTTAGCAAACCTCCTTGCCAGGGTATTGGTCCCCCTCAGATTCAAGTGCAACCCATCCTTTTTGTACAGGTCACGCCTGCCCCAATAGATGTCCCAATGATCCAGAAATCTGAATCCCTGCCCCCTGCTCCAATCCCTCAGCCATGCATTTATCCTCCAACTCACTCTATTCCTATACTCACTGTCGCATGGCACAGGCAGTAATCCCGAGATTACTTCCTTTGAGGTCCTGCTTCTCAACTTCCCTCCTAACTCCCTGTCGTCTGTTTTCAGGATCTCCTCCCTTTTCGTACCTATGTCATTGGTACCAATATGTGCCACAACCTCTGGCTGTTCACCTTCCCACTTCAGGAAATCGTGGATGCGATCAGAAACATCCTGGACCCTGGCACCTGGGAGGCAAACTACCATCCATGTTTCTTTCCTGTGTCCACAGAATCACCTGCCTGACTCCCTAACTATAGAGTCCTCTATTACTGCTGTCTTCTTCCTTTCCCTACACTTCTGAGCCACAGGGCCAGACTTTGTGGCAGAGGCGCAGCCACTGTTGCTTCCCCCAGGTAGGCCATTCCCCCCAACAGTACTCACACAGGAGTACTTATTGTTAAGTTGGACAGCCACAGGGGTACTCTCTAGTATCTGACGCCTGCCCTTCCCTATTCTGACTGTTACCCACTTATCTTTCTCCCAAGGCCCCGGTGTGACTACTTGCCTAGAGCTCTTCTCTATCACCTCCTCACTTTCCCTGACCAGACTAAGGTCATCGAGCTGCATGTCTAGTTCCCTAACCCAGTCCCCAAGGAGCTGCAGCTCAACACAGCTGGTGCAGATGTGGCTGTCCGGGAGGCTGGGACTCTCCCGGACATCCCACATCTGACACCCAGCACAGAACACCAGCCTCATAGTAATCCCTCCTGTTTCTATTCTTCACAGGTAACTTACCTCGCCTTGACCCATATCGCCCAAGCCCGAATGAGCCAAAGCCCTACCACTCTGCCTCAGATCACTCCGTCCATGACAGCTACTTTGATGACCGCTCTGCAAGGCAGTGTCTCCCTTTTATGCCTGAACCTTCCCTGCTATCTAACTCATGATTGGTGCTCCAGTGATAGCCGCTGATAGGCCATGTACGATGGACAAACGCTCTTGAAGTTCCCTTTTTAAGTAACCACTGCCAACCTGTGAGAAGTCCCTCTTGGTAAAGCTCTGTTGACGCCGCCGATAGGCCAGTTACAATGGATTTGATTCTTAAGTGTTTGCTTACCTTTGTTATACTCAAGTACCTCATTTGTTCATACCTCCCTCAATATCTCTCAAAAATGAAGGTTCCCTAAACATGCTATCCTTGCCTTTTATTCTGAGAGGAACATATAAACTCTGTACTCACAAAATTTCACTTTTGAAGGCCTCACACTTACCAAGTACACCTTTGCCAGAAAACAACCTATCCCATTCCACACATGCCAGAACCTTACTGATACCATCAAAATTGGTCTTCAGTTTAGAATCTCAACCCGTAAGATCATAGAATATAAGACAAAGGAGCAGAATTAGGCTATTTGGCCTTCGAGTCTGCTACACCATTTCATCATGGCTGATTTATTGTCCCTCTCAATCCCATTCTCCTATCTTCTGTCCGTAACCTTTGATACCCTGATTAATCAAGAACCTTCACCCTCTGCCTTAAATATACCCAATGAATTGGCCTACACAGCCATCTGTGGCAACGAATTCCACAGATTCTACACCCTTTATCCTAAGAAATTTTTCCACATCTCTGTTCTAAATGGGTGACCTTCTATTCTGAGGCTGTGCCCTCTGGTCTTGGACTGCCCCACTATTGGAAGCATCCTCTCCACATTCAATGACAACCTCTTCATTCTTCTAAACTCCAGCAAGTACCCCAGAGCCATCAAACACTCATGTTAACCCTTTCATTCCTGGGATCATTCTCGTGAAGCTCATCTGGACCCTCTCCAATGCCAGCACATCTTTTTTTAGATAAGGGGTCCAAAACTAATCATAAATATTCCAAGTGTAGTCTGACCAATGTTTTATAAAGACTCGGTGTTATATCCTTGCTTTTATATTCTAGTCTTCTTAAAATGAATGTTAACATTGCATTTGCCTTCCTTACCACTGACTCAACCTGCAAGTTAAGCTTTAAGGAAACCTGCACAAGATCTCACAAGTTCTGTTGCACCTCTGATTTCTGAATTTTCTCTGCACTTAGAAAATAATTCATGCCTTCATTCTTTCTACCGGTATGTGACAATGCACTTGCCTACATTATATTCTATCTGCCACTTCTTTGCCCATTCTCTCAATCTTCGTCCTTATACAGCCATCAATTCCTTCATCCAAATCATTGATATATAACTTGAAAAGATGCATTCGCAACATCGACTCCTGTGGAACACCACTAATTACTGGCAGCCAATCTTCTATCCACGTTAGTATCCTCAACGTAATACCATGGGTTTTTATCTTGTTAAGCAGCCTCATGTGTGACACCTTGTTAAAGGCCTTCCGAAAATCCAAGTAAGCAACATCTACTGACTCTCCTCTGTCTATCTTGCCTGTTACTCCCACAAAGAATGCCACCAGGTTTTCAGGCAAGATTTCCCTTCAAGAAAATCAAGCCAACTTTGCCCTATTTGGTCATGTGCCTCCAAGTACCCTGAACCTCACCCTTAATAATAGGTTCCAACATCTTTCCTACTACTGTAGTCAGGCTAACTGGCCTATCTTCTTTTCTGCCTTCCTCCCTTTATAAAGAGTGCAATGTCATTTGCAATTTTCCAGTCCTCCAGAACCATTCCAGATCCTCTTCAACTACCTCTTTCAGAACCCTGGGGTATAGTCCAGGTAACTTACCTACCTTCAGACTTTTCAGCTTCCTAAGCACCTTCTCCTTAAGTAATAGAAATGACACTCATCTCTGCCTCTGACACATTCCTTTTCTGGCATCCTCCTACAGTGAAGACTGATGCAAAATACTTAATAAGTTCGTGCAATGATTTTTTGTCCCCATTACTATCTCTCCAGCATCATTTTCCAGTGGTCCAATATCCACTCATTTATTTTACTCTTTATATGTCTGAAAAAAAGGTTTTGTATCTTTTGAATTTTTTTGAAACTATTTCATTTTAACTCTGTGGCTTTTTATCAGCGAGCCTTCTGCTCGTTTTTGAAAGCTTCCCAATCCTCTACTTTTTCACTAATTTTTGCCCTCTTATAGGCCCTTTCTTTTGCTTTTATGCTGTCTATGTCAGCCATATTTGCCTCATCCTCCCTTTAGAATCCTTCTTCATCTTTGGGATGTATCTTTCCTACATCTTCCAAATTGCTCCCAGAAGCTCTAACCATTGCCGTTCTGCCATCATCCCTGCCAGTGTCCCCTTCCAATCAACTTCGGCCAGCTCCTCTCTCATGCCTCTGTATTTCCCTTTATTCCATTGTAATACTGATGCATCTGATTTTAGCTTCTTCTTCACAAACTACAGGGTTAATTCTATCATATTGTAAACACTGTCACTTAAGGGTTCCTTTACCTTAAACTCCCTAATCAAATCTGGCTCGATACATAATCCAGAATCGCCATTCGCCAAGTGGTCTCACCCACAAGCTGCACTAAAGAGCCATCTACAAATTCGCCCTCTTGGAATCCAGTACCAGCCTGACTTTTCCAATTTACCTGCATATTGAAAATCCCATGACTTTCACAACATTGTCCTCGCTATGTGCCTTTTCTTTCTCCCATTGTAATCTGTAGCCCATATCCTGGCTGCTCTTCAGAGAGCTGTATATTACTGCCATCAGGATCTTTTTCCTCTTGCAGTTTCTTAACTCTACCCATAAGGATTCTACACCACCTTTTTCTAAGAATTTGATTTCAATTTTTACCAACTGAGTCACCCTCCCTCTCTGCCTATCCTTTCAATACAATGTGTATTCTTGGATGTTAAGCTCTCAACTATGATCTTCTTTCAGCCACAGCTCAGCAATGCACACAACATCATACCTTACAACCTCTGAGTGACAGGATCATCTACCTTATTCCATATACTACGTGCACATCAAATATAACAGCGTCATCACCCTTTTCAATTTTGGCACCCTTTTACACTTGAACTTATCCCATTGACTGCAATGTTGCCCTATCATCTGCCTGACCTTCCTTGCAGTCTCACTATACACTGCATCTAGTTGTATACCAACTGCCCCATCCATAGCCCTATCACTCCAGATCCCATACCCCTGCTAAATTAGTTTCGGTCCTCCCCAACAAAGATATAGGCCCCCCTTGGGTTCAGATGTAAACCTTCCTTTTCATACCATCCCCAGAAAAGATCCCAATGACCCAGAAATCTGAAACCCTGCTCCCTGCACCAATTATTCAGCCACGTATTCATCTGCCAAATCATCCTATTCTTACCCGCACTGATGCATGGCACGGGCAGCAATCCGGAGATTACTACCCTGGAGGTCCTGGTTTTCAGCTTTCTGCCTAACTCCCTATATTCTTCCTTCAGCATCTCCTCCCTTTTTCTACCTATGTCATTGGTACCAATAGGTACCATGATTTCCAGCTGTTCATCCTCCCCCTTTAGAACGCTGTAGACCTGATCAAAGATATCCCTGACTCTGACAACTGGGAGACAATATCCCATCTCTTTCAAGACAGTCTGCACCTCTAATTATGGAATCCCATCACTACTGCATTCCTGTTTTCCCCCTTTCACTTCTGAGCCACAGAGAGAGGCTCAATGGCAGAGATCAAGTCATTTAGCTTTCCCCAAAAGGTCATCTCCCCCCAGCCCCCAACAGTATCCAAAGTGGTAGACTTATTATTGAGGTATACGTACTATTTCCATAATTACCTAGAAACTAATGGCATTATGATCACTAGATGCAAAGTGTTCCCCTACACAAACATCTGTCACCTGTCTCATTCCCTTATCTTTATTTATCCACATCTACATTTTTCAGAAAATATATCTAGACAGATTTTGATAATCAACAGTGCTGTATAACAAAAATGTACACTGGGGCATTGCTACTTTCTTGGCACTGTCTTTTATCAAACTTTAATGCATAAATGCTCTTTATTTCCCCAAACAATATTTCATCCACCAACTTTATAACAAACTCCAAGATACAGTATGTTACCTTCAAGAGGAAGGGAATTAAAACGATGAGTTGGTATTAGTTGAAAATCACTCTTGTGGGAAGTGCAAATCTAAAATAAGGCAACACACAATCCAAAGCAATTCGCCAGCTCACACTTTCATCTTGCTATAGATCCATGACTTCGTCCACATAGGAACTCACAGACAGATGATGCTTATTTATGTCTTATTTTAATGCCATGTTTCATGTGCATACAATAATGTTGCAACAGATTTTCATTACCAATGACTTCCCACAGTGAATTAGATCTGAGGACCAGGGATAAGCTCCACTGACCAGGCAGTACAAAATTTCATAGTCTAAAACAAAAATGTGTTGGCAAATCTTTTTCTGCAGATGTTGGGCTTAGAAAATCATTAGTCACAGCCAATTGGAACTAACGTTTTGGGCAGAAAAGGGCAGTAAAATCCATTATCCATGTGTTTCCAATTGGAAGCAGGAGATAGACATTTGGCATTTGGTCTGAGGGAATAAAAAAAATCTACAGTTAGAGAAAGTTTGGAAAGAAGAAGCCAGTTGTGTAATTGGTGACAGGTGGAATATATTGAGAAGTAGGCTGTTAATGTATTTGGAGTTGGGAATATACAATAAAAAAGAAAATCCAGGCAGGAAAAGAGTCAGAAGGGTTAATGGCTGATGTGGTACATCGTGAGGTGGGATTGAATGGTGGTTTGGGAACAGCTGGCGATCAGGGAGGGTTGCTTGAGTACAGGTTAAGTTAAATGAGTAATTTTTACCTTGCAGACCTTTGGGATTGGCAATATGATCAACAAAGTGTATACCTGAGGGAATTGTCATCCAAGTTTCCTTATAATGAACAGTGCATGACTTCATCATACTAGTTCCTCATAAATAAATTGCATAGATGAGATGCACAGTTGAACTTTCCAACTAAAATGAAACAACTCAGAAATAGTTGTTCATGTTTCATTTCAGGGGAGAAAGAAAGATTAATTTTCAATTGCCCAATGTTGAAGAAAAAACAGCTGCATGCAACTACTTGTTCAGTCAATGTACATTTAGCTAAGCAACACATACAAAATGCTGGAGGAACTCAGCAGGCCAGGCAGCATCTATGGAAAAGGGTACAGTCAACATTTCGAGCTGAGACCCTTCAAGCAGGACTGGAGAAAAAAAGACGAAGAGTAGATTTAAAAGGTGGGGGGAGGGGAGGCAGAAACACAAGGTGATAGATGAAGTACGGAGGGGGGTGAAGTAAACAGCTGGGAAGTTGATTAGTGAAAGGGATACAGAGCTGGAGAAGGGGGAGATCTAATAGGAGAGGACAGAAGGCCATGGAAGAAAGGAAAGTGGGGAGAAGCACCAGAGGGAACTGATGGTCAGCCAAGGAGATAAGCTGGGAGAGGGAAAAGAGGACCGGGATTGGCGAAAGAGGGTTGGGGGTGGGGGGAGCTTCACCAGAAATTTGAGAATTTGTGGTTCATGCCATCAGGTTGGAGGTTACTTAGGCGGAATATAAGGTATTGTTCCTCTAACCCGAGTGTGGCTTCATCACGACAGTAGAGGAAGCCATGGACTGACATTATCGGAATGGGAATGGGAAATGGAATTAAAATGGGTGACTACTGGGAGATCTTGCTTCTTCTGGTAGGTGGAACATAGGTGCTCAGCGAAGTAGTCTCCCAAGCTATGCTGGATCTCACCGATATACAGGAGACCACACTGGGAGGACCAGAGACAGTATATGACCCCATCAGACTCCCAGGTGAACTGTTGCCTCACCTAGAAGGACTGTTTGGGGCCCTGAATGGTAGTGAGGGAGGAGGAGTAGGGGCAGGTGTAGCACTTGTTCTGTTTACAAGGATAAGTGCCAGGAGGGAGATGGGAGACCAGTCGGGAGCGACAAATAAACAAGGGTGTCGCATAGGGAGCGATCCCTCCGGAAAGCAGAAAGTGGGTGGGGGGGGGGGCGGTGAATGTGCTTGGTGGTGGGATCTCATTGGAGATAGCGGAAGCTGTGGAGAGTTATGTGCTGGAATTGGAGGCTGGTGAGATGGTAGATGAGGATAAGAGGAACCCTATCCCTGGTAGGGTGGTGGGAGGATAGGAAGAGAATAGACATGCGTGAAATGGAAGAGATGTGGTTGAGGCCAGTGTTGATGGTGGAGGAAAGGAATCCCCTTTCTTTGAAAAAGGAGGACATCTCCTTCATTCTGGGATGAAAAGCTTCATCCTGAGAGCAGAAGTGGCGGAGATGGAGGAATTGAGAGAAGGGGATGGCGTTTTTTCGAGTAACAAGGAGGCAAGAGGTATAGTCCAGGTAGCTGTGAGAGCCTGTGGATTTATAGTAGACATCAGTAGATAAGCTGTCTCCAGAGACAGAGATCAAGAAAGGGGAGGAAGGTGTTGGAAATGGACCAGGTAAATTTGAGGGTAGAGTGGAATTTTGAGGCAAAGCTGATGAAGTCGACGAACTCCGCATGGGTGCAAGAAGCATCACCAATGTAGTCGTCGATGTAGCGTAGGTAAAGTGGGGAATGGACACCATTGTAGGTTTGGAATATAGACTGTTCCACGTAGCCAACAAACAGGTAGGCATAGCTGGGACCTATGTGAGTGCCCCTGGCTACAGCTTTTGTTTGAAGGAAGTGGGAGGAGCCAAAGAAGAAATTATTAAGAGTGAGGACGGAGGAAAAGTAGTGGTGGAGGGGAAATGGTTGGGTCTGGTGTCCAGAAAGAAATGGAGAGCTTTGAGGCATTCCTGGTGGGGGATGGAGGTATACAGGCTGGACATCCATAGTGAAAATAAGATGATGGGAGCTAGGGAGCTTGAAATCATTGAAAAGATCCAGAGCATGTGAAGTGTCATGGATGTAGGTAGGAAGGGACTGAACTAGAGGGATAAGACACAGTCAAGTTATATCGAGCAGATATAAGTTCAGTGGGGCAGAAGCAAGTTGAAACAATGGGTCTACCTGGATAACTGGGTTTGTGGATCTTGGGTAGGAGGTAGTAAAAGGAGGTGCGGGGTGAGGGAATTATGAGGATGGTGGCAGTGGATGGGAGATCCCCGGACCTAATAAGGTCGGTGACGGTGTGGGAGACAATGGCCTGGTGCTCCTTAGTGGAGTCCTATTTGTGTGGTGAGAAAAGGAGGTGCCTGAGAGTTGTCGCTGGACCTCAGTAAGCTAGAAGTCAGTCCACCAAACTGCTACAGCACCCCCCCTATCAGCGGGCTGATTGTGAACTTCTGGCTGTGCCCCCCCTCACTATTCCCCAACCTTTTTTCCCTCTCTGGCCTTATCTTCTTGCCTGCCCATCGCCTTCCTTTGGTGCTCCTCCCCCTGTTTCTTTCTTCCATGGCCATCTGTCCCCTCCCCCTCCTCCAGCTCTGTATCTCGTTCACCAATCAACTTCCCAGCTCTTTACTCCACCCCTCCCCCTCCTGGTTTCATCTATCACCTTGTGTTTCCCTCTCCCCCCACCTTTTAAATCTACTCTTCATCTTTTTTTTCTCCAGTCCTGCGGAAGGGTCTCGGCCAAAACGTTGACTGTACCCTTTTCCATAGATGCTGCCTGGCCTGCTGAGTTCCTCCAGCATTTTGTGTCTGTTGCTTGGATTTCCAGTATCTGCAGATTTTCTTGTTTGTGATTACATTTAGCTAAAGTCACTGAATATATACATAGTAACTACTGTGACCACTGGGTACATATTCTTTGCTCCCTTTATTAGAGATAATGGAGAGATGACATTCTTCCAGTAGAGTATGGAATATAACAATGTGCATGGACCTCCAATGTCTATCTCCAAGAATCAATCAGTCCTGAAAAATGTTGCTTCTGATTGTGCATAGGGTACACAATAGGAGAGCAAAATGATGAAATAGCCTCCATTACCTTACTCTCATTAATTTACTTTTCACAGACATAATAGAATTGTTATGAATGAAACCACTTCTTTTAGTACAACCATTTGTTCTTGTACAAATTATCTTTCAAATGAGCAAGTCATTTATTGTTCTGTGCTAAATAGGACAGAGCAATAATAGATAACTAACTTAAAACTGGAGAAACATGAAGTTGGCCTGCCCTGCACTCTTCTTTCTCCAAACGGCTGTATTTATTTTAAATGCAATATTTGTATTTATTCTAAGTCACGATAATAGGATCTTGGTGACCAGGTGCAATTCAATCCTCCTCCTATTGAATTTGGTCAGTAGGCTCACAAAATGTATACAAAAGGAGATTGTAAAATACAAGAGGAACAAACCAGGATCTAGTCCTCCAAGAAGAATAGGAAATCTATGAATCAGAAAAAAGGCACATTGGATATGTTGGTGTAAAAGATTGTATCATAATAAAAGGTGCTGTAGAGATAGGGAAATGGCTGAATACAGCAAGCAGGGTCAAAGCATTTACATGGTAATTTAGGAGACAAGAGGCTTCTGATGACTATTTGTTAGTATCCTATCCCTTGAAGGAACTAAAGGGGAAGAGTCAGAGATAGAATAGGAGTGAAAAAACTTTGAGAGCCTGAATACGGTTACAAAAGTTTTCAATGAGATAATAGTGATGCAAGGGTAGAGTTTTGCAAAAATGTTGACAAAACTTTCTGAGTGAGAGTAGAAAGAAAGAACAATTCAGTCATTAATGTACTTAAAAAGAAGTAAGGGAGGGGAACTGAGTGCAACCAAAGAATGGAAAGCCATTGTGCATTGTTAGTTTCCTTTTCCATAGACTTCAACGAGACTGTGTGGAAAACGGATGTCTCGTTAATGACTGCTCATTCTGAAAAAAATCCAAGACTAATTTCCACCCCACCCTGAATTCAATGGCTAGTGCAGAACTAATGGAAAAATATTTCATGCAAAACATCCAACCTCAATGTGAAAATCATAAATACTTGACTGCAGTATTCTGTTCTTAACAAAATATATATCCTCAGGAGAAAATAAAACCTAACCAAATATACTGATCCTTAAATTTTGGCTAAAATTTATTACCCAGCTGTATTTAATTATCCTTCAAGATTGTGCCAACACAAGTCCTCGTTCAACTTAATATTTTCCAGATGTTTCAAAATGTTTCCACATTACATAACATATTGGCCAACAGAAATGCAAAGCAAGCCTTCCTAGACACTACGTTAAGCTATATTCTACACTTACGTTCCTGTGAGGTCTCCATAAAGAACACTTTTGAATTACGGAAAAATAATTAGGAAAAACATACAATTTTTGAAATGCAGTAACCTGTAATTTCATGGTTTTCAACTTCATTTTAAGCAATAAGCTGTCTGTTTCATTACACACCATAAGCAATGTACATGTTTTCAATCTTAACAGTTTGCATTACTATAGCATCTTGAATAAAGATCCCGTACTGAGTCTGGTTATACAAAATAAATAGCAAGATAAAGTGGTAAATAATTGGAAGAATCAAAGAGGTGTTCTTTAAACAGAATTTAAAGGGGAATGTGAAAGATAACAAAATGGTTAACAGAGGAAACTCTACAGCATCAAGACAAGAACACTAAAAGTTAGATTGCCAACGTTGGGATAAAGGATGGTGAGGTTACAAGGAAAAAGGTGAAGTTGGGAAAGCATTTTGGAATTATTAGAGGGCTATGAACAATACTACAGAAGCTTCAAGTTTTTAACCTGTTGTATAATCAAAAGAAAAAATCTGAAAAGAAAAACTTATTTAGCTGTTCATATCCTACATCATTTCAAATTTCTACAAACTATTTTCCTTACAGTGCAATTTTGGGGGCCTGGGTAGTGAAAAGACAAAAGTCAGATGTGCCCTTAGAGGTGGCAGAAGAACTTCTCCCAGAGCACCCGAAGCCTGGGTCTGGGAGATTTGACTGGGTTGGAAGGTGAGAGCATACTTACCGGTGAAAAGAAATTTAAAATTTTTCAAGGTTGAACATAAAACCAGCATTTCTCAAAGTAATTGACAGTAATGAAGGTTCTAACAGCAGTCAAGGTTCAACACAGTGAAAATTTGGGAAGGTATGCAGCATCATGGAGTGGATAGGAATCTACAGAGATGTCTCTCAAACACCGGCTGCCAGCGATCCAGGTTATTTGGGTGCCCCTAAAACTGAACAATGGTAGAGAACATAGTGTTTTCACAGTGATACTTTATTGATCCCGAGGGAAATTGGTTTTCGTTGCAGTTGCACCATAAATAATTAAGTAGTAATAAAACCATAAATAGTTAAATAGTAATTTGTAAATTATGCTAGTAAATAAGTCCAGGACCAGCCTATTGGCTCAGGGTGTCTGACCCTCCAAGGGAGGAGTTGTAAAGTTTGATGGCCACAGGCAGGAATGACTTCCTATGATGCTCTGTGTTGCATCTCGGTGGAATGAGTCTCTGGCTGAATGTACTCCTGTGCCCACCCAGTACATTGTGTAGTGGATGGGAGACATTGACCAAGATGGCATGCAACTTGGACAGCATTCTCTTTTCAGACAACACTGTGAGAGAGTCCAGTTCCATCCCCACAACATCACTGGCCTTACGAATGAGTTTGTTGATTCTGTTGGTGTCTGCTACCCTCAGCCTGCTGCCCCAGCACACAACAGCAAACATGATAGTACTGGCCACCACAGACTCGTAGAACATCCTCAGCATCATCCGGCAGATGTTAAAGGACCTCAGTCTCCTCAGGAAATAGAGACGGCTTTGACCCTTCTTGTAGACAGCCTCAGTGTTCTTTGACCAGTCCAGTTTATTGTCAATTTGTATCCCCAGGTATTTGTAATCCTCTACCATGTGTTCAGCACAAAGGTTACAGAGTACAAAGATGGAAATGCAAAACTTTAAGGGGAAGATTTTTTCCCTCAAGTATTCATTGCAGGAATTGGAGGGGCTTCTAGGACGTACAAGATTTCTAGAGCACAAAATAAAATATGCCCTTTCAGGAGTCCAGAAAGAAAAGCAGAGTAACTAATGAATCTAAAGATATAGAAGAAGGCTGCTCCAAAGAGAGGTGTCATTAAAAAGTAGGAACAAAAGTGATATTCATAGATTGTTAACAAGTTTGAAGCAGAACATTGGCAGCAATTTCTGGAATGCACAACAGACCGAAAATATCTTGGACTAAAACAACAAACTGGAGAAAGTCTTGTTTAACTATTTAGTGATTTGCTTAGACTATACCTCAAATATGATGCAAAATTACATGAATGAGACAGAAATTTCGAAGGAGACAACAAGACCTTTCCTTGTGACAAGTGTATAGAATGCCATCCCTGTGTCATAAGAATAAAAGCAGGAAAACTTACTAATGGTTGTTCTGTTCAGAATTCCCCAAGTAATTCAAAAATCCACAAGCTGTTTTAGAACCATGAGATCCACATTTAAAACAATTTAGCAGCTGCAACAGGAATGCCATGAACAAAAGAGAAAAGCCTGTTACATTTAGATCTTATCAGACTCAATGAGACACTAATTGTTCGAGTGGGGACAGTTGAAGTTAGTAAAGAGGCTGATTGCTGAAGCTGCAAAATGAGATTGATTTTTTTCACAGCTACATGATGTGTAGGGCGAAGGCCAATTTATACTTGTGCGTCAAATCGACGCCGTAGGTACGGCATAGCCGTGTACCCTATGCCGCAGCCTGACGTGCACCTCCCCAAAAATGTAACCACGCGTCGCGGCAACGCAGACCGCAACAACTGTGATTGGTCCGCTTGGTAGCATCACATTTCCTCCTACGCTGCAATAGCTTCCCATTGGGCGACTGAAGGGCAGGGAAGGAACTCTGGCTGCAATGCTTTCCATAAAGCTTTACAGACCTCCGAAATTATGGAGGACCCTGTGCTTGATGCCAGTTTGTAGCTAGCTGCTACAGCCTGTTGACTTCCACCTGAAGCTAAAATTCGTATAGTGATTGCCAGTCTCTGAGTATACTGTGCGTACACTGATGCGAAATAAATGGTTGGAGATGATGAACCAAATCGTTAAATCTACATGCTGACATCCGAAAATATTTGAAATGCATTTCCTCGTCCAAGTCTCTCAGTGGCTGGACAAGCACAGAAAATTCACCCTCCTTCAGTTTCAGTCACCATTGTTTGAAGTTTGAGTTTCTTCATGTTGAGTTTCAACACGAAGAAACTCAACACAGTGGCGTAGAAACCCCACCACCAATTAGCATTTTGGCGGTGAATTGCAGAGCGACACAGACACACCAACTCACAAGTATAAATGCTCAGAACTGTGTAGCCCACTTGTGTAGGCTACGGTGTAAACTGGTACACACAAGTATAAATCAGCCTTTAGCTACAATGGGCACATAAAACTTTTCAGGGAGTTGATCTATGAAAATGATGCTACACTAGTATCTCAGACAAAAGGCCACCTATAGCAGCTAAGAGATTAAGTATCAGCATTAATAAAATGAGTTTGACTCAAAGACTGCACTCTGGAGGTTTTTTCATGATAATTATATTTTCTAATAACATAGGAGAAGCCATTCAGCCCACTGATTCTATACTGGCTCTCAAAAGGACTCTTATCAAATTACTCCACTTTTTTCCATGCACTTATTCTTACTCATAGGTCCAGCAACCCCCTTCCCCTGATGTAGGTACCACCAGTGACCTACCAAATAGCACATTTTAAGACATGGAAGGAAAGTGGCATACCCAGTAAGACTCACACAGTCACAGGGGAGAGAAAAGCACAAACTCCATACAGACATCATCAAAGCAAAACCCAATGTTTCCATCTGCAAACAAAAACTCATACCCCGAAGTAAGGTTCCGAAGCCATGCCAGATGACATTCAAAATGGAGTTCACCACAAAGGTACAAACTATTATCCTAGGTGAAGCAACACACACAAAATGCTGGAGGAACTCAGCAGGCCAGGCAGCATCTATGGAGAAGAGTACAGTCATCGTTTTGAGCCAAGTTCCTTCAGCAGGATTCTTCTACTCTTTTCCATAGATGCCGCCTGGCCTGCTGAGTTCCCCTAGCATTTTCTGTGTGTTGCTTGGATTCCCAGCGTCTGCAGATTTTCCCTTGTTTGTGATTGGATCCTAAGTCAAGGAATACTGCCAGCATGTCAATATGAAACTAACTGGGAAAACATTTAAGCTTGCGTTGGCAAGTGGAAAGGAAGATTTCTGGCAACATCTATCTTAAACAGAGTATTTAAGCATGACCTCCAAGTACTCAACAGCAAAAACTATCAATTATTCCTCCACAGTGAACAAACTCAGCTGAACCTGTCACAAAAATAAGAGACTAGAAGTTTTGCAATGAACATCTTACTTCTGACATTTTGATCAAGGAAGGACTGTGCAAGAGCGTGGATGTCAGCGAGTTAGAACAGTGGGAAGAGATTAAAAGGAGACAGCGGGCGACGGAGTAGAGGTAGACAGAGTAGGAGGGCTTTGGCTCAAGGGAGCTACAGCAATAACGGGTCGAGGCGAAGTACATTAATTGTATAGAATAGAAACCGGAAATATGTCTGTGAGGCTGGTGTTCTGAACTGGGTGTTGGATGTGGGATGCCTGGGATTTTCCCAGCCTCCCGGACGGCCACATCTGCACCAGGTGCGTCGCGCTGCAGCTCCTTAGGGAACACGTTAGGGAACTGGAGATGCAGCTCGAAGACCTTCGTCTGGTCAGGGAAAGTGAGGAGATGATAGAGAGGAGCTATAAACAAGTAGTCACACCGGGACCTTGGGAGGCAGATAAGTGGGTACCAGTCAGGAAAGGGAAGGGCAAGAGTCAGATACTAGAGAGTACCCCTGTGGTTGTCCCCCTTAACAATAAGTACTCCCGTCTGAGTACTTTTGAGGGTTGGGGGGCGGGGGGGGGGGGGAAGAGTACCTACCTGGGAGAAGCAACAGTTGCCATGCCTCTGGCACAGAGTCTGACCCTTTGGCTCAGAAGGGTAGGGAAAGGAAGAAGGCAGAAGTAATAGGGGACTCTATTGTTAAGGGATCTGTTAGGGGATCAGACAGGAGATTCTGCGGACGCAGGAAACAAATACAGATGGTAGTTTGTCTCCCAGGTGCCAGGGTCCAGGATCATTCTGATCACGTCCACGATATCCTGAAGTGGGAAGGTGAACAGCCAGAGGCTGTGGTATATATTGGTACCAAGGACATAGGTAGGAAAAGGGAGGAGGCCCCGAAAACAGACTCCAGGGAGCTAGAAAGGAAGTTGAGAAGCAGGACCTCAAAAGTAGAAATCTCAGGATTACTGCCTGTGCCACACGACAGTGAGTATAAGAATAGAGGGACGTGGAGGATAAATGTGTGGCTGAGGGATTAGAGCAGGGGGCAGGGATTCAGATTTCTGGATCATTGGGACCTCTTTTGGGGCAGGCATGACCTGTACAAAAGAAACCGGTTGCACTTGAATCCAAGGGGGACCAACATCCTGGCAGGGAGGTTTGCTAAGGCTATTGGGGAGAGGTTAAACTAGAATTGCTGGGGGGTGGGAACCGAACTGAAGAGATGGAGAAAGGGGCGGTTGGCTCACAAATAGAGAAAGCTTGGAGACAATGCAAGAGGGAGGATAGGCAGGTGATTGAAAAGGGATGCGCTCAGACCACTAGATTGAGATGCATCTATTTTAATGTAAGAAGCATCATGAACAAAGTGGATGAGCTTAGAGCGTGGATCAGTACTTGGAGCTATGATGTTGTGGCCATTGCAGAGACTTGGATGGCTCAGGGGCAGGAATGGTTACTTCAAGAGCCAGGCTTTAGATGTTTCAGAAAGGACAAGGAGGGAGGCAAAAGAGATGGGGATGTGGCACTGCTGATCAGAGATAATGTCACAGGTGCAAAAAAGGAGGAAGCCATGGAGGGATTGTCTACTGAGTCACTGTGGGTGGAAGGTAGAAACAGGAAGGGGTCAATAACGCTACTGGGTGATTTTTATAGACCACCCAATAGTAACAGAGACATTGAGGAGCAGATAGGGAGACAGATTCTGGAAAGGTGTAATAATAACAGGGTTGTCGTGGTGGGAGATTTTTATTTCCCAAATATTGATTGGCACCTCACTAGAGCAAGGGGTTTAGATAGGGTAGAGTTTGTTAGGTGTGTTCAGGAAGGTTTCCTGATACACTATGTAGATAAGCCTACAAGAGGAGAGGCTGTATTTGATCTGGTATTGGGAAATGAACCTGGTCTCTCAGAGGGAGAGCATTTTGGAGAGTGATCACAATTCTATCTCCTTTACCATAGTATTGGAGAGGGATAGGAACAGACAGGTTAGGGAAACATTTAATTGGAGTAAGGGGAAATATGAAGCTATCAGGCAGGAAGTTGGAAGCATAAATTGGGAACAGATGTTCTCAGTGTAATGTATTGCAGAAATGTTCAGGGGATATTTGTTCCACATAGGCATGTTCCAATGAGACAAGGAAAGGATGGTAAGGTACAGGAACCGTGATGTACAAAGACTGTTGAAAATCTACTCAAGAAGAAAAGAAAAGCTTACGAAAGGTTCAAGAAACTAGGTAATGATAGAAATCTGGAAGATTATAAAGCTAGCAGGGAAGAGTTTAAAAATGAAATTAGCAGAGCCAGAAGGGGACATGAGAAGACCTTGGCAAGCAGGATTAAGGAAAACCCCAAGGCATTCTACAAGTATGCGAAGAGCAAAAGGATAAGATGTGAGGGAATAGGACCAATCAACTGTGACAGTGGTAAAGTGTGTATGAAACCGGAGGAGATGGCGGAGGTATTTAATGAATACTTTGCTTCAGTATTTACTGCAGAAAAGGATCTTGGCGATTGTAGGGATGACTTGCAGCAATCTGAAAAGCTTGAGCATATAGATATTAAGAAAGAGGATGAGCTGGAGCTTTTAGAAAGCATTAAGTTGGCTAAGTCTCTGGGACCGGACGAAATGTACCCCAGACTACTGTGGGAGGTGAGGGAGGAGATTGCTAGAGCCTCTGGCGATGATCTTTGCATCATCAATAGGGACAGGAGACATTCCAGAGGATTAAAGGGTTGCAGATGTTGTTCTCTTATTCAAGAAAGTGAGTAGAGATACCCCAGGAAATTATAGACCAGTGAGTCTTACTTCAGTGGTTGGTAAGTTGATAGAAAAGATCCTGAGAGGCAGGATTTATGAACATTTGAAGAGGCTTAATATGATTAGGAATAGTCAGCATGGTTTTGTCAAAGGCAGGTCGTGCCTTACGAGCCTGATTGAATTTCTTGAGGATGTGACTAAACACACTGATGAAGGTAGAGCAGTAGATGTAGTGTATACAGACTTCAGCAAGGCATTTGATAAGGTACCTCATACAAGGCTTATTGAGGAAGTAAGGAGGCATAGGATCAAAGGGGACCTTGCTTTGTAGATCCAGAATTGGCTTGCCCACAGAAGGCAATAAGTGGGTGCAGACGGGTCATATTCTGCATGGAGGTCGGTGACCAGTAGTGTGCCTCAGGGATCTGTTCTGGGACCCTTTCTCTTTTGATTTTTATAAATAACCTGGATGAGGAAGTGGAGGGATGGGTTAGTAAATTTGCTGATGACACAAAGGTTGGGGGTGTTGTGGATAGTGTGGAGGGCTGTCAGAGGTTACAGCGGGACATCGATAGGATGCAAAACTGGGCTGAGAAGTGGCAGATGGAGTTCAACCCAGATAAGTGTGAGGTGGTTCATTTTGGTAGGTCAAATATGATGGCAGAATATAGCATTAATGGTAAGACTCTTGGCAGTGTGGAGTATCAGAGGGATCTTGGGGTTTGAGTCCATAGGATACTCAAAGCTGCTGCACAGGTTGACTCTGTGGTTAAGAAGGCATACGGTGCATTGGCCTTCATCAACCGTGGGATTGAGTTTAAGAGCCGAGAGGTAATGTTACAGCTATATAGACTCCACTTGGAGTACTGTGCTCAGTTCTGGTCATCTCAGTACAGGAAGGATGTAGAAAACATAGAAAGGGTGCAGAGGAGATCTACAAGCATGTTGCCTGGATTGGGTAGCCTGCTTTATGAGATAGGTTGAGTGAACTCAGCCTTTTCTTCTTGAAGCAGCAAAGGATGAGAGGTGACCTGATAGAGGTGTATAAGATAATGAGAGGCATTGATTGTGTAGATAGTCAGAGGCTTTTTCCCAGGGCTGGAATGGCTAGCACGAGAGGGCACAGTTTTAAGGTGCTTGGAAGTAGGTACAGAGATGTCAGGGGTAAGTTTTTTTTTTTTACGCAGAGAGTGGTGAGTGTGTGGAATGGGCTGCCAGCGATGGTGGCGGAGGTGGATACAATAGGGTCTTTTAAGAGACTACTAGATAGGTACACGGAGCTTAGAAAAATAGAGGGCTATGGGTAATCCTATGTAATTTCTAAAGTATATGTTCGGCACAGCATTGTGGGCCAAAGGGCCCGTATTGTGCTGTAGGTTTTCTGTGTTTCTATCTTACTTCTGACTCACTAAAAGATTTGCACTATTTTATGAGACATATCAGAAGCGCCAAAGTCCAAAGTAAATTTATCATCAAAGTACAAATATGTCACCATATACAATCCTGAGATTCATTTTCTTGTGGGCATACTTGATTAATCCGTAACAGAATAATAACCATAACAGAATCAATGAAAGACCACTCCAACTTGGGCATTCAATCAGTAAGCAAAAGGCAACAAACTCAACAAACTGTGCAAACACAAGAAGAAATAATAATAATAAATAAACAAGCATTAAATATCGAGAATGTGAGATGAAAGTAAGTCCACAGGTCATGTGACCATTTCATTGATGAGGCAAGTAGAGTGTAGTTATCCTCTTTGGTCCAAGACAATAGACAATAGGTGCAGGAGTAGGCCATTCGGCCCTTCGAGCCAGCACCACCATTCACTGTGATCATGGCTGATCATCCACAATCAGTATCCAGTTCCTGCCTTATCCCCATAACTTTTGATTCCGCTATCTTTAAGAGCTCTATCCATCTCTTTCTTGAAAACATCCAGAGACTTGGCCTCCACAGCCTTCTGGGGCAGAGCATTCCACATATCCACCACTCTCTGGGTGAAAAAGTTTTTCCTCAACTCCCTTCTAAATGGCCTACCCCTTATTCTTAAACTGTGGCCTCTGGTTCTGGACTCACCCATCAGCAGGAACATGCTTCCTGCCTCGAGCGTGTCCAATCCCTTAATAATCTTATATGTTTCAATCAGATCCCCTTTCATCCTTCTAAATTCCAGTGTATACAAGCCCAGTCGCTCCAATCTTTCAACATATGACAGTCCCGCCATCCCGGGAATTAACTTTGTGAAATTACGCTGCACTCTTTCAATAGCAAGAATGTCCTTCCTCAAATTTGGAGACCAAAACTGCACACAATACTCCAGGTGTGGTCTCATCAGGGCCCTGTACAGCTGCAGAAGGACCCCTTTGCTCTTATACTCAATTCCCCTTGTTATGAAGGCCAGCTGCCATTAGCTTTCTTCACTGCCTGCTGTACCTGCATGTTTGCTTTCAGTGACTGAAGTACAAGAACACCTAGATCTCGTTGTGCTTCCCCTTTTCCTAACTTGACTCCATTTAGATAATAACCTGCCTTCCTGTTCTTACCACCAAAGGGGATAACCTCACATTTATTCACATTAAACTGCATCTGCCGTGCATCCGCCCACTCACCCAACCTGTCCAAGTCACTTTGCATTCTCATAACATCCTCCTCACATTTCGCACTGCCACCCAGCTTTGTGTCATCTGCAAATTTGCTAATGTTACTTTTAATTCCCTTTTCTAAATCATTAATATATATTATAAACAGCTGCGGTCCCAGCACTGAACCCTGCGGTACCCCACTGGTCGCCGCCTGCCATTCCAAAAGGGACCCGTTAATCACTACTTTCCTGTCAGCCAGCCAATTTTCAATCCATGTCAGTACTCTGCCCCCAATACCATGTGCCCTAATTTTGCCCACTAATCTCCTATGTGGGACTTTATCAAAGGCTTTCTGAAAGTCCAGGTACACTACATCCACTGGCTCTCCCTTGTCCATTTTCATAGTTACATCCTCAAAAAATTCCAGAAGATTAGTCAATCATGATTTCCCCTTCCTAAATCCATGCTGACTTGGACCGATCCTGTTACTGCTATCCAAATATGCTGCTATTTCATCTTTTATAATTGACTCCAGCATCTTTCCCACCACTGACGTCAGGCTAACCAGTCTATAATTCCCTGTTTTCTCTCTCCCTCCTTTCTTGAAAAGTGGGATAACATTAGCTGCCCTCCAATCCACAGGAACTGATCCTGAATCTATAGAACATTGGAAAATGATTACCAATGCGTCCACGATTTCTAAAGCCACCTCCTTAAGTACCCTGGGATGCAGACCATCAGGTCCCGAGGACCTATCAGCCTTCAGACCCAATAGTCTATCCAACACCATTTCCTGCCTAATATAAATTTCCTTCAGTTCATCCATTACCCTAGGTCCTTTGGCAACTATAGCCTGATGGTTCATGGGCAATAACTGTTCCTGAACCTGGTGGTACAAATCCTGAGGCTCCTGTACCTTCTTCCTGATGGCAGAAGAGAGCATTACCTGGGTGGGGGATCCCTGATGATAGATGCTGTTTTCCTGCAATAACGTTTCGTGTAGAGGACTTTATCCATGATGGACTGGGCTGTATCCAATGCTTTATGTAGGATTTTCCATACAAGGGTGTTGGTGTTGGTGTTTCTATACCTGACTGCAGCCAGTCAATATACTCTCCATCATACATCTATAGAAGTTTGATGAAGTTTTAGATGTCATGCCAAACCTTCACAAACTTCTAAAGAAGTAGAGGTCCTGCTGTTCCTTCTTTGTAGCTGTGCTCACAGGTTGGGCACTGTAAGCACAGTGGATTGGAGGTCAGGTCCTCCAATATAAAAGCATTTAAAGTTGTTGACCCTCTCCTCTTTTGATCCTCCTATGAGGAATGGCTCATGGACCTCTGGTTTCCTCCTCCTGAAATCAATAATCAGCTCCTTGGTCTTGCTAACATCGAGTAAGAAATTGCTGTTATGGCACAACTTAGGCAGATTTTCAGTCTCCCTCCTATATTCCGACTTGGCACAGTTGTGTCATCAGCAAACTTGACAAGAGCATTGGAGCTGCGCTTAGACACACAGTTATATGTGTAAAGCGAGTAGAGCAGGGGGCTAAGCACATAGTCTTGTGGTGGACCTGTGTTGATGGAGATTGTGTAACAGATCTGCTACATGATCTCCATTAACACAGTACACCTTATTGATTACTCATCGAAGCTTATGATTAGTTTTGAGGGAATGATGGTATTGAATGCTGAACTGCAGCCCATAAAGAGCATCCTAATGCATGCATCTTTGCTATCTAGATGTTCCAGAGTTGAGTGAAGAGCCAATCAGATGGCATCTACTGTGGATCTGTTGCTCTGGTAGGCAAATTGCACTGGATCCAATTCACTTATCAGGCATGAGATAATATGTTTCATCACCAGCCTCTCAAAACACTTTATCACTATGGATGTAATTGCTACTGGATGACAGTCATTGTGACAGGTTGCTACATTCTTCTTAGACACAGGTATAACTGCAGCCTGCTTGAAGCATGTGGGTACCTCAGAATGCTGAAGAGAGGACACTCCAGCCAGTTGATCAGCACAGGTCTTCAGTATTTGGCCAGATACCCCGTCTGAGCTGGATGATTGTACATTTGCCTCAAAGGACTGAAATCACAGGATCATTGGGGGCCGTGGGAGATCCTGTTTTGACGTTCAAAGCACACATAGAAGACATTGAGCTCATCTAGAAGTAAAGCCCTGTGATGCCTATGTCATTTGATTTAATTTCATCAGGGTGACAGTATTCAAGCCCTGCCATAACTGAATAACTGACAGGTATCCTTTGTTGATTCAAGTTTAGTCTGGAATTCAAAGGTTCAAATATTCACTTATCATCAAAGTATACATCTCTGAAATCCATCAATTCTCCAAGTAGTCACAAACCCAAGAAAGGAAAGGCAACAGGATCATTGACCGCAAAATCTAACCTCCCCGAAAAAAAAAGGAATAGGCACATCAACTCTGGAATAGGCACATCAACATCTGCCATGGGCAAGCTCATGGCAGATGCAATTTAATGTGGATAAATGTGAGGTTATCCACTTTGGTGGCAAAAACAGGAAAACAGATTATTATCTGAATTGGCCGATTAGGAAAAGGGGAGGTGCAACTAGACCTGGGTGTCATTATACACCAGTCATTGAAAGTGGGCATGCAGGTACAGCAGGCGGTGAAAAAGGCGAATGGTATGCTGGCACTCATAGCAAGAGGATTCGAGTACAGGAGCAGGGAGGTACTACTGCAGTTGTACAAAGCCTTAGTGAGACCACACCTGGAGTATTGTGTGCAGTTTTGGTCCCCTAATCTGAGGGAAGACATCCTTCCCATAGAGGGAGTACAAAGAAGGTTCACCAGATTGATTCCTGGGATGGCAGGACTTTCATATGATGAAAGACTGGATCGACTAGGCTTACACTCGTTGGAATTTAGAAGATTGAGGGGGAATCTTATTGAAACATATAAAATCCTAAAGGGATTGGACAGGCTAGATGCAGGAAGATTGTTCCCGATGTTGGGGAAGTCCAGAACGAGAGGTCACAGTTTGAGGATAAAGGGGAAGCCTTTTAGGACCGAGATTAGGAAAAACTTCTTCACACAGAGAGTGGTGAATCTGTGGAATTCTCTGCCACAGGAAACAGTTGAGGCCAGTTCATTGGCTATATTTAAGAGGGAGTTAGATATGGCCCTTCTGGCTAAAGGGATCAGGGGGTATGGGGGGGAAGGTTGGTACAGGGTTCTGAGTTGGATGATCAGCCATGATCATACTGAATGGCGATGCAGGCTCGAAGGCCCGAATGGCCTACTCCGGCACCTATTTTCTATGTTTCTATGTAACCCCCAAAACCCCCTCCCTGCACAAAAAAACCCAGAAGATCGAAAAAAAACCCCACAAAATATAAAAACTATAAGACTGAAAAGAAGAGTCTATAGTTCAAACTCCAAATCCAAAACGCAGGGGGAAAAAAACCTGGACAACGCTCTCAGGGCACAGCGGCAGCCCCTCCCCTCTCCGGTGCAGAGCAACTAATCAAAAGGCAAGCAGTCAGCGCTCACCCTCTGCACTCGCTTCGATGCTTCAATCTCCCTCATTGCTTTAATCAGCGAACAATGGGTGCTTTCAGCGGCAGGATGGAGCCAAACATCGGCTTGTGCCCTGTCCTGCAGCCAACCCACTACACGGTTCGCACATGCTACCTCTGCGTCCCTGAACTTTCTTGGAGACCACAGAGTGCTGGAACATCCAAACAATCTCCAAACTTCTGCACTCGCCTTGATGTTTCAATCGCCCTCGTCGCTTTAATTGGCAAACAATGGAAGCTGCAATCGACAAAATGGGGTCAAACATCGGCTCGCATGCCATCCTGCAGCCTTCTTGCCACGAGGTTCACTGACACTGCCTCTGCCACCTGGAATCCTCTCGGAGACTGCAGAGCACTGAAGCACCCAAACAGTCTCCAAACAGCAAAACACAGGCTCCAACAGTTCCAGAATCATATTCAAGACAAGAAACAAACATTAAAGACATAAAAGAAGTGAAAAAGATGGTTTCATGATCTATCCAGAAGATGTCAACCAAAGGTGTGTTACACACAGGCGCCATCTTGACTGGACATATTGCCACTTCGCCTGTGAGATGTCATGATCATTCTCCAATTTCTTGAGTAAGAAGTTTGTCTTGAACACTTAACTGATACCATACCTATCACTAACTCAGGTATTGATTCCTTGACTGCAACCATGAACAATGGACCATTCATCAAGACAGGCAGTACCCGATCCTGTTGCTTCTTTCATCACTTGTTTTTGGATGTGTTTTCGGACTTCTTCCTTGGCCACGCAGCTCTTGCTAGCTGAAAAAGATCTCTGGGTAACAAGCTCAATGTTTAGTGACCTCACCACAAGGTAGAGTGGTTTTCGCCAGATTCACAGCATAGGATCATTGAAGCCAATTGAATATCTTTCTTGAAATACACAAGGCACATGAGATTATTTAAAGTCAGTGTTCAATGGTTTAGTGTAAACTGAAATGGTAGCTGATAAGTATAAACAGAATGAAATGTAAAATGATTATTTCTTGATAGTGGTAGAGCAAGAGTGTACTCGATCAGTTAATTGACAAAGAGGAAAACAATACCGTACAGTTGGTCATGACTTTTAATTGTGAAATCTTACCTGGATATAAATCTGCTCAAATCACAAACGTCATTTAATTCTAAAATAATGTTCAGATCTGTTACAATAGCCATGTCATTTTCTTCAGTCTGAAAGCAAAAGAAAATCAGGAACTTTACCATTGCCACAAAATTAGTGCATTAATTGAGGAATACACACACTAAATGCTGAAGGAGCTCAGCTGGTCAGGGGGCATCCATGAAGGAAAATGAACAGTTGACATTTTGATCTGAGATCCTTCACCGGGATTGGAAAGCAAGAGGTTAGAAGCCAAAATAAAGGCGGAGGGAAAGGAGCACAAGCTAACAGGTAATAGGTGAGTCCAGGTGAGGGGGAAAGGTAGGTGAGTGGGGGAAAGGAGTATTGAAAGGGAATAATGTGAGAAGCTGGGAGGTGATAGATAGAAAAGGCAAAGTGCTAAAGAAGGAGGAATCTGAAAGCAGTGAATATTAGACCATGGAATAAAGAGGAGTTGGGGAACTAAAAGGAGGCGATAGCAGGTTATGAGGGCAGTGAAGATGAAGAGAAAAGGTAAAGGAATAAGGGGGCCATAGGCATGAGAGAAAACAAAGGTGGTGAGGGGATGGGAAAGAAAACAGAATGGAGTGGTTACCAGAAGTTAGAGAAATCAATGTTGATGCCACTAGCTTGGAGACTACCAAGATGGAATCTGAACTGTTGCTCATCCAACCTGTGCCTGGCCTTGGCATGGCAATAGCGGAGGCTGTGGACAGCCATTCCAGTGTGGAAATGGAAAGTGGAATTGAAATGTATGCCCACTGGGAGATCCTGGCTATAGCAGAGGTCAGAGAGAAGGTGTTCGAAGAGGCAGTCCCCCAATCTGTGTAGGGTCTCACCAATGTAGAGGAACATGTACCAGGAGCACTGGATGTAATAAATGACACTGACAGACTCACAGATGAAGCACCACCTCACATGGAAGAACTATCTCTGCCTGAAACATTGACTGTTCATTCCCTTCATAGATGCTGCCTAACCTGCTTAATTATTCCAGTATTAGTCTTAAATACTATTTAGAATCATCAAACGTTCTAATTTGGATGATAGTACACTTCCTCCGAAGTGTTCTCATTTATTGACGGAAACATCAACATGTTGAATTTCACAAACACTGGGTTACCCATCGAAAAAAAATTCTGAAATTGCAGCTGCTTTCAAAAACATTTTTTTTTCCATCCAATGAAACCAAATTCACCTAGGATATCAAGTAACAAAAATACATGTAAATTATTTTTCAAAAGTTCAAAGTAAAGTTATTCTCAAAGTATGTACAGTGCCTATTCACCTCCCTTCAAAGTTTTCACGTTTTATTGTTGTGCAATATTGAATCACTGCTCACTGCTCCACTGTTTTCCACATCTCTGAACACTAATGGATGTTACAGCCGGTTGCACTGTCATATTGATCATACTCACCCATGTGTGAGGGTCTCATAGAAGAAACTAAAGGAGAATCAAAACCTTGACCAAATCTGGGGAAAATTGACAATTTTCAGTGCATCAGTTAGTGTTTTAGTAGTTTGGAGGCACTTTAATCCTGGTAGTTTTATATGATGCACCTTGCATTTTGTATGAAATGATCACAGCTTCCACCAGAAACAGACAGCGTACTTGTTCAATGGTGCTAATCAGTTAAGTAGTGCATATATTTAACAAATATGCAAATGTTTGGTTTATGCCTGCTATCTTTATTATGATTTTCAATAAAAATGGAATTGAAGTCTACAATGTGCACAAAATCTATGTAGAATTTAAGATATAGTAAGCAAATTATAAAGCTGTTCATTAAGGAGAAAAGAAAGGGCATCTCCTTCCACTTCTTAGTTGGCAATACAAGCTACAACATAAACAGATATCATTCAGTCAGTTACATACATCTCAACTACATTAAGACATAAAGAATAACTGATAAGGAAGACAGAAGGGTTTAGTCATAGTCATAGTCATACTTAGAAAGTAACAGATTAATTCTATGACGATGTTGGATATTTAAATTACTGAAGAGGCAAATGTCTACTTGCATCAAAAACAAGTCACAATTTTTCTTCCATAGTGAGAAACTAGAAATTATGGAGAACCAAAGAAAATTGGGCAATCAAGCTCACAAAAGGAAAACTTGAGCAGAGGTATAAACATATCAAAAAGAAAATCGATTTTGGCCTTCATCTCAAAGGGGCTGAAGAGCAAAACACATCTAAGCATTGCAAGATTTCACACTGCTCATTATTAAAATCAGGTCTGCTGCCAAAAGTGTCTTCCTTGTACAATTTCAACAGTCCTGTTGTATTATTCCACCTAGAATCATTGAGTCGTATAACAGTACAACAATGAAACAGGCCCTTCAGCCTATCTAGTCTGCCTAGTCCCATTGCCCTGCACCCGCACCACAGTCCTCCATACCCCTCCCATCCCTGTACCCATCCAAATTTCTGTTAAGTGTTGAAACTGACCCCATTTCCACTGAGTGCTCATTTCACACTCTTACCACGCATTGAGTGAAGAAGTTCACCTCATGTTCCCCTTAAACATTTCATCCTTCCCCTTTAACCCATGACCTGTTCTCCTTGTCCACTCAACTTCAGTGGAAAACGCCTGATTGCATTTACCCTATCTATACACCTCATAATTTTGTATAGCTCTATCAAATCTCCCCTCATTTTCCTATGCTCCTAACCTATTAAACCCTTCCCTATCACTCAGATCCTGGCAACATTCTTGTAACTTTTCTCAGCATTCTTTCAATCTTATTGACATCTTTCCTATAGGTGACCAAAATAGGCATCACCAACATCTTATACAACTTCAACATAACATCCCAACTCCTGAACTCAATACTTTGATTTATGAAGGCCAATGACCCAAAAGCTTTCTTTACGACTGTATCTACCTTATGGTACAATATGTATCTCTCATAAACTTATGTGAGAATTCTGTTCTAGGACTACAGTTCAGCATTCAACACCGTAATTCCCTCCAGGCTCAACAAGAAGCTCAGCAACCTCGGCCTTCACGCTGCCTTGTGCAGCTGGATCCTGGACTTCCTGTCAGATTGCTGGCAGGTGGTAAGAGTGGGCTCCCTCACCTCTGCCCCTCTACACAAGTGCCCCTCAGGGCTGTGTACTAAGCCCTCTCCTTTACTCTATGCCCATGACTGTCGCCATCCACAGCTCCAATCTGCTAATTAAATACGCTGACGACATTACATTGATTGGCCTAATCTCAAATAATAATGAGGCAGCCTACAGAGAGGAAGTCATCACTCTGACACAGTGTGTCAAGAAAACAATCTCTCCCTCAATGTCGCAAAACCAAAGGAGCTAGTTGTGGACTACAGGAGGAATGGAAACAAGCTAACCCCTATAGACGTCAATGGATCTGGGGTTGAGAGGGTAAACAGCTTTAAGTTCCTCAGCATAAACATCACCGAGGATCTCACGTGGTCTATACATACCAGCTGCGTGGTAAAAAAGGCACAACAGCGCCTCTTTCACCTCAGACAGTTGAAGAAGTTTGGTATGGCCCCTCAAATTCTAAGAACTTTCTATAGGGGCACAATTGAGAGCATCCTGACTGGCTGCATCACTGCCTGGTATGGGAACTGTACTTCCCTCAATCACAGGACTCTGCAGAGAGTGGTGCGGACAGCCCAGCACATCTGTAGATGTGGACTTCCCACTATTCAAGACATTTACAAAGACAGGTATGTAAAAAGGGCTCAAAGGATCATTGGAGACCAGAGTCACCCCAACCACAACTTGTTCCAGCTGCTCAAAGTTTTCGGATGGACGGACTCAGTGTCGGCTGTGGTCGGGTATTTCTAATACATCAGCAAGTTGTCGGTGCCTGGAGGTTTATGGCAGGAAGCTTCTCCCTTTTGCCGCCTGCTATCCGGACTCAGGAGTCGATCGGGACTTGAGACTTTATTTTTACCATGCCCATGGTCTGTTCTTTATCAAATTATGGTATTGCTTTGCACTGCTATAACTATATGTTATACAGGTGTCCCCCGCTTTTCGAACGTTCGCTTTACGAAACCTCACTGTTACGAAAGACCTACATTAGTACCCTGTTTTCGCTTTCAGAAAGTGGTCTCACCGTTACGAAAAATATCAACGCGCAATAAAAAGCCGCGTGCGCCCTGAGCAGCCACTCTCCCCCGGATTCGGAACAGCATTGCTTAAACACGTGCCTGTGAGCAGCCGTTTGCAAGATGAGTTCTGAGGTATTGGAAAAGCCTGAAAGAGCTTGTAAGGGCGTTACATTTAGCATAAAATTAGACATAGTTAAGCGTTTTGATCGTGGTGAACGAAGTAAGGACAAAGTGAGTTTGACTTGTGGAAGCTGAGAAAGATGATGTTGAAGAGGTTTTAGCATCCCATGACCAAGAACTGACAGATGAAGAGCTGATGCAATTGGAAGAGGAAAGGATAACAATCGAAACCGAATGCAGTAGCGAAATGAACGTGAAGCCACTGCGTGAGATTTTCGCTGCAATGATAAAGTATGACTTTAATTTTGAAAGGGTACGTCGGTTTAGGGGATATTTGCAAGATGATTTCAGTCCTTACAAAGAACTGTATGATAGAAAAATGCATGAGGCTCAGCAGTCAAGCAAGCCTTCCACATCAGCCACAGCAGACGACGAACCTTGACCTTCCGACATCGAGGCGGGCAGTCATAGCAGAAGATGAACTGCCTGCTCTAATGGAAACAGACGACGAGATGACATCCCAGTGTCCCACCACCCCAACACCCAGGCTGCGGATAGATACCGATACGCGGAGAATGCAAAGGTAGCCGGGAGGCACACAGCTCATCTTCAAGAAAAAAGCCGAAATAAACATTCTAATTAACTAGGTGCCACCCCACATGTAAATGTCGGCCCAGATCAGAGGCGATGCAATCGGAAATCGGCACTGATCTGAGCTGACAATTACGTGTCGGGCAGCACCTAATTAATTAGCATGTTTATTTCAGCTTTTTTCTTAAAGATGTGCTGGGTGTGTCCCGGCTACTGTTGGACTCCTGCGTGCCTTGTGGCAATGTATCGGGTCAGCGGACCGGAGGGTGGGAGCCACTGCACCACCCAGCCTGCGACGACTCAGTCTAACACACCATCATCAATGTGCTCGGTGCTGTCCCGATTCCGGTGATACTACACTGTACATACATTATTTCTACTTTATATCGGCTGTGTATTTTTACGTGTTAGTTGGTATGATTTGGCAGCTTCATAGCTTAAAGATTACTGGAGAGCGCTTGCGTCGTGTTTCCGCGGAGAGTGCTTGCATGAGATTTTCACCTCTGCGAATAGTGCCGGCAATGATTGTGGAAAAGTATTTCTACTTTATATAGGCTGCGTATTAATCATATCATTCCTACTTTTACTATATGTTACTGTTATAACGCTCACGAAATTTTCCCACATAAATAAATGGTAATTGCTTCTTCGCTTTACAACATTTCGGCTTACGAACCGTTTCATAGGAATGCTCTACCTTCAGATGGCGGGGGAAACCTGTAATTATGTGGTTCTGTCAGTGTTAGTCTTTGGTTTGTCCTGTTTTTCTGTGATATCACTCTGGAGGAACATTGTATCATTTCTTAATGCAAGTATGCATTTCTAAATGACAATAAAAGAGGACTGAGTGTTCTCATAATCTAAATAGAAAATAGAAAAGGGAAAGTAAGGTAGTGCAATAAAACCGAGAGGCAGGTCCGGATATTTGGAGGGTACGGCCAGATCCCGGTCAGAATCCGTTCAGCAGTCTTATCACGGTTGGAAAGAAGCTGTTCCCAAATCTGGCCGTACGAGTCGTCAAACTCCTGAGCCTTCTCCCGGAGGGAAGAGGGACGAAAAGTGTGTGGCTGGGTGGGTCATGTCCTTGATTATCCTGGCAGCACTGCTCCGACAGTGTGCAGTGTAAAGCGAGTCCAAGGACGGAAGATTGGTTTGTGTGATGTGCTGCGCCGTGTTTACGATCTTCTGCAGCTTCTTCCAGTCTTGGACAGGACAACTTCCATACCAGGTTGTGATGCACCCTAGAAGAATGCTTTCTACGGTGCATCTATAAAAATTAGTGAGGGTTTTAGGGGACAGGCCAAATTTCTTTAGCTTTCTCAGGAAGTAAAGGAGCTGGTGGGCCTTCTTGGCAGTGGACTCTGCTTGGTTGGACCAAGTAGAGAGCACTGTTGACTATCCCTAATCAGTCCCCATTCAATTTCTGCTGAATTAAAGAGGAGAATGGCAAGTGATGTTAGTAAAGGAGTAAAGAGCAAGGAGTGGTTGATCCTGAGATGGCAAAAAAAAACAAGTAACACTAACACAAGATGGCAAATACTTGATTGATAGGGATTACAATTAGTCCCACTCTGTAGGCTTTGGAGGTGGCACCAAGCAGCTAACTGAACAAGATAAAAAAAAGTTAGCAAAAGTAAAAAAAAGTGAAAGGATAGTTTAATGTAAAAATAATTTACAAGAACAGCAATGCAGATTGTGTAGCATTACTGCAGTGCGTGGAAATCCAAGTACAAATCCAATTAACAATATTGGCTGAGAACTGATGAAATGAAGTCCAGGATACAGACAGCAGGGTAGAAAGTTTTTGGAACCACCTGATGCCAGAATGATGTCCACTCAAAAGATTTACAAAGCAATCAGGAAACAATAGATGTACCTGAGAGTGAGAATGATTGAGTGATACCAGAAGTGCACCAAGTTTATCTAAAAGGCACATGCTATCCTAAAATTAATGACATCTGGATTTCTTATCCACATACAATTTGCAATTGTGATGAATAAATCTAAGTTACATCCATGGTTCAAAGGCAGATACTACAGCAAGTGTTTTGAACTATGGGCCAATGCTATGGACATACACGCAGTTTGTAGGTTGTTAATCTATTCGAATAAAGTCTTTTGGGCTTCCATTCAGGTACAGGTATTGATTTTAACTGATGTTTCAATGACAAACTCTGCCACCTTTATCAGGGATGATGCCGGAGCATGTCTAGTCCGATGGTATTTCTACCCCTGTTGTCTATCCCTCCTGATTGGTCAGTCTTCATCCAATCAGGTTTCTGCTGTCCCACCTTGTTTACAATCAAATTCCAGTTCTTACTTAAAGCAAGACCTTCATCTTTGTCAAAGTTCTTTTCCTCGAGAATTATTTCAATCACTAAGTGGTCCTTAAAGCCACTGGTATGGCACAGTAGTTTTGTGCTGTTGAAGTTAATCCTATGACCATTGCGAATGCAATGTTCTGCTTCTACCAATTTCTCCGGGTAACCCAAATGGTTACATCTCCTGAACTCCTTGAAGCTCAAATCACAGCTCATGCGGGTCAAAGATGACCTGGGACTTAGGACAGCTGGTGGCTACAGGATTCCCTGTGAATGCAGAGCACTGAGCACTGTATATCGGCCAGGTGGGACGCACGGTGGAAACCTGCATCTAGGAGCTCAGTTAAAATTGATACTTGTACCTGGCTGGAAGTCCAAGAAGAGTTTATTCATCAAATACACTGGGAAAGCACTAGATCGTTTTTTTATGTTAATCTATAGCAATGGACTTCACGTAAAGTGAACTAGGATCCTGGTGAATAGTTTAACCAAGGGCTGGATATTAGGCTATAAACTATAAACATAATATGAAAGAGGACTCAAATTAAGGATGGGATATATAGAAGAGAAAAGGCTAATGGTAGGGACAGAATGACAGACTGTTTTGAGATAGTAGTACATGAATAATTAGGATCCAATTCAAGAAAAACATTAAAAACTTAAAAGTTAAAAACAGCTTTTTTTCTGAATGCAGCAACCATATTCAACAGCTCAGACATATAAAAAATTTCAATTAAAAAATATATATTTCAACAGGAAATCAAATGAAATATTGACACATTGACAAGGTTTGTAAACCAAATATTCTAGGAATCTTGAATGTATCAAAAGCATAAAATATGAAAGAATTAGGGGAATAAAAAACATAACAGAAGTTTCAAGCAGTGATTGTGGGCTGTAAAAGCTAGAAGTAAAATCAGGATAAATAAAAGGGAAGAATGGATAAAAATGGATAAATGAGCATGGTTTTAGAGCCCCAACAATTTGTACACTGGATAGACTGAAGTAATCAAGAGGTACAAAGAATTTCACATAAAATAATGCAATAATCATAGTCTAGACGAAGTAAGACTAAGAAAAGAAGGTTAGAGGAAAATTTGTAAAATTCATCTGAGGTAATTTCCTGAACTTCTAGGTCTGAAACTAAGCAGCAACATAGAAGTAATTAGCAATTTCACTGTGAAGCATTTTCAAGGTATGAGTGTTGACCAATATAATCAGTTAATACGCCATGACATAAGAAATAAACAAGTTAAAGTTAAGTAAATTAGATTCAGAGATCTATAGCATTAATAGAAAATAGTAAACCTGTGAACTGGGCAAGTTCGAAAATGAGTAAAAGCATGACCAAAAGTTTATAGAGCAGAAAGTAAATAAAAAATAATAAACGTTACGTTGAGAGTTTTCATGAGTTCCAAGCCAACAAAATTTGGGTCCTCCAGAGGCAAACATCAGAAAAGTCATAAAATGAGGAAATAGTTCAGACTGAAAGCAAATAATGTGTTGACATCTTCAGAAACTGAAACAGATTGTATGGAATTAATGCAAGTGAAGAACTGGTGTCAGCATTTATAGATGTTGTATTTAAAAATTTTCATTATAATACAACCGACTCTTAGCAGTATGCAATTGCAGTACTTTATGCATGATTTTGCTGTCAAGGAGTGATAGAGTGAGGCGAGACAGGGAGTGTAGGATAGTGGGAATAGGGTGAAAGACAGAACTGGCAAGAGAAAGAAAAGTAATAGGGAGAGACGGTTGATGATGGGAGAGGGGATATTGGGGATAATTTGAACAATACTGCCCAAAGACCTGATGGGTGGGGGCAGATTTTGGCAGAGATGGCAGGGTGGTAGAGACACAAGAAATGGACAGAAGATTGGGCCAGGAAAGAGAATTACAAGCCAAACAGCAAAGGGTTAAGGGTGGGGTGGAATCAGAGAGCCAGGCAAGAACAAGGGGTTTTGGTGAGAGAAAGGGACATCTTTTATTTTTCACTCAGTGAATATCTTGAAAGAGCATATAAAGTGCTTGGCTTATTTTTTTCTCATTTAATTTCAGATAGTTATGTGGGTGATTAGATTAATTGAGCTCCTGAACACAAACTACCTTTTGTATTCACATTTTAAGCAATGGGAAATGAATTTATGGTTTGGTAATTTTAAATAAATATTTTCCTAGAATGCAACCTCCTCATAAATTGAGGGGTAACTATAGTACTGAGAAAAACGACAAGTCAAATTAAAGTTGGAATTTAATCCCAGAACAAATCATTGAGACCTCATTTAACAATTTCCACAAAATTCAGGAAAATTTTAAACATCAAAACACCAAATCTACCATTAGCTTTTGTAACCCTCAGGCTCGGCCAGCACGTGTTTGTCTAGGGGGAAAACAACTTCTGGCCCTGCCAAACTGACATGCTGCGGGATGTGTTGCCCAGTTACAAATCCACACCGCAAGATATCAGACAGTACACCAAATGTAATTAAGTGATTGAACTTTATAAATCTTAATATGGATAGAGGGTTAGTAAAGAAAATAAAAAGTAAAAGGGAACATTTTAAAGAAAAAGTCCATTGCGCATCGTTGGAGCTCGCTGTTCGTTCATTTGTTCCCGTCGACCTCCAAGAGTAGCCGTCCCTCGGACCCTCACTCCTCAGTCCACTCCGTCTGGTAGTCTTCTGACTCTCTCCGTTTGCGTCCTCTCTCTCCAATGCTCCCCGACGAAAGACCGCAAGCAAACCCAGTGCCCAGACACACAAGAAAGAACAACATTTCTCCCATTGGATAGCCCCTGCATTCCAAAATCCCATTATCTCTAGTCATAACCCAAACATTGCTGCTACAGCGAAACCATTAACTTAACAGTGGAACATTACATACAGAAGCCATTACATTAACCTTAGCAGTGAAACCTTACAGTGTGTTACACTTAATAATAAAAAATAACCATAAAAAACCATAACCTCAATCATTTCAATTATTCCAGTTAGAATTCTAATTCTAAAGAATGCAGTTTCCATTAACACCAGAGATTTTGCAGATGCTGGAAATCCAAAAGGTTGAAGGAACTCAGCAGATCATACAGTCAACATTTCAGGCCAAGACCCTCAGAGACCTGAAACATCGACCGTTTATTCATTTTCATTGGTGCTGAATGACCTGCTGAATTCCTCCAGCATATCGCGCCTGTTGCAGTTTCCATTAAAATGGCCAACAAAAGTAAATGCTGCCATCTGCTGGATATTATTGGTGGGAATATTTGAACAGAGATGGAAGCAGGTACAGACAAGCCAAATTCAAGCCAAATATCCCATCAATAAATACGTCTGGTCCTTAAGCTTAAGGAAAAACTAACATTATCCACAAATCCCCAATAGAGAATTTCAAAGAATTACATTCTCTGTATAAATAAATATCTCATTATTATGGTTCTAAATTCTGTCACGTTATCCTCTGGCCCCTAATTAGAGGCCTCTATCCTTCCAATCCTCTTCAGAATGTTACAAGTCCTAATGAGATCCTCTCAACTTTAGTGAATACAAGTGTCCCCCGCTTTTCGAACGTTCGCTTTACGAAACCTCACTGTTATGAAAGACCTACATTAATCACCTGTTTTCGCTAACAGAAGGTGTTTTCATTGTTACGAAAAAGAGCAGCGCGCGAAAAAAAAGTCAGCGCGCGATAAAAGGCAGCGCGCACCCCGAGCAGCCGCTCTCTCCTGGATTTGGAACGGCATTGCCTAAACACGTTGCATTGAGCAGCCGTTAGCAAGATGAGTTTAAGGTATCGGAAAAGCCTGAAAGAGCTCGTAAGGGTGTTATACTTAGCATAAAACTAGACATAATTAAGCATTTCGATCGTGGTGAACGAAGTAAGGACAAAGTGAGTTTGGCTTGTGGAAGTTGACGAAGATGATGTTGAAGAGGTTTTGGCATCCCATGACCAAGAACTGATAGATGAAGAGCTGATGCAATTGGAAGAGGAAAGGATAACAATCGAAACCGAATGCACTAGTAAAATTGTCCAGGAACTGAACGTGAAGCAACTGCGTGAGATTTTCGCTGCAATGATAAAGTACGACTTTAATTTTGAAAGGGTATGTCAGTTTAGGGCATATTTGCAGGATGGTTTGAGTGCTTACAAAGAACTGTATGATCTAAAAATGCGCGAGGCTAAGCAGTCAAGCAAGCCTTCCACATCAGCCACAGCAGGAGACGAACCTCGACCTTCGACATCGAGGCAGGCAGACATAGAAGATGACCTGCCTACCCTCATGGAAACAGACAACGAGATGACACCCCAGTGTCCCACCACCCCAAACCCTGGGCCGCGGACAGATACCGACTCATGGAGAATGCAGCAGTAGCCGGGATGCACCCAACACATCTTTAAGAAAAAAGCTGAAATAAACAAGCTAATTAATTAGGTGCCAGGTGGCACCTAGTTAATTAGTTTGTTTATTTCGGCTTTTTTCTTAAAGATGTGTTGGGTGCCTCCCGGATACCACTGTACCCCTGCATGCTTCGTGGATCGGTATCGGGTCGCTGCCCGGGGGGTGGGGGCCACTGCGACGACTCAGTCTAACACACCATCATCAGTGTGCTCGATGTCTTCACGATTCCCGTGATACCACACTGTACATACATTATTTCTACTTTATATCGCCTGTATATTTTTACGTGTTATTTGGTACGATTTGGCAGCTTCATAGCTTAAAGGTTACTGGAGAGCGCTTGCGCCGTGTTTTTGCTGACAGCGCTTGCATGAGATTTTCGTGACGGAGAACGGTGCAGGCAATTATTGTGGAAAAGTATTTCTACTTTATATAGGCTGTGTATTCATCATATCATTCCTGCTTTTACTATAAGTTACTGTTATTTTAGGTTTTATGTGTTATTTGGCATGCTTTGGTAGGTTATTTTTGGGTCTGCGAACGCTCACAAATTTTTCCCATATAAATAAATGGTAATTCCTTCTTCACTTTACCACATTCCGGCTTACGAACCGTTTCATAAGAATGTTCTACCTTCGGATGGCGGGGGAAACCTGTACAAATAAATCTTACTTAATTGAATCTCGCAGGTGAAACAGTCATCTTGTGAACTAATCTGGAGAAGACAGACTGTAATTACTCCAAGTATGGTCCTCTTCGGGTGAAAAAAAAGACACGCACAGTGTTCCCATACTGTAAGAGGACTGGATGGGAAAGAGTTTGCCAAATGTGTTCAGCAAAGTTTCCTTCATCAGTACGTAGAAATACCAAAGAGAGAGTGTGCAATACTTGTTCTGCTACTAGGGAATGAGACAAGGCAGGTGACAGAAATTTGTGTAGGGGAACACTTCGCATCTAGTGATCACAACACCATTAGTATCAAAGTGAACATGCAAAAAGATAGGTCTAGTCCACAGGTTGAGATTCTAAATTGGAAAAAATCCAATTTTGATGGTATCAGAAAGGATCTGCAAGTGTGGATTGGGACAGGCTGTTTTCTGGCAAAGCAGTACTTGGTAGTTAGAGGCCTTCAAAAGTGAAATGTTGAGAGTAAAAAGCTTATATGTGCCTGTTAGAATAAAAGGTAATGATAACAAGTGTAGGGAACCTTGGTTTTCGAGAGATATTGGGGCCCTGGTTAAGAAAAAAAAGGAGGTGCATATCAGGTATAGGCAGGGAGGAACAAATGAGGTGCTTATAGAGCATAAAAAATGCAAGAGACCACTTCAGAAAGGAATCAGGAGGGCCAAAAGAAGGCATGAGGTTGTTCCAGCAAACAAGGTGAAGGAGTATCCTAAGGAATTCTACAGAAATGTTAAGAACAGAAGGATTGTAAGGGACAAAACTGGTCCTCTGGAAGATCAAAATGGTAATCCATGTGTGCAGCCGAAAGAGAGAGGAGAGCTCTTAAATTGATCTATATAAATATGCATCTGTACTTGCTCAGGAGACAGACACAGATTCTATAGAAGTAAGGTAATGTAGCATCAACTTCATGGGCCCTATACAGATTACAGAAGAGGAGGTGTTTGCTGTTCTGAGGCAATCAGGGTGGATAAATCCCCAGGGTCAGACAAGGTGTTCCCTCAGACCCTATGGGAGGCAAGTACAAAAATTGCTGGGTCAGGGATATTTAAATCATTCTTAGCAACTGCAGAGGTACCAGGGAATTAGAGGATAGCCAATGTTTAAGGCTCTGAACATAAACCGGGAAATTACAGGTTGGCTCTGACCCTCAGAAGGGTGGGGTGAAGTCACAGGGACTCGATAGTTAGGGGGACAGATAGGAGATTCTATGGCACCAGAAGAAACACCAAGATACTGTGTTGCCTCCCGGGTGCTAGGGTCCAGGGTATCTCTGAGCAGCTGAAGAACATTCTCGAAGGGGAGGGTGAGCAGTCAGAGTTCATGATACGTGTTGGTACCAATGAGAAAGGCAGGAGAGGGGTAGAGGTCCTGCGCAGTAAGTTTAGGGGGTTAGGAAGGAGGCTGAAGAGCAGGACCTCAAAGATGGTTCTCTCCAGATTACTCCCAGTGCCACAAGCTAGTGAAGGTCAGAACAGGAAGATAGCGCAGGTGAATGAGCGGCTGAGGAGATGGTGCAGGGGGTGGCATTTTAAGTCCTTAGATCATTGGAACCTTTTCTAGGGAAGGGGTGACCTGTACAAGTGGGACGGGTTGCACCTGAGCTGGAGGGGAACCAATATCCTGGGAGGGAGGTTTGCTAATGGTATTGGGGAGGGTTTAAACTAGGTTTGCAGGGGGTGGAAACCGAAGTGAAGAGGCAAAGGATGGGCCGGTTGGCGCACAAGTAGTGATGGCTTGTAGGGAGTTTATGAGGAAGGATAAGCAGATGATAGAGTATCATGCAAAGAATATCATCAGCAAGGTGGATCAATACATAGAAATACAATGTTAAGACCATAACATATAGGAACAGAAGGCAACCATTCAGCCCATCCAGTCTGCTCCACCATTCAATCATGAGCTGATCCAATTCTTCGAGTCATTTCCATTCCACTGCCTTCACCCCATACCCTTTGATGCCCTGGCAAATCAAGAACCTATCTATCTCTGCCTTAAATACACCCAGTGATTTGGCCTCCACAGCCTCTCATGGCAATAAATTCCACAGATTTACCACTCTCTGACAAAAGTAATTTCTCCGCATCTGTTCTAAATGGACGTTCTTCAATCCTAAAGTCGGGCCCTCTTGTCCCAGACTCCCCTAACATGGAAAATAACTTTGCCGTATCTAATCTGTTCAGGCCTTCTAACACTTGGAATGTTTCTATGAGATCCCCCCTCATTCTCTTGAACTCCAGGGAATACAGCCCAAGAGCTGCCAGATGTTTCTCATATGGAAACCCTTTAATTCCTGGAATCATTCTTGTGAATCTTCTCTGAACACTCTCCAAAGTCAGTATATGCTTTCTAAAATAAGGAGCCCAAAACTGCACACAATTCTCCGTGTGGTCTCACGAGGGCCTTATAGAACCTCAACATCACATCCCTGCTCTTATATTCTATACTTCCGGAAATGAATGTCAACATTGCATTCGCCTTCTTCACCACCAACTCAACCTGGAGGTTAACCTTTAGGGTAACTTGCACAAAGACTCCCAAGTCTCTGCATCTCTGCATTTTGAATTCTCTCCCCATCTAAATAATAGTCTGCCCGTTTATTTCTTCCACCAAAGTGAATGACCATACACTTTCCAACATTGTATTTCATTTGCCCATTCCCCTAAACTATCCAAGTCTCTCTGTAGGCTCTCTGCTTCCTCAACACTACCCACTCCTACACCTATCTTTGTACCATCGGCAAATTCAGCCACAAATCCATTAATTCCATAGCGCAAACCACTGACATACACCATAAAAAGCAGCGGTCCCAACACTGACCCCTGTGGAACTCCAATGGTAACCGGCAGCCAGCCAGAATAGAATCCCTTTATTCTCACTCTCTATTTTCTGCCAATCAGTTAATGCTCCACCCATGCTAGTAACTTCCCTGTAATTACATGGACTTTTATCTTGCTAAGCAGCCTCATGTGCGGCACCTTGTCATAGACCTTCTGAAAATCCAAGTACACCACATCCACTGCATCTCCTTTGTCTATCCTGCATGTAACTTCCTCAAAAAAATTGCAGTAGGTCAGTCAGGCAGGATTTTCCTTTCAGGAAGCCATGCTGGCTTTGGCCTATCCTGTCATGTGCCCCCAGGTACTCCGTAATCTCATCCCTAGCAATCGATTCCAACAACTTCCCAACCACTGATGTCAGGATAACAGGTCCATAGTTTCCTTCCTGCTGCCTCCCACCCTTCTTAAATAGCAGAGTAACATCTGCAATTTTTCAGTCATCCGGCACAATGCCAGAATCTACCGATTCTTGAATGATCATTGTTAATGCCTCCTCAATTTCTCCAGCTACTTCCTTCAGAACCCAAGGGTGCATTCCATCAGGTCCAGGAGATTTATCCACCCTCAGACCATTAAGCTTCCTGAGCACCTTCTCAGTCATAATTTTCACTGCACTTCCCTGATACTCCTGAATGTCCGGTCTACTGCAGCTGTCTTCCACTGTGAAGACTGATGCAAAATACGTATTCAGTTCGTCTGTCATCTCTGCATCTCTCATTACAGTATCTCCATCATCATTTTCTATTGGTCCTATATCTACCTCAACTCTCTTTTACCCTTTATATACTTAAAAAAGCTTTTAGTATCTTCTTTGATATTAGTCGCCAGCTTCCTTTCATAATTCATCTATTCCTTCCTATGACCTTCTTAGGTTCCTTCTGCAAGTTTTTTTAAAAACTTCCCAGTAGCTTTGGTTTCCTTGTATGCCCTCTCTTTTGCTTTTGCTTTTGCTTTGGCTCTGACTTCACTTGTCAGTCACGGTAGTGTCCTCCTTCCATTCGAAAATTTATTCTTATTTGGAATATATCTGTCTTGCACTTCCCTCATTTTTCACAGAAACTCCAGCCATTGCTGCTCTGCTGTCCCTCCTGCTCGTGTCCCTTTCCAGTCAACTTTGGCCAGCTCCCCTCTCATCCGACTGTAATTTCCTTTATTCCACTGAAATACTGACACATTGGAATTTAGTTTCTCATTCTCAAATTTCAAAGTGAACTCAATCATATTGTGATCACTGTTCCCCAAGGGTTCCTTAACCTTAAGCTCTCTTATCACCTCTGGATCATTGCACAACACCCAATCCAGCACAGCTGATTCCCTAGTGGGCTCAACAACAAGCTGTTTTGAAAAGCCATCCCTTAG